>NC_142041.1:2665000-3330000 GCF_982192425.1 Myodes glareolus | reverse complement strand
GATTTGTTCTGGCACGCTTATGTTGTTCTGAGTGAAACTCAGGGCATGGAGCAGAACAATAGGCCTCCATGGAGCATAGGGTACATAGTCATGCAATGATCAACACCATGAACTAATTGGTTGTATTAATGGTTAGAGAAGCCTTTAGTACCCAAGTCAGTGCTGACCCTTACAGAGCTGAACAGACCCTGCAAAGAACCAGACACTAAGAAAGTATATATTTAAAAGGATGCTTTGACCCCCTCCTTTGCCACGTGGTGGCGTGAGTAAGAGAAAGATGCCCTCCCTCACCCATTATCTCCAACAGCAGGGGAGAGACCTGGCTCTGGGATCACAGGAATGGGAGAGCTGGTCCTACCCTAACAGACCGCAGTACATGAGAGGAGAGGCTCTGCTCCCTATCTGGGCAGCACACTAGAGCTGACCCCATTCTCGGGAATGCAGATGAACCAGCTCTGAGGGTATGAGAGCAGGAAAGCTCCCCAGCAATCAGGAGAGAGATCCTGCACTTTGCCTGAGCAAACTGGTCCTGGTGATGTGAGTATGGGGAGTGAGGACCTGAGAGCAAGAGAACTGGCCTCTCTCCTGGCTTCAGGCTGCATTAGGTGAGCTAGCCAAGGCAGTGTTGAGGAGCTCATCTGAGTAATGACCATGAGGAAAGGCTAGCCAGCTGACCAACCCAGCTACCACCCAGGCCCAGAACCAGGGCTGTGAGTTGGCTGACCCCAACATCCACCACATCTGTGAACTGTTGGAGTATGTGAAGGGGATGAACCTACAGATCCACACTAGCAGGATCTCTATGGCACAGGACAACAACAGGGTTTTCAAGAGGAGCCCCAGTGAGAGCCCAGTATCAGAGGTGGAGCAGAGACCAGAGGTCTCGAGCTGGACCAATGACCTGAAACAATTAACACTTGCAAGTAAACATGAATGGACTAAAGAGCTAACTGTGTGATTCCATAGTACAGCTTCCATGACAAGATGCTTCTCTCTCTTTCTTTCTTTTCTTTCTTTGTTTTGTTTTTGGTGGCTTGTTTTTGTTCTGTCTTGTTTCTTTGTTTTGTTTTTCTTTTAAATTTGTTTTTTTATTTAAGGAGAGGTTACAAGTACAGAGGAAGGGTGCAGGATGTAAGTGGGAGCAGAATGATGATGTGAAACCCATGAGGAACCAATAAAGTTTGAAAAGGAGATATTGAATACCATTTGTTTACGATTATGATGAGTAGTAATAGATAACCCATAATTTTAATCCATTTTACCATGCAGTCATGATATTTAATCTTCACACTAAACTATCTTATCTACTAATTTATTAACGCTATCTACAAGCTTTCAATGATGCTGGATATCACAATTGGAGTCTTTCATATGTCTGGTAAGTGATCTACCATTTAGTCACATCCTCAGTCTGATACATAAAGTTTAGCTCATTAGATAGACTCCAGTCTAGCCCTGTAAAACCAGAAATGATCGGGCACTTTTGTATAGAAACTGACTGCAGTGTATGGCCTTTGTGGTCAAGGCTAGGGAGTATCCAGTATTTGAATAAGAGAACACTCAATGTATACAGTCATGTGCCCTCCAAAGTCAGCCACTGAGGATTTTAGCCAGTGTGTGGCTGATTGCCTAACTGTTTAAAATGTGAGATGAGGTTTGTCAGAAAATGTTTCCTGGATGACTAAAAGGGCCGTGTGACAGACTCTCAGCTTTAGCAAAGTAAGGGCCCGGGGGGTCCTCCGTCCTTAGAGGATGAGTGTTTGGGGAAAGCTGATCTAAGGAGCTCATCAACTCCTCATCTAGAACCCAACAATGGGAAAGCAATTGTTATGCCAAGGATAAGTTCACAGAAACTAAGCAATTGAGAGAATAGATGGCTTACCTGAGGGTCAGTAAGTTATTACATACTACACTTTGATGAGTTATTGCAATTTATATGATAAGAGAATTTTTGCTAATTAAATTAGATTTCATATATACTATATAATGCATGCTAAATAAAAAATGAGGAAGCAGAATTATCACAAAATTGTATTATGTCTCCAGCTTTAAAGAATTTAAGCTGTTATCATGGAGGAAATGAAACTATATAGATTTCAGAGGGGAAGTTTTCTTGAGAGTATAAATGTAAGGTGTGAATTAGTTTTAGCTTAAAAAAACAAAAGGTTTCATAAAATATACTTTTATTTCTCTTGTCCTTTTTGGATTTAATTTTACCTTGTCAAAGATCCACAAACTGTTATCAAGTACATTATAACAAGTCATAGCAAAAGAGAAATAAAGAAGAGAAGAAATAAAAAAGAAGAAGAAAAGGAAAGAGAAGACTCCTTATCTAGGATAAAAAATAAAACACTTCCCAGTTGTATTCCCATGGAACAGTTCTGTGTTAGTTATGTTATGGTGTTGTGACAACATGTCATGTCCAAGGAAACCTACGGAAGAGTTCATTGCGTCTTAGAGTCCAGAGGTCTAGAGTTCATAGTGGTGAGGACTGGAAGCGGGAGGCATGGCAGTCAGAGCAGAAAACTGAGAGCCCTCATCTTGAGCTGCAAGACTATGCCGAGGAAAGTAGCATGAAGCTCTTCGTCTCAAAGTCTATCCCAGTGATGTGCTTCCTGCAGCAAAGCTATACGGCCGAAGTCTCTCCGGAGAGCACCACCAACTTGAGACCAAGTGTTCAAACTCCTGACACTATGGAAGACGTTTCTCATCCAAACCACCCCAGCTTCTCTCCTAGCACACATCTTCACTCAAGTGGTCAAAGAAAAGCTGCCCCGCTAACACCCCACACCAGTGCACTTTTCTGATTATTACTGTGTAAAAAGCTACTGCTATATCAATTCTTAGTATGTTCCTACCTTATTGCAATGTGTCTTAAACTGTGAATCGTCGCCCCACATGGGTCTTGTAACTAAAGGGGGTGGGATTTTGTAACAGTATCACATATCTGAACATGAAATGACTGCAGCTTAATTCAAAGTTAGCACATGTGTTGTGTTTCTGGCAGCATTTGTCCACGTCGCGTCATGTGACTCCACTATTGCTTTGACTCTGAACAAGCAACAAGCATGTCTTGTGCCATGACTGACCTCGTATCACGCGAGCCAATGAAAACTGCCCCAAACACCTCACTACAGATTCGAGACTGTGGTACAGAGTGTAGTGCACTAACGGGCATATGATCTTCTCTTAAGGCATGTGTTTATTTAACTGTAGAAAACAAGGACCTTTAATATTTCTCTACCATTATTCCTCAGAATGTAAGGCTCAAACTAGCATATCTCTAGGCTATACTGTGTTAGAATATTCAATGTTAAAAAAAAATGCTCGATTTATTTGCTCATTTGTGTTTCATTGAAAATACTTTTAAATTTTTGTTTGGGGTTCAGAAATAATATCCAACTATTTCTGAAATAAATGGTCCTCATTTGCCATGTTGCACTATGAATTAACGATAAGTTGCTTTCTCAGCCAGGATAATTATAAAACTAAACACCGACCAACTCATAAAATCTTTGAAGCCACCCTCTGCACAGTCTGCAGGGTTAAATATTTGGCCAAAATTTAATTCTTTATGCAAAATAAATAAGCAAATTCATCTTATTTGCTTTGACCTTTAATATGTAGTAAAATATGTATAACAAGTAATTATCGTAAAATAGATACATGGTTTTCTATCAGAAAATTACTTTTATACCAATTTTATGTAGCTGTGTCTCTGGAGTCATGAAATTTTTTTTAAGCAAAAAGGGGGTCATAAAGAGGATAATTTAAGAAGTCCTGCTCTATTTAGCTCTCAGTTCATGACTTCCCCAAGAATCCCTCTTGGGTTTCATCCCAGTATGTGAGATAAGCCCTACTATTGCTGCAGCTTACTGCCCTGACAGGGCTTCTAGGACAAAAGAAAGGCCTGGTAGGACAATCTTCAGGATGAATCTCAGAACTGAGGGTCAGGAGGTACCAGGGCAGTGAGACACCACAGGACAGCTGTCTACAGTGGAGACAGAACCTTGATTCTGCAGGTTTTTCCTCAAGCATAGCGATGGCCACTGCGTGCAAACCAGGAAACAGTGCCCTGCTCTCAACACCACAGAAGGAATCCCATGAAGGATGAGAAATAACGGCGCCTGTGCTCACATAGGACTTGAACAGTGGCTGTTTGTTCTCAAGGGTCAGGACTTCAAGGTTTGCAGGACCCTTGTCTGAAAACACAGAAGCATCTCATCTCAGATGTGCTGGCCCTAAACTCAGCAGTGCCCTAGGGCAGCTTATTAAAACTTTATAGGGTACACAAACACAGAAGCAGAAAACAGAGAGAGGGAGAGGCAAAGAAGGGGGGATTTGATTTTTTCCTCAACTGACTTACTGCTTAATAGGAAAAATACTTCTGAAATATTCCAAAAATTTCTAACCTGAAACAAAGTAAAATCTACAACTGAAATTGAATTAATAACTACTAAGTGCACAAGAAAGCTAAAATGTATGGTCAATAATTTGTGGACAAATCAATCACTTGAGAATGACTCAGGATCTCCATGGGAGGGGGAAATAGATTTTATGGGTGGACTACGGGTGTGGGGAAGGGAACAGGAGGACCAGGTGGCGAGGGGGAGGAGAGATAGGATTGACGGAGAGGATGTAAAGAGAGACAGATGGAACTGGGGGACACTTGAGCTTTGGTATGGAAACTTAAAGCAGTAGAAACTTCCTAAAATATACAAAGGTGATTCTGATAATTGGGAAGATGGAGTCCCAGCATGTAGCCCAGTGAGGCTTCCAGTGGCAGGCCTGGGTGGCATTCAATTGAGTTGTTGGCCAAGGAGGTCTTGAAGCCCCCAAAGAATCCATGCTGTTCCAAGAGAGTGGAACCTGACATTTCCGTTTTTCAACTATCTCTGCAAACTGACAGTGGGGCCCCATTTGCTGAGGACAACACCCACACAGCACATTGAACACGAAGTAGACCCAGTTCCGATACGGAGCCCTCACCTTTATGTTTTAGTGTCTTTGGTGAGAGAAGGTACTCTGTAGACTACCAAAAGAGAAACATAAACACCAACTCAGCCATAAAACCTTTGACCTACAATCTGTCCTACCTGCAAAATACGCTAGAGTAAAGATGGCATAGAACTTGCAAGAGTAGCCAATCTATGTCTGATCTGACTTAAGGCCCACTCCTTGGGATGGAACCATACCTGCCACTGCGGGGGTGACCAAGAACAACAGACTAAATAGCCAGAGACCAAACATTACTGGTCTAAAATAATAGAAATAAAAGTATCAATAAAATGATTCCTAAACATAGTCTGCTATACTCATAGATCAGTGCCTTATTATTCAGCTGTCATCAGAGAAGCTTCTTCCTGCAGCAGAAGGGAATAGATGCAGAGACCCAGAGCCAGATACTATGCAGAGAGAGAGAGAAACTGTCCTTGGAAGTCACAGATCTAAATGGAATGTCCTCATCAAATCCTTCCCCTCAGCTCAGGGAACTCCACAAAAGAGGGGACAGAGAGAGTGTAGGACAGAGGAGATGAGGGACATGAGAAGAACAAGGCTGGCTGAATGAACTGAAAATGGTTCATAAGAACTCGCAGAGACCGAAGCAACAAGCACAGGGCCTGCATGGATCTGAAACAGGTTCTCTTTATATATATTATAGCTTTCAGCTTAGTGTTTTTATGGGACTCCTAAATGTGTGGACAGTTGGGTCTCGAAATGTGTGCCTGCTCATCCAGCTCTTTTTCCTTCTCTTGGTTTGCCTTGCCCAGCCTTGATATGATGGTTTTAAATAGAATATCATATTTTATTGCATTTTATTCTGTGTTATTTGTTTTATATCATTATATTATATTTATGTTCAGTTGTTTTCTCTTAGGGCTTATTCTTTTTTAATGAGAGACAGAAAGGGAGTGGATCTGGAGGGGAAGAAGTTGGAAGGAAACAGGAGGAGTATGTAAATATATACATGCCAACCATTCTAGAGCTGTTGTCTTGGATTTTAAAAAATTAGACTTAGCTAGTTGTTAGAAAAAAAGACCACTTTTTTCCATTTTGATCATGATTGCATTAAATCTATAGACCAGCTGCTCTGCACCCTTTGATTATAGTACATTATATCTTTTTGATTCATTTTAAGTATATTTCTTCCAGGTAACATTGTGGGGAAGTTGCTTAATATTGTTTGTTGTTTGTAACTTTATATTTATTATTTGCTTCTATTGTATATAGTTGTATTTGGTTTTGTTCTGTCTTGTTTTAGAAAAAAAAAGGGGGGCGGTGATAGGGGAGTTCAGCCAATCACATTCTGTTCGTGGGGCGTGTCGCCCTTAGGCAAAAGTTTACCTATAAACCTGGCGAATGTGCTTCCCCTAGCTCGCGCTCTCTCTCTCTCTCTCTCTCTCTCTCTCTCTCTCTCTCTCTCTCTCTCTCGCCTGGCTCCTGCATCCGGATGGATCGTTGGGACTCTGGTGTAAGTCTTCCCTCTGTTTATTAAAGTTGTATATTTTGTATTAAGCTAGCCTGGCGGATCTTTTATTACCGATCACACCGTGCCCCATCATTGACACAATATCGAAGAGAGGATAAAGTCAAAGTACCTATTCGAGCAGATTTTAATACATTGTAAAATGCTACACAAATTATGACAACATGGTACTGGTAAAAGATTCAATAAGTTGATCAATGGAACACTATTTTTTTGCTTTTTTATTGAAAATTTTAATACAATCTCTTCTCATTTTACATAGTTATTCCTATTCCCACTCCCTTCCCTCCTCCCTCTCACCCTTCCCCCCAACCCCATCCACTCCTCAGAGAGGGGAAGACTTCCCAAGGGGAGTCAACGAAGTCTAGCACCTCACTTGAGGCAAGACCGAGTCCTTTCCCCCTATTTCTAGATTGAGCCAGGTCTCTCTTCAGAGAGAATGTGCTCCAAGACTAAGGATAAATCCTGGTCCCACTGCCCTTGGCCCTCACAACCATCCCCACATTCAGTGGGCCCAGTTTGGTCCTATGCAGGTTCCCCTGCTATCAGTCCAGAGTCACTGAACTCTGACTAGCTCAGGTCAGCTGTCTCTGTGAGTATCACCATCATGATCATGACTCCTTTGCTCATATTATCACTCCTCTCTCTCTTAGACTGGTCTCCAGTGAGCTTCCCTGTAAATCTCTACATCTGCTTCCATCAGTTGCTAGATGAAGGTTCTATGATGACAATTAAGGTAGTCATCAATCTGATTACAGGGAAGACCAGTTTAGGCGCCCTCTCCACTGTTGCTTAGCTTCTTAGCTGGGTTCATTCTTGTGGATTCCTGGGAATTTCCCTAGAGCCATGTTTCTTGCTGGCCCTTTGATGGCTCCCTCAATCGAGATATCTCTTTCCTTGTTCTCTCTCTCTTTGTCCTTCCCCTGTCTTGAGCATCCTGTTCCCTCATGTTCTCCTTCTCCCTCCCCTCCTCCCCTCCCCTTCCACCCTGGTATCTCCCTCCACCCACATTCCCAATTTTTTCAGGAAATCTTCTCCGTTTCTCCTTCTTAGATGAATCTATGCATGTTTTTCTTAGGGTTCTCCTTGTTACCTAGCTTCTCTGGGATTACGGACTATAAACTGGTTATAATTTGCTTTACATCTAATATCCACTTATGAGTGAGTACATAAAAAAAGCAAAACTATCTGGGCGTAGTAGTTAGTGCCTGTAACTGTAGCACATGGGAGGCGAAAGCAGAAGGATCACAGTAAGTACCAGCCCAGCAGGGGGTGCACAGTGAGTACCAGGCCAGCTGGGGGTGCACAGGGAGTACCAGACCAGCTGGGTGTGCACAGTGAGTGAGTACCAGACCAGCTGGGTGTGCACAGTGATTGAGTACCAGACCAGCGGGGGGTGCACAGTGAGTACCAGACCAGCTGGGTGTGCACAGTGAGTACCAGGCCAGCTGGGTGTGCAAAGTGAGTGAGTACCAGACCAGTGGGGGGTGCACAGTGAGTACCAGGCCAGCTGGGGGTGCACAGTGAGTGAGTACCAGACCAACGGGGGGTGCACAGGGAGTACCAGGCCAGCTGGGGGTGCACACTGAGTACCAGGCCAGCGGGGGGTGCACAGTGAGTACCAGACCAGCGGGGGTGCACAGTGAGTACCAGGTCAGCTGGGTGTGCACAGTGAGTGAGTACCAGACCAGCTGGGTGTGCACAGGGAGTACCAGGCCAGCTGGGTGTGCACAGTGAGTGAGTACCAGACCAGCTGGGTGTGCACAGTGAGTACCAGGCCAGCTGGGTGTGCACAGTGAGTGAGTACCAGGCCAGCTGGGTGTGCACAGTGAGTGAGTACCAGGCCAACTGGGGGTGCACAGTGAGTACCAGGCCAGCTGGACCTGCATAGTAAGACCTTGTTGAAGAAGAAAAACAAAATAGTAAAACCCAAGGGATGTCTAGGAAAAGGTCTACATGACTGTACACACACAATCCCCAAAGTACAGTAGACAAAATGGGAAATGACGAAGCACACTGTGGAATTCAAAACTTTTGTTCTGTGAAGGATGCTGGTAGATAAGAAAAAGACAAACTGGGAGAAAATATTTGCAAGGTTGCATCTGAAAATAGACTTGGGTCTTCTATGTATAGAAAATACTTAGAACTCAGCAATACAAAACAAAGTACCCAATTAAATGAGCAAAAGAACTGAGCAGACTCCTTATCAAAGGAAGTATCATATGCAAATAAGAATAGAAAAAGATGCTTATCATCATAGATGATTAGAGTACTTAAAATTAAAACCATGAAATACATTTTAGAATGGCTAATATAGAAAGAGCTGATGGCACAGAATATTATTTTAGTATGGAACCAGAAGATATTTATGGACCAGGAGAGATGGCTCAACGTTAAGAGCATTTGCTCCTCTTGGAGAAGATCCAGGTTCGGTTCTCAGTAGCTACATGACAGCTCGCAAGCATTTGTACTCCAGTTCCAGAAAATACAATATGCTTTTCTGCCTCTTGAGGCACTAGGCATGAATGTGATGCCCATACAAAGCACACATTGAATAAAAACAAATAGATCTTTATAAAACACATCCATTTCTGATATGAGAGGAAACCCTGTCTCGAAAAACAAACAAACAAACAAATACATAAGCACAGTTGGGCTGGCAGATGGCTCAGTAGGTAAAATGAAGTGAAGATAACCCACACCAGACAAGGAAGGAAGGTTAGAGGCAGACACCAGAATGCCATTTTCCAATCTCTACTTATGAGCTCCCCACAAACACAGAAACAAGTACATGTGCTCTCTCTCTCTCTCTCTCTCTCTCTCTCTCTCTCTCTCTCTCTCTCTCTCTCTTCAAAGAATGCATGGATACTTAGCTTTATGAATTCTTATAAAAATAGACATAGCTTTACTTTCTACCCAATAACAACTTACCCAAATATTTAATCCAAATTATTTGAAAACATATCCTTATAAAACTCCACACAGAAACACATATAGAAGATTTGTTAGTATTTGGCAGAGCAATCAAGGTATTTTTAATAGATGAATGGCTAAACAAACTCTGAAGCATGTAATTGATTATTTTTCAATGTAAGGAGAAACAAACCACCAAGTGTAGTGATATTTTGTTTACTTTTTTACAAATAAAGTTTGCCTGAATATTAGAGTGTATGACTAAGCCATCAGAGTCCAGGCAGTGGTGGCACATACCTTTAATCCCAGGACTCAGGAGATAGAGGCAGACGGATCTCTGTTAGTTCAAAGCTACCATGGGCTATGAAAGATTGAATCTATCTAAAAAAGAAACAGAGCTCACACAAAGACGATCCCAGCACTTGGGATCACATGCCTTTAATCCCAACATTAGGGAGGTAGAGACAGGAGTAATATGACTGGGTGGAGAGAGGAATATAAGAGTCAAGAGACAGGAACTCATTGCAATCTGAGGTTTGGTGGAGACAGTTGCAGTCTGGGGATCGCTCCTGAGTCTGAGGATGAAGCCTGAGGAAACAATCTCAGGACAGGATCGCCCCTTCGGTCTGAGCATTGGTAGAGGCAAAAGGTCTCTCTAATGGCTGTCTGTACAGCTTCTCTGATCTTCAGCATCTTCTGTATCTGACTCTAGGTTTTTATGATTAATACCAATTAGAATTCATGCAACAAGTAAGCGATAACAAAATTGTAGTTTTAAATGCATATTGCTATGAAAAATCCCTGTCTGAAAAGTCTGTACTAAGCGTGGTTTAGTTCGTCTAGATCACATTTTCCTAACAGCAAAACTATAGGAAGAAATACACGGTGGCTTGGGAGCTGTGGAGACATTCTCTTGGTAGAGTGGATACTGAGTGAGCATGAGGACTGACTTCAGGTATCTAGGACACATGCTTTAAAATAAAAAAAAAAAAACAGGTATTAATGCTCTTAAGTAGCTGCACACCTTATTGTCCTGGCTAGGTTTTTATTAATAGGACATGAGCCAAAGTCGTTTGAAAAGAAGGAACTTCAGTTGAAAAAATGCTCCACCAGATTGACCTATGGGTAATCCTGCGACAGCTTTTTCTTGATTGACAGTTAATGTGGGAAGGCCCAGCCCATTGTGGGTGGTGCCATCCCTGGGCAAGAGATCCTCCCTCGGTGCTTAGCAAAGCGAGCAAGAGAGCAATAAAGGACCAGCAATCCAAAAGCAGGAGTCCTCGGTGGCTTCTTCTTCAGTCCCTGACTCCAAGTCCCTCCCTTGAGTTCTTGGCCTGGTTTCCCTGCCTGATGGACTACCAATTGTAAGAGGAAATAAACCCTTTCCTCCCCGAGTTGTTTTTGATCATCATGTTTTATCACAGCATGAGGAACCCTAACTAAGATACCTTTCAACTGCAGTATAGCCTTCCAAGCATGATATGGTCAGCAATCATATAAACTATGGGTTGATGCTTTAAAATTTATCAATATTAACCCTTTCATTTTTAACAATATACCATGCTAGGGAAAGATGTTAACTGTACAAGAGGATGTTGTAAAGATGACCACATGAATCTCTGGTACTGCAATTAAGATGTATTTGTTTTTCTTACAAGGGAGGGGAATGGCTATACATGTATAGTTATATGACAGTAACCATTACCAAAGTGCAGAGAAAAGCTCTGGAAACCCAATGTGGGCTGAGAATATACTTCTCACTATAAATCTCTATTTAGTAATTCATTTTTTAAAATAACATTTCTTTGTTTTTTTTTTAATTAAAAGGGAACCTCTCAGGGTATTTTGCATTGATAAAGAGATTTATCAAAAGTAATCGGCGAAGCATGAGTGTTTCGTAATTCAGCAAATTTGACAAAAAGAGAACCACACTTGGTACTTGCAGGGTATGCCAGTCAATCCCAAGCCGTCCAGGAGAAATCTCGTTAGCATTAGAGCTCCATTAGGGGCAGGTAGCTGCACAGCTACTCAGCCCTGGAATCAAGCAGTAGCGCCTTCTCCCTAGGGACTTGTAGGCACAAGGCTATCTAGACATAGACTCAGGCTACAGAGTCTCAGCAGCAGAGCTCTGCATGTGTCTCTCCCAGCCTTCCTCCCATGGCCCCGCTCTCAGGCGTACAAGGTCGCCTGTGGTCAGTACACTCACAGCACATTGCTTTGTATCCCTGTGTGCCCCAGAGATGCTCAGAAAAAACTTGATCGCTTCTGAAAACAATTGCAACACTGTCATCAATTCTGAACCTGCTGAGCTTTTAAGATCCCAGACAAAAGAATGAATGAATCAGAAATGATGGATGCCTATAAAGCTTCCTGGCTCAAGAGAAATCTAAGAAGCCGAGTTGATTGAACCTGAAGAAGCAGGATGACTCAGTGCTTATTTTTGGATCCCAGAGTTAATACATGTTCTGTATTTGGATCCATTTGCTAAGGGTGAAAGGATCAGAACAGGATGAAAAATGGACTTCTTTAGTTCTGTAAAACGCTTGTTCCATGCAAGAACATGATGTTTCTTGACAGTCCATGCCTTTCTGTCTCAGTACTATGAATATTGCCCTCCAAGTACATCCTATTCATTACGGTTCTGGATGGTAGAGCTCGAGGTTTCAGTAATAGTTTACTAATCCCAAAAGATTCTCCTCTGCTTACATTCTCAAGGCTGCATGTTTTTGGTTTCCGGTGGCTTTCAACTTAATATTTTGTTGATAAAATCCTGTTGTGAATATTTTGTCAACTAAAAAAATATGTTTTCTTTATTTTATAAAAATCAAAAAACTTTACGGCCACAAGGGATATTCTGTTTCTTTTTAATTAGCTAGAACAATGTATAATCATCTAAAAAAAACAAGTAAGTAAGGGTTGTGTGCAGATTACGCACTTGGCCCTGGGTTCAATCCCCAATGCCCCAAATAAACAATAGTTCTGACTTTTCTCTAGATCACAAACAATATGTCCAGGTTATTTCTATTTTACCATCATAGCGTAGTATCTTAACTCATCTCATGGATTTTTTTTTAACTTTACTATTAATAAAAGCATTGTAAACAACAGTCTGAGGTTTTAATAACATGAATGCCTTTCCTTCTTCACCATCGATTACCTGATCCTGATTCTTATGAATTTTTCATAGGGTCCTGAGTTTATGCAGTCACAGATTCTATCCCGGAAGACAAGATTTCATAAAGTTTCTCTTACAAGTGCGCACGCTCCCCTGTGGGCCACTTCCTCTGTTCTTCATCCCTCTTTCTCACCTCTTGCCATGCACTCAAAGCTCATGCCCCAGATTTTCCCCGGATAGCTCTTTCTCAGAATGTGAATTTTATTCATTTATTTTTTGGAAACTGTTTGCAATCTTGCTGCCTTCACTAATTGCACGTTCCCTGCCCCCGTGCACAGCCCATCTCTAGGGAGATGCCCACCCACAGCTGGCTCACGCAGGTAAACAGGAACTGACCCCACGCCCCTGCAAGCATCAGCAGTCACACAGGTCACAGTTGAGCAGCGATCCTTCTGTCTCCGTCTTTCCACGTAACCCCCAGTCCCATCTTGATCCGCTCTAACCTAGTTTAAACGACCCACTTATTTCTAGATTGTAAATGAGAACATTGTTTTCTCGCGGTTAATAGTACACTTGGAGCAAACCTGGCTTTATAAATGTTTCCAATATATGCTAGCGCTTCTGCCTGGTGCCTAAATCTCTCTTCTGAGGCTTCCACAGTAACCTCTGAAGATATGGACAGGGATCCCACTTCAACCTTCAGAACTTTTCATAGTGGAGCATCTGCTACCCCAAGCATAGCATTTCATTTCTGAGATTAAAAGTGGACTTTTATTTGATTCAGTGCTAACTCAGCCAAAATTGCTACAGGTAGGGAAAGATTGTTATTGAGAGAGAGAGAGAGAGAGAGAGAGAGAGAGAGAGAGAGAGAGAACACAGTCTTTGGGCCCTCTCTCTCTCTCTCTCTCTCTCTCTGTGTGTGTGTGTGTGTGTGTGTCTCTCTCTCTCTCCTTCTCTCTCTCTCTCACACACACATACACACACACACATTCTTTGCCTCCCCTCTCTCTCACACACACATACATTCTTTGCCCGCCCACCGCCGCCACACTTCTTTGGGCCCTATAAGTAAGTACATACCTGATGCAGTGCAATTCCTATGATAAACCAATATTTTACTTTTTTTAGAGAAAATTCTAGGGAAGGACAAGTCTAAACTAACTAGGCTAACACAAAATGAAATCTCATGTTATAATCAATGTGTCAAAAAATATTGGGTCAACTATGAAGATTTCTTAGGATTTTCAGGCATCCCCATTGTGAAAGAAGGCACAGGACTGTAAACAAATGATGTCATATGTAGTCTTGGCAAAAGAATTCCTTAAACAGGGAATACATAAGTAATTGTGTCTATTTGCTTACAATGCATGAGGCCCTAGTTCAATCACCAGCCTTGGCAAAAAAGAAAATAGACTTTAAATCTATTTAAAAAAATCTTAAAAGTTCATAAAAATTAGGTAAGTACTAGAATACGTACTATTCTTCTCTGTAACAGGCCAGGCCTGTGAACTTAATGTAACACTTACTGAGGAGTTCAGGGGGTAGATACCAGTTGGGGATTCTCCTCGCTAGCTCTCCCCTTTCTCGGAGGACTAAGCTGATGCTGCTGGAACACACTGCTTTCCTACCCCCGAGGACCCTCTCAGCCACCCCTCCCAGCTCGTCCTTGTACCTAAATGTCAGATCTCAATACCTGGAAACACATTTTACCCAGAACCTCCAGTGACCACACTTACCAGGATCTCAAAAGATTTTTTTACCTGACAACACACAGCCATTGCGCTTTCCTAACAACGAGGGCATCAGAAATCAAGGACCTGAATGTGCACACAACAAAGAAAAGCCAAATATCAGCACCTGGAATTACGATCCTCCCAACCAGATGTCTCGATGCCAGCATAAAAACACAAACAGTGGCGAGCACAACAGTGAGTCTGCACTGCGCGCAGGAACCCCACCACAGCAGGCACTGTGGACTGCCACGTAGCCGAAACATAAGACAAAAGACCTGAAAATAGCCTTTATGACATGACAGAGGGATTTAAAGAAGGGATGAATCAATCCCTAAAAGACATCTATAAAAGCACCAATAGTGGGAAGGAAATGAATAAAACAGTTCAAGACACAAGAGTGAAAATAGAGTCCATAAAGAAAGCCAAAGCAGAGAGAAATCTGGAAATGAAAAATTTAGGACGTGGAAGAAGGACCTCATAGGCAAGCTTCAACAACAGGTTAGCAGAGATGTTAAAGACATGATAGAAGAAATGGATACCTTAGTCAAGGAAAATGTTCACTCTAAAATACTCCTGCCAGAAACCCTGCATGATTTCTGAGACACTAAGCAAAGGAAAAAAAAACTATGCTTTGTTTTGGGCCCTTTTCCTTCTGTTTATTTTGTCCATTTCTGCATGTTAGCTTTAGTTTTGTCTTATTATCCTATATTTTATTGTATTATCACCATCTCATAGAAGTCTGTTTTCTTTTCCTTTTTTATTGATTTTATTAAGCTCTACATTTCTTTCCTCTCCCCTTCCCTTCAGCACTCTCCCATGGTCCCCAAGCTCCCAATTTACTCAGGAGATCTTGCCTTTTACTAATTCCCATGTAGATTAGATCCATGTGTGTCTGTTTTAGGGTCCTCACTGTTGTCTAGGTTCTCTGGGATTGTGAATTGTAGGCTGTTTTTCTTTGCTTTATGTCAAAAAGCCACTTATGCATGAGTACATATTATATTTGTCTTTCTGGGTCTGGGTTACCTCACTCAGTATAATGTTTTCTAGATCCATCCATTTGCCCACAAATTTCAAGATGTCATTATTTTTTCGGCTGTGTGTAAATGTGGAAATGTACCACATTTTCCTTATTCATTCTTCAGTCAAGGGCAATTAGTTTATTTCTAGGTTCTGACTATGACAAATAATGCTGATATGAACATAGCTGAGCACACATCCTTGTGGTACAATTGAGCATCCTTTGGATATATGCCCAAAAGTGGCATTGCTGGGTCTTGAGGAAGGTTGTTTTCTAATGTTCTAAGAATTCGTCATGTTGATATCCAAAGTGGCTGTACCAGTTTGTACTCCCACCAGCAATGCAGGAGTGTTCCCTTTACCCCACATCCTCTCCAGCATAAGTTATCTTCAGTGTTTTAGATCTTGGCCATTCCTACAGGTGTTAAGATGGAATCTCAGAGTTGTTTTGATTTGCATTTCTTTGATGACTAAGGATGTTGAACATTTTTTTTAAGTGTCTTTCAGCCATTTTAGATTCCTTTGCTGAGAATTCTCTATTTAGGTCTGTACCCCATTTTTTATTGGATTATTTGTTCTTTTGATAACCACTTTCTTGAGTTCTTTGTATATTTTGGAGATCAGACCTCTATCTGATGTGGGCTTAGTGAAGAGCTTTTCCCATTCTGTATGCTGTCGTTTGCTCTTGTTGACCATGTCCTTTGCTTTACAGAAGCATCTCAGTTTCAGGAGGTCCCATTTATTAACTGTTTCTCTCAGTGTCTGTGCTACTGGGGTTATATTTAGAAAGTGGTCTGCTGTGTCAATGCGTTCAACTGTACTTCCCACTTTCTCTTCTATGAGGTTCAGTGTAGTTGACTTTATGTTAAGGTCTTTGATCCATTTGGACTTGAGATTTTTGCTTGGTGATAGATATGGATCTATTTTCATTTTTCTATGTGTTGATATCAGTTATGTGGGCACCATTTGTTAAATATGCTTTCTCTTTTTTTCGTTTTATATTTTTTCTTCTTTGTCAAAAATCAGGTGTTCATAGGTGTGTGGATTAATATCTGTGTCATTGATTCGGTTCCATTGGCACTTTTGTATAATTTTATGCCAATACCAGTCTGTTTTCAGTGCTGTAGCTCTGTAGTAGAGTTTGTAGTCAGGAATTCAGGAATTGTGATGCCTCCAGAAATTCCTTTATCGTACAGGATTGTTTTGGTCCTGTTTTTTTTTTCTTTTTCATATGAAATTGAGTACTGATCTTTCAAGGTCTATGAATAATTTTAGTGGGATTTTGATGGACATTGCATTGAATCTGTATATTGCTTTTGATAAGATTGCCATTTTTGCTATGTTAATTCTGCCTACTCAAGAACATGGGAGATCTTTCCATTTTCTGGTCTCTTCTTCAATGTCTTCTTTCAAAGATCAAAAGTTAATGTCATACAGGTTTTCCACTTGTTTGGTTAGAGTTACTCCAAGATATATTATGCTATTTGTGGCTGTTATAAAGGGTGATATTTCTCTGATTTCTTTCTCAACCCATTTATCACCTGTGTCAAAGAGGACTGCTGATTTTTTTGAGTTAATCTTGTATCCTGCTACATTACTGAAAGTGTTTATGAATTGTAGAAGTTCCTTGGTAGAATTTTTGGGGTCACTTATGTAAACTATCATATCATCAGCAAACAGTGAGAGTTTGACTTCTTCTTTTCAGTATCCCCTTGATCTCCTTTTGTTATCTTATTGCTCTCACTAGGACCTCAAGAACTACATTGAATAGATTTGGAGAGAGTGGACAACCTTGTGTTGTTCCTGATTTCAGTGGGATAGCTGGGAGTTTCTTTCCATTTAGTTCATGTTGGCTGTTGGCTTGCTATATATTGCCTTTATTATGTTTAGGTATGTTTCTTGTATCCCTGCTTTCTCCAAGACCTTTATCATGAAGGGATGTTGTATTTTGTCAAAGGCTTTTCTAGCACCTAATGAGATGATCATGTGGTTTTTATTTTTCAGTTTGTTCATATGTTGGATTACATTGACAGATTTTTTTTTATGTTGAACCATCCCTGCACCTCTGGGATGAAGCCAATTGGATCATGGTGGATGATTTTTCTGATGTGTCCTTGGATTCAGTTTGCTGAATTGAGTATTTTTGCATCAGTGTTCTTGAGGGAGATAGGTCTATAATTCTCTTTCTTCGTAATGTCTTTGTGTGGTTTGGGTATCAGGGTAATTGTAACCTTATAAAAAGAGTTTGGAAATGTTGCTTCTCTTTCTTTTGTGTGGAATAATTTGAGGGGTATTGATATTAGTTTTTTCAAAATCCTGTAGAATTCTTAGCTGAAACTATCTGGTCCTGGGCTTTTGTTGTTGTTGTTGACAGACTTTTGAAGACTGTTTCCATTTCTTTAACAATTAGAGGTCTGTTTAATTTGCATATCTGGTCTTGATTTAATTTTGGTAGGTGATATTTATCCAGAAAATTGTCCATTTACTTTAAGCTTTCTAATTTTGTTGAGTAAATGTTGACCTGATGATTCTCTATATTTCCTCCATGTCTGTTGTTATGTCCCCTTTTTCACTTCTGACTTTGTTAATTTGGATATTCTTTCTATACCATGTGGTTAGTTTAGATAAAGGTTTGTCTATTTTGTTTATTTTCTCAAAGAACCAATTCTTTGTCTTATTGATTTTTTGTATTGTTTTCTTTGTTTCTACTTTGTTGATTTCAGCTCTCAATTTGATTATTTCCTACCATCTAGTTCTACTGAATGATTTTTCTACTTTTGGCTCTAGAGTTTTCAAATGTTCTGTTAATTCTCTGGTGTGGCATTTTTTTCAGCTTCTTCATGTAGGCATTTAGTGCTTTCCTCTTAACACTGCTTTCATTGTGTCCTATAAATTTTGGTTTGTTGTGTGGTCATTTTCATTGAATTTTAGGAAGTCTTTACTTTGTTCCTTTATTTCTTCCATGACCCATTGATGATTCAGCTGAGCATTGTTTAATTTCCATGTGTTTGTGGGTTTTCTGGAATTTGTGTTGCTGTTAAATTCTAATTTTAAGCCATGGTGATCCAATAAGATACATGGTGTTATTCCAATTTTTTTTTATATCTGTTGAGGTTTGTTTTGTTACCTAGTATGTTGTCAGTTTTTGAGAAGGTTCCATGAGGTGCTGATAAGAAGGTATATTCTTTTATGTTTGGATGGAAGATTCTATAGATGTCTGTTAACTCCATTTGAGTCATAACATCTGTTAGTTCCTTTATTTCTCTGCTAATTTTCTGTCTTACAGACCTGTCCACTGGTGAGAGTGGCGTGTTGAAGTCTCCCACTATTAGTCTGTGGGTTTTAGTGTGTGATTTAAGCTTTAGAAGTATTTCTTTTACATATAAGAGTGCCCTTATACTTGGGGCATAGATGTTCAGTATTGAGATTTACTCTTGATGGACTTTTTTTGTTACTAATATAAAATGTCCTTCTTTGTCTCTTTTGATTGATTTTAGTTTGAAAGCCTATTTTGTTAGATATTAGGATAGCTACCCAGCTCATGGAAGAAGCAGGATGTGACTGACCTGACCTGCTGATAAAGGTACTGAACCGTGTGATTAACATAGATAAGAATAATGGGTTAATATAAGTTACAAGAGTGAATAAGAAGCTTGAGCTAATGGGCCAATCCATTTATAATCTTATGGAGACCTCTGTGTGATTTTCTCTGGGACTAAATGGCTGGGGAACTGGGCAGCCAGAAACACCAGCAAACCCGGCTTTCACGTTACACCCATGTACAATAAAAGCAAGTATTATTTTAGATCAAAAGTTCAGTTTAAATTAACATTACTAATATTGGTCTTATTATTTAGAATCATAATAAACTTGAGTGAAGTGGCTTTTTATTATCTTCCATTACCCACCTCCCACCTTCTGTAGGGAAAATGGAACAGGGAGCCTCTTTAGGGAAGGTGGAGGGGGGTAAATGAAGAAGAAGGGAAGTGGGTAAAATGACAAGGATATCTGAAAAGGCCATAAGAAATTATCTACTTATCTAAATATAAAATGTACATAATTGTTGTGTGCATGTGTATGTGTGTACACAAATACTTAATGAACTTTTCTCACCAGAATTGATGGTGTTCCCTCCAAAATCCAAAGACCACCTAAAAAACAGCTAAACTAGACACAAAAAGCCCTCTTTTGAGTTATTGGCTATGGCTGTCCAAGAGACTCACAAACATACAGAGTTGTTTAGCAATGAAAAATTATAGTCTTTCCTAATCAAAACATTAGAGCACATGGCAGTTGTATATATTCTAATAGGTGCAAAGGATGTCTCACAAGAATCAAGGTATTTCTTAGAGCTGCTTGGGGATAATCTGTAAATAGCTTTGGAATCAGAACTATCTGCTATAAATCCTGTGCCCACCCCAATTAGCAACATAGTTTTAGGAAACAGTTTTCTCCTTAATTGTTTTTCTATACAAAGCTGAAATTATATTACCTACCAATAAAGTGGTGCATGTTAAATTGGAGAAGAAATTAAATTGGGTAACATAAGCTAACAGTTTATCATTTCTAGCACAAGTAAATGTCAAATAGGTGAACTCTATGTATCATTATGGTTTTCCTGCAGGCTTTGGTGCGTGATTTTGAAGAGCACTTTCTGAAGTGTACAGACGTTGCATACAGCTCAAGGCCAAGTAGGCATTAGATATTCAGTATTAGGAAATTCCTGGTCAGCAGAAAACACTCCCGCTGCTACCATCAAGCCTATGGCAGACATCACTAAATGAGCATGCTGTTCTTCCCCATCAAGTCTTAACAGCTTGCAAGCCAAAGCTTTTGAGAACAATGGCTCAGTTTCCTGGGTTTGAAGTTCCTGATGCCAGAAAATGGGACTGAAAGCTGATTTTACGGTGTTTCAAACCTGTATTCCTAGCACTTAGGAGAGGTCTGGAGGACCTAAAGTTAGAGGTTAGCCTGGACTCCTTAAGTTTAAGCTAGCCTCTCTGGATTACCAACCTGACTAGTCTAAACGATGCCTAGGATTGGGGAGGTGTGGATGTATGTTGCAGGTGCTTGTTCAGAGGGGATTGACATTTGGGACCTTGACTGAAGGCAAAGGACACGCTGGATCCACATGGGACCCGTGAAGAAGCCGATTGCATGGATGAAGAAGAGAAGAGAGGACAGCTGCTGCTACGTCAGTTGCTTTCTTCTCTGGGTGATTATATCCATCGCTGTTGCCGCCCATAGGCATAAACTCCAGTTCTATCAGCCTCTCAATGAACACTCACCAATAGTGACTCTCCAGAAACTTCTATTTTTCAATGTTGAACTGGAACTGCTGCGTCATTTCACTGTCTGGGTTGGAAACATCATTCTGTGTCTGTCCATTGCATAGCTGGCCATTGTTTAATGACCTAGATTTGTCATATAAAACAAACCAATTAATTCCTCTTTAATAAGTCTCCCTCCCTCTCTCTCCATCCCTCCCTCCCTCTCTCTCTCTCTCTCTCTCTCTCTCTCTCTCTCTCTCATAAACCTGGACCACATAGTGAAACACTGTCTTTAAAAGAATTAAAAGAGGGGATGGAGAGATATGGCTCAGCAGATGAGAGCACTAGCGACACTCCCCAAGGACCCAGGTTTTGTTTGCATCACCTGCATAGCAGCACACAACCAGCCTTGACTGCAGGTCTAGGGCCTCCAACACTTTCTGGCCTCAGGAATTACTAGTACCTAAGTATTACATATGCAAGCAAACATCCATACACATAAGATCATTCAAAAAACAGATAAATAAAAAAGACAGCTTGAACTCTGAATGTATAAAAGTTTATTAAAAATATGTGATGGTCTCCAAAGGAGAGTGGCAGTAAAATCATTTTTTATAAGAGGCATGACTGTGGTTTTCAGCAATGAAAACATTGTGAAGGGCACCAATCTAACATGATTTAGAACCGGAAGAAAGTTAAAAGCTTAAAAATGTAAAAATAACTCCAAAAGTATAAGATGCAGCACTACACAGATTTTTCCTGGTTAGATATTACAGGATAAATTTTGTTTCCCCCAAAAATAAAGTTTGAAGTCCTAATCTCACATACTCTACAATGACCTTATTCAGACATAGCGTCCTTCTAAGTACACTTCATTCAGCTAGGTCATACTGGAGCAGAATGGACTTCCGATCCAATATAGAAGGAGTTCTGGAAAGCATACGGCTATGAAGTCACACGAAGATGCCTGCCGAAGATGAGGACTGAAGTTAGAGTTATATTGTCACTGGTTCAAGCCCATGGGAAGCAAAAGACAAGAGTCAAAGGGTAACGCTTCCTGGAGACTGCAAAGAAGGATCTACCCATCTAGTCTTTGATTTCAGGCTTCAGTCTCCAGGGTGGCTAATGAACGACCGGTGGCCCTACTGAACTGCTCAGCTGGTGACTTCATTATGCCATCTCCGGGGAAGTGATGGGGGCACTAGGCAAACAAGGTTCTTCCACACAGGACCGAAATGAGCAGTTTCCATTCCTGCAGTCAACTTCAGAAAATGTAGCCTCAGGTTCAACATCACCTGAGCCCTTGGTTGGGCAACCCAGGAAGGCAAGAGGAGCTTCCTCTCATCAAGAGGACTTACAGCATGTGCCTTACAGCTATAGGGTGCCTGTTCTTGGATATCAGGGCAGAAGTCCCGTCATCCTTTCTCTGGCAGATAAAATATCCAGACGAGGATTTTCCTTCATGCTCATGGAAGTGAAGGGAGAAAGTTTGAAGCGCGTGAGCACTTTCCGGTGGCTCACTCTGGCAGGATAAACCATGCCCTTCTCAAACTATCCATATCGCAAACCCCTACATCCTGTGTGTAAAGCAAAGGGGGCTTTGCAAATGTGACAAAGCTCAGGACCTTAAGAAGCAGCAAGGATCCTGTAGGAGCCAGCTGAGCCCAGTCTCCTCACCTGTGCTCTTAGAGCAGAGGACTCCTGCTTCCTCCAATAAGAAGGACGAATGGTACACGGAAGGTCTAAGTGCAGTGGTAATACGACCTTTGAAATCTAAGGTGCGAGTGAAGAACCCAGGAACAAGGGCAACCCCTACTACCTGGGAGAAGCAAGGGACAGACTCACCTTGAGAATTCAGACAGGATGCAGCTCTGCCACCTCCTTGTACTGGAGTCGTGTGTAAACATGAAATTAATAGATACGTCTTATTGAAGATGCTATGTTTGTGGTGCTTTAGCAGACGGAGAAATCTCTGCCTAGCAACTCTGATCATGGAAACCATGTAAGAACCTGGACCTCTGGCATCTTCATTCACCCCGACTTTCGTACCTTCTTGTCAGGGATCTAAATCCTCTGCCTCTCTTATCTCTAAAGAGCCTAGGATGTTTCCGTATGCACCTGGACCAGGAAAACATATCCTTCATGGCTGACTTCTTTTCCCACCCGCTCCATATAGAGAGGGAACATTTTTCTCCCCTAATAGGTATAAAAACACTCTTAAAATGAGTTTTTACAATATTCATAAATTCTAAAGTTGGAAAAAAGTCCCAATTATTTTTCTCTTGATAGGGTGCCATTTGTGCATCTGATGTATTAATTTTAACTAGCTTTCTGTAGACTGTAGTCAGACCAAACTTGTGGTAATTTACACAAACGTGTCTCCAGAAGAAATGTTTAATAGGGAGATAAGGACTCACTTATTTCAGAGGAAGAGAGGTGATATCTGAGTTGCCATCCATCCCCAAGTCACTTTGCTTTGTATTTAAAAAAGCTACATGGAAATGTCTTTATGGATAATGATATTACTAAATAAAAAACAGTGAGTTAAATGACTTAAAGACTTCAAGCAAATTCCAAGTGCTAAAAGAAGGGTGTTTATAGGGGGGCACGTGTGCAAATTCTCTATCTGTGCGTGGCAGGAGTTGTGAAGTGTCATGACTGGTGCCGCCCACATCGGGAGCGGGTCAGTTCTCTTGCACAAAAGCCAAAATGAAAGGACTCCCATTACCTTTTCTGTTTGAACCTATGTGAGATTTTCACATTTGGCATCTGATAAGCACAGGAATATTGGTTGTAATATAAAGCAAATGTAGAAAACTAATGGAAAACTAAACTTATGTTAAACATGAAAAATTAGTAAATAATGAAAATTCATGGCAGAGAAAAATGCAAATCCTATTCAACTCATGTTTCTTCTAAGATACATTTTTATGAAATGGCTCCACCTTGATTATTTAATGCCTTTAGTGTACCATATAGGTTAAAATCCAATAAAAATAAATCCTATGACTTTGACTTCTTTGAGTATTAGACAAATAATAGCTCATGTACTAGTTAACACTGATAGAAGTTAATTTGACACAGACTAGAATCACCTGAAAAGTGGGCCAGTATTGATTAGTTGTCTTTGTCACGTTGGCCTTGGTCTGTAAGAGACAGAGTTGATTGTTAATTAATGGAGGAGGGCGTACCCCTCTGGGAGTAGCACCATCCCCCGAATAGGTGGTCCTGGGCTTGATAAGAAGGCTAGCTAAGTATTAGCTCACAAGTGCCTGTCACAGCAAGCAGTGTGCCCCCATGTTTCTGTCTGATGTTCCTTCTCAAAGTCTTGCCTGACTTCCTGCAATGATGGATTGTAACATAAAGAGAAATGAATCCTTTCTTCTGCTAAGTAGCTTTTGATCTAAATATATTATCATAGCAATAAAAAGGAACCTGCAACATCTCACATGTAATCATTTCCAAATCCAGGATGTGATTAGTATCATAATGGTTAGGAGTAGCTTAGATGTTCTCCATATACTGAATTCCTGACTTACTGAGTAAGCTAGGAATTCACAATGAAGAGATTATTTTTCAAATTTACTTTTATTGAATCATATATAATGGCTCATGCCTTTAATCCTAGCACTTGGGAGGTAGAAGCAATTGTCTCTCTGGAAGTCCAAGCCCAGCAAGGACTACATAATGAGACCTTGTCTAAAAATTACCTTTAACTTCTTTTTCTTTCGAGAAACTTAGTGTTAAGTGCTTGAAGTATAAAAATAAATATTTTATTATTGGCTTCTATAGAGGTAAGGACAGAATCTTAGACACTTACTAAACAGAATTCTGGATTTGCTTCTGGCACTTATTTCCACATAAAGATGACCCATTTCCATGATTGCAGGTGATAAAAATAATTTTATAAAGTTACTAGAAGTAAGCAATCCTCTCCTAAAGCTTGTTTCCATTATTAATATAACAAAAGGAAGACATCATCTGTTACATAAGGCAAAAGAGATCAAAGTTAATAGAGTCACAAAAGCAGCATCTATAAAACAAGTTTAAAAATGTAGCCTCGTAGTGAATAAGTATCGAAGTCTAATGCTCTGTGATCATTACTACCTCAAAGCTAGTAGCCTGTTCTTAGAGTTCATACAACAGAAGGGGAGGCAAGTACAGGGCTGGTAAGAGTTTGGCTAGATCTACAGATTATCTTTCAAACAGCTGTTATAATATTAAAGTGAAATTTGGATAAAGCATTAAATACCTTGAGGTAAGTTGAAGATATTTATGGAGAATAGGACTAGAGGAAGGAAACAGGTTTGTGACAACTTTTATACCTAACTGAAGCTATTAAAAGTGAACACGTAAGAAAAGGAGATTCATCAAATATGATACTATAGTTAGAAAAAATGTCACAGGTTGAGAAAAGGAATAAGATCCCGTTAAAGCAACTTACTGTCAGCTGTGATGAAGTAAATGTGACTACGCCATACACAAGAAGAGTGATGGCTTAAATATAGAGCTCATTAGAACACAAATTGACACCGCATCATACCTGAACCGCTGCTATTTTAGTGAGCTCCAATGCTAGACTGTGTAGTGGTACCATCCACTGGTTTCTTTTATAATTTTTTTATTTAGTTAGAATATAACTCAAGCATGTCCCGCGAACACTTATTCTCAATAAGTTGAATTACTATACCTGGTTTTGCATATGTCTTTCTGTCTTGGACTGTGTATTTCTCTCTCTGTGAAAGACAATCACAGCTTTTGAGCTCAGCTCAAGGTCTCTTTGCTTGGGGAAATATTTCTTGCCATTCAGACACAGTAGACAGTTCCCCCATTTTATGTATCTGACTCCTGAAGGGATCTTTGTAGCTGCTCACAATCCAGCATTTTAAAACGAAGGTCAGTAATTTTGGACAAAACCACGAAGGTCTCTCTATTGATTATAGGGCAGAATTAACGAAAAGGATGACTCTTGGTTCTCATTTGTCAATAAACACCATGAACTGTTATTATTCTAATTTTATTCTGAAAGCTTTAATAATGTGGGCCAATGATCTTTGATCAAGCAGAATGACTCTTAATAAGGTAGAAACACCGAAGAATTCTCTTCACAGAAATTTCCGTTCATCTATAGTCAGTGAAATTTCAATGATCTCAAGTCATGACAAGTGCTATCCACATCCCTCCTTGTACATGCATTTCAGGGAAGCAGCCAAACTTGAGACCACAAAGGAATCTTATTCTGTGGCTTAAATAGGTAACTAATAATTGTGTTTTCTGTCTAAAAACCCCAGTACGGACTCATTGGCATCATGAGCAACAATCATTTCTGTCTTAATTTTTCTCATGGACAGAAGGAAGAAATAAAAGTCGTGGTAGAGCTGAACCATTTAGAACCTCTAAGTCAGTTTCAAGCCCAAAGCAATCAGAAAAAATGACTTTTCAGAAGAGAATTTTGTAGACAAATGTGCAGTTTCTCTTTTGAAAGTTAAAAATCATGTTAAGAGATAGTTTGATAGAAAATTAAGAATACAAGTGTCTCAGAACAAGAACAGCAGTGAACACGCTAAAGGGGGTAAGGGAAAGACCAAGAAGCCTCAGCCCTACACTAAGAACTACAGGAAACTAAGGAACGCTCACAGTGGAAGAAACAGTCTTCCCTAAAGCACACCAGTTGATTGTCTGATATTAAATGACGAGCCCTGAATCGTACATACAATAACACATACAAACTGAACTAACTTTATATAAGTGTGTGCAATATATATCATAAATATACATGAAATTATATATGTATGATAATATATATATATATATATATTAGAAAAGAGGCCATGAATTTAAAAGGTAGGAGGGAGAGTTTTATAAAAGGGCTTGGAAAGAGGAAAGGAAAGGAAGAAATGATGGAATTATAATCTCAAAAATAAAGAGAATTCATGTAAAACAAAGAAAATTGCAAGTGTGTTGGGAAGAATTCTTTTAATTATGCCTTAGAAATGTGCTTATATGATTTATGAATCATAATCTCTAAGGATTAGAAAAAGCTATATCTGTCCCCACATGAGCCTATTTTTTTATTTTTCTCCAGTTTAAGACTCTCGTGACTCAATGGATATCATACCCTCTCCTCCGAAGACTCATGCCTATGGCAGAGGAGGAGTTGGAAAGATTCTAAGAGCCAGAAGCGGCAGACGACAGCAAGGAAACGGGACTTAGTGAACACAGCAGGGTGGTTGCACATGCAGACTGACAGCAGTTGAGAGAGCATGCACAAGGCCTGGGCAGGCTCAAGCTGGACAAGACTCTAGCATAGAGAGGGAAGGTGGAGCCCTTCTATGGAGGCTCCAAGCCCCAGCCCTATCTAAGGAGGTATCAGTAACTGACAGCTTCTGGGAGGAGTTGGCCTTCTTAGAGATGTGGCCTCTGATAGGTAATCATGCTCTAGTGGAAGATGAAGTATTCAAAGATGTATGGGGAGCACAGAGCACAGTTGATGGGCTTTATTTTAAAGAATACAAGCAGTTAGGTGGGCAGAGGTGTATCTGGGAAGAGCTGGGGGAGGAGGCTGACTATGATCAAAATGTATTCTATGATGCCAGTTCAAGCAGTCGGGATAAAGCCTGGTCCCACTGCCAGGGACCCACAGAGTGCCCAACCTCATAAACATCCTCCACAGCTAGTGGGCATAGTCTGGTCCTATGGAAGTACCCCCAGGTATGAGTCCAGAGTTTTAAAGCTCTCAGTAGCTCAGGTCAGCTGTTTCTGTGGGTATCACTATCATGGTCTTGACCCCTTTTATTATATCATCAATATTCCCTCTCCTGAATTGGTCTCCGGGAGCTTGATCCAGTGCTTCGATCTAGATCTCTGTATTTCCTTCCATCAGTTGCAAATTGAAGGTTCTATGATGACTATTAAGGCAATCATCAATTTGATTACAGGGGAAGACCATTTTATGTAGTGGTATTTCATTGATATTTTAATAAATAAAACTTGCCTGAGGATCAGAAAAGTAAAACAGCCACACTGGTCATCCTTGCAGACCAGGCAGTGGTGACACACAACTTTAATCTCAGTAGCCATAATAGCTTGCCATAGAAACCAGGTGGTAGTGATGCACACCCTTAATCCTGGAACTAGAGAAGACTATAAAATGGGAGGAGACAGCTCTCAGTCTCGGTCTCATTCTGACATTTTCTGAAGGCAGGATCACCATTTTTGGACTGAGGTCGAGTTAAGAGCCAGTGATTTTGCCTTTCTTACCTTCAGGTTGAACCCCAATTTCTGCCTCTGGGTTTTTATTAAATGTGCTTCAAGTTTAGGCATCCTCTCCATTGTTACTTAGAGTCTTAGCTGGGGTCAACCTTGTGGATTCCGGGGAATTTCCCTAGTGCCATGTTTCTCACTAACTTTTTAATGGCTCTCTCAATCAAGATCTCTCTTTCCTTTTCCTCCCTCTTTGTCCATCCCCCTTCTTGAGCATCCTGTTCCCTCATGTTCTCATTCTCCTCCATACTCCAAATATTTTCAGAAGATCTTGTGTGTTACCCCTTCCCAGGGGGATCCATGTATGTCTCTCTTAGCGTTCTCCTTGCTACCTAGCTTCTCTGGGGTCATGGACTATGGGTTGGTTATCTTTTGCTTTATGTCTAATATCTACTTATGAGTGAATACATACCATGTTTTTCTATCTGGGTCTAGGTTACCCCACTCAGGATAGTTTTTTCTAATTCCAATTCATTTGACTGCAAATTTCAAGATGTTGTTGCTTTTTATCACTGAGTAGTACGCCATTGTGCAAATGCACCACATTTTCTTTATTCATTTTTCAGTTGAGGGCACCTAAGTTGTTTCTAGGTTTGGGCTCTACACATTCTCTTTGAGCGATACCTTGTTTAGCCTAGATATAGGAGGGAAGGGCCTTGGTGCTGTCTCAAAGTGAAGTATCAGACTTTGTTGCCTCCCCATGGGAAGACTTATCCTTTCTGAGGAGTGGATTGGGGGAGGGAAGAAGGGTGAGGCAGGAGGAAGGGAGGCAGTGGGAAGATGATAATGATGTAAAATGAGAAAAGTTCTGAAGACTGGAGCTGAAGAGATGGCTCAGCTATCAGGAGTGTGTACTACTCTTGCAGAGAATCTGAGATCTGTGTCTGGTACCAACGCTAGGGGGCTCAGGGCATCAACTGGGTCTCCAGCTCCAATGGGTCCTGCTGTCTCTTGTTGCCTCCTCCAATTCCTGCACTCACGTGCATATAACTACGCACACACACTTGCACACACACACACACACACACACACACACACACACACACACTTAAATAACACCAAAGACTGCCAACACCAGCTAGCAATGTTACAAAAGCATCCAGAGTTCCCATTCATTTTTGAAGTGTAAATTTACCTAGCCAGTTTGGGAAACTCACTGATAGTATTGGGTGTAGACGTAGTTTTCCTTCTGTATTTTTAAACTATTTATTTCTATGGGTGTGGGAGTTTTGTCTGCATATGTGTCTGTACACACTGTGTACGACGTACCCTCAGAATCCAGAAGAGGGCATTTGGATTTCCCAGGACTGGAGTTACAGAGGGTTACGAGTTTTGGCATGGAATGCTGGGAATCAAACTCTGGTTCTCTGGAAGGGCAGATAGTGTCCATAACAGCTGAGCTATTTCCCCAGCCCATGGGTCTCTTTTCAAGCACTTGGGTGTCAATAAAGGCGGATCATCTAACCCAGATGTGATTAATCAGCATTTAAAGGTTTCCAACCAGGAGCGTCCACTAAAATAGCAGCTAGATCAAGTCTGAAAGATACTCACTGGACTTCTCCTCTCCAAAGGCAGTGAGCACTTCAAAAAGTGAAAGTGTTCCCTGACTAAAGCAAATCATTGAAAGATCATCGAAAGACTTCTTCATTGACAAGACGAGAGATGGTTGGGAAACGTGGCTGCCTGTATGTGTTCCTTCACTCCCTTGATCTGATAACAGTAGAGTGTAGTTGGTGAGCCCATCAGCTCACCAGTGTCAATCACTACTTTAGAAGCAGAGCTGGGGTGGTCACCTTTCTCTTCCTGATGGAGAACATTATAACGGATTCAGGAGGATTAGTTTTTAATGTCCTTGTACTTTTTCTTGAGGCATTGTAGATGCACAAAATGACAGAGAAAGAGATTTCAGTATCCAGCAGAGAGAGCGGGTTTGATGACTTGTAGCACCAACTGACAAGTCTCGCTTTCACGGCAGTATGCCATTCAGCACTGCTCCTTACTTCAGAGTGTAATGTTAAGTATAGCGTTCCTCGATCCCCATGAGACTGAGACGGACACCTCAATTATGATCAATTACAGCCATTGGGGATTGCCACACAGTGAAACTGGCCCACAAAGAAGGGGGTTGTTAAGCTGAGCCACAATGTAAGTACAGGAACGTAAGAGGACCAACACTGCTTATGAACAAGTAGAGTGACCTCTTGTTTGAACCAAGAGTGCAGAAAATCGAGAGCATCCCGAGACTTTGGAATGTAGAAAGGGGCTCCACAGGCAGCACAGACTGTATTCAAACCTGTCACACCCAATCACAGTCCCTCCGGTTTCTAGCTATTCTACTCAATAGCATTAACTAGCTTGTCTGTACTAGAGCCTGCTCACTCACACAACAGAGGGATAAATAGTACCTTTCACAGTTATTCTAAAGATTAAATAAGTTAAATATATACAAACCACATAGAGCAAAGCGTGGTACATGACAGTAAATCAAAACATCATACCGGGCGGTGTTTATAGATTGTACGAGTTTGCTAGAACTGCCATGACGTAGTGCTGTGTCCTGGGTGGTTATCACCATAGAAACCTACGTCCTCACTGCCAGAGTCAGAGATTAATGTACTGGCATGCTTCGGTACCTCTGGGACTCTCCTCTCTTGTTCTGGTGGGAAGACAGCCTCCTTCTCCCTTTATCCTCATGTAATCATCCTTCTGTCTCATTTTCTCTTCTTATAAGGATTCATCATATTGATCCTTCCTCCCTTCTCCCCTCATCAGAGATCCCAGCTCGAAGCACAGTCACATTCAGAGATTTGAAAGAATACAATTTCTACATGGGAATTTTAAACATGATTTAAAATGATCAAAAGCATTCTGAAGAATCTGGCAGGGTACGCTGCATGGCAGTACGAAAGGTTGATATTTTTGCTTTACCTTGGTTAGATTTGTTTTAAGGAATCCATCTAAAATCAGAACCTGATGACTTGTTCCTCCTGGCATGTTCTCCTCCAGCACCGTAGCTACACTCCTTCAAGGCTAAATCCAAGAAGAAGGAGTAGATGGTGCAGTGTGGGGGTGTAGGAACTGGATCAGCCCAGGGATGACGAAGAGGGCACAAACAATGAACTTTCTAATGAAAAAGAAATGTTGTCTTCTTCAGCTGCAGTTGGCACTTTCAAAGATGGCTTGCTCATTTTGAATCTGTAAATGGGGTTATTGAATTACTCAGGTGTGTGAGCAGAAGACAGATAAAGCCATAGTAATTTTATTTTCATCAAAAATTACAGTCTAGGGAGATGGATCACCAGTAATATGCATGTCGTGAAAGCCTGAGGACCTAAATACAGATCTCCAGAACCTATATTAAAATCCAGGCATGGTAACATATGCCTGTAATCACAGCAGTGAGAAGGATCGCTGGGGTTTGCTGGCCAAGCAGTCTAGTCAAATCAGTGACCTCATGCTTCAAAGAGAGATTCAAAGCAACAAGGTAACCAACAATTGTGGAAGACATCCAACATCAACATCTAACCTCCACAGATGTGCTGTATGCACACACAGTGCATGCACACACATGTGTGTACACACACCACACTCCACACACAAATATATTATCTTGCTATCTTATATTGCTATATACAAGAGCTATGTGTGTAAAAAGCTTGCCAATTGCTTCAAGTTTGAATTTTTGTCTTGGAAGTGATAGAAAGATGGCAGATGTTTCTAAATAGGAAATTAACAGTCTTACTTTGAGAAGTGTAGTCTCGGAAGTACTGAGACAAAAGCAACTGGAGAAGAAAGTAACGGTAAAGGAAGCACAATATGGCCCAGTGTATTCATAATAAAGCAAAGACCACGGAACATAAAAGGAGAACTCAGTGGAGGGTGGGGGCAGGTTTGGAAATTGTTGCTCCTGGGTTGGAAGCAAGGAAATAACACCATTTTCCAAGATGGAGAACTTGCACGGAGAAGCACACACGTAAACACAGCCTGTCTGATAGACATGGAGTTAATTTAGATGAGATGGTCTTTAGGGATCTCTGAGACAACCCGGATATGACAGCCAAAGCTTCACTGAGCTTTCGAGTTCAGTGGGGTTGGAGCTTAAGGCACTGGACGGCAAGGGGGTAATAATAAATAGATTATTACCTTTTATTATTAATCTCAGAAGTGATAATCCCAACCATGAGAATTTAAAAAAAAATTAAAAGACTTGATTCTGGAGAGGTTCCCAGGCACAAGGAGAGGTTCCCAGATTGTTCTCTGGGCAGCGGAGGAGAGGGTGCCTGAACTGGCCTTGGCCCATAACCATACTGATGAATATTTTGCTTATCATCATAGAACCTTCATATGGCGATGGATGGAGATAGAGACAGAGACCCACACTGGAGCACTGGACTGAGCCCCCAAGGTCCAAATGAGGAGCAGAAGGAGGAAGAACATGAAAAAGGAAGTCAGGACCGCGAGGGGTGCGTTCACCCACTGATACAAGGGGATTGATCGAATGAGAGCTCACCAAGTCCAGCTGGACTGGGACTGAACGAGCATGTGATCAAACCAGATTCTCTGAATGTGGCTGACATGGGGGCTGACTGAGCCCCCAAGGTCCAAATGAAGACTGAGAAGCCATTGACAATGGCACTGGGTCTTGTCTAGTCTGCATGGACTGGCTTTTTGGGATCCTGGCCTGTTTGGATGCTCACCTTCCTGGACCTGGAGTGAGGGGGGAGGAACTTGTACTTCCAGCGGGGAAGGAGGCCCTGACTGCTCTTGGGACTGGAGAGGGAGGAGGAGAGGGAGTGGGGGGAGCGGGAGCGTATTGGGAGGAGGGGAGGAAGTGAAAATTTTTTATAAATAAATGAATAAAATAAGCCATGAATAAAGTAGGGTGTGCCGCAGCAATAGGGCATGACGGGGAAAGGAGGGCTGTGAAGGTCACCATGACAATGGAAGAATCACACCTCAAACCCATCAAGAGAAGCTAGGTGACTCCTACCAGGCACACCTTGTTGTCCTTCCTTGCGAATTTCTAAGCAAACACAGAGTACTATTTTCTTTCAGGCATTGGCTGCTGTTTCGGTGGTGCTGAAGCCAAGGGGACCTGTAGCCTGACTACGGAGCTTCTGCATCGATTCTACGACCTACTAGATAAGTTGCCTTGCACTAATTATAAAGCTCCCACTTGCTTCAATTTCCAAATTCATGAAATGGGAATAATAGAGTCAGGAGGATGTGTTTGTTGGTAGAAAACAGGAGACTACATGTGCACCAGCCAGTAAGGGTTAGTTGCCATCAGTGTGGAACGGTCGCACTATTTGGGTCTAAAGTGTGCATCCCAAGGAGGGCCCAGGGAGACTCCACTGAATTATAATCAACTGAATAGATGAATCTTACGTCTTTTAAAAGTGTTTTCCTATGTAAAAACTGTCCCAAGAGTCTTATGATAGCATCATCTATCATATTGCTATCCCTCCATTAAGCCAGTGGATAAAAAGAAGTAAATAAAAATAAAACCAAGGAAAAATAATCTAATACAAAAAATACATATTTATCTCCTAGTAATTGGGAGCAGAGGGACCTTTCCGGGTGCCCGATTAGACAATTTGCGTGGCTTCATCTCTGAAGAAACATTAGAGTCACAGAAGCTCATTTCTGCATTATCATGAAATATTCCCATTGTTCATCATCACTGATGTCCAAAACATGCATTGTAAAATATTTATTTTGCATGGATTTCCTGCTCCTACACAATAAGAAGTAAGAGTCTCCGTCCACACGGGAACAAAGGTTTCACTGATGCACCCAAGGAGCTCTGTGTTGCTGCACAGCTAGTTTTCTGATTGAATTTCAGTATTGCCTAACAGATAAATCAGGCAAAATAAAGGGATTGTGCATTTTGTCCCCTTCCATATATGCGAGGCAAGAGCATGGATAGTTGGGGATGATGGAGTCAGGCTGGGCACAGGAGGGTGAGAATAGAGCTCAGTTGGCTTAAACCCTCATTCTTTCCCGAGCATTGGCTGCCCAGATATCACCGCAGAGAGAGAAAATGCTATGTTCTACTAGTAGCTTATTTCCTTAGTTTTTCGGCATTCGGCAGTGCGAACTGGCAGTTCTAACCCTCTGCCTGCACCTGTCACATAACTCGCCCTTCCTGTTTGCTTTATATCCTCTCTGTATTTTCTCTTGCTGATATTTATGGTCTATCTGACTAGTCACTGAAATACGGGAGTGTTTTTAGGAACAGACAACATTAAACTCTCATAGATCTCGATAGATCACATTTCTCAAATTTTATCCAAATGCTACAAGAAATTAACCTGTCCCAGAGTCTTTGAGAAGCGGATGAAGCAAAGCAGGCTGAATACGGCACAGATAACCTTCAAGACGTTGACGGCTGTCGCCCATCTGAGTCAGTTCCGAGCAGGGATAATGAAGATCCCTGATCACGGAGGAGGAGAAGTGCACCTAAGAATGAGTGAAATTATACAAGTCTGGTAAATGTCAAGACAAGACTGAGTCATAACATTCTCACAGAAGCCATTGTGTCAGCGTGGCAGGGCTCAGGTGCAGAGAGCATTGCTGCCAACCAGCAGCAGCTGTTTACCCAAACTCCTCTTTTCTAACCACTTTGATCATGGTTTATAGAGGACTGAAATTCCTGAGCTAAATCTCTGGACTCATATTGCTAATAACACTAAATTCAGAGGTCATCATTTGTTCTAGGTTCTTGATGTTGGAGATGGACAAGCCTGATTCCATCTTAAGATTCGAATTCATCATATTATCATTCCTGTTTTCTGTAAAGATTTGGGTTTGACCATGTCTCTGACATCCACCCTGATGATAAGATGTTCTGCCAAATAATTTTGAAACATTCAACCAGGTTCCTAGGTAACTAAAAATTCCTCAACCTTCGGAAATCCCTTATTCTTGTTATTTTTTAAAAGATATATAAAACCTACTCTCTCCTATATTGGTGGCTATTGTCTCAAACCCCACTTTAAAAGGATAGCACAGTCTGAGAGAAAACAGTGCTTGCTGAATTTGAAAAAAATTGGGTGGTCGTCTTTATTCTCATTTGGTGGGATGAACAGTTAGATGCAGAGATGTTCGAGTAGCCGATGGCCTATAGTGTGATGATGATATTTAATTCGTAAGACAATCTGATGAAAAAGTTACATTTTCGCAATTAAAACTGGGAAAGCATTAATTCAGCAAAGATTGTATTTTTTTTTCCTTTTTTCAAGTGACTTTGGGAAAAAAATTATTTGGGGGAAGTATTTTTATTGCCCCTTACATCTAAAAGATGAGAAAAGACAATCAAATTCTGAAATATATGCTGGAGTATTTCGTCTGTCTATCCTTGTTATTGATTACAGCTAAATGTGGTAAAAAAAATTCATAGAATTAAGAAACGTATGTTTATATTCTTTCTGTACGGCAAATACGTAAAGCCATAAAAACAGGACTTTGATAGAGCAAATAATTACCATTGCCCGGATGAGTCAACCATAGAAGACATACTAGTAGAAAGTGAGGAAATCAGTCACTAACTTGAGTGGGTGTAGAGACAGAGCCGCACATAAGAGCAGGCTGACTATGAGAGGTGGTAAGCCCTTTTCTCATTGCTTACAGACAGTCTGAGTTATCCCCTACGATGTTACCTGGAGTCCAGCTAAGATCATATGAGCTACATTATACTGTTAGCCAGCCTGTGACTTGTGGTCGAATGACTCATAGCTGATAAACATCAACTTAGAATGGGAGAGAAACAAATGAGCCATAAATGAAGGATAAAGGAGACTTAGCTTAGAGATTCCTTGCATACGAAGCCCATGCAAGCAAATCCTAACAGTGGTTTTATAACATTCAAAGGCTCTGTAAGACAGATGGCTTCGCTCATGTAGGAATAACACCTGGATTTGCCGAATTGTGAATCGCATTGTGCCAGTGCACTGCATTTTCACAGGATGTTGTCTCCTGCAGCACCAACTGCTGTGTGGGCCCTTTTAGTAGCGCGCCCCTTAGTGCTGTCCTTCCACAACACTGTGGCTTCTTGATGCCTTGAAAGAAAACTGATTCCCACTGGGGTCTTGGGCAGCCTTGTATGGATGGAGTTGTGATAACATTTTACAAGACACTTTGTCTCTCCCTGTTGTTGTATTATATTTTGTTTATGTTCTGATAATTAAAGCTTGCCTTGAGATCAGAGGGAAGAGATAGCCAGAGTTAACCATATAAGCCAGGAAGTGGTGGCACATGCCTTTAATCCCAGTACTTGGGAGGTGGAGACAGGAGGTGATGAAGCAGGGTGTAGACAGGATTTCAGCCTTTGGATGGAGGAAGGAGAAAGGTAGGAAGCAACTGTCAGCTGTTCCCGGTTCTCTGATCTTCCAGATTTTCCACCAATATTTGACTCCTGAATTTTTTATCGATTCAGATTATCTTTATGCTTCACCTGATAGCCCACCCACATCCACCTCCTATCTTCTCCTCCCATCTTGATACTCCCATCACAACTCAGTTCTTCCAATCATATCTATCTATTCTATTTCCCTTTTCTAACATGACCTATCTATTCCTGCTAGTCACTTAGTCAATACCTACTGTCTGTAGTTCTATGGATTGTAGCTTGCTTATTGTTGACTTAATAGCTAATATCTACATATAAGAGAATACATACCATATTTGCCTTTCTGGTACTGGGACACCTCATTCAGGATGATTTTTCTAGTTCCATTCATTTACCTGTCATTGTGGTTTGAAAGAAAAGGGCTGCAAAGGGAGTAGAACTATTGGAGGTGTGACCTGGTTGGAGTAGGTATGGCCGTGCTGTAGGAAGTGTGTCACCGTAGAGGCAGGCTTTGAAGTCTCATTTAAGCTCAAACTATGCCCAGAGTCTCAATTCACTTCCAGTTGCCTTTGGATCAAGATGTGAAGACTCTCAATTCTAGCACCATGCCGTCCTACGTACTTGCTTCCCATCGTGACAATCATGGACTAAACCTCTGAGATGCAAGTGAGTCACTGCAGTTGAATATTTTCCTTCATAAGAGTTGCCGTAGTCATGGTGTCTCTTCACAGCAACAGAAACCCTAAGACAGAAGTTGGTGCCAGGAGTGGGGTGTTACTGTGAAAGGCCTGACCATGCTTTTGTTTGGAAGAATTTGGACCTGTGCAGTTTGGGTTAGTAAAGCCGTGGAATGCTTTGAGCACTGCTTAATGGTCCATCCTAGTAGAAGGATCAAAGACAATGCTACTATTAGACTATTAGTGATTTGGGTAACGGGGGGAGAGGGGGGAGATTGGCTCAAAAGGTTTCAGAGAATTTTAGTTTGTTGCCCAGAAATCATTCTTGTGATATTTGAGTGAAGAATGTGGCTGCTTTTTGCCATTGTCTGAAAGGTTTTCCTAAGGGTAAAGTGAAGAGTTTTGGATTAATTCTGTTGGCAGAGGAAATCTGAAACAACACAGTTGTAGACTCTGTTGCTTAATTACTAGTGTTAACTCTAATGAAGATACATAATGAAGAGGAGCAAGCTGTCAAGCAAAAATGTTAGAAGAGAAAAAGAGCACCAGGAAATAGAATGGAGCTAAGTCTTCTGTTCAGAGAGATAAACAGATTAAGAAATGGAATAAAGGACTGATGACCTCAGGGCAAGACCCCACTCAGCTTAGCTTCGGACTTGTGAAAAGTAATTAAAGAAGCGCTTACAGCCAGGTGTGATGGTGCACACCTTTAATTCTACCACTCCAGAGGCAGAGGCTGGTGATCTCTGAGTTTGAGGCCAGCCTGTTCTACAGAGCAAATACCAGAACAGCCAAGTGAAAGAAATCATGGAAAACAGAAAATTGGTTGTTGTGCAATTCCTAGTTGGTCTTAATAATAAAAACTTGGAGTCAGATACGAGGACGTGAAAGCTAAAAGATCAGAGAAGCAGAGCATCCAGCCACTAGTTCTTACCTCTACAAAATCCTCAGACCAACTTGGGTACCCTGTCTCTACAAGTCCTCATTCTGACTGCCTGTCTCCTTCCTTGTATTCCTCTCTCCACCAAGTCATATCCCTTCCTGTCTCCATCTCCCTAGTATTAGGATTAAAGGCAGGTGACTCCCAAGTACTGGGATTAAAGATGTCAGTCACTACCACCTGGCTCTGTTTCTCTTTGAGACTGAATCTAGTCAATCTAGTGTAAGTCAGGGTGACCTTGAACTCACAGAGATCTGTCTGCCTCTACCTACTGAGTGCTGGGATTAAAGGTCAGCATGAGCTGTTATTTCTTTTATTGAACTTTGCCATTCTGACTTGTGTAAGAGAGAATCTCAAAGTAGTTTTAGTATGATTTTTCCATGGTGGGTAGGGATTTTAAACATTTAACTGCTTCTCAGCCATTTCAGAGACCTCTGTTTAGATCTGTAGCTTATCTTCTAATTAGATTATTTCTTCTCTTGATGTCTAGTTTCTTGAGTTATTTCTATATTTTGGATATTAACCTCTATCATATGTGCAGTTGGTGAAAATCTTTCTCCATTCTGTAGGCTACCACTTTGTCTGAATAACTTTGCTGTGCAGAAGCTTTTCAGTTTCATGAGATACCATTTATTACTTGTTGATCTTATTGCCTATGTTAACAGTGTTCTGTCTACAAAGTCTTCTCCTGTGTCCATGAGTTCAAAGCTATTACTGTTTTCTCTTCTGTAGGGTTCAGTGTATCTGGTTTGATGTTGAAGTCTTTGATCCATTTGGAATTTTGTTCAGGGTGATTAGTAAGGATCTTACATTCTTCTACATACAACCATCTAGTTTGACGAGCATCATTTGTTAAAGATGCTGTCCTTTTTCCAATGTCAACTTCTGGCCTCTTTATCAAAATCTAGATTTCCATATGTGTGTGAATTTATGTCTTTATCTTCAGTTTGATGTCTTTGGCCAATTCCATTGATCAGTATGTCTGGTTTTATGCCAGTATCATATTATTATTATTATTATTATTATTACAGATTTGTAATAGAACTTGGAATTAGGGCTGGTGATATTTCCAGCAGTTCTGTTATTATGCAGGACTGGTTTGTCTATCCTGTTGTGTTGTGTTTTGTGTGTGTGTATGTGTGTGTGTCTGTGTATTTGCTTTCATGTGAAGCTGAAAATTGTCCTTTCAAGCTCTGTAAAGAATTGTGTTGGAATTCTGAGGGAAATGCACTGAAACTGTAGACAGATTTTGGTAGGATGGACATTTATACTGTATTGATTTTACTGATCTGTGAGCATGTGAGACCTTTCTATCTTCTGATATCTTCTTCAGCGCTTTTCTTCTGTGACTTTAAGTTTCTGTCAGATAAGCTTTTACTAGCTTGGTTAGAGTTACACCAAGATATTTTATATTATTTTAGCTATTGTGAAAGGTCTTGTTTTCATGATTTATTTCTTGGTCCTTTTGTCATTTGTGTATAAGAAAGCCACTAATTTTTGTGAATTAATTTTTATACAGCTTATTTGTTAAACATATTTATCAAATGTAGGGGTTTCCTTGTTTGAATTATTCAGATCTTTTATGTATACTATTATATCATTTGTAAATAAAAATACTTTGACGACTTCCTTTCCTTTCCGTATCCCTTTGATCTCCTTCAATTGTCTTATTGCTCTAGCTAAGACTTCAAATACTATATTGAATAGGTATGGAGAGTGCGGACAACTTTGACTTGTTCCTGATTTTAGTGGAATTGCTTTAAGGTTCTCTTCACTTAAGCTGATGTTGTTATGATTTGATATGAACTTCCTTTATTATGTCGAGTGAATTCACAGAGACTGAAGCAGCAGGCACAGGGCCTGCGTGAGTCTGCACCAGGTCCTCTGCGCTTCTATTACAGCGTGGAGTTTAGGGTTTTTTGAGGAATCTCTGAGTGTGAAAATGAGTGAATCTGATTCTTGGGTACTTCCCCCTCTGTTGTTTTGTCTTGTCCCTCTCAATGTGATAGTTTTTGTTTTATCTTACTATAGTCTATTCTGCTTTACTTAAAAAGCAAATGAATAAATGAACGACACCCTAGCTACTAGGTTAAAGATCCACAAGTGAGCTGTCATTTGTACCTACTGGAAGAGAAAAAATCAGTTTTCTCCAAGTATTGATACTGCCAGTCGCTCCTGGGAGATGTCATGTTCAACATATAACAGACTCTGTGGTATTTGTGCGCTTTTATTTAATTAGAGTTTGGTAGGGGTGGTATTTGTGATGTTTTATTTTGTTTTCTTATTTTGGGTATTTTATTGTTGTATTGGGTTTTTGTTTGGGTGTGCTTTGTTTTAAGAGGGACCTTAAAGTTGGGTTGGCAGGGATGGGGAAAGAATTTGGAAGATTTGGGGGAAGGACAAGAATATGATGAAAATATATTTAAAATTAAAATTGTTTTAAATAATAAAAGTTAAAAAGAAGACAAAAAAGAAGACACGTTGATGGGGATAGCACACAGGGGTATCAATTTGTTGCTAAATCACACAGGACTGGAAAAGAGTATTTCTGAATTAGAAGAAGCTTGCCAGGTGGGTGGTAACTGTTTGAGAAACCAGCATTGCTAGGAGGAAAAGAGGGTGGAAAAGAAGCTAAAGTAGAAGAGATGGTCCAGGAAAAGTCAACCTGTCAGCGTTCCTGAGTAAAATGATGGGATTTCCATTTTCCATTGGTTACTTTAACTGTGAAGTCAAGGTTTAAAGGACAAGAAAATCACAGAAAAATCTACTGTAACAGTCCAGGTTACAGATGACAAGGGCTCGGGCGGGAACCCTAGGAATGGCGCAAAAAGGAGGAATATGAAGCTCTTGGAAGCTTCATTCATGGAATGAGATCGCTACCACCGAGATGGAAAATGGGGAAGAGCTGGACACATGGCACCAGGTGAGGGCTGGATGGCAACTTCAGTGATGATAAGTCTTTTGTCCTTAACTTTAGCGCAGACTTCCTTCACAATAAAATATTAAACAAAGCCCAGAACTTTATCCTGCCACATTGCCATCTCCTAATTAATCAAGTTATTTTTAGCTCATTTCATTATATAAATAAAAGTTTACTGAATTAACCATCTCAGTTATGCCAATTAGAATTTTTTTCACTATGGAATCTCTTGAAAGCAAATAGCCAACTCTAGCTAGTTTCTTTTAATTTCTTTCCTACTTAAAAGCAATATCTCTGGTGGAATCCAACTGTAAACAACAGAACAATCTTATTTTTAGCTATTAACACACCAAGTTACATTTAAATCAGAACTTCAACCCTCCTACAGTAAAGGGAATTTAATGTTTTTTGTCCTTTTGCTCACGCCCTGTTTGCTGGTTTCCTGTGGCCATTCCAAACCAAGGAGGAGGAAGACAGGATGGCACAGGTTGGTTAGTATCACACACGGCAGTCTTATCTTGGTAATGGACAGGGTTTTCTGTGAGTCCTTCTGAGACCACATAGAGTTTATCCAAGGACACTAACACTTCCCCTGGCCTTTTGGTCACCCCTCAGTAATTGCTCCAAAAAATGTACTACATTTTGCTCTGGCGAGCAGTCCCTTTACAATGCGTGTTTCTGGGTAATGGTGCAATCTGGCCATAGGTAAATGAAGCATATCTTTGTCCTCCCAACTTTCTGACCTGAAGACTCATCTGCTGCCCAGCTCCTACCCCCGCCCTGCCTAACAGTCATCACCTGAGGTCTTTCAGGTAGAAATACAGAAAATGACCTCCATATCCTCTAGCAGATATGGAACTAGGTAGGACTCTGGAAATTTCCATATGTCATCAATTTTCTTTCATTTGTCCTGTCCATTATTATCAATTTCCCCTCTTTGATGAGGCGAAGGAAAGGCCATAGAATTGACCTTTTGACAAGTCTAAATGTGACCGTATCTAATTTCCTCAACTCTGGGGATTCTAGCTAAATTCTAAGAGAAGAAGAAAGGACCCTTGATTGCCCAGGTCTATGTGTCAAGGCAAGTAACACAGCAGCACTCACATTCACCACCAGAGGCACAGGTGTGATGATGCACTGTAAGCTTGGCTTGACCAGGCAGACGGAAACGGAGAGCCCACCTCAGGAAAGGAAGTTTTGTCTGGTTTGGGTTTGAGAGTTTTTTGGTTTTTGTTTGTTTGTTTTAATGTACCTGACCGTAGGGTATTATTTGTTTTTGTTTTGTTTTGTTTTGTTTTTTGCTAGTGTGCTAAATGCTACTTTAAAGTCCTGTTAAGAAGGACTCTCAGAATTTTCTAGTAATACGTGCTTTTAGTTTTGAGTTTTATTTATTTATTTATTTATTGTTGGAGCGAGGTCACTTGTTGGTTCCTAGTCACCCAGCCAGATTAGACCCGAAATAATCACACAGAAATTGTATTAATTAAATCACTGCTTGGCCCATTAGTTCTAGCTTCTTATTGGCTAATTCTTATATTAATTGAACCCATTTCTCTTAATCTGTATATTGCCATGTGGCTGTGGCTTACTGGGTAAAGTTCCCAACATCTGTCTCTGTGGCTCCATGGCTTCTCTCTCCCCACCCTTCTTTCTATCATTATTCCATCCAGTCCTCCCCTCCTAGCTCTGCTTCACCCTGCCCTGCTCTGCTATAGGCTCAAAGCAGTTCTTTATCCATAATGGTAACCACAGCACACAGAGGGAAATCCCACATCAATTTATGTATTCACTTATTTATAGGATCAACAAACAACAAACTAAACAAGAAAAAGAACTACATGGTTCATGCAGAGTAAAGAAATGTAGATTTTTAAAAAAAATTTGCTTTGAAAAACTATCAATTAACTTTACCTGGCAATCAATAAATAGCACATTTTTTTTCCTTCAAAATTTCTTACTTCTACTACGGGTCTGTATTTTTACTATTATGGGATTTCTTGTAATATTTACTCAGTTTGAACATCAATGCAAAAGACTAAATAAACATATAGGTGTTGGAAGATTTGGGGGTAGCCACGTAGGGAGGAGGGTTTAAAAAGTTATTTTGCTTATAGACAAGCAATTGGCTCTGCCTTAGTTAAAGCTTTTTGGATGGACCTCCTGTAACAGCTTTTCTGCAATAGATTTGTTCCTGTAAAGTTGTATATAAATCAATTTTCATAAATTGATTCCCATTTTGAATGTGCTGAAAGCTTGCTATTTACAGAAACCCTACACTAAGGCCTCTTGTACCATAAAGAATTTATTTTGTGAAATGGAAGAGAGAGGTTTATTTAAGGATATGTCTATATAATCAGCCATCTAAAGAAACTATATCTAGACGCTAGACTTATTTTTAAAGCATCCTATCATGGAGGTCAACAGAAATTCTAATGGCCAAGGACTTTGTGATCAAATTTTCTTTTCTAGACTGCAAAGCAGTCTTTACAGCACATAAATGTCCAAAGGGTTTTTGTTCTCATTTCTGCTTTAATTTGTGCATCTCACACTGGTGTGTGGTTAGGGAATCAATGAGATCCCTCTATGTTCCCTAGCAGCAGGCATGAAAATATCCAAAGTTAGGAACATTGATGGAGATCCAAAACTAAACTAATGTCAGCAATCAGAATAAACCTATGGTTTAATAGTGGATGTTATATACATTTTGAGGATGAAGAAGCTGAGGCAGTGAAGGATTGTGTGTATTCCCAAGGATACTTCATTATTAATGGAGTGAATCAAGGTTTGACAATCAGCAGTTGGACCCCAGAGCTTAGATTCTGTAATAACCATACTCCTTACTTAGCTTTGTATACATGTGTGTATAGATAGATTGTTGGATATATGACTGAATGGATAGAGATAAGAACATAAAATATTTGAGTACTCATGAATGGCATAAAAGTCTATGAATCATTTGCAACTGATATTTAGGTGTTAAAATGCCAAGGTAAGTTTGGGTCATGTATCAATCATTTTCATTTTCAGGAGGCCAAATTCTTGTCACCCATGACTGATTGCAAGTTTAGAAGGGATATTAACAATAACCTGGACGTCTAGAAGCCCTCTTCAGCTATTCTTTGTAGTGCACAAAGGGTCTTTCTCTGAGAAAATTTATCAGGTCTCAGCACAATCTTTTCTTACAACAATCAGACATTCAACAATACCTGTCCACTTTTTATAGCAAAGCTATCAGTTTCGGGATACCTATGATTTTCGGTTTTCCATAGTTGGTGTAATATCTATTTAATAACTTTTCTAGCATATTTATTTTCCCTCTTCACCCCTCTAGCTGGAAAAGTATTGGAGTTTGAGACAAAACAAAACAAAAACAAACAAACAAAAACCAGTTTTCAGCACCAGGTTGTTTAATTGTATATACAGAATGTTATCTACTGTGAAAATACACATATATTGGTTCTATTATTTAGAAAAGAGTTTCCAAACTCCTCATAAACCATTGGTACTTACCATTTTATGATAGTTATTCATCTAATTAATATTTCAGCTTTCCATTGTAAGGCAGCATTTGATGTTTCATCCCTGCCAGGTTTGCTATAAGAGTTCATTACTCAGAAGATGACTCATGACGAGGTGAAGACATAGATCTTGTCTCTGGGAACTCTTTAGTCCAGGAAAGAAGCCCGGAAAATTTAAATACTTTCTGTGTATCTTCCAAGTAGGAGAAAAGTTTTATAGGAAAAACAATACTATACTATATACTTCTAGCACAAAAGTCAATAGAAAGAGAAACTTGTTTCTACACCCTTTAAAATTTTAAACTAAATGCCAATTATTACTTGAATGCAGCTAGGATCCTGATAAATACATATTTAAAGATTCTATGTTGGTTGAAATGCTAGCTCTCTTAAGCCTCCCATCTCATTTGTTCTTGTTCAATTCTATTTCTATTGGGTTCTGGTTGTCTCAGTAGGGGGCGGAGGCAATATCTGTAGGAATTATAGAACTTTGAAGGATGTCCATAAAAATAATCTAGTGTTTTATATTCCTTTTCACAACCCTCCAAACATCATTAATAATTTGAAGGTATTCTGCTTCCAGCACAGTAATATAAGACCCACTCAGCCCCCTGTGCAGCCGGCACAAACAATGAATGCAAGTTTTCTGACAAACAAACATGCTCCCGACTTCCTGTTCTATTGGAACGAAGATGCCGAACGTAGGAGGCAGTCATGAATTCCGGACACTGAAACAGCCTCTTTCAATGCGCTGCTAGTCATATTTCAAAGAACATTTTGTAATTGTCATTGACAGCTGCCTCCCAGAAGGGAAACAATGAAACATTTAAAAACACTAGCCTTTGGAAGCAAATTGCAACAGCTTAAGAGTTGTGAGGATTGTCGTGGTTCTTGGGTATCTACCACCATGTGAGCAGAGGGGATGCTGCTATGCTGCTTCGGACCAAATATTATTTTATAAATTATTTTACAAAACCTAGGACTTGTTTCTATTAACATGGGCAAGACCATATGTTTAATCTGTCCGTCTGCCAGCTCTTAAATGGTTGATAATTACTTCATCACTCAAGATGAATGATTTGATCTGTAATTTTCCTTTATTTGAATGCCTAGAGTTCATTGGTGTTCAGTTTTCATTAAACTTCGAGTTTTCATTAAACTTCAAGTTGCTCAAGATTCTCACTCCACTTAAAATGCTCTCCTCTTTACTGACCAGTTTACCGCCATGTGCAGAAGCAGTCTGGCTAACTCAACAATTTGGTCTCTGTGGATTCTTTAATTATTGCCTCAGTACCTAATGCTCTGATTCATGCCTATATTGCTTAGCCCTTCTACTGTTAATATTTATAGGACTTCTCTGTTCACCATTGTATGAGTTTCATGTCTCCTTGTTGTGACAAATGCACTACAGAAGGAGCTTAAGGGAAGGGTTTCTGTTGGCTGGAGTCCGTCCTGGATGTGGTGACAGGCGTCATTGTCACTTTAGGAATGTGGAGCTACTTGCTCACATGTTAGCAACTGAGTGAGCAATGAGCGAGGAATAGAGCCACGTGATTCATCTTTTCTTTTGATTTCCTTTCCTCTGTTCATTCATTCTTAGATCCCAGTGACAGGATGGTACTGTGCTGCCCATATTCAAGATGTGTCTTAGTCCTCCTGTTAACTCTCTCTGGAAACGCCCCCCAGACATACCCAAAGGTTTACCTCCCTAATTCCCAAGGCATTAACTAGTCCATTCAAATGAGCTATTGCATCCTGATTTTAGTTTAAGAGAAAAGAATACATATTACATTTCTTGGGATGTGTGTATGTATGTATATATATATATATATATATATATATATATAAGGTATATATATATATATATATATCTTAAATGCATTAAGGAAAGATAACAAACAAGACCTTCTGGTGTACGCATGCCAGGCAGTACTCAGGAGGCTGATGGAGGAGAATCTGTGCTGGAAGGCCAGCTCAGGCTACATGGTGTTATACTATCACAAAATAAATCAATAAAATAATTTAAAATCCCATTTTTATAGGTAGTACAGGCTTGATAGGGAATTTCTAGCAAAATGTTACAAAGCTCTGTTGCAATCAAATGAAAGACAAATGCTGAATCATAATATGTTGATTTTTTTCTTTTTGAAGTATTTTATTTGTAAATAAAAAACAAGTAAGCAAACAATATATGGCACACGGGCATATAAGTCTAAATTAAACAAGCTAGGCAAAATACTAGTGGTTAAATCGATAAACATTTTTTTAATGGTTAAACCCAATTGCCCACTTAAGGAAAACAGAGTCACCTGTGAGACAGACCCATGAACATGCCTATAAGGGAGTGTCTTAATTAGGGTAATTACGGTGGGAAAAAGTTTGTACTGTAGCTAGCAGCAGTCCCTGGGGTGGGATCCTAAACTGCATCCAAAAAAGGAAGTGGGCAAAGCAAAAACATTCCTAAGTCTGTGCTTCTTGGCTAGGAATGCAATAGGACCCTGATGCTGCGACTCCCTCAGCAGGAAAGATTGGAGCCTAAAACTGTGAGGCAACAAACAAACAAACACAACAACAGGCTGCTTTCTCCCTTAAACGATTCTAGTCAGAGTATCAGACCACAGGAACAGCAAGTAAGACAGGAAACGGACGCAAAGCAGTGGAATTATTGCTCTGGCAAGGCAGGCAGTGTGTGCCTCAGATTTTAGAACAGATTTGGGGGGGATGTGGAGAAGTGTGGATCTAAGGGCAATGAAAACCTGGGGTGCTATAAGCAAGACAAGCAGAGGTCAATGGGTTGTTCTCCTAGGAGCACAGAAGAAGAGGGCGCTCATAGAAGCTGGGTGCGCGTAGACCTGACTCTCCAGAGGGGAACAAGGGCTGGCGAGGGGAATGTGCCAGGTGACATTCACGTGATATTTTAGCAAAACAACAACAACAACAACAACAACAACAAAGCCGGCCCTTTCCTACCCGTGTCCTGAGAACCTTGGTGAAGTTGAATTGAAGATAATGGACAAAACCGTTTGACAGAGTGAATTTCGAGACAGGAAAGCATTAGACATGTTTAATAGCAGCTGGTGCATTGACTTCCCAGGTCTACAGTGGAAAAGAACACAACGTGGACAGACAGAGACAGATGTTTTAAAATGTACAGTTTTGTAAGGAAAGTCCTGTGCTCGAGTTTAAAATTGCAGACAAAGAGGGTACAGATGGCAAAGCATTTGGAATTGCTAAAGAGAAAATTCAGTTTATCTATTAGAACAATAGAAAAATTAGCCAAAGACAAGGCCCACCCTTCAAAAGCTCTAATTGATAAAAATCATATTCCTAGTAAATGAGAAACAGTGGTCTAAGAATGTTTCAAAAGGTATGCCTTCCATTAAACAGCTTCCTATTAAAGTAATTTTTAGGTTCAGCCATCAAGGCTTGTAAAAGGCGCTGTGGCGATGGCCCAAAGATGTGTACTTCTGTCTCAAGATGTCAGCAGAACTTGACAGTGTTGTCCATTTTGTATGGTTTTTTTTTCAGGCATAAAAAATGTAAGATCAAGGGAGTTCCAGAGCCTTGATCCATAGTTTCAGAGACCCACCAAGGCCAGGCAATGTGTAGCAGGGTTAAAGGTCTGTAAGGGAGCCCCTGAGAAGGCAACTCCGTGAAGCTGGGAGTAGGAAGCCTAGGTTGCAACGGAGACTCCAGGATGTTGGAGACAGTCTAGGAGCATGAGACATCCATCAAAGAAATTTCCAGGAATTGGACAGGGCTGGTCTGCAAGAGTCTACATGTGCTGCAGACAGAGAAGCTGCAGGGGAAAAGCTCTAAACCTTTTCGTACCCAGGCTGCTTCATTATGAGTCTCAAATGCAAGTTATGAAGCCACAGAATTGGGTGTTATCTCTGCTAGATTTTGGTCTTGCTTTGGTCTGATCTGTGGTATATATTTTCTGAAAATATCTGCCTTCAAAGAGACTAAAATTTTGCCAGACTTTGCAACCAAGTTAGTGATATGCCTTGAGATGACTTACAACTCTACACTGAAGTCCTACTGTGTGTTCTCTGTTGCCCTACTGGGCACTCAATCTCTTTAAAGTTAACCTACATTAAAGAAAACAATGTAGTCAACACTACTATGCCTTGGATTTCCAAGCTTTTACAACTTAGGCTAAATGCATGTATTTCACCTTAAACTGTGTATCAATAACCCAGAATAATTGCATTTTGCATTATGAGATGAATGTGATATTGGGGTAGAAGGTTATATGATTTAAAGTGATGTAAGTGGGTATCAAGTTGATAAGGAGTGGAGTTGAGATAGTTAACGACTGTCAACTTCTTGAGATACAGAACCACCCGGAGACAGTCTCTAGGCATGCCTAGAGCTGGGAGATCTGCCTGATATGGGCTTACTTATACACATGCACATAAACTAAATACACACACACACACACACACACACACACACACACACATGCTACAATCAGTGCCTAAAAGAACACAAAGAATGACATGAAGAACAGGTCAATGGAAAGTTGCCATCAACCAATACTTAGAACATGCAAACCAAAGATTACAAGAATTATCTGAAGTAGTATTTATTTTGCATATATTTATAGCTTCATTTTCAGTAAGAAAAAACAGCATGAATTTCTTATAACCTCCCTGACCTTTGTTTAGTATTTGTTTACAAGAACATTACCAGAATGACTTGTGTATATTAGAAACAATATTTGATTGTGGTATATATTTAGATAGATGGATTTAAATAAGATTTTGATGCTTGTGATATTTTGTGGGCTTGATACAAGCAAAATAGTTGTGAGAATGAATAATAATTTAAAAACCCATCAATCATTAATATTAGAGATAGAGCTTGCTTCCTGTGGTTAAATAAAATTTGAAACTACTTATCTGGACAGCATGAGAATACTTTTAACAATCCATACCAACATGTAGATTAGATCCTCTCACTGTCTCAATAATTCCATTTAAAACAAATACAGCCTAGGAACTTACCAAGTTAACACTGGATACATGAATTAAAAATGATCTTTTATAAGCTTATTTTTACAAAGAGTACATGTTGATTCAATGAAATCAGTTCACATGAATCTACTGTCCTCATCCATTTTCATTAGACACCTTGAAAACTGCAAAAGTTTTATTGAACATATAAGTCATCCTTTCTCCCAAGACTCCATTTCTTTAGGCAAGTAATATTTTTCAATTTCAAGTACCATTTTGATCTGATTATTTGTATATTACAAATATATCATTAACATTTTGACTTGGTTATTATGTAACATGAGCATGGTGGCCTCTGTGACTTAGTTAAATTGAATAGCCATTCTTTTTGTATTAATGGTTTTGTAATTATAAACACATGACGAATTCACGAGAAGATTCACAGCACTAAGGTTGTACACCAAACAAGTTACTCTGGTCATTTCTTTAATTGAAATTACAGGGTCAGTTAGGCCATCAGTTATGCAGAATCAAAACTACTATAAATTTTGACAGGATGAATCTTGGAAACAGCTTTCCATTTTAAAATATAAATAGTTTATAGAAGGACTCTGTGTGTGTGATGCAACTTGCTCTATGACGGTACCATGAGGATGGATAGTTTTCAGTTTATACCACCAAGAGAAACTGAATACTTATGACATGCCAGATTTATTCTTTTTTCTTTTCACAACCTGTATGGTATTTCACTGAATCACCTTTACCACATGACAATAGACAAATATAAAGACTTTTCGTGACATGTCAGCCCTTTACACATTTAGGCATTGCTACATGTGATATTTTATTATAGAGGGCACTGGGCAAGTTCTTGATTTCAAGATTGTCTCTGAGATGCACTCGAGGAATCCTTGGGTGAGTCACCCAGTGCCTCTGAGCTTTGGGTTTCTTAGCTCTCCAGTCCAACCCTCAGGACACCTTTGAGAGTGAACTATTTCATGGCTTTGAGAGTTCTGTGACTCACTGAATATATGTGTATCAGTTGTCTTTTGCTGCTGTAGAGGACTACCGCAAGTTTAGTGGCTTTGACAAGCTGAACTTACTTAGAAGTCTACCACAAGTCAGTCTAGACAAAGACCCTCTCTGTATTCCTTCCTCCTATAGGAAAGACTCTGTTCTCTTTCATTCCAGCTTCCCATCGATTGGCAATGCTTCCATCCATCTCCAAAATCAGCAATAACAAATCTTTTTGTCTACTTTGCCCACCCCACCAATCCCCCAAATACCTCTTCTCCTTCTCTTCCTAGAAGGTCTTTTGGCTTTTAAGTGCTTGTATTATGATTTTGGCTCTGACCAGGTAATCAAGAATGATTTTTCCATCTCAAGATCCTCAACATTCATTATAACTGCTTTGGAATAGAACATGGGTTTATGGGGGACCCTATGCTTGTTTACTCTATTAGCTGTATGTTACTGTCATTGAGCCAAGGATCATCTGAATTTCTTCTTATAATTCCTCATTTTTGTAAGAATTTTCCTTTTGAATATATATTTTAATTAATTTTTAAATAATAAAAAATCATAATTTAAAAACCAAATCATTATTAAAATAAGCATTTTAAAATATGTGAAATCAATTTAAAATTATTTTATAATTTAATTAAATCTATATTTAAAAGGAATATTTATGTGGGAAGCAAGGTTTACACATATATACATATATGTATGTATATGTGTGTGTGTGTATATATATATATATTAATGCCCACTTATGTTACCATGAGTTATATCTCTGGAATTGTCAAATATTTTATAGGTTTCTTTAAAATTGAATTAAATCACACATCCATTTCTTATCTCTATTTGCAGTCAAGTTCTTTGATCGCTCACATTTATTTTAAAGATTCTTGACAAATGCCTACTATTCAATGTATACTAATTAATGACAGGAACCATCTCAAGATTGAAGGCTTACTAGGATCTGTGTATCATGTATGTCCCAAGATGAGAACAGAAGACTAAGTGGGTGATAGTGTTTGGCCTTCGACTCTGCCTTGTAGCTTCGTGGTTGTAATCCAGTTGTTTAATCTCTTTATGTGTACATTTTTCTTTCCTTACACTGGTAACCAGATTAGTTACCTTGGTGAGGCAGTGACAGCGACATCTCTTAGAAGTGGTTTGAGAGATGAACGGTTTACTTTGGTGCATGGTTTCAGACTGTCACAACAAGGAGGCAGGAGAAAGCTGACAGCCGTGGGGAAGGTGGCAGGGGAAGTTCCCATCCCAGGAAGTGGTGATTGACTAGAAGCAGCCAGACAGAACATAACCCTTCAGGCTGGCCTGTAATGACCTATTTCCCTCAGTCAGGCCCCAACTCCCAAAGGTCCCAGAGCCTCTGAAACCAGGGCTCTAGCAGTGAAACAAATATTCAAATAGGAATTTGGGTGCTATTAAAGATTCCCACCATAAGAATTGCAGTGGAGTCAAGTAACTTTGGGGATTTTGTGGAGTCACAATAAATACTAACAAGAAAGTTGTAGTCTTCATCTGGGAACATGGCATGGTTACCATGAACCACCAAGCCCAGCAAGCTTACCATGAACCACCCAGCAGGCTTTGGCAGTCCACAGTCACTCAAAAGTATTTCTGTAACTTTATCTTATGTTTTCATTTTTCTGCAATATTTTAACATGTTTAACATGTTTTACAGGAAAACAATGCATGAGGATTTTTTGGGGACATAACAATATTTAATATTGTTTTTCCAGAAGAAAATGATTCAGAGATTTTCGGTTTCCACTAGTGAGTTCTCTGGCCCTTTATCACTCCCTGCTGCTACTCGGACTAAAGAGCTGTGCTCTGCTGTTACAGACCACAGCAAAGAGAAGGTAAAGCTGGGGGGAGAGAGAAAAATCAACTTAAACCAGTCTCTATCTGTGCCTACTGAATCATTTAGTTGCAGGCTGAAACCCACCAGCCATAGTTTTGCCATTATCTGTTAATGTCATACTTCTGTATATTTCTTATCCTTAGCATATGAATCAGTGTTATTTCATATTTCATCGCCTCCTCTCATTTAGTAAGAGAAAACCTAGGAATCTCTGATATACTCATGCCCTTGAGACAATCTGAAACTTTTGATTGTGGAAGTCTGAAAGAGACCACTCCACATCTGTCTACACAACAAACTAAACCTCAGGCTCTGGGGACTTGAAGCAGAAGTCATCCTCTTGAGAGGGGAGACTTTATAATGTCTTTTCAGATCCATTTATGTCTAAGGGCCCTACAGACAAGCACAAGGCTGGTTCTCAACAGGGACATGGTGATTGCAGTGATCGTCATTCTTTGTGAACAGGCTATTAATTATCTTTCTTTCTGTGGGAATATTTTGCAAAACCAGAGAGCTCTTAGTAATATCTATTCTTCTGCTCCATTGACACCTTGCAGTGAAGAGTCCGTTAGACTCTGTCAGGTTCTCCACCATAAATTCTAGTTTTCAGCAATTTATGCATCATTTAAAAAACATTCTCTTGCAGCAGGAAGAGATTTGACAGAATTTTCACAGTGATCACTTCAGGAATTGTGGAAAAGAAATTGTATCATGTGGTTGACATGTTAGAGGAAGACACAGAGAAAGGAATCAACTGGATGGAGCAAAACAAACTATTGGAAATCCACAGGTTTAGCCTGTTTTCACATGGATATTAACCACATGGGACCTTATAATAAGCAAAGCAAATTCAAATGTATGTTTTGAGAGAAAACTTGCAAAAATAATAGCTTATAAATTTCTCTGGATGTTGTCTCTTCCATTTGGGAAAGGTACACCTTGTTCATGTCAGTATTCAAAATCCATCTGCAAGAAGAGGAGGGAAGGAGAAGAACAGGACACAAGGAATTTGATAGTGAAGTGGAAGAGAGGCTCTTTAGGAAGTGGGGAGGTAAGTACAGAAAGTGGGGAGTAGTAAAGGGAAATTGTAGGTGACCTGGTAGAGGTGAAAGAAGTGGGGCTCCTTAGGGAGGGGAGGGAGGTCTAATACAGAGGAAGGGACATGCATAAAACAACAATAAACTTGTCTTTCAAAGCCACCAGGAATCATACTATTAACTATTTACTTAAAAAAACACCCTGTAATACATGTAATTCTATGTATAAATATACATATATAATTTTAATAAACTTGATTAATCTGGGCTGATGGTGCTCCCTCCAAAGCCAAAGACTACTTAGCAAGAACCCCACACCAGTCACAAGAAGCCACTTTTGAGTTATTGTGCAGAGTTGCCCAAGAGACGCCCCAAGCATGCATCCTGTTACTGTTGACCTCTAATGGTAGAAATTAAGTCCCTATTGCTGAAAACATCATGTACTTCAGAAACAGGACCCAGAGACTCCCGAACTAGAGCTAACCTGAAAGCCCCCCACTGAGGACTAACTCTCATGATGCCAAAAAACAACAAGCAAGCTTCCAAAGGAGGAAGGCAACAAATAATCCTACCCAGCTGTGTTGCCTATAAACCACAACAATAACCACCATGAAATAACAACCCTGTGGGTGCAGTGGTGTCATAAACACCTTAGCAGTAATCAAAAGCTTTCTAGCTGGACTTCAGGCCCATTCAACAGATACTGGAAGTCTGACTAACTATTCAGTCAGTACTAGGGAAGTCATGATTATTGGAGGAGAACTATAACCACTGATTTACTAAACCCTCATGTTCCCTAATAACAACTGATAATCACTCACCTTTATACTCATAGATGTCTAGCCTTCACCACCACCCCCATCTAGGAAGCCTCTTCTCAACAGACAGAGACTACTATTCAAAACCACAATCAATCAAAATGCAGAGTCGTGGAAACCTGTCCTGATATGGACATCTAAAGCACTTCAGCACCTAAGTGAGAATCAGAGTATACTGTGGAAAGAGGGCAAAATGACCGTAAGAGCCAGATGATCAAGGAGTTTGCTGTGAGCCTGTATCTTCTAGGGATGTCAGAATCTACACCTCCAAAGTGTCACCAACATGACTTCTAAAACATGAGTTGAACAAGGACAACACCAACGGGCGTTCAAAAGTGAGTAGGGAAAAGCTCCCAAGGCCTCAGCCCTACACAAAGAACTGTTAGCCAATAAGGAAAGCTGGCAGCAGGAGAGATGGTCCCATCCAGAGAGAAATACAAAAATTGTTTGCCTTGTGCCTAACAGTCTGCCTTGACAACGTAAATTCAAGTAACATTATATGTATGGATTGAATAGGTTATATTTATTAATTATAATAATTAATTTATAATTAGTTTAAAATGAACCATGAATTAGAAGGAGATGAGGAAAGAGTATAGAGGTATAAGCTAAAGGATTATAGAGAGAAAGGGAAGAAAGAAATGTTGTAATTATATTATAATCCCAAAAGTATTCTTCTATAAGTGAAAGAGGGGGCCCTTCACATGTAGATTGGCTATTAATCAGTTTCCCCAAAATATCTTGGTAAAGAAAGAAAGAAAAGAAAAGTGTGCATTAGAAGGGAAAAGGATGATTAAAAAAAAAAACACTGAACTTTCAAGAACTAAAAAAACAAGGATCCCAGAGAACATTAATGAAGTTCTTTGTTCACTGAAAACACAATTCTATTTTTGTAACACCCTGACACTGTGATTGCTTTCTTATTGGTTTTTGGATTTGAGGGTTTTTTTTAAAAAAAGTATTATGCTGGAAAAACTCTTTGAATGATTTTCTTTTGAAGAAGAATGAAGAGAAACAAGAAGAAGGAGCAAAGGGAAAAGAAAACACAAACTTGTAAGCCCTGTGTTGCTGCTGTTTGATGGGCGGTATGGTTTTTCAGCAGCAGAATGTGTTTTCCTTAATTAAATGAACAGAAGGGACAGGATAAGAAAAAGAAGTGATGTTCAAAGAAACTCAGATAAAGCAATGCACTTCAAAAGGCAGGACCTCTCCCAATGTGAAAAGGGCACATGAAAGATGATAGAAGACATGGATTTCTGAATGGATTGAAACTTAAATGGTGTAAAGTCCCATTAAAATAAAATGAGGCTTTTAAAATGAAAACACGATAGTACACCTTAGCGGCTCATAATGAAATTTCAGAATACTGAGAAGACATGATCATCACTCCCTATCAAGGGGATTAGAGACAAAAGAGGAAGTTTGATAGAGTTAAAATTGCCACGCTGTTTCCAGTTACTGACATAGGTGACAAAGTCATCCTTTCTTCTTTATTATGTCTAAGAAAGTACATATCAAATTTTAACATTCACAAAAATCGTATCAGGAGTTCATTAAAATATTAAGGGTTATACTCCAGCCAGGGAAAGAGGGAGGCTAACTGCAGATCTTTGCCTCTCCTACCTCTCCTCCAAATCTCATCCCTAGCTCCTATCACAGACCACATACTGCATCCTGCCTCCTTCCCCTTCAACCCTCTCCCATGGAACACACAGATTTTCCCTTTGGGATCCCCAGCTCATTACTTTATTCCAGCCCCCAAATCTGTCAAACATTCCTTAGGAATCTGCAGGCAACTCGGCTCAGCAAAGCAGGAAGGCTGATGGCAGATCATCACATCTCTATCCCTCCAAGTCTAACCCCCTTGTTTTATCCCCAGATCTGGAGCTGACTACCTGCAGTGGCCTCTTCTCACACTACCACCGTTCATAAGGGACTAAGCCAACTCTGGTGAAATCTTAACCAATTTCCCCTCTTATGGACTCCTTCAGCCCTTTCTTCTAGCCCATTCCTATCCTAACGGTCAGTTCCCAATATCTAGAAACACATTACATTTTAGCTGGAACCCCAGGGGACACACCTATCAGAATCACAGGAAACGTTCCTACCAGGCAACACACAAAATCACACTCTCCTAAGAAACACAGAGAGCAAAAGAAACCAAAGAATACAACACACATCTAGCATAGACAAAACAAGATATCAGCAACCAGAATTGCAATCTTCCAAAATTCAGATGCCTGGATGACAGCACGAAATCACAAAGAGTACAGGAGGCCAAGAAAATACGTCTGCACTAGACCATGTACCAGATGCAGACCTGAGCATTGCGACAAATGTACCAGAGCAGACCTGAGTATTGCGACATAGCTAAAGTACAATGAAAAGACCTTAACATGGCCTTTATGGATATGATAGAGGCACTCAAGGAGGAAATGAATGAATCCATTAAGGAAATATACTAAAGCACAAAGAAATAATGAAAGGAAATTAGTGAAACAGTTCTAGACTTGAATGTGGAAGTAGGCTATATAATAACATTCAAACTGAAGGAAATCTGAAAACGACCAATTGAGCAACTCAAACAAGAACCTCAGGGGCAAGTTTCGTCAACAGAATATAAGATGTGGAAGAGAGAATTCTCAGGCATTGAAGAGATGCTAGAAGAAATGGATAACTCTGTTAAAGAAAATGTAAAATCTAAAAAAAAAAAGAACACCTTTAATAAGAAATCCAGGAAATCAGGGACACTGTGAAAATAACAAATTTAAGAATAATTAGAGTAGAGGAAGGAGAAGAACTCCGGGTGGTCAAAGGCAAAGAAAATATTTTCAACAAAATAATAGAGGAAAACTTTCCTAACCTAAAGACAGATGAAGAAGAATGCTTAAAAGAAATCCCACACTAGCTCAGAATTGAAAATAATAGACAGTTATTTATTTAGTGGTAGACTCAAAAATCAGAACCATCTGCAGGAACAGAGAACAGAAACAGAATCCCACAGCCATAAAAAAGGCCAGATGCCTGCTTTACATCCACATAAAGAGTAGAAGAGGCCACGCCCCAGGGGGCAGTTAACTTAAAGGCTATTGGCCTATATGATTTCCTACAGCAGAAGGAGATGCTTATCAAGGAAAAAAAACATGCAGGATATCAAATATATTGGACTAGAAAACAAAATTCCCTTGTCACATAATAATTGGAACACTAACTGTGCAGAACAAAGAAAGAATATTAAAAGTTGCAAGGGAAAAACGCAAGGTAACAGGCAAAGGTAAACCATTAGAATAATACGTGACTCTCAATGGAGAGTCTTAACCAGTGTTCTACAGATTCTAAGAGATCACAGGTGCCAGCCCAGACTACCAAACCCAGCAAAATTTTAATTACAGTAGATGAGAAAACAAGACGTTCTATAATAAAACAAATTTAAGCAACATTTATCTAAAAATCCAGCACTACTGAAGGTACTAGAAAGAAAACTCCAACCTAAAGAAGTTAACCACACCCAAGAAAATTCAAGAATTAAATAATCTCATACAAGCAAATCGAAAGGAGGGATACAAACACACACATACACTCTCTCACACACAAACACCAAAACTCAAGTTCAAATGGATCAAAGATCTCAAAATAAAACCAAATACAGTGAATTTGATCCAGATACAGTGAACTTGATAGAAGAGAGTGTGTGAAATAGCCTTGAACTCATTAGCACAGAAAATGACTTTCAGAATAGAATACCTTTAACACAGACACTAACATCAACAATTAGCAAATGCAACTTTCTGAAACATGGGACATTTGTCATTCAGACAAAATGACAGCTTTTTACCACCACACATCAGATAGAGATCTAATATTCAAAATATATAAAGAACTCAAAAAACTAGGTGTTAAGAAAATAAATAACCCTATTAAAAATAGGATACAGATCTAAACAGAGAATTCTCAAAGGAGAAAAAAATCCTTTAATATGAAGGTATTCTGCCTCTAAGATATGCTATTGCCATCAATGGTAACACAAAGCCTGTGGGATGAGCAATCTGATTTGACAGATGGTCCAGTCCATGAGATGGAACCCATACTCAACACTGCTTGGGTGACCAAGAACTTGAAACTAGATTGCCTATGGATCTAGGGTAAAACCAAATACTGCTGTTCTAAATAAATGATTAAATGACTCCTAATGACGTTTTAGAATGCCCATAAATCAGTGCCTTGCTCAACCATCTTTAGAGAAGCCTCCCCCTGCAGTAGCTGGAAACAAATACAGGCCACAGGCAGACATCATGGAGAGTGTGATGCCTCGGAACATCCATCCTAAATGGGATATCTCAATCACATCCTTCCCTTCAGTGCTCAGAGAACCCTATAGATGTGAGGTGGAAGCAGTGTAAGTCAGAGTAAGTGGAGGCCAGCAAGGAAACAAGGCCCTCTAAATCAGAATGATCAACACACATACAAACTCACGAAGACTAAGGCAGCATGCCCAAGATTGGTACAGGGAGGCCTAGAGCTGAAAGAAGTGGACACATGCCCACACCCTTAACCCAGTAGAAAATCTCAAATTCACAATCAGTTGCAAAATGAAAATTTAGTGTATTCCCAGGGAATCTCACTGGGGAAAGAAACTACTCTTAGACTGCATGCCTAGCACATAGATGATCAACAGAAAATAAATCAATGGCACCTTTGCAGGTTCCTCATTTTACAATGTCATGTCTGGGATTTTCCTTGGTTTTTGTTTTTTTTCTTGTTCTTTAATTTTATTTATATTTTTCTTCTCTCTTTTTATACTACAAGTCCTTTGTATATATACTATGGTTTCAATTTTCATGTTTTTATCAGATTCCTGAGTACACACATGTATGGGTCTCTGTTTCCTGTGCTTTCCTCTTGGTCTCTTTTTCTTCTGTTTGTTGGGTCCAGTTCTGGTATATTAGTTTATATTTACACTGTATTAATTTTATTATTATTCATAGAAATACGTTTGTTTTCTAATGAGAGACCGAAAACTGATGAATTCAGATGAGAGGGACAGTAAGAAATTTAGAGGAATGGGATGGGATATATTATGTGAGTAAAAAAAAAATATCTATCTTCAATAAAAGAAAAAAAGATAAAAGGTTAAAACCTGAAGTTACAATTTCACATTTAGCATATGTGGCCATGTTGAAGTGATGTATAGTCAGAGGAACCACTTTGGTAGAAATTTATTTGTATTAAGCACCGTTGAGCCAAGTGCAGATGAGATCCAGAGTCTGAGTGACATGAATTGAATAGGGGCTAAGTAGAGATATGTAAAGACTGGCATTTGAACAAGGTTATGTCAAGAAATATGTGCCTCTCTTTTAAAATAAGCTTTTAAATATGTGTTTTATTTTTAATAATGTGTATGTGTATGTCTGAGTGTAGATAAGGGCACATGAGTGTAGGTGCCTGGAAGTCAAAAGTATTGAATCTATCTGCAGCTTGAATTCCAGCTTTAGTTTATTTTTTATTTGTGTGTATGTATGCATACATGCATGCATGCGTATGTATGTATGTATTATGTATGGATGTGAGCAGGGGTACTCCCACAGGCTGTAAGAGGGTCAGATCTATCTGGAATTCAAGTTTCAAGAAGTTGTAAGCTGCCTGATGTAGGTGAAATCACCACACTCAGGTCTTCGCGCAAGAGTGTTAAGTGCTCTTATAGAGAGAACCATCTCCGCAGACCCCACAAACACTTTTTAATACCAGTTTCCTTTAGTGCATATTCACCTTGGAATGAAGCTTCGAAAGTATCTTCTTACATTAAGCTCTGCAGAATATTTCTATCCCATGGGAAAGACTAGGGACAGAAGTGTTGATCCAAAGGACTTTTGAGAGCCTGCAGCCAGGACACAGGGATACTGGTGTGACCTTGGGGACGGCATTGGCCCACAATTTGTCATCTTTTCCTGTCTATCTCACTCTTCACAGCTCACTCTCAGCCTTCTTCCAATCTTCCTGAACCCCATTTCGTAGCCACCTCCAGTCATTCCATCTTCATTTCACTTGAGCTTCATATTTTGTGAAGAGGGCTTTACAATGTTATATGTTATAGGTGTGGGACACAATGGTTTGGGGAATATTTGGTATTTTCAGTACTCATTACAGTCAATTTTAGAATATTTCATCAGGTCCTCTTTAGCAGCCCCCTCCTCCTCCAAGCTCCACACTCCTACTCCTAAGCAATCACACATCATCTCTCTGTCTCTGTTTGCCTGAATTGGCCTACTCCAGATAGCTTAGAGAAACAGAATTATACAATACATGGACACTTGTGACTGGTTTCTTCTGTTTAGTATAAGATTTTAAAAGTTCATTCTAATTGGGACACAATTGTTGTTTCATTTCTTTGTATCTCTAAATTATGGATGGACTTCTATGTGGATGAACCTATTTTCCTTCATCACTCATCAGCTAATGAATATTTGAGTTGTTCCTATTCTTTGACTCTTAATTGAGCTAAGAAGCTCTGGATGGAAAGGGATCTTGGATCTACTCTTCTGAATCTATGAGTAGAGAACTCAGGGAACTTATGTTCACAGAGTTAGAAGATCACTAGTGTGCATTTCTTCATTGGTGGCACACTTGCATATCCACAGACACTTGTGCATTGCAGAGCATATGTGAGTGTCATAGGATTGCCTTCAGGTATTGATCCTAATCTTCTTACCTTGTCTGAGACAGAGTTTCTTTGTCTTAACCAGGATAACGAGCTAGTGGATTTCTGAAGATTGTCCTGTCTCCCCGTATCATCTCCTGTAAGTGCACACTGGGATTACAACCCCATATGCTCTTGTATCTGCCTTTTATGTGTGTTCTAGGCATTTGAACTCAGGTTGTTTGAATTATACAAAAAGTGGTTATTGAGTTGTCTCCCTAGACCCATATTTGTACTCATTTAAATTGTTAAATTTTGTGATTTTTTTAACATAATACAGAAAACTAATACAATATTGTCTAGGAGATTAATGTCCCCTGCAATGTGACCCCATGAAATAGTGTGCATGAGGGCCATCCCTTAAATGAACTCATCCCTCAACATATCATTGGTGCTTCGTAAATTATTATTGTTCATAAGTGAATGAATTATCATGATATCTGAGAACTATTATTATAATAGGTGATATCACTAAGCTTATAAATATGATGAAGTTGTAATGTATCATTATGCATATATATGCATATATGCATTATATATATGTAATGTATCATTATGCATATATAATTGTAAATTATATAATTTGGAAATGTTATATATAAAAAGTCACATTTGTATCTATTCTACCAACAATTATTCTATATAAGCATGTGACTATGCATATATAGTCACTGCCTTTATAGATAAATGCATATGTAAAAGTCACTGCCTTTATAGATAGCATGCCGGGTTTACCATACAGACTTCTGAGTATATAACAATTACACTGCATTTAAGTACCTCAAAAATGGAGCTACAAACATGAAAATGAAAAGAACTGATAGAGAGTAAACAGTGAATTCTCACAAGTAAACATGTGTGCAGACAGGATAGTTAGAGGGTTCATGAATCGAAGAAACTAGTGATTTAGAATTATCAGGAAAAAATCATAATGGATAAGGAACCTCAACTTGAAGGCAGAGATAGGACACATGTGGAAGACGGGATTGGAAATCTAATACCAGAGCTAATCATTGTTATCAATAGAGGTACAGAATAAAAAGATAGCAAAGTCTGGAAATATCTTCTCAGAAACCCGTCTTCTTTGAATCAAACAGCTTATGACATGTTCAGTAATGTAAGTTTTACAGAAATCTGACAGTGTCTCCATCTCCCAAAGGATAAAATAAAAATTAATTAGCTTACCAATTTTCAGTAAAAAGCATTGACTCAGAGTGGACAAGAATAAGTAATTTTAAGTGCAGAGAGTATCAAAGGATTTGATTTTCCTCCCCAGGACCTTTTTAAAACAGAGCAATCTTCTGAGTTTTGAATGGCAGCAGAGACGGCATTGTGTCAACAGAAGAAAGATAGTTGGCGAAAAAATGAGCTTTCACCGTCTGTCTTATTTTCAGACCCTGTAATTCAAATGCTATGCTTTTATGGAGAAGTAATATCAAACAACATTGATTTTCTATTCTTTCAAATGCCATCTGAGTGTGTGCGCACCTTGACAAACTAACAGCATTAAAAGCTCCTTTTGGTCTACAATGAGAAAGAAAAGAATTGTTCACTCCCTCCTTAAACTGACTCTTGGTTGATGTACTTACAAAAGCCTTCATACGTACTATTAAATATTCTGAAACCAACAGCCATTGCAGCATTTACAGAACACACAATGATGATTTTTTTTCTTTATATTAACCAAGGTTCTCCCAAGACAGTAATGGGTCCTTATGTCAACAATTTAAATATTCTCATTAAACCATTCATTTATACCTAATACATCAATGACAACCACTAAAATATAATTTTTTGCCATACAATGAGGTAGTCCCACCTGTAGACCTTCTCCTTTCTCTCTGTTACCCCAGACCTAGCACTCCAATCTTGTCCCTAGTGCTGCAACAGGACACCACCTGTAGCCTTCCTTTCCTTCCTGCCCACATCTTCTGTGGATCCCACAGACCACCTACTCCTAATCCCCACACACGTTCAGCACTGTATCCTATACCCCAATTCTAGTAGGCATACCCTGATAACCCAAAGATCACTCCTCCCTGTTGGAAGGAGGCTGCTTGTTGGTTCCTGACTGCTCAGCCATGAAATAATCACACAGAAACCATATTATTTGCAATACTGTTTGGCCAATAGCTTTAGCATATTTCTGGCTAACTCATATCACTAGTAATCTATGTATCACCATGAGGTCGTGGCTTACTGGGTAAAGTTCCCAGCATCTGTCTCTGGCAGGTCTACATGGCTTCTTAACTCTGCCTCCTTTCTCCCATCATGTTGTTTAGTTTTCCCTGCCTACCTAAGTTATGCCCTATCAACAGGCCAAGGAAGTTTCTTTATTCACCGACAGTATTCACAGCATACAGAGGGGAGTCCCACATCACCTCCTCTTTTCTGTTTAAATGAAAAGGAAGGTTTTAACTTCAACATAGTAAAATTACATATAACAAAACAGGTATCAAGCAAGACTTACAGTTACAATATTTATATCTACTTTATATTTCATCATAACTAAGGAAATAATAACTATAACTATAAATTATTCAACTTCATCAAAGACTTCAGAAGGCTATAATATTACCCTAAGTAAGCAGGAGGTGCATTGTAAGCAATTTCCAAAACACTAACAATGACAGAGACATCTCACTGCCTGGACAGTCACCCAACCTAAAGGATTTTTGTACCACTGGGGCATCCATCTTCAGCCTTCAGGACCATAGTATCCAGCAGACATTTGCACAAAGCAGGAGATTTCAAAGACAGTTCCACCTATATTGGCAGTTTGTCAATTACTTTCTTCTGTGTCCTGCAGAATGTCTAGCATACTCTTTCATGAAGCAGGAACTCTGAAAGATTGTCTCACCTTTAGGCAAGTTCAGCAATCATTTCTCTGTGGGTCCTTCATGTCCAGTTCATCAAGAAGTCCAGGCAAGACAGTTTCTTGCCCAAATGGCTAACAAATTCCATAAGGAGTCTCTTCGATGCCCATCTTCCTCTAGAAGTAGACTGATGCTACCAGGAGCAGATGTGTCTCACTGTCATAAAAAGTCTTAAGTTTTTAAACATTTTAAATTCCATATTCTGAAGGTCTCTGAAGGATTTGAAGAATACCTATCTAACTGAAATATATCTCTATATATCTAGCAAACCCTACATGACTACAAGCTTGACTATTATGGATGATTATCTATTTATATATACAATCATAATACCTTAATCGAGAGCAGAAATATATGTATACATATACACATACAGTGTATATATATACAATATATATATATAGTATAACAAAATTGACCTTAAATTTGTATCAATATATATAGTATAACAAAATTGACCTTAAATTTGTATCAATAAACCAAGATCCATACCCATGTAAATCTCTATAGCATATCCCCCTTTAAATGTGAACAAACATTTATAAACATTATTTGGGAATTTGTGTGTAGTTCTCTAGACTACTTCCTGCTGATTGGGGGCAGTGTTAATCAGGTCTTTTATGGTGTATCCTGTATGCTAGGTTCATCTCAGTCAGCAGTTGGTGAAATAATTTTTTGAGGGGTGTTTGAGGTGAACTTTCAGGGAGTCTTGGTTCATCAAACCACATTAGTCTGGGAGCAATCCAAAGGTTCTCATCCTCCGTGGAAACAAAAGAAGAACCACTTTTCCAAAGCAACATAACCTTAGTTACATATTTTGAAATCAAGATACCTTTAAAGTATATATGTTGGTTTAGTTTAGCAATCCCCAGAATCAAAAGTCTCTCCACCATCAAAAAATTCAAAGAAAATACAATAATATACATAATCCAGACTCTGTGTACATTCCGAAAAATTACATAGCTTATTTTACTTTTCCTACACGCTTAATATTTATTTAATTATCTTTACTCCTTTACGCTATTACTGTCTGTACTGTTTTATATATATTGCATTTACTGTCTATTTACTCTTTTTTCTTCTCTCTCCCAAGCCTATGTACATTTTTTAAACACTGTGTCTCATTTAGAGGTCTTTATGTCTGAATCTGTTTTATTGTGCATCTCTATTCTTTACTGTACAGGAACACTTTTTAAAATGCTAAGCATGTCTTAAAAACTTAAGCTTCAGCATTACTAGGGTATATACAGCCCTGCCTGCTTGATCCACATAGTCCAAAATGGTGGAAATCCGTTCACTGCCTCTGCATATAAAAATACATGGTATTAGTACAAAAACAGACAAATAGATAAATGAAATCAAATTGAAGACCCAGACATAAGTTCACACACCTATGGAACCTGACATTTGATAAAGAAGCCAGACATGCACATGAAGATGCTGGGGGAAAAATGCATCTTCAACAAATGGTGCCCATCAAAGTAACTGTCATCAGAGAGAAGAATGCTAATAGACCCATATCTATCAGCTATTATAAAACTTATGTTCAGTGTTTCAAAGATCTCAACATAAAATCAGATACACAGAACCTGACAGAAGAGAAAATAGAGAATAACCTGGGATGATTGGCATAGGAGACAAATTCATGAAAAGAGTGCCAAGAATACAGGAACTAGCATCAAAAATTAATAAATGTGACCTCATGAAACCTAAAATCTTCTGTAAGGCAACAAATTCTGTCAATAAGATAAAGGGGCAGACTATGAAATGGGAAAATATATTTATCACCCCTACATCTGAAGAACTAATATCCAAAATACATAAAGAACTCAGGAAGCTAGGTATACATAAAAATCCACCAAATAATCCAACTTTAAAAATGGGATCTAACCAGGGAGTTCTCAATAGAGGAATCTCAAATTGCTGAGAAACGTTTAAATGTGTAACACCCTTAGCCATCAGGGAAATGCAAATCAAAGCTACTATGAAATTTCATTTTACACCTGTCAGAATGGCTAAGATCAATAACACAAGTGAGAGTTGACACTGGCAAGGATGTGGATCAAGGGAAACACTCCTCCATTGCTGGTAGGAGTGCACTCTTGTACCAGCACCATGGAAATCAATATGGTGGTTTCTTAGAAAATAGGGAATCGACGTATTCATGGTACAGAATAGACTCAGCTATACCATTCTTGGACATTTATCCAAAGAATGATCCATCCTTCCACAAGCACATTTGCTCAACTATGCTTATTGTAGCTTTGTTCATAATCTGCAGAAACAGGAGACAACTTAAATGTCCCTCAGTGAAGTAAAGGATGAAGAAATTGTGATACATTTACACAAGGGCGTGTTACTCAATTTTAGACAAAATGACATCATAAAATTTGCAGGCAAATGAATGGAACAGAAAAAAACCCTGAGTTTCCAGAAAGACAAATATGGTATCCATTCACTAATAAGTGGATATTGGCCACCAAGTAAATGATAACCAAGCTATAATGTGTAGAGTCAGAGAAGATGGATAAAGAGGAGGGTTGGGGTGGCGGCGTTGCAGAGATCTTCCTGGAAAGAGGAACTGGAGTAGATTTTACCAGCAGACGGGTTGGTGGGAATGGGAACAGGATGGGTGATCAGGTAATGGGGGGAAGGAGATTAGGTAAAGAGGATAAAGTGGCAGAGGCAGTGGGAATTTGGGAGCATTTGAGGGTGGTATGGAAACCTAGTTCTGGGAGATTTCCTGGAATCTATGAAGGCGATTCTAATGAGGACAATGAGGACTCCAAGTGATAGGAGATGTGGAGTCTCAACCAGCCATCTCTTATATCCATTCAAGTCTTCCAGTGGCAGCACTGGGTTGAATTGTTGGCCAAGGGAGTCCAGTGGAGATTCTCAAGCAACCTAGGCTGTTGCTAAGACAAAACGGTTGCTCTCTGCCAATTGACCATGGGGCCCCATTTGCAAAAGGCAACATGCAAACAACTCGTCGATCATAAGAAAGTCCAGCTGGTGCCTTCATGGGTCTCTCTCTCATGCATTCTAGTCACTTTGGTGCAGGAAGATACTCTGGATGCTTTGAAAAAGAAACATGAACACCAACTTAGCCACAAAACCTTTGACTTACAATCTCCTGTCTACAAAATATGCTAGGGCGGTGAGTGACATAGAACTTGTGGAATTAACCAACCAATGTCTTATTTGACTCAAGGACCACTCCACAAGAGGAAACCCATGCCTGATACTGCTTGGCAGTCCAAGAACCAGAAATTACATAGCTCAGACACCTAGGGTAAAACCAAATACTACTGGTATAAAAGTAAAATAATAAGTTCCACACCTTTTTTAACCATTCTTCTATTGAGGGGCACCTAGGCTGTTTCCAGGTTCTGGCTATTACAAATAGTGCTGCTATGAACATAGTTGAACAAACGCTTTTGTAGTATGTTTGGGCATCTCTAGGGTATATTCCCAAGAGAGGAATTGCTGGGTCCTGAGGGAGGTTGACTCCCAGTTTCCTGAGAAACCTCCACACTGATTTCCAAAGTGGCTGCACAAGTTTGCATTCCCACCAACAATGGATGAGTGTTCCCCTCATTCCACATCCCCTCCAGCATAGGCTATCATTGGTGTTTTTAACTTTAGCTATTCTGACAGGTGTAAGATGGTATCTCAAAGTGGTTTTGATTTGCATTTCCCTGATCGCTAAGGAGGTTGAGCATGACCTTAAGTGTCTTCTGGCCATTCGAAGTTCATCTGTTGTGAATTCTCTGTTCAGATCAGTACCCCATTTTTTAATTGGGTTAATTAGAGTTTTAGTGTCTAGTTTCTTGAGTTCTTTGTATATTCTGGAGATCAGACCTTTGTCTGATGAGGGGTTGGTGAAGATCTTCTCCCAGTCAGAAGGCAGCCTTTTTGTCTTACTGACAGTGTCCTTTGCTTTACAGAAGCTTCTCAGTTTCAGCAGGTCCCATTTATTCATTGTTTCTCTTATTGTCTGTGCTACTGGGGTCCTACTTAGGAAGTGGCCTCCTGTGCCTATATCTTGTAGACTACTTCCCACTTTCTCTTCTATCAGGTTCAAAGTGGACAGATTGATGTTGATGTCTTTAATCCATTTGGACTTGAGTTTTGTGCAAGGTGATAGATATGGATCTATTTTCATTCTTCTACAGGTTGACATCCAGTTATGCCAGCACCATTTGTTAAAGACGCTTTCCTTCTTCCATTGTATACCTTTAGCTCCCTTGTCAAAAATTAGGTGTTCGTAGGTTTGAGGGTTAGTATCTGGGTCTTCTATTCGATTCCATAGGTCGACTTCTCTGTTCTTATGCCAATACCAAGCTGTTTTCAATACTGTAGCTCTGTAATAGAGTTTGAAGTCAGGGATAGTAATGCCTCCAGAAGTTCCTTTATTGTATAAGATTGTTTTGGCTATCCTGGGTTTTTTGTTTTTCCATATAAACTTAATTATTGTTCTCTCAAGGTCTGTGAAGAAGTTTGATGGGATTTTGATGGGGATTGCATTGAATCTGTAGATTGCTTTTGGTAGAATTGCCATTTTTACTATGTTGATTCTCCCAATCCAAGAGCAGGGGAGGTCTTTCCATTTTCTGGTATCCTCCTCAATTTCTCTTTTCAAAGGCTTAAAGTTCTTGTCAAATAGGTCTTTCACATCCTTGGTTAGAGTAACCCCAAGATATTTTATGGTGTTTGTGGCTATCGTGAAAGGTGATGTTTCTCTGATTTCCCTCTCCGTTTCTTTATCCTTTGTGTATAGGAGTGCCACTGATTTTTTGGAGTTGATCTTGTATCCTGCCACGTTACCAAAGGTGTTTATCAGCTGTAGGAGTTCTTTGGTAGAGTTTTTGGGGTCGCTTATGTACACTATCATATCGTCTGCAAATATACACATTAGAGTTTTACTCAGCGGTAAAAAATAATGACATCTTGAATTTTGCATGCAAATGGATGGACATAGAAAACGCTTTACTGAGTGAGGTAAGCCAGACCCAAAAAGAGGAACACGGTATGTATTCACTCATAAGTGGATTCTAACCATAATTAAAGGTCTTTGAGCCTATTATTCGTGATCCTAGAGAAGCTAAATAAGAAGACGAACCTGATGAAGATTATTTACCTATCCGCCAGGAGATAGGAAATAGTCAAGAGTCCCAGGTAACCTTGGGTGCATGGGGGGGGGTGGGAGGGTTGATGGAAGGGGAGAGGGTTAGAGAGAAGGGAGTAGGGGAGGAATGGAGAAAGCTCGGTTGACCGGGATGGGGGGAAGGGAGGAAGGATGAATGTGGGATCAGGGAAGAATATATTTCAACTAAGGGAGTCATATTAGAGTTTACAGGAAACTTGATTATATATGGGATCCCAGGTCCAAGGAGAGATCCCCAGATTGTTCTCTGGACAGAGGAGGGGGTGCCTGAACCGGCCTTGGCCCGTGACCATACTGATGAATATTTTGCTTATCACCATAGATCCCTCATCTGGCGTTGGATGACGATACAGATGGAGGCCCGCATTGGAGCACCGAACTGAGCCCCCCAAGATCCAAACGAGGAGCAAAAGGAGGAAGAAAATGACGAAGGACTGCGAGGGATACTATCACCCACTGATACAAGGGGTCGGATCTAATGAGAGTTTACCAAGGCCAGATGGACCGTGACTGAACGAGCATGTGATCCAACCAGATTCTCTGAATGTGGCCGGATTTTCTGAATGTGGCTGGCCTGCAGTCTTTCCGAGAAGCCATTGACAATGACACTGGGACTGGTTTCCTCTGCATATACTGGATTTTTGGGATCCAGTCTGTTTGGATGCTCACCTTCCTGGACCTGGAGTGAGGGGGGAGGAACTTGGACTTCCCACAGGGCAGGAGACCCTGACTTCCCTAGGGGACAAAGAGGGAGGAGGAGAGGGAGGGGGGGGAGTGGGAGGGCGTTGGGAGGAGGGGCGTAAATGGAAACTTTTTATAATTTAATAAAATTACAAAAAAAAGTAAAATAATAAAATAAAAGTATCAATAAAATATTCCTAATGGTATTTTATTACACTCATAGATCGATACTTTATCCAGGCATCATCAGAGAGACCTCCTCTGGAAGTAGATGGAGAAAGATGCAGATACACACAGCCAGACATTAGACAGACAGAGAGTCTAAATGAAAGAGCTCCATCAAACAGCTCCCCTTGGAGCTCAAGAAATCCGAAGGCAGAGGAACAAGAAGATTGTAAAAGCCACATGGGATGGAGGACCCCAGGAGAATAAGGCCCTCGGAATCAACTAAGCATGGCCTGTATGAGATTGCAGAGACTGAAGCAGCAAGCGCAGGGCAGACATAGGTCTGCACCAGGTCCTCTGTGAATTTATTAATCTTATTCGCGTAGTGTTTTTATGGGACTGTTGCATTTTGGAACAAGTGAGTCTCTGACTCTTTTGCCTGTTCCTGGGACTCTTTTCCTTCTGTTGGGTGGTCATGACTAACTTCTGTATGAATTTTTTGCTTCATCGTATTGTATTTTGTTTTGTTGTTCTCAGCAGTTATCTGTTAGAAGCCTGCTCTTTTCTAATGAGAGACAGACAGGAAGTGGATCTGCATGGGAGGGGAAAGGAGGAGGAACTAGACTGAGTAGAGGGAGGGGAAACTACAATCAGGATATATTCTATGGAGAAAAGAATCCATTTTCAATAGAAGAAAAAAGTATAAATTTCTGTGCCTTGAGATTCATTCTGTAATTGATAGTGATATTGAACATTCATGATTGGTTATTTATAAATTAAGAAAATATGCTAGTTTTCAGCGATTCCCTGTGTTTCTGATCCCATACACTCCTGCCCATGAGTTTATGCCAGAACTCGCTATGCTAAACTGGGGAAAATATTTTCATTTACTGTGTGACCTTCAGTGCTAGGACAGAGACATGAGAGGAATTCTGTGAGAAATGACTGAGAGATGTGGACAAGGGTCTAGGAAAGCTGTGTCTTCCATGGGACTAGAAAGTGCTGGGTCAGGGGGTGTGAGAGGGGATTCTTAGTGAACACCGAATCATTTTAGGCAAGAGAAAATTAAGACAAAATTGAGAATTAAAGGTACGATTTTCTGGGAAACCACAAATATTTTTGTAGGTATTGAATTGAAAATGACACAGGTGAGGACAGAGAGGTGGGGGGGAAGGAGGGAGGGAGGGAGCAGTTTATTTTTTCTCACTTTATTTTATTTTATTTTTTAAAAAAAGAAAAAAAAACTATTTATTTTCATGTTACATACCAATCCCAGTTCCCACTCCCTCCCCTCCTCCTATTCCTTCTGCTTACCCTCCCTCACCCCACCCCCATCCACTTCTCTGAGAGAGTAAGGCACATTGCTTTGGGGAAGAACCAAGGCCCTCCCTACTATATCTAGGCTGAGCAAGGTATCCATTACTCCGGTAAGCTGTTTCGGTAGGTGTCCCCATCATGGTCTTGACCTTTTGTGTTAATATTCTCACTCCTCCCACTCTTCAGCTGGACTTTGGGAGCTCAGTCCAGTGCTCCACTGCGGGTCTCTGACCCTGTCTCCATCAGTTGCTGGATGAAGGTTCTATGATGACATTTAAGATAGTCATCAATCTGACTACAGGGCAAGGCCAGTTTGGGCATGATAGGAACCAGTTTTCAGCTGTTGTGTGGAGCTCGGCATTTTTGGTGGAACAGGGAGTCTCAATGGAGGTCTTCATGCACACAAGATATGCCGCAGTGTATGATGACCATGTGTAGCTGGTGGTTATTGCGCTGGGCAGTGCAGGCTACTGAACATTTTCATCACTGCAGAAATTTCTACCAGCTGCACTGCTCCTGACTGCGTCTAAATCTCCCTGACAGCTGAAAGGTGAGCATCAGGAATGAAACCTGGGTCATTGTGCATGATGACTAAATGCCTATCAAATGAATAAAAATACTGGATTTTTATTTGAGCTATCTATTGCCACCATTTACATATACGTTCAGTTGCATTTCCCTATAATAGTTTTTTTTGGTATATGTCTCTAGAATTTCTGTAAAAATAAATGTTGTATTTAAGGAAATTTTCTGCGCCATGATTTCTGAAATGGAGCATGAACAATCCTAGATGTTCATAAATGTTTTCATCCTATCATTGCAAATTTCAATTTTATTCCCACGATCAATTCTTTAGAAAGATCTTTGAAATTCAAGCTGACCATGGTGAATGATTTGTCCCTACCATGCTTTGGATCTTGAAATGCCTTCCTCTTTTAAAACCAGCTACAAGCCAAATACATGCTCAGCAGCTCACTCAGTTATGCTCTGGCCTCTGACATTTTTGGTAACTTTTTTCCTCTGATCTTTTACATATCATTCCAAACAGTTATTTGCTTGCTTGCTTGCTTGCTTGCTTGGTTGTTCATTTGTTTGTTTGGAAACAGTTCTTTAAACACCAGTTATCTCCTCAAATCCCTTCCTTGGGAAACTTGGTTAATTTCTCCCTGACTCCAAAACTGTCACCAGTTCAAAGAGATATGAACAAAGACAATAATTCACCAATAATATTGATTCCACAGAGAATTTCCACTCAAGCTGTTGACTTTTAGTTTGTTTGATGAAATTTCTAGTAGAGGCCAAAGTTATGTAGATCTATTCAAACATCTTTAGGTAATTCCAGGTCCTGGCATCTGACTCATGAAATGGTCGAATCCCTGTAGTCTAAGTCACCACATCTCTAGAGAACTGCAGTTCATATCTTGTAGGGACACAGATAATCTGTCTTAGTGCAATGTGGACACTGTGAACCATGTACTTCGGAGGTCACAGGTAACGATCATGTGGCACATCATTTGCTTTACCCATAGTTAGTTATCTAGTACCCATGTGTCAAGTAAAGGGGAGAATAGAAATATGGCTGTCATTCTGGGTATGAACTACACTTCCCTGTAGCACACAAGATGAGACCTCTAAACCTCACATGAAACAAAATAATTGTACTCCCATTGACATTCGAGGTACTGTTGGAACAGTCAAGGAATACTTCCCTACCTAGATAAGGAAGATTCCAATCCCAGAGGAGGGGATACCACACAATCAAGAGCATAGGAGAGTGAATTGATAAAGGAGAGGATGGGAGATGAAACTGTGACTGAAAAATCAAGAGATGAAAAGTAGAATACCAACAATAACAAGACCAGAATGAATGAATGGGTACAGGCAGTTAAGGGGAGTTTAGACTCTTCTCAGTAAACTGGAATCAAATATATTTTTACAGGATAGTGACGTCATGTTACAACTGTGTAAAATACATCAGCCTGCTATCAACACACCAGCTAGAAAATATCTTAGCGTTCCAAGTATTACCTAGGAACTTCACCAGTTTTGATACTGGTGGTCATCTTTCCAGCGGATCTAAACATATATTAACATATAGCACTCCATCATCAGCTGTTGACAATCTACACTCTTCTTGATCCTTAAGAAAAAAATTATGTAACTACTGGCTTAAGTAGATGAGTGTCCCAATTTGCAGAGAATGTTTAAGCATCGGTGACAATCATGTCTTTGCCTTCTCAGTAGAACCCTAAATGGACTTGACAGTCCAGCCCACGCTGCCTTCCTCCCTTCAATTAAATGTCCAATCATGGCTCATTCATACCACGCCAAAATCAAGCACTTTTTACTCTGCCTTTATACTAAATTACATGTAAAGTTGTTTTCTGAGCACAGTTGTAGCATTACAGGTGCCACCTGCATGCTTAGTCTTAAAACCTTACTGAAAGATACATTTTCTGTCATACACTGGACACCGATGCTCATACTTCAGACTGTCCTCTACTTAACTCTCACTGAAAAAGGCTCTATTAACCTAACATAGCCTTGTATGAAGAGGCTTCTTGGAGCATTTGTACTTTGAAACTTTTAATGTAAAATACAATGTGCCACCTTGGCTTGCATCTCCATTCAGTGGGTGCAGAGCATCTCATCATTCAACCCATGAGTTAGATTAATGCATATGCAACCAGGCCAGACTCTTGCAGCTCTCTATAAATTACATAGCACGCCCTATTTAGCTTTCTTCATGCCCTTCAAGTCTGACAGTCAGTTGACCATACATCAACAGAGAGAGAACAACCTGAAAAGCAAAAGGATGGATTGAGAGTTATCGCACCTGTAAGTCACGGGGCTGAGTTTCAAATTGAGCTAGGGCCATCAGAGAGTCTAGGCATCCTGAGATTGCCCTTCTGCCCATCATCTTTCAGCATTTCTGTTTTCCCTAAGTTGGGAAGCATAGAGATTAAATGGTGTGGGACAATGGTCTGTATTCTGTCAATTATATTTTAAATAAATGCTGACTGGCCAGTAGCCAGGCAGGAAGTATAGGTGGGACAACCAGACAGGAAGTAGAAGCTGGTCAATGAGAACAGGAGAATTCTGAGAAAAAGGAAGTCCTAGTCTGCACTCCTGACCCAGACACAGAAGAAGCAAGATGTGACTGCCTCACCAAATAAGGTACCCAGCCACGTGGCTAGCCTAGACAAGAATAATGGGCTAATATAAGTGGTAAGAGTAATAAGAAGCCTGAGCTAATGTGCCAACCAGTTTATAACTGATATTGTAGACCTCTGTGTGATTTCTTTGGGACTTAAAGATTGTGGGAACGGGGCAGGGCAGAAACCCTGACAACAATTAAAAACATCATCTTTGGGCTGCTTGCCCTACTGACAACTGTTGTGCAGGCATTTTATGAAGAAAATTTAAATTAAAACAAACAGACTTTTAAAACCCTGTTTCATTTTAATTGTTAAGAATTTCTCATCCTCTTTGGGTCCTTCCTTATAGAAATTGGCTCTTTCATAGGAGATTTCAAAACAGTTCTTGCTATCGATAAGCTCTCTAACCACCTATGGCTTATAGATATTATTATTTTAATATCCAGTATAAGAAGAAGAGAATTTTCCACCTTTTTGGCTAGATGAAAGTGAAAGTCAATACTATTACTTGTCAATACTATTATTTATTGGTCATTTTTTAATATTTAGTACTATTATTTATTAACTGATACTTATTAAATATTATTATTATTAACTTGAGTTTTGCTAAAGTTGTCTAAGAGCTTCAACTGATGAATTTAGAAACACATTTCTGGCATTCCTCCCCACACACAAATGACTCAATAAATATCAAATGCCTTTTCAAGTACAGAGTACTTGTTTGTGTTATGGGATGCGAAAATTATGTGCCTAAGTAACATTGTCAAAAATCAAAAGAAATTTTATACTCCAATACTTAAGATGCCTTATAAGATTCCACCATTGTGGGAAATTGACAAGTAATCATCTTGCATATATATGTGGAATTAAAAATAAGAAAATTATCAAATAGGTAGCAGTAAGAAGAGTAACTCTATATATATGTAGGTATCTAATAAATTAATATCATGGAGAATCTTAGCAATTGAATGAAAAGACGTGTTATGTTACATTCAGGAATATAATAATCTTGGAAGAATACAGTCACAGATTCTGTCCTTGGTGAATTCCAAAATGGGTTTCTTTCTTTCCTTCCTTCAGACAATCTTAGCTTAAGTTTGGAGACAAGTAAATACAGCCAAAATCGACGTTTGAAGAGGTGCTCATTGAGGATTCATACCAAGGGAGGCCTATATTGGCAATCTGTCCTTTCCGCAGCATCACCATCTAAAATAACCTGACAGCAAGTCACATGGAGTGCTGACCGAAGGCAAACTGGGAAATATAAGGGTTTTCTTCATATCCTGATAATTTTCCTACCTTCCTTTTAAAAACATACTGGTCTATCTGGAAGGCTTCCTCTCTTCCCTTTTTAAAAAGCATTCAGTGATACTTCTGTTCAAGAGTGCTAGTGTCTTACAGAATCCTGTTACAGCTAAGAAATCGTCTACAAGCCATCTTCTTCCTTCTGCCGTCTTGACAGCTGCACAAGTCCTAATGAGAAGCAAATCCTCTTATTAAACAAATACTGACAGAAGGCTGACAATGTTTCTAGGATGCTTGAGATAAAACCTAGGATATGAGTCAAGCTTTGATCCTTAGAGGCCTGAATCTCCAGAATAAAGACTTTCAAATAAAACAACTAGAATCAGGTGACAGGAACAAATAGCACTGAAGTGTGATAGTACATTTTTAGGCATCTAATCTAACTTCCAGGTCAGGGCAGGTGTTGCAGTGAGTTAGTATGTTGTCTGAGGTTTTCTGTACTGCCTGGTTCCCACAGTCATTAAGTCTGAAAGAAATCACACTGAGGTCTACATTAGTTATAAACTGATTGGCCCACTAGCTCAGGCTTTTTATTACTCTTCCAACTTATATTAGCCCATTATACTTGTCTGTGTTAGCCACGTGGCTAGGTACTGTAGTGAGCTGCTTTGGGCCGCACCTTAAAGATGGCGCTGACCGCTGCTCTTCACCCGCCTTCTCCCCCCCCCCCCCCCCCCCCCCCGTGGAATGTGCTTTCAACTGTAAATAACTCCATACATGGCTAAAACTAAGAATCTGGCTTGTTTCCTGTGTACCTGGGCCTATCCGTAATTCCCACGTGGCTTGCTGGAGTTGGCTAACCAGGGGCTATTTTAGGTATGGGCTGGCTTTCCCTGGGGTCAGAAGATTATTCAAGGTTTCCTGATTAAACTGCAATTGAGAAGAGTCTGGTGTTGCGTTTTCTTTGCTGGCCAAAGCAACGCAACAAGGTACCTTATTCAGCAAGGCAGACACATCTTGCTTTTTCTGTGACTGGGTCACGACTGCCAAATAGGACTTCCTTCTTCCCAGAATTCTCCCATTCTCATTGACCCACTTCTACTTCCTGTCTGGTTGTCCTGCCTATCCTTCCTGCCTGGCTACTGGCCAATCAGTGTTTATTTAAAATATAATTGACAGGAGACAGACCATTGTCCCACAACATTAGTATCTAAACTAGGTTCAAAGAAGTGAAAGAAAACCAGAAGAAAGAACATTCTAGGCAGGGGGCGTGTCTGTGAAAACATTCCAAACTGACAAGAAAGGAGAGATTTTTGTGGTCTGCATACAGTGCATTGGGGTTGTCTAGGAAGAATCAGGGAAGGATGGATCAGCAGTAAAGAGGTTGTATGGAGCAGAGTGTGACAGCCTTGGCTCTGGTGCCAGAGAGTTAGACGGGAAGATAGTGGAATGGTTTGAGTCGGAGTCTGGAGGAGTTCTCCGGGTACATTGGAGAGAACAAGCAGACTGGAAATCAATAGCCTAGCACAAAGAGCACAATGAAGGTAGCTGCAGACAATGAGTGTTCTCAGGAAATATGAGAGGCAGAATCAATGGGGTGATAGATGGGCACAATGATGAGGGTGAGGAAAATAAGAAAAATAAAGGGGAAGGAGGATGCTAAGTCTCTCTTCACAACCTGTGGGACAGCTGCCCACAAAGAGCTCCCCGTGAGCATTTCTGCAAGTGAATTCTGGGAAACAGGAACATTGGGTGCCCTGATCAAATCAGGTAACACCAAACACTCTAGGAGACGCAGACATTCCTCCTTTTTGAAAGAGCAGGCTCTTGTCATACATTTTTACAATCACCTCCTGCTTTGTGTCAAAAGAAATTCTCTGAACAGTATCTAATAAGCTCATTTATGCTAACATAATCAATGACTTATTAAAGCAAGGTGACAGGATACCGCAGCTCATTTAATCTTTATGTGTAATTAAACTAAAAGCCTTCATTCTGTAACCGGCCTATCTTCTTTCATCTATACCTCACCCAAAGCAAAGCATAACTAACACAGACACCAGCATACAGATTTCTTCTTGGTTTTGCCAACTCAGAGATTTTCTCCTCTTGCCTCAGCTTTCAGAATCTTTAAAGCATAGAGAAGATAGAGGTTCCTAGACAACAAGAGGTCTAGACATCAGGAAATCATTCGGACAGTTTCAAAGGTTCTTTTTAAAACCACAATGCCCATATTCATTGACTTTTATCCTGTGGGAAGAATGGGACACTCAACCGCCAGGGGCTAGGGTTTGAAGGAAGGAAATAAACCACATTCTTTGGGAAATCACATTTTCAAGAATTGCAGGGTTGTATTGAAATGTAATGCAGCAGAATGCCTTGTAACACTCCGATAAGTAGGAAGCTATGTCAATATCTTTAGCTCATATCTTGTCCAGAAGGTAGTAAATGAAAACAGCCCCACTACAATCAATGGCAAGAGTCACCAGAATCATTTAGCTATTGGTCTGTTTTTTCCCATTCCTTCTCTTTGATGCTGCAGTATTATATCTAAAACTTTGGCGTGCTGGATAAATCTCCTCATTTTTAGTTCCCTAGTGCAGAGCATGTTACCAAGACTCAATAAAGGCAAGCCAATAACAACCTCAACAACCTTGCACCAGGGGAAATTTCTTCCCTGCAGGAGCTCATGACTGACTTCCAACTTGATGGCTCTCATCACCTCTGGCGTTCTTATTTTCACCGGCTTGCCTGAGAAACCTGCCTTCTCTGCCGTTATTACATTGTCTCCTTATGGACATGTGCTCCAGTGGTCCTTCACTTTTCTGAGAATTTAATTTCACTGTGAATTTAGTGTAGATGAAATATAGACTTAAGCAACCTTTTACCAACCAGTTTTTTCTTTTATAAAGTTAATGAACACACTCCTGTGTTGGTTTAATCATTCCAGTCACTTGGACACTCTGTACTGCAAGCTTCAGAGTATAGGTTTAGTGGAAACAATGCATAGACAGACTATGACTCTTTCCAATGCTTCTCAGAGCAAATTGTTCCAATGAGGGAGGGAAAGCTTTAATTTGTTTCTTTGCATCCATATTCATGATACATTATAACAAATGTGAAAGTAGGTAAAAGATTTATTTGTTCTAGCAGCCTAAGGTTTTGAACCTCTCAGTGCATCGATTTAATTTAATTTAATTGACAAAAGTCATTTTTTCCATTTAAAAGAGCTGGTCAATTTTAAACATTAGTGACCGTCATTTAAGGTAAGAGTCTAATTCTTAACTGTACTTCCTACTGTTTTTCTATGTCTCAGCTTTCATGCCCACTAAAACTCTTCCTAAAACACAAGATGCAGAAACACTGTAGCATTTCCCACCTAGTGGGGATGGTCCAAATGGGCCCCACTTCCATCCTTAGCCATCCATGCACACAGGTTATCTAGGGCTCTTACTTAAACACAAAAGTCCAAGCCCAATTCATAAAGATCAAAATAGAAATAACTGAGTTTTTTTCCGATGTTGCTCCTGTATTTTCTTCATTTCGGTTATAAAAATTTAGAATATGGTTGTAAATGATTTCCTGTACAGGGTCTCATGTGATTTTACTATCATCAACAGGCATTAGTTTCAGTTTACCAGCAATAGGTTTAGATAGGGTCGTCATTGTATGGCCAGCCTGATGTTCAGTGGGCAAAGTGCCTGCAGCTGAACCCGACAACCTGCATTCAGTCCCTAGGGCCCATGTAATATAAGGAAAGAAAATAGTCCCTCAAATTATCCACTTATCTGCACTTTAGTGCCTGGAAAATGCATTAGCAAATGTACACATACATATACACAAAATCGATTAATTAATATGGTATAAAAGTTAATATCTTCCTTTTTATTTTGATCACTTTAGATGTCTGTTTTTCTTATATCAAAAATAAAAGCAATCTAGTATACAAATCCTATTGTGATGGGTTTTATTTGTTTGTTTGTTTTGCCATTCTGGTTTTGATATCAAACCTAGTTGCCCAACAACAGATGAACAGAAAGTGAAAATTTGGTATATATAAAATGGATTAACACATCTCTAAAGGAAAATGAAGTCACAAGATTTGCAGAAAAGTGGATGGGCTTAGAACATATAATATTCAGAAAGACCATGTGGTCTCAAAAAGAAAACAATACGCTCTCCCTCATACTCAGAAACTAACTAATCATATTGTAACAATGGAACCAAATGTGCATGTAGAGACAGTATAAATGTAGAAAAAAGAAACTGCAAAGCTAAATATTAGGGAATGAGGAAGGACTGAATGGCTGTTCTAACTATAGTGGTGTCAACTGAGTTGTATGTTGTGTTAGTAGTTAATTTCAGTGTGTGATGCTATTTATTTGCAATATTTTAAAATATTATTTTTAAAAAGAAGGAGAAGAGGTAAGGTTGCTGAAATATTGGGCTTAACTAGGCATCAGAATCAGATTCTGTGAGCTAAGAGGATTTGCACTAGACTGAAGTAGGTCATCCATTTCATATAACCTACAATAACATAGAACATCTTATAAGGAATGATAGATGTCAAGAGATAGTGAGTCTGATGAAGTCTGGGGATTTCTAAAACTTCTTATCTAATGTTTTCGATCTTAGTAAAGTAACAATCACCAGCTGAGAGGAAGGTTCAAGAGAATATGCTGTAAAGTTGAAGAGGCAAAAATTAGATTTAAAATAACCATCAAAGACAAAGTGATGAGTTCTTTATAAGGTAGTTGATTAAATAACGTTTAACACTTATGGTTGTGCTTCAGATAGCTAGATTTATTCTGTGTTATTTTGAAGGGAGATTGGGGTTGTTTTATTGTTTTCTAGTTTTGTTTTATTTTGGTAGGTTTGTTGGTAGGTTAGTTGATTGGTTCGTAGGTTGGTTGGTTGGTTGATTGGTTGGCTGGCTGGTTTTTGCTCTGTTTTGTTGCAGCACAGTGCATCAGATCCAAGGGCAATCAACTAGTCCAGCACTGAGCTAAAGTCCAAATATTAAGTAGATTCTAAGAAATAAATGTAACGCAGAAGACACAGAAGGAGAATAGGTATACAGAAAGGGCTCTGGACATTTATATGTAATTAAGGAAAGAAAAAGAAACCAACAAAGAAACCAAGGCAGTGACAACATAAAGTGCTGGCTCACTTGTGGATAGGAGAACAGTTATACCTGGGGCACTGTAAGCAGAGTCCACTGTTTCAGCAGGAGATGAGGGCGGAGAGACCAGAATGAAATGGAGACCGTGGAGCAATTCCACTTACCAGTCATGACAAGACCACAGGGGACTCTGGAAGTGAATGGATATATTGGACACCATCGAGGATGAAGATGATAGTGAAGGTCAGGCTTTGAAAATGGGGGTCAGGAATTTCATTTGGGATGACATAGTTTTAAGAGATTTATTGCAAACATCGGTGATGACACAAATCTGAGCTTCAGAGAAAAAATATGAATTTGAGAGAAATCAGCATAGAAAAGATAGTAACTGAAGCTATGAGAAAGGATAAACTCACCAAAGATTTACTCTAATAAATTGATGCATATTATTTATCCACAAAGGATGGCAGTTTAGAGGCATTTCCCAGTCAGAATGAGCTACAGCTCAAGCTGTAGCTCCCTCCCCGTAACATGTTGGGTAGATTTTTTTTTAACCCTATCATGATGTGACACAGTGACAACATGTATCTTAGAGATGATTGTGATGCTTGAATAAATTCATGTGTGCAAATAACTGAGCTTGTACCTGGCACAGAGTGAGCTCTTACAACCTCCAGAAAACCAGGATAAGATCACGACCGTGGGAAGAATAGAGGAGCATGGGAGCTGGCCCTTTGTTTTTTTGGTAATGTAGGATGGCTTCAACATCTGGGCAGACATTTGAGGTGAGTCTGGGAGATTACTAAGAAGGAATAAATAAAAGAAATCGAAAACTGTAACAGAAAATGACAAGGACCAGCTTTCAGAGAAGGATGAGGAAGGACCCGGAGTGTGAAGAGCAGATTCAACTTGGTCCTTCAAGAATCCACGAGATTCTAATGAGAAGTGCGCTCCACATACTTGTGCTTCAGACAAACGGGCAGCTTTAGGAGGCATGGGAGCCTTGGAAAAATCAGTTCTAGGAGTCTGGGAAGGTTATAATCACACTGCCTAATAATCCAGGCTATATGCATTTTTCAAAGTTTGATATTGTTTCGTGACTATATATATTTATATTACAAATATAAATATATATAAACATACATGAATATGACATTTAAATGTCCAGTTGCTATAGTGTGGAAGAGAATTTAGTTACCAGAGAGTAAAATTCTAGTATTTATGTAGATCAAAATCAGAATTACTAAGGTGATTTATTTTTAATATCAGAGTCCATTAATGTACAATCTTCTGCTGAGTATAATGCACCTGCACTGGCACTTTCTGGCATTTAATGAATAAAGGAAATTGGAAGCTTTAATTGTGAAAATCTTCTGAGGCTGGTGGTCAGGAAAGTATGTCTAAAATATTCATTTGCTTATATTTCTCCATGAGCCAGAGATATAGGGTAAAAGCAAAATCCTCCAGTACATAAGAAAGAAACTGTGCATTATCAAAGGTAACTTAAGATCGCCAGGACTTCTGTAGTGAATGCTTCCTAAGATTTCCAGTGACTCTGCAGTTGACAGGAAAGTGATACTTCCTTCAAGACTATGTCTTGAAATGTCAATAAGAAACTTAGATAGTTAACCTGGCAGTATTTTGTTGCAGAGCAGGACCAGCTTAGTAACCATCTGAAGTTGATGCAAAGATAAGTATGGGGAGGCAGGGGTTCCGGAAGGTCCCTCTCTGCTTCAGACATCTCTGCCCTCTGATCCTGAGGGAACGGTGCACACATGCAGGAGTCTGGTAAGGTGAGGCCACAGAGAAACTGCTATGACCCTTCGGCTTCACAGATTGATACTGCAGGGTTGTGAGTCTCTGATTTTTACACAGTGAGCCGATAAAGAGAGAGGATGGTTATAGCACAGGTAAAACCATATTGAAGCACCAGACAGAGTGGGCCTGAGCCACCAACAGATGGAGCAGCCTGCAGTGTGTCTCTGTGGAAAAATTATGTTCCTATTTCTCTGGGTTAAATGGGCCAACACCAGCCAACCAATCAACTCTGCACCTGATCTTATCATGAACTACTTTTCCATTCATAAAAAGGAAACGAGAAAATCCACCGAACTGTGCACAGGGAACATTGTGAGGACACATGCCACTGCAAACTCCTGAACTCAGAAGCTTTCTCAGGAAACACTCTACGCAAATTGAAAGAACGGCTAATCATTTTTGCAAATCGAATCACAGCTATGGAAAAGATCGAAATCGTTGCACGGTTAATCTTTATCTTGTGGGAAGCAAGAAGCTCTGCTGTTTTCTGTGGGTGAAAATTGCCTTGGGGCAATAACAGTTTTCATTTAATTGTTTATGTTAAGGGAACTCAAGAATATTTAAACGTGTGTTTGCTAATCAAATAAATGAGCTATACAGGGATGTTTTACACTCGTGAATACACTGTGTACAAAAACAATAACATGCTGGGATTCATTTTTTGTCATATTTTAATTCACATTTGAAAATGTTCTAGGTCTTGTGTTTAAATACATTTCCCTCACTGGAAAAGTTCACTGATAGCCTAAGGTCATAGGCAGGAACTGGCTGGGTTATAGCTGCCATCGCCTCTCCAGCCATCAAAAGATAAAGAAAGCTCTGCTTTTCTCAGTCCATTTAACCCAAGAAAAGTTGAGCACTCCACAGCATGCCTGGAAGACGGTTATAGAGTAAACTTTTAGCCATCTCGGAGGCTACTTGACTCTAATAGACTGTGAAAGTTATTTCGAGTCCTTGAAAACATTACCTAGAGTGTGTTCTGAGAGTGTGCTCACACCAGTAATCCAGAGATCGTGTGCCCTCCTTCCCGAGTCTCTCTGCCCCTAAGTAGGCCGACATTATCTCCCTGAAGGTTCCTAAGAAAATCTCCTGCAGCCTAAAAGCTTTCTCTAAGTTAAAAAAAATAAATAAAAATTTAAAAAAGTTTGGCAGTCCAGCAAGGTCGACGTGCCAAGGCCACCATGTGACAAGAGGCCGTAGTGCAGTGTTGGATGCTCTCCATACTGCAACCAGGACAGGTCTCAGAGAGCCAAGAAGCTCCAGGTCCAGAGCTGTAGTAACCTTCCGGTGATCATCACCCAGAGTGCTTGGATGGGTTTGCCCGTGGGGCACTGAACAAAGTCTACTCCTTCTGACCTCCAAGGTCTAAACAGATTGGAAAATTCCAAAGTCGCTGCTAATTGAAATAGAGGCTGGATCTCCTATTCCAAGTTCTCCTGTTTGGTTCTGCAAGGCCAGGGATGGAACCCAATACCTGAACTCATAGGACTCAGCTCCATTTCCAAATTAGCTGTTGTTTCTTTTTTTTTTCCGTTAGACTTGTTTATTCAAATATCCGAAAACACTCTTTCCACTTCCTCCCCTCCTCCCAATACCCTCCCACGCCCCCCACTCCCTCTCCTCCTCCCTCACCATTCCCAAGAGCAGTCAGGGTTTCCTGCCCTGTGGGAAATCCAAATTCCTCCCCCCTCCCTCCAGGTCCAGGAAGGTGGGCATCCAAACAGGCCAGGATCCCAAAAAGCCAGTCCATGCAGACTAAACAAGACCCAGTGCCATTGTCAACGGCTTCTCAGTCTTCATTTGGACCTTGGGGGCTCAGTCAGCCCCCATGTCAGCCACATTCAGAGAATCCGGTTTGATCACATGCTCGTTCAGTCCCAGTCCAGCTGGACTTGGTGAGCTCTCATTCGATCAGTCCCCTTGTATCAGTGGGTGGACGCACCCTTTGTGGTCCTGACTTCCAGTGCTCCAATGTGGGTCTCCGTCTCTATCTCCATCCATCGTCGGATGAAGGCTCCTCTGATTTTGCTTTCCTTGCTCACGATCTCCCTCCCTCTGTAGCTGCACTATTTGTAATAGCCAGAACATGGAAACAACCTAGGTGCCCCTCAATAGAAGAATGGTTAAAAAAGGTATGGAACATATACACATTAGAGTTTTACTCAGTGGTAAAAAACAATGACATCTTGAATTTTGCATGCAAATGGATGGAGATAGAAAACGCTTTACTGAGTGAGGTAACCCAGACCCAAAAAGAGGAATATGGTATGTACTCACTCATAAGTGGATTCTAGTCATAGTTAAAGGTCTTTGAGTCTATAATTTGTGATTCTAGAGAAGCTAAATAAGAAGGTGAACCTGAAGAAAATCATATAGTTATCCTCCTGAATATTAGAAGTAGGCAAGATTGCCAGGCAAACTTGGGTGCACGGGGGGGGGGGAGGGTGGAAGTAAGGGGAGATGGTTAGGGAGAGGGGGAGGATTGGGGATGGCTTGGGGGAATGTGAAGGGGGGAGGGAGGAAGGATGGTTATGGGAGCAGGGAAGTTTATATCTCAACTAAGGGAGCCATTTTAGGGTTTCCAAGAGACTTGATTCTGGAGGGGTTCCCAGGCCCAAGGAGAGGTCCCCAGATTGTACTCTGGGCAGCAGAGGAGCGGGCGCCTGAACTGGCCTTGGCCCATAACCATACTGATGAATATTTTGCATGTCACCACAGAACCTTCATATGGCGATGGATGGAGATAGAGACAGAGACACATATTGGAACACTGGACTTAACTCCCTAGCTGTTGTTTCTTACGTGTAACTTTGTGCATGCGGGAGCTTTTTTAAAGTTTTAAAGTTATTAAATCAGTGTGGTCTTTTCCTCCCGTGTTCTGGGATTGCCTGAGAAGTTGGCCATTCTAGTCAGCGTGGGGAAGGTAGAGCCATATCAGGAAAGAAGAGGCATAAAGCATGGGGCACTTTATAAATGTAAAGAAAAATGGAGGAAGTTCATGTCTGCTCTTGTCTCTGGATCCTTCCTATCCACTTGACTCTGCCCGTTACAAGGAAGAAAGATGCAAATTTTAGACAAGGAGGCCCAGTATTCCAGTCTTAGGAGAGATGTGCAAGCAGGGTTGGGGATGATAATTAAAGAATTAATTTATTAAAAAAGCTCAAAAGAGCTTTTTAGTATCTAGAAGGAGACTTCTGGCAAGGTGGCCTGTAGTAACTTGTTAGGATACAAGGGACAAATAACAATACAATATGTCTGAGCAGCACCCCAGAATCCTCCTCCTTCACCTATAGGTGAGAATACACCAGCATTGTCCATGTGACCTCACAGCCTAGCTGGGGAACTTGACATCACAGATAATAGTGGGTATTTATGGCCTTGTACATAACAAAGGGTTCCTGTAGTAGCTAGGGACCAGATACAAGTCTCACTTGGATCTGAGGTTTCTGCTGCAAAGGCAAAGAGAGGAATCATTCCTACTGCATACACTCACCAACTACATCAACGGCGTCGGATACCAGAGGGCACCCAAGAGCAATCAGGCAAAGGACCCTGAGAAACTACAAGGGCATATCTGTGTCCCTGAGTTCTCCCTGTCTTTTCCTATATATTTCACGGGTCTCACTCTCAAATTCAAGGAATAGTTTGTTTTCAAAGTCCTGCCCATCACATTAGTTCTTTAGAAAGCCTCATAAACAGCCCAGGGACCACAAGCTGGCATTTGCTCCAATGTCAATGACTTTAAGGTTTCCCTATGCTGTGGATGGGAAAAAAAATCAGGCTGTAGCTATGGATCTACAGGCTAAGTGGGCTAATTGCATCTACCGTTTTTGATGGGCAGGTATTTTAAGATTAATAACATTTTTAATTTTCTTGTTTTTTCCTTCCTCCATGAACATAGGTTCATTGAGACCTGGCTTGCTAGCCCAAAGTAATACTTTTGCACATTAAGGGAATTAATTGGCTTTCTTTTTAAACTCATAATAAAAGGGATGAAGAAGAGGTTATACATGTAGAGGCATATATATTTGCGGTCTGCACATATATAGACATGCATTGTCATGCATCATCGGTCTCAGGGTTTGCAGTTGCAAAGTGCCCAGTGCATTTAGGATTTTGCTGCACATTTTTGCTTTTGTGGAAACAGCAAACGGATGTTCTCTCCAAGCCTTGATGTCCGTGGGAAATGGAGGTCACAAAGTAAGATGCTGAAGACAGAGGAGCAGGCACGCAATCCTCCCTGTTCTTGTCAGAAAATAATAAGATGTGGAAAGTATATCTTTTGAGGTGAGAAGAAAAAGTTCTTAAAGCTCCGGACACCGAGAAAGCGCTGTGCATGCTGTGTCTCCAGCCTGCCTTTGACGCCTCCTGGAGCAGCACCACGCCTGTTCTTTCTTCTTAAATTTCCTCCCCTTGTCCTATGACACTTCCTCTCATCAACCTGCAGCATGTGATTGGCTGCCAATCATCCAGAGTTGCCGGTGGAAAGAGCCCAGAGAATGCCCACATTCTTTAGAGAAAATACCTTTAGTATTATTGAGACTCGGGTGTGTGTGTTGGGGGTTAGCTTCATCTGACTATAAACTGAAACGACCATTTTAGCATCACATCAGAGATTCATGGTTTTTAATGGAGACTGTTGAAAACTATTATGTAAGAAAATGAGACATAAGCAGGGTGTTGCCACAGGAGAATATTTTCTCTAAAGCTCGGTCCTCTTTCATCTGACAACGTTCTCTACTGGATAACTAGTGAGAACTTGATACAACCTATTTCCCCATAAAACTCAGAGACTATATTAATGTTGCTTATTGTTGCATTTCATGACTCTAAACAAAGACCATTTCCCTTCACAGATTGATGATTCATGAGCATATGTTTTATTTGAATTCATCCCCTGTAGACATTCTTCATCACCATCTCAAGAAAAATTCATAAACTAGAAAGAAAATATTAATTACCTCATTTGTACCACAACAAATTCTCCCATAATATCCATAAAGCTACTGGGTACCATCAAGCAACCAGCCTTATCAGTCATGTCTTTTATTTGGAGTTTAATGGCATGGCCCCAGGAATCTCACACAATTTTCCAGAATCGTGCCTGCAAAAACTCCAAGGGATAATCAAACATAGCCGCCAGGCCTATACTAATTTCCATCTACTTCTTAATAGAGAGGAACTCTCCCTTGGAAATGGTGTAGCAGCAGGGTGTTGTACTAATTACAGCCGAGTACACAGTTGCAGCTCAGGGAGTGAGCTGGGGAATGTTCAGACCACCCTGAGAGTTCGGGGCTCTTCCAAACTTGTCCTCTACTCCTGCCTTCTTGGGTACAACTCCACGTGGGATGGGTTAGAAACAGCTCCACACTCCAGTGATCTCGGAGCAGAAGCCATTAATTTTTTTTTCCTTTGGAAGACATATTTTTCTTAAAATGGACCAAAGTTCAAGTAGTCACAAAACTCAATGCTTTAAAGCCATTTGGAAATGCCTATTAAGCTACAGTCTTTACATGAAGACAGATTTGGTTTGAATCACATTACAACAAATGCTTTTTCTTCATTTTGAACATGAGTGTTACTGTTAAGAATTAGAAATTGTACTTTTATTAAAAAGTAATCAGGAGTTTTAAAATGATTTTGGAGCGTGTTTTAATTCTAATAATACTGGATGCTTTCACTCAGTATGTTGATGCTTAGTCCATCTCTACCCCACCACCATTTTTGGCATCCTAGATGCTATTCCAATTTTTATCACTTTTAAATCAATGGAAATGGACGTGATAATCCTAGTGTTGATTAATAAGCTGAAAATACTGAGGCTAACCATTCCCTAGATGTATAGTCAGATTTTTTTTCTGATGTTATTACAGATTAAGTGCTATAAATTTGTAAGTTTGGTCCATAAAGGGCATAAATCAAAGGAAGCTAAACTTATAAACATAACAAAATAAATATCCTCCCTCCTATCCAAGCTGACAGAGACCAATGCTACCCAGTAGTGATGGAAAGGGAAACCGATAGTTTTGCGAAGCCTTCCTCGTTTAGCTACCATCAGCAGAGTAGAGGGGTTTGGGAAAGTCCAAGGGTCTTTACTACCCAGCTGAACTTGCAGAATTATTCATCAGCTCTAATGACCATGTTTCATCAATAAAATATGAAGAGTAATAGAACCTGTCTACCAAGAGTTAGGATGAAGATGAAATAATATGTGTAAAATACACCCATCAGAATCTTGCAATTAACAAGTACCTGATCACTACTTATTTTAATGAATAGTATCAAGATTCTTTTCCATCCCAAAGTGAAACCACACCTATGGGTTTAACTAGCATTCACTCATCAAAAAAAAAAAAAAAAAAAAAAAAAAGGAATTCCAAAGCTTCCCTGGACCCACGTCTGCTGATATCAGGAGAGGTCTGAAAAGGAAACTATCCTTAGATCTTGCTCTCAAGTACTTGACTCTTTAAAAGATATTTGGCATGAACTTGAGCTACTGAAATGCAAAGCAAATTATAGTAAATGGTATGGCAAGCAAGGTAATGCCATCAAAGTGGAGTTACTGGGTTCCACCAGCAGCTTCGCCTGGCAGCTTCTTGGAAATGCAGCTTCTATTCCTGGGGATCATCAACTCTGAGAATGAGTGCAGCGATCACGCCTGAAACATGACTTCTGGGTGATGTGTGGTAAAGATGAGAAGTAATTCTGTAAGGGAAAACCCTTAAGGAAATCATAAAAGATATGAAGGCTGTGGCATTGGACCCAAGCCTGGAGACAGGTGTGATGGGCACGTGAAGTTGTGCAGAAGTAAGCAAGATGTAAAGCAAGTCACTTATTTTACGAATACCATGTTGTTTAGCTTATAAGTTGACCACATGCATGAAAGGAATAGTAAAGTTATGATAAGAATATGGAGGCACTGATAACTGAATTAGCAACAATAATGTATGTGCTGCGTCATACAGTAGTATATATTGTGTACATTACAACAATGTGCAGAAAAGGGTTAAATACTATCTAAAGCTTCTTGCAATAGCTAAAACTTCAAGTACATCTCTGAGCAGATTTTTGGGATTTCTGAAGTCTTATGTATAAATTATTTCAAAAAAGTGGATTTCCATATCAATATTAGTGTAATTTATTATGAATCAAGCAAATGCTAAATATTTCATATGGTTTATTTTTTAAAGCTCCTAACCAATATCTTAAGTCATACTAACAGGCTTATAAATGGTGAAGTTGGATTCTTGGCAAGTTTTACAAAAGTTGGTAAGGGCTCACAACTAGTCTATATGGGCTGCAAACTGGAGTGTGCCTTTGAATTCTCAGTCTGACTGTAGAACCACAGTCGTTACTGCCATGCTACATTAAATACAATCTTAGCTGGAATATCCTTTAAGATATTAATACTAGAAGGTTTGCCTGAAGACCAGAAGCATTAACAGGAGATCTGGTGACAAGAGTCTAGAAGGAGAACCAGAAACACGTGGGGAAAGGGTCCAGGGCGTGAAGTTTGGGAGCAGGAGGCAGAGCTGAGTTTCATTTCCACTCTGTCCTTCACTCTGTGATTATATACACGGTCATCAAGACCTGGAAGAGCTTTTTTTTATTTGTGAGAATGTTGTCACAGTGAAATTTTTTTGTATAAAACTCGTAATGCACCCTGGTGAGAGATAACAGCAAGGGCTCAAGAACTGAAAATAGGAACAGGTAAGGAGGTGGCAAATTGTACTCACAGCGCTCTGTGAACCTTTGAACAAGATTGTCTAAACAAACACAAATGCCAATCTTCTACACTTTGGATAAACTCATCTCAGTAAAGTCAAACAAGTGACCCATGGTGAGCAGAGACTAAATTGTCAAATCTCAGCCTCCCCACTGCTGTTGCAGGACCTGCACTAAACGTAAGATTTAGCTATGGTGCAGTTAAGAGTCTGTGGTACAGCTACTGCTACAGACTCAGGCTTTGTCCTAGGAACTGATGTAGGATGTCCTTCTCGATATGTGTTGCTTTATTGGTTCATGAATAAAGCTGTTTGGGCCAATGGCTTAGCAAAGCAAAATCAGGCGAGAAATCCAAACAGAGAAATATATATAGATTGGATCTGCTAAGCGTGCACAAGCAGGAGAGCATGGTGGACTCCCATGCCATACACAGAGATATTTCCAGGCCATGCAGCAAGCTGCATAGCAAATTTAGCTTTTACTCAGATAAAAAGGGTTTAGGTGCTAGACAATCTTTCCCAGAGTTGAAGTAGTGAGCATGAACTCCTACCTGGCTGTCCCAGACCTGGTGGTAAGTTACCTCTGACATATTGAAAGGCTGAGGGAGATGGAGCCAGCATCCAGGACCTCTGTCACCACACTGCATATGTTTTAAAATATCCCTTGTCAGAAAAGGATTTCAGATACACAATAGGACAGCTTCAGACATACAAGACCTCGAAATAAGACACACTGTGCTTTAAAAATGTGTGTACGTTTGGGAGAAAGAGAAAAAGAGTATAGACAGTGAGACAGTAAAAGCAATATAAAATAGTACAGACAGTCACAGATTAAAGGAGTAAGGAAAAATAATCCACATAAAGACAGAATATACACAGAATCTGGATTATATATGTTATTGTGTTTTCTTTGAATTTTTTGACTGTAGAAAGAAAGAAACTTGATTCTGGGGCCTGCTAAGCTAAACCAACATATGTATTATAAAGGTATTTTGACATCATAATTTGGGTCTAAGAATGTGTTGCTTTGGAAAAGATACTCTGCTTTTGTTTCCATAGAAGATGAGAACCTATGGATTCCTTCCAGGCTAATGTGGTTTGATGGAACAAGACCCCTTGAGAGGTTTCTGTGAACACTAAAAACACTTTACCTAACAAACAACAGGAAGTAGTTTGGAGAAAACTACAACCAATTTCCCAAAATTATTGCTTTAAATGTTTATTTTCATTTTAAAAGGGTTGGTTATAAATTTTTATTGGTCACAATTCCTTTTTTAAAAATATAAGGAAGATATTATATAGTGAGGAATCTTTTGCATTATTATGGATTGTGGTCTATTGATACAAATTGAAGGCCAATTTTGTTATAAGTATTTCTGTTCCTGTTTAAAAATGTAATATGTAGTTAAGAAATACAGATTAATAGATAGTCATCCAAATAGTCAAACTTGTAGTCATGTTAGTTAGGTTTTCAAGATATTTAGAGATATATGTCAGATGGGTGGGTATTCTTCAAACCTTTCAAAGATGTACAGAATATGGTATTTAAAATGTTTTAAGAACTTAGACTTTTCTTGGCAGTGAGACATGTCTGCTTCTGGCAGCACCAATTACTTCAAAGACATTGATGGACACTGAAGAAACTAGTTATGGAATTTATCTTCAATGTGACAAGGCTAGTCAATTGGACAAGAAACTGCTCTTGCGTGGATTACTTGATGGTATTAATGGTATATGTTTATAAACACACACACACACACACACACACACACACACACATATTAAACTGGACATATCTGACCCACAGAAAAATGACTGCTGAACTTGCCTAAAGAAGGTTAGACAATTCTTTAGGGTACCTTCTTCATGAAAGAGTCTGCCAGACATTCTGCAGGACACAGAAGAAAGCAACTGATAACTTTTGCCATTACAAGACATAACATATCTTCAAATTTTCTGCTTCATGGAAAAGTCTGCTGGATACTATGGGCCTGTAGGCTGAAGATAGATACCCCAACATTACAAAAGAACTTTTGGTAACTGTCCAGGCAGCAAGATATCTCTGTCAATTATAAAGTTTAGAAATTGATTGCAATGCACTTCCTGTTTACTTAGGTAATATTATATCCTTCTGGGATTGTTGATGGAGTTGAAGAATAGATAGTTATAGTTTTCCTTAGTTATGATAAAAAGTAAAGTAGATATAAAACATTTGACTCACAAAGATAGATGATAGAGTATTTTCCTTAATTTGCCAAATGTAAATGGACAAAATGTTGTAACTATAATTCTTGCTTGATAACTGTTTTGTATATGCAATTTGTATATGTAAACATATATGTATATGCTTTACTGTGTTAAAGTTAATACCTTCCTTTTTAATAAGACAGAAAAAGGCGAAATGATGTGGGATGTCATTCTATATATGTATTAATTTATTGGTTGATGAATAAGGTGTTTTTAGTCAATGGCTTATCAGGGCAAAGCTAGGCAGGAAATCTGAACAGAGATATACAGAGAAAGTAGGCAGAGCCAAGGAGATGCCATGAAGCTGCCAAAGGAATAATATACCAGCACCCATAAGCCATGGCCTAGTAGCTTATTAATAGATTAATAGAAATGGGTTAATTTAATATATAAGAGTTGGGTAGAAATACATTTGAGCCATGGGCCCAACAGTGTTGTAATTAATATGGTTTTGTTTGATTCTTTGGGTCTGGGTGGTGGGAAGGTAAAAGCAAGTGCCATCTCTGCTTACACAGAACATAGGAAGAAGGAAACTTCTGTCCCAGTTGTGAGACTGAAATTGTTCCATTGATAAAGATGGGCTGGTGGAAGAGAAAAGGGGTTTTCACACTGGCATAAACCATTTTTATTTTAAAATAAAGACCAATTAAATTTAAATTATTTGAAAGGTACTTCCATATCTGAATAATATGTAAATATGCAGGAATATTAATATGATGAGTCAAATAAATAGTATTTTCTGGAGTTTCTTTAAATTTTAGATCACTCAAATTGGATCAGTTTGGCCAGAGAGGCCACCAAGTTTCTTTTCCAGAGGGTTCTATAGGTGACTGCCAGCATGGTCTATATATTTTTGTTATACATTTTTTTCATTGTTGTCATCATCATTTTCCTTTCCATGTAAACTACAAACAAATGATGTTTTCATATTTTCACTGTTAGTGCCCGGCAGGGCTGTATGGCAACATTTCCATTTCTCACCCTTCCGTTTTCAAAATACAGTTATCAATTTTAATTTTCCTGTTTTTACAAGTATTATTCATTAGATCCCATTAGGTCCCAAATGTCTTTGTGGAAGGGCAATGTTACTTTACTTTCTTCCTATTTTTAGGTTTTAGTAGTAAGGAAAGTTGTAAGAGAAAACAGCTAATAGGTTTGCTGTGAATGCAATAGTAAGGTCAGAAGTGCAGCCTGCTGGGTCAGCACAGTGGCCAGGGGCAGAGGCATTAGTATTAAAGTGTATCTTCCCTCAGACTCCTTCCTGCCACCTATTCACCGTGACCTTGAGAAAGTCTGTATCTGCCCTGCGCCTCAGTTTCCTTTTGTGCTAAGTGGAAACAGACAATAGCATTGTTGGGAATCAAGAGGAAGTGTTTCGTCCTTGGTAATTCTGCTCCACACAGTCAGCATGCCACAACTTTTTAAAATCATGAATAAAAGTTGCTTTTTTTATCATTCTTTTAAAAGTCTCCTTTCTAAAATTCTAAATAACTCATTTTTAAAAATGGGGTATGGAACTAAACAGAGAATTCTTAACAGAAGAATCTCAAATAGCCAAAAGATACTTCAGAAAATGTTCAACATTCTTAGTCTTCAGGGAAATGCAAATCAAAACAACTCTGAGATACCATATTACACCTGTCAGAATGGCTAAGATCAGAATCACCAGTGATAGCTTATGCTGGAGAGGATGTGGGGTAAAGGGAATACTCCTCCATTGCTGGTGGGAGTACAAACTTGTACAAACACTGTGGAAATCAGTATGCAGTTTCTCAGAAAATTGGGAATCAACCTACCTCAGGATCAACAATACGAATCTTGGGCATATACCCAAAAGATGCTCAACTATACTACAAAAGCATTTGTTCAGCTATGTTCATAGCAGCACTATTTGTTCATAGCCAGAACCTAGAAACAACCTAGATGCCCCTCAATCAAAGAATGGATAAAGAAAATGTGGCACATTTACACATTAGAGTACTACTCAGCGGTAAAAAACAATGACATCTTGAATTTCGTATGCAAATGGATGGAAATAGAAAACACTTTACTGAATGAGGTAACCCAAACCCAAAAAGATGAATATGGTATGTACTCACTCATTAGTGGATACTAACTATAAACAAAGGACATTGAGCCTATAGTTTGTGATCCTAACGAAGCTAAGTAATAAGGTGACTTATTACTTATTACCAAAGAAAAACATATAGATCCACTTGGAAATTGGAAAGAGACAAGATTGCCTGATAAAATTGGGAGCATGGGGGTGTGGGAGAAGAAAGGGTAGAAGGAGAAGAGAAAGGGAGAAGGGGAGGGTTGAGGAAAACTTGAGGGAATGGGATAGTTGAAGTGGAGGAAGGACAGAGATGAGAGCAAGGAAAGAGATATCTTGATTGAGAGAGCCATTATAGAGTTAGCAGAAACCTGGCTCTAGAGAAAATCCCAGGAATCCACAAGGATGACTCCAGCTAAGACCCTAAGCAATAGCAGAGAGGGGGCCAATCTTGACTTGCCCTGTAGTCAGACTGATAAATATCTTAAATATGACCATAGAACCTTCATCCAGCAACTGATGGAAACAGAGAAGAGACCCACATCAGAGCACTGGACTGAGCTCCCATAGTCCAGCTGAAGAGTGGAAGGAATGAGAATATGAGCAAAGAGGTCAAGACCATGATGGGTTCGCTCACTGAAACGTTTACCTGAGCTAATGGGAGTTCGCCAAACCCAGCCAGACTGGAAAGGAACAAGCATAGGACCAAACTAGTCCCTCTGAACATGGTTGACAGTTGCATGGCTGGGGCAGACTGAGGGGCCACTGGCAGTGGCACCAGGATTTATCCCTGATGCATGTACTGGCTTTTTGGAAATTTATTCTTCTTGGATGGATACCTTGTTCAGCCTAGATATAGTAGGGAGGGCCTTGGACCTTCCCCGAAGCAATGTGCCTTACCCTCTCTGAGGATTAAATGGGTGTCAGATGGGAGGGTGTGTGGAGGGAATGGGAGAAGGGTAGAGAGTGGGAACTTGGATTGGTATTTTTTAAAAATCTAATAAATTTTTAAAAATCTCCTTTCCGTGTCACCAATAAAGTGTTCTGCATGCTAAATATAGTCGGTGAGGTATTTTAAGATAAATTAGACCCTTATAAAATCACAATATAGAGCTGCCGTAGCAAGGAAGCAGCTTAATATATTCTATATCCCAATAGTACTTCACAGCAAATGTTGTGCTCCGTCCCCACGTTCAGTCACTGCTGTAACACAAAGGACAGAGGAGTGGAGCTGGTTGTTAGCAAAGGTTCTGATTCTGTTCCTGAAGCTCACGTTTGTACCCTGTGGTAGTGAAGCATTAACTTTCCCTTCTGCCCCATCGATTGCTGACCCTAATCACATGGAGATCAAAAGCCCAGCTTACTTTGAATCGGACACTCATATGGTAAACCTATATGTAACTGTTTTCAATGTGACAGCAAAAATCTTGCACTTCTGTGAAAAATACAGGCAAGTCTTGTTTGTGTCATGCTATCACAACCACTTAGGACAATCATACTTTTAATATCAGCTGTTCTAATGACTATATTATAATCTCCCATGGTCCACCTGTATTTTTCCCACAAACAGTGATACTAAGCAAAGTTTAGTGTTTATCTGTTTATCATATATTCTGCATACCTTCTTTGGTGAAGAATCTGCTTAAATCTTTTGTTCATTTTCTTAAAAATCATCTTGTTAATTTTTCAATTACTGAGTTATAACAATACTTTACATAACCCAGGAACCGGTTATTTATTTGATGGCCAAATAATAAATATTTTCTTTCTGTTTGTAGCTTGCTTGTATAGCTCAAAAATCCATTTCAAGAATAAAAGAAAGACATTTGTAATATGAAGTCAAGCTTGTAATTTTGTTTCTTTTCTACTTCAAGTTTTTGTAACTTAGCTAATGAATTGCAACAGACAGCTAAGATCAAGGACTATGGCAGCTAGCCGCCCCACTACACCCCTGAAGAACTAAGAGACGCTTAATTTTGCATGTATTTTGCGAGTATAAAGCCCCGTATTTGTTTTTCCCACAGTAAAAAGAAAAAGAAATCTGTTTTGGAATATCTACTGACAGCTGAAGTCAGCCTGCTGACTTCCTTCAGAAACAAACTTCCGAACGCAGCTCCATTAAGACAAGCAGCCGAGGAAGTTTGAGCCATCTTGGGCTTCTTCAGTCATGGGCTCAAACACTGCAGTATCAGAAAGAAACACTCATCCCTTCAAGCAATGTGAAAGTTCTTCCTGACGTTGTCTCTTCAGATGGTGAGATGTTTGGCAGTGCTTCCTGAAGAGAAACTTTCTTGCTTCCCATCAGTGCGATCACAGCTGCGGTGCTTATGTCTGTTTTGAAGAGGGCCCCCAAGTAGTAGGCTGTGATACACACTGCTTCAATGAAATAGATTACTAAAGAAGCCGAGCAGGATGCACAGCCAGATGGAGAGCATCTGGCTAGACTGAATAGGATTCCGAATACACGCCCTGGGGGTGTCGGTAGATGTACATCTCTCTTTTCCTTTGGTGGTATAGGGGGCATGCACATGTCTTGAAAGACGTAGCCTTCTTTCTGTAATGGGCATGACCTAGAAATATCTTCCAAATTTATCCCTTTAAAGGACTGAGATGTGGCTGATTTTTCAAAATGATAAAGTTACATAAGCACGCTACGAACTTATGTAGTGGGAAACAGCGTGGTTGATGATTGAAGCAGAAACCTCTGAAGTCAGGTGGCCTAAGCTCACGCTCTCATCGGCCCGTTACCACCTATGTGACCTGGTTTGCTTTTGCTCTCTTTAACGGAGAGTGAGAAGCAAACCCACTCTTTCAAAGCTAAATGAGATACACGCCTTGCACCACCATGTTCAGAACACAGATGTCCGACAGATGCTAGCACTATCTGTTGTTAACTAATATCATGATTGCTACTGCCTGTGCACATTACATGTAAATAATAGAGCCCTTTATTTCCCTAAGTTTCAGTAACTGTCCTTCATTTCCAAAGGACTGGTTCCAATGCTTATCATTTTATATAAACAAGCCCAGGAGATCATATTATGTTCTCTTTCTAGCAAATTTTCAAGGTGCAGGCTCCTTCGCCTGTGTCAGTCAAATGGTCTGCTCTGAAGGACCTTTTCCAAACATCTCTGCAGCCTCATCTTTAACTCAGCATCACCTGTGCCTAGAAACCTCACCTCTCTCCTACTGTTTCCTTTAGGCCACTGGCCTCCAAGTGCTCTTTAACACAGCCCAACAGTCATCAGAGAGGCTTCATCTAGCAACTGGTGGAAACAGATGCAGATCCATACCTGAGCTTAGGGAATCCTGCTGAAGAGAGGGAGGAAGGACCATCATAGGACCCAGTGGTTTCAAGAACATCACAAGGAAACCCACATAATCAATTAAGCTGGGTTCACAGGAGTTCACAAAGTGTGAACCAACAACCTAGAGCCTGCATGGGACTGAAGTCTGCATATATGTTACAGTTATATAATTCAGTGTTCCTGTGGTACTCCTAACAGTGGGAAAAGGGCTGTCTCTGACTCTCTTGCTAACTTTTGGAACCCTATTCCTCATACTGGGCTGCCTTGCCCAGCCTCAACACATGGGGGTGCTTATTCTTACTGCAACTTGATATACCATGTTTTATTGATATCCATGGGAGGTCTGTGTTTTTTCTGAACAGAAATGGAGGAGGAGTGGATGGGGGTCCAGAGGGGAGATGAGGGAGGAAATGGAAGGAGAAGAAAGAGGGGAAACTGAGGCAGCAATGTAAAATAAATAGATAAATGCAAAATAATAAAGAACAGCATTTCATTTTTTCTTCTACTGCAGTATTTTTATTTATTTATTACAAGTCTTCAAAACAACCAGGATCATGTGGTTCACAGCTTCTGGGAACCCAGAAATTAATCCTTGCCAAAAAATTTTGATAATCTCAGGAACTGTGTGTATGGCGTCATCCATGGCCTTAATGACTTGGTCTTCTGTTTGATTTTAAATTGGACACCTTGCCTGCCTCCACCTGTCCTAACCCCTGAATCTCCCACTATGCAGACTTCCTTATAAAGTTGTCTTTTGATTGTCTTAGACACAAGGATGCTCGAAACAGACAGGTGTTGAAGATGACCAGAAATGATGGTGGCTGCTTCAGGCCTCACCTTTGGGAAAAGTTGAGTGTCTATGGTGGGTCAGAATCTTGATGCTCACTGTTTCTCAGTAAGGCCCAGCTCTTCTTGGTTGCTCCCTGGAGATTCTGGCCCTGGTCAGCTGGCCCTAGCTCCATGGTTTAGGTGAATCTATTTTCTCCCCTTGCCTTGCCGTGCAGAGAAAGAAGCAGAGCCTTGTTTGCAGATGGTAACATCTAGGTCACCTCACATTCCTCTGCTACACGGCTCTTCTAACACCTTTGTAACTAATCCTGATGGGAAATTGTTTACTCTGGACTCTTACCCATCATGACTAACACCAATGCCGAAAGATTTTTAAGCACATATCTGTTTCTGGAAAAATCTCTACCCTATTTCTGTATACTCAAAATGGAAGAAACTTTAGATCCTTTCATGTTCAAGAAGAATATTGATTTCTGTATCCAAGGAATTGCCCGTCTTTGCCAGGTCAGGCTGTGTTTCTAGGCCATGTGACTTCCTGGCGTAAGTAGAACCCAGGTCAGAAATGGAAAGACAGATGTCCAGTTGATATTACCAGTGATGGTAGAAAGCTTATTGGATCACATAGATCTAAAACACAGTAGCTGCGGAGCCAGTCTCACAACAGAACCTTAAGACAGCTTCACAGAAGCCGATACCTGAGGTTGCTTCTGTGAAAACTATGGTATTTCTGGAAGGCCTAAATTTTAAAATAAAATGTGGTACAGTATATATATATACTTTTTTTACACGCACCAATTTTCCACCTTTCATTGGTTCTAAAACATTAACTGACAATTTAGAGGAGCCTTAATTGGCTTCTCTGCTCTTTGATCCTGGTTAAAATATCACTTCTAAGGAAACAATGCTAAGGTGCCATTTGGACTGACACTCCTCTCTGTGACCAGATTCTAGACTTAATGAGAGGTGCATTTCTTTTCTAATTTAATATAGAACATCATTTCTATGCCTATTTTGCTGCTGAAACTTTTTTAAAAATAGACATTAATAAAAAATTGTTTGTTTTATTATGGTTGCTGACCTTCATGGTAATAAGACCTGTCTCTTTGGTCTCCTGTTTTATTATAAGGTGACGCACTTGGCTCTTTCTTTTTGAAGGTCATGAAATGAATCACTGTGTAGGTCTCTGTCTGTCCTCAAAGGCAAAGGCAAATGTTGCTTTAATTCAGTAGGAAAAAATGAATTTTTTTCAACATGGCAGTGTTTCTAAAGTTTATTTAGTCATAAAAGCTGAGTTAGAAATGATGTGTCCATAACAAGTTCCAGGCCAGTCAAGGCTACCTAGTGAGACCCTGTCTCAAATAATTTCATCTTCATAAGATATTCATCCAGCTCACTTTCACCTAGAAACTCAGCCTTTTATGTGGAATTATTATCTTTGTTTAGGAAACAGCGAGCAATCAAACCCATCTGTGTGACAGTTCTAAGACTCTCAAGTGCTCGTGTAGATTCAAGCTAAGTAAGAATGACAGAAGCAAGAGAGCCTAAGAAATAAAAGAGGGCAGGAAAGGAAGTAGAGTGGACTCTGTCTCCAAATAAGAAAAACATAAATGGAATAGAGGTGCTGAGTACCCTGCTTCACACCACACTACACACATTAATGCCCGTATGCTTTTACTTCCAAACTGCAAGAGAGAAGCCGGAAAAGGGGCTCAACACATGCAGAGAGTTGGCAAATTGGTGGAAAATTAAATTAATAAAAAGAGAGCACATGACCTTACCATTTGGTTTTGTAATTCACTGGTTATTTACAGTAATAAGACCATGTGATAAGAAGAAATTTTCAGCTTCTGAATATCCTGAGTAGCAGAGCCGAAAGTGGGACGTATTTTGTACAACAAGGTAAAGTCACTTTCAGTGCATGTCAGCGTTTCTGTGTAGTGACGATATCTGGGGGCTGAGGGAAAAGGTCGATGACTTCCAGCATTGGGCATCTGCTGCACAATCGTGAGAACCAAAGCTGGGGTCTCAGCACCTACATGAAAGTGAGGAACTCGGAGTTCAACTGGGGATTGCTGACTTCAAGCCTCACTGAGATGATTTCAGCCTCAGGATCAGAGAGAGACCTCGCCTCAAATGAACAAGCAGAGAATGACGGAGAATGACAGCTGACAACCACAAGCATGCGTGTGCTTACACTCACTCACTCTCTCACACACACATACACACATACATACATACATACATACCTCTTTGTAAAACATAAATAAGAGAGATGGGAAGTGTAACTCAGCCAGTAGGATGCTTGTTTAGTGGCACAAAGACCAGTATTTGATTCTTAAAACCTCATAGGTAAATAAAAGAGAAAATACCTGAAATAAAATGCTCTGAAATGTTGGTAGTAACTTATCCTTGCTGCATATGGATTTGGGTGATATGCAGAAAGATAGGTGTGTAGACATAGTTATATTTTCCACTTTGTCTAATTGTCTTTATGATACTTTCACAGTAGACAGGTGTGTTAGAAGGCTGGGGAGACAGTTCAATGGCAGAGCCCTTGTGCACAAGTGTGAGAACCACAGCTTGGAACTCCACCACCCGCGCAGTGATGTGGGAGGTCCTTCTGTCTCTGTGTTGCTTTTCTTGGCTAATGAATAAACTGCCTTGGCCTGTTGATAGGGCAGAACTTAGAAAGGCAGGGAAGATGGAACTGAATGCCAGGAGGAAGAAGGCAGAGTCAGAGAGATGCAATGGAGCTGCAGTCAGAGTCAGACATGCCAAATCTTTGCTGGTAAGCCACTGCCATGTGGCGATATACAGATTAATATAAATCGGTTCAATTAAGATATAAGAGTTAGCCAATAAGAAGTTAGAGCTAATGGGCCAAGGAGTGTTTTAATTAATATAGTTTCTGTGTGTTGTTTTGGTTCTGGGTGGCCGGGACAAACAAGCAGCCTCCTCCAACAATGCAGCATGGTGACCACCATGTAATGGGAGTACTTAGGAACCAGAGACAGGAGATCTCTGGGGTAAACTGGTTAGTTAGGCAAGCCAGAAGTGGCAAGCTCTGACTTCAGCAAAAGGCCCTGCTGAGTAGAATTGAAGTAGAATCAGGGAACATATTGAATGTTATTTTCAGGCCTCCCCACAGGTACACAAGTGTACACACGTGTGCCCAAATACATGAGAATTCACACAGACAGGAAAGATGATAGAAAAGATAGATAAATAGATAGATAGATAGATAGATAGATAGATAGATAGATAGATAGATAGATGGATGGATGGATGGATGGATGGATGGATGGATGGATGGATGGATGGATGGATGGACGGACGGACGGATAGATAGACAGATAGACAGACAGATAGAATCTTTGGAATTTTTCCATACATTTTGTCTTTCATTAACAATGTTGTTTTAAAATGTGCTATTGTCTCTATCTGGTTGTCACTGGTAAAGTAAAATAAAGAAAATAGCTTGAACTTTGAATGGCTGGTGCACAGTACATGAAATTCAAACTAGGTCTCATTTTATAAACCACCTGTAACCATTTATTTATAAATTGATGGGAACATTTATTTACTTATGTTCTATAGATAAAACCAGAGTCTGCACATGCCAGGCAAGCAGTCTACCACTGATTTGTATTGAAAGCTGATAGCATTTATAATCAATATTGAAATGTAGCAGATACGTTGTCATGGTGACACTGTCAGGTATATAGGTGTATGAGTTCTGGCAAATGTATCCATACAGTAATCCAACATCAAAACCAAATGCTAGAACACCTCCATCTCTTTAAATCCTTCTTACTGTCACTGGTCACTAATTTCAGATCTAGCAATGACAGATCTGTTCTCTATTAATAATTTTGTTTCTGTGGAAAAGTATCCCAATGGACTCATGGTATGCAGCTATTTAAGATGGCCTTTTTTTCTCTCAGTACACCTGAGACTCACAGATACTGCTGACTGATACTCACTGAACAAATGTCCCAGGGTTAACTTACTCACTAAACAACTGACGGACATCTCCGCTGTTCTCAGATGTAGGCCGTTAAAATAAAGTCACCGCAAACATTTGTACAATGTCTTTGTGTGGCCATACACTTTCATTCCTTTTAGGAAAAATCTACAATTAGGTTTGTGAATCATGGTTCAGTGCAGCATATACATCATCAAGCCTCTCCAGAGACTGAGTAAAAGCTGCCCTTACCTTGGCAGTGTGATGATTTCCACCCCTGCCACATCACTGTAAGCATTTATAATGAAGGGACACTAGTCCCCTTGAGTATGTGGCTCTGGCAGGCCTTGCCCTGCTCCTCCATTCCCTTTGTCCTGTTAAAATCCTTTAGATTACACTCCTGAAGCTATCTTGTGCATCTCACGTAAGATACTGAATTTATTATGAAATTATTCTGTTTTTCCTTATGACCACTTTTACTGAGATTAAGCTCAATGGTTCTGAACCCCTGTTATTTCCATGTTGATTAATAGCCTCCCCATACTTTTTTTTTTAACTGATCAATGGCTTGAGCAGTGGTTTTAGTGGATGCAATATTGCCTTCTAGGAAGCATTTGACGATGTCTGGAGCCTTCTGAGTGACCCTAACTGGAGTGCAGAAGCTATGAACATCTAAGTGACAGAGGGCAGGGATGTTGCTGCGGTTCCTCCCTGTGACCAGCTTCCTCTGTGTCATCACCGTCAATATCCAGGCCCAGACTTCAATTCTGTTAAAGCTGAAAACCTTTGGCACAATAGTTTTCCTGTTTCATTGTTCTCCCCAAGGAATTGGCTTTTTAGCCCAGCAGCTTTGTTGCTTTTGCTCTTACCAGGGTCACAGGTATCTTCTCCAGTCTTTCTTCTTTCTTCTTTTGGGGGTGGAGGTTGCTTGATTTTTCATTTCTACTTCTTGATGTAGATGCTTAAATTGTTCTTAATTTAAGGTTTTTCTTCATTTATAATATGAGCCATCATTTTTTGAAACACTACATTAGATGTCTCTCAAATTTTGTTTTGTTTCAATTGAATTAATGCAAATAGCCGCATTTAATTCAAAACATTTTTAATTTATCTTGAAACCTCCCCCTCCTATCAGTCAGTTATTTACAAGAACGTTGTTTAGTTTACAAATAGTTGGTAATGACCAAGCTGGATTTATATTGATTTTTAATTTTATTACAATGTGTTCCCAGAACGTAATATACACAATTTTAATCCTTTTACATTAATCAAGTTTTAGTTTAAGTCTTGAATATGGTCTCTCCTGGAGAATGTTTTTGTATAGTGTAAAGCAGAGTATTCTGTTGCTGGTGAAAAGGCTGGTGAGCACCAAATTCCTCTTGAGGGCATCCTCATCCACTGATAATGTGTCTGTGCCCCTTGAGGTCATCCTTGTCCATTGATATTGTGTTTACTCCACTGATTGCTAAAAAGAAGAGTATCTACATATTTAATGATGACTGTAGCTTTGTTCCTTTTGATCAAGCATTGTGTTTTTAATATTTTTAAAGCTAATTTGTGACTAAGACATATTTAATAATTAAATGTTTTTGTGGATAATTGACCATTTTATCATTATTTCCTGTTTTTTTCATTTGTAGAACTATGCTTTTTTTCTAAAATCCAGTTTATTTGTTACCAGCATTATCTCTCTCTTTTTGCCTTAATATGTATATTAAAGCACTTATATGTTTAAAATTAATTTGTTTACATAAATCCTGCCTGCTCCCTTCTCCAAGTCTGTCAATCTTTCCTTTTACCTTGAATATTTAGGTTTCTTTCTTATAAGTACTGATATGATTAACTTAAATCTGCCATTGCTTAGATTGTTCTTTTTTAAACCCCGCCTTTAATTATATTTTTCTTCCTACTATTTGTATGTTTTTAATAACTCTATTTATCCACATTGTTGACTTACTTACACAACTATTCTTTTGGATTTGGGTTTCCAGAGGCAATATGTTTAGTTCACAATCTACTTTCAAATAATATCATAGTGCTTCAAGTATAGCATTAAATCTCTTTAATATAAGATTCCAATTCCTCCCTCTATGATGCTGTGATCATCTTATGGTCTAATTTTACCTGTGTTGTTATTAAAATAATGCATTGTTACACTTATAATCATTTACCTATTGTGAAAAATAAAACTAGGATCAACCTATTTACTATTTTACACATTTTGAATACCTTCTTTCTCTTCATATATATTTTTTTCAGTTATTCACCTGAAAGAGTTTTTTTTTTTATCATTCCCTCTAGTATACATCTTACAACAGTGGTGTCTCCCAACTTTAGTTTGCTTTACACTCCATCTTAACATCTGACGGATATTTTCATTAGCATACAGTTTGATTGATAAAGGAATTTCTGATAACTTAAATGTTGTCACTCAGCATTCTTTGGGTACAAATCATGTCTGAAGAACAGTGAACAGTCACTTTGAGCTTTATTCTTTTTTGTATAGTGTGTTTTCAGCCCTATTAGCTGCTGGATACATTTCCATCTTGACTTTCAGTAGTTTTAATATATTTAACTTAATATAACTAACAGGTGTCTCAATCTTTATTTGTAATTCTTGGGCCTCTTTAATCTATGGTTTGATATCTATTTTGAAGCAAAAAGTCTATAGTTTTATTTCTTCTCTTCTGCCCTCTCTCTTATGCCTCCTGGAGAATTCTCCTGTGTAGGACTCATCAGTCAGCAGTTTTCTGTAGGAAAGACTGGGGTAATTTACAAGCCCATAAGGGGAACTACACTTTCAGGCAGCAGAAAGACCCTGTCAATATTGACACACAAGAGTTCCACACTAGCCTGAAATGGAGTTTATTTATCTGGGGATAAACTCACAGAAAAAGTAGCAATCCACAGTCCTCTACGTGTGCTGGGAACTGGAAGTGAATCCAGCCATCAAGAGGCCCTGGCACTTCTGCCTTTATAGTTCGTGAGACCACGCCCAGAATAGCCTGGTGTCCTACAGGCTATTGGCTGAAGGAGTTTCCACAGCACATCAGGACCACGACTGGGTCTGACTTTTCAGTTGTTCATGCTTACCACGTACAGTTCATGAGCATCCCACTGCCTGTGGTGTCAGCAGGCAAACTGCCCCAGCACTTCTCTAGGATTAGGAGTTTCTAAACGAACTCAACTCATCAGGCGTAGGTGCATAGCTTAGACAACATGGATCTGTGAGAAAGACGTGTCTCATTGGCTTTGCTCTCCCTTTCTGGGTGGCCAGGATAACGTGCTGCCCCTTGCGAGGCGCTAGCAAGGGTTGCAGTGATGCTGCTGAACCTCGTTCTAGAGAAGCCCTGTGAGCCTGAGCATTGAAAGAAGGTTCTCTCAGCCCTACACTTTCTCTTCTCTAAAGCGACCAGACTCTGTGTCAAGTCTGTGATGGTCAAATGTGGAAGTGTGCTTTCTACCTTCCCACACTGGGAGGCAAGCTCCAGGCGAGCTCCAGTAAACCGGGAAAGTCTCAGCCTGGTTTTCTGCCTGCAGCCTGGAGGAATGTTTTGGCTTTTTTGTTTGATTGAGTCTTGTGGCGCTCCTCCCACCCTACCTTTAACCAGCAGATCTGGTTTACTCACTTGTGACCTGGGTGTGACAGGTTTGGACCCTCTCTCACACACTATCCATAGTCATTATTTTAATTAGGTGGAAGGAACAAGAAGCTGTGGAGGTGCTATAAGCTCCCACAAGGCTTCCTTTGTGTCTGTCCCACTGGCTAAAATGCAGCCCTTCAAATTCAGTATTATAGCTAACTCCTTACCTTTCCTCTTACCATGCTTTCCACGTTGAGAAGTCTTTGTGTCTCGCAGCTCCTTGGGCTGAAGAACGCCCACGTTCTTAGATTGAGGCTACTGTTTGCACTTAGCTCTCTGACAGGCTCTTGTAGTCCCCGAATTTGTATTCCACAGGGTGTTGAACGCTGTTTGGTAGGGTCAGTGCTAGAGGTTTAGAAAAAGCTTACAATTCTGCATTTGTTTGTTTGTTTGCCAGGAATGGGTGCCAAATCCAATGTAGGCATTAGAAAGAAAGAAAGAAAGAAAGAAAGAAAGAAAGAAAGAAAGAAAGAAAGAAAGAAAGAAAGAAAGAAAGGAAGGAAGGAAGGAAGGAAGGAAGGAAGGAAGGAAGGAAGGAAGGAAGGAAGGAAGAAAAGAAAGAAAGAAAAGGCAGTGTAGAGTAAAAAAATGGAGGGACCTAACCCAACCCTCCTGCTCACCCTCATCAAGCTGAGGTGACTCTAAGGCCCAGCATCAGTGATAAAGGCTGGGCCCTGCAAGTGGACCGGCCCCGCGGGTTGATTATCACCCATTAGGCTCGAATGGGGAAGCCCTCGAGTGAAAGGATTACCTTGTAAGAAAAGACAAGAATGTGGGCTCCCTCCTGTATCTGCGTCTATCTCAGTCAGTCTGTGGTCTCGATCATCTGAGGATACAGCGGGACAGCAACCTGTCTTGATACACTCCAGCTGCAGCACTCGGTGCACATTGTTCTGGGACTTTCAGCCTCCAGATTGAAGAAAAATATGTGTACTGTTTAAGGCACCCCAGTCTACAGGATTTCCTTCTCAGCATCCTAAACAAGGACAGCAGCAAAATGTATCTTTGAGCACTCTGAGGACTAGAAATTTCACCTTTTGGAGTGAGACTTCTGACATAAAACAGATAGAAACAAGGTACAGAGAATACCGTTGCTCAAGAGGTACCTTTCCAGAGCGATAAAAGCAAGCAGGGGCCGGGTCCTAGTCAATTGCCCTATCTGTGGTCTGTGTGACCTCCCTGAATGCCATTCTCCCCATCTTTCATCTTGACCAATTATTTGCAGCACAGGTGAATATTTTATTTCACAAAAATTTATAGTATGATTTCCACGAGAAGCAAACTTCCTAACAGATAAAAAAGCATAATTCAATTTCTTAATGTTACAAACAAAACAACCAGAACATAGCCAAGGAAAGTAAGGGACTCCTGCCTAACCATGGGCAGAACTGACCAAATTCACACTGCCTCCCTCCCACCGTCAGCATCCTTGGCACTGCCGACACCCACTGACAATATAATGAATAGCAAAGGAAACAGAACAGCAAGGAACTGTCACTTGTCAATTAAATGTGTGGTTTCATTGCTGACACAATAAAGCAAGATTGTCACAGAGGAGTCTGGCTGAATTTTTTTATCATACAAACTGGGAACAATTAATTTGAAATATGTTCCCTTTTGGCTCACCAAGCTACTGGAGTCTCCTGGGAATTTTCTAAACCCATTCCTGGTAAAAGGTGGTTCGTCAGCATGTGGTTGCTACAGTTACAGTATCCGTGGCAGAAGATGGTTCATCAGCATGTGTTTGTTACAGTTACAGTATCCGTGGTAGAAGATGGGACATCAGCATGTGGTTGCTACAGCTACAGTATCCGTGGTAGAAGATGGGTCATCAGCATGTGGTTGCTACAGCTACAGTATCCGTGGTAGAAGATGGGTCATCAGCATGTGGTTGCTACAGTTACAGTATCCATGGTAGAAGATGGGTCATCAGCATGTGGTTGCTACAGCTACAGTATCCATGGTAGAAGATGGGTCATCAGCATGTGGTTGCTACAGCTACAGTGTCCATCAGTAGGGTGTGACAACATCCCAACTGCAATGCCTCATCATCCATTCTTTTATTCCAGAGAAAGATGGCTTTCAAGAGTCTAATCACCTTTAAAACTAATAAATATTTCAAAATGCGGAAGCTTGTGGGGTCAAAATTTTCCCAAGTCTCACTAGAACCCTAACATTCCCTAGGAATTAGGATAAATTGCTGTGTACTGTTTGAAAAATTATTAACAGAAAATTTTTAACAAAAAGCTAGATGTAAAGGCCGGCAAGGCACCTTGGTGTTTTAAGTGATTGCTGTGGAAGCATAAGGACCTGAGATTGAGCCCAGAACCCATGTGTAAAAGTTCAGTGTGATTGCACATGCTTGGAATCCCTGCACTGGGGAATGAAGATGGACATATTTCTGGAGCACACTATCCACTCATCCTAACCTATCTTGTGAATTCTGGGCCAGTGAAAAACTCTAACCTCTACACACACGCGCGCGCGCACACACACACACACACACACACACACTCACACACACACACACACACACACACACACACACACACACCAAAAAAGATGCAATTGCATTAGATATTTTCTTGACTTTTAAGATAAATTTGTTTTAAAACTACATTTTTTCAAAGAAATCCAATATGCTTTATCTTGGTATAACTACGGAATTATGTCCATTTTTCTTATTAAAATAAATATTTCCTATTTTCATGAGCTCTAGTTAACAACAATGTTTGCCAGTTTAAGAATACTGATTGTCTGGTCTGGCATAAGCAGATATCTAACAGGGCTCTAGGGTTAAAAGGAAAAGTGGACACAGGCCCCATCCCTACCCCAGAAGCAACTCCTAGTTGATGACAAGTTACAAGTGAAAATTTAGCTTTTTCCGAGGAAATCTCACTGGGAAATCAACTACTGTTCAGTGTAGGCTGCAAGTCCTGCAGTAGACGGCCAAGAGAAAATGAACTCCATGGCATCTTCTGAGGTTCCTTGTCTCATCATGTATGCCAGGGCTTTTCTTTATTCTTTTTCTTTTATTCTTGTTTTTTGGGGGAGGGGTATTTTTATTTTTGCATTCTTTCTTATACCCTTCAGGTTCTTTGCATATATATTATAGCTTCTTGTTTTGTTTTAAATAGGACTCCTAAATATTCAAAAGAGGGGGTCTCTGCCTATTTACTTCTTGTGCCTTCTCTTGTTTTTTATTATGTTTGTTTCTTTTGTCCTATTCTGATGCATTTGTTCTTTGCTTTATCATTATATTATATTATATTATATTATATTATATTTTAAAACAGTGCCGATTGAAGTGAAGGAGCTCTCTCTCTCTCATCTGAAAGCTTTGCCTATTATTTCTGTTCTCTAATTAGTTTCTACTCTTTCACACTATTAGCAAATCAGTTCCCACTTCTAGCCAAATTTCTCAAATTTCAAAACAAGCATCTGACAGAGAAGATGGATTTTGTTCTCACATGAACATTTTCAAATCAGAATGAATATAAAAAAAACTGTGTCCTGTATTTCTTCACTGTTTCTAACAAATCAGAAGCTTAACTATGAGCAAATAAAGCAAATGAGTGTGTTTCCCACCCAGACTGGCATTTGCTAAAGGACTTAGTGCTATTTAAAGTGTTCCTGCCAATGAAAGAAATAGGAAAGAGTGGATGTAGCATGTGTATAATGCTATTGTGTTTTGCCAATAAGAAACTATATTTCTGGCTAGTGTGTCCTTTTTTGAAATGAATGTAGTTATATGTACAGAAGCAGTTCTAGACGACCACACAAGACATCATCTCCTAAATTCTGTAAGTATAATAGTTCATGAATAATTATAAAACAATTTTGACCAATGAATTTTTCCTCCCGAAACAGTGAAGGAAAGACAAAAGAAGAAAAGGACATGTTTCCTGACCGTCAAAATCCTCTCATCTGGTTACAACAAAGGAAAAAGAGAAACAAAATTTAAGACATAAGGATGCATGGAAACCACCTAAATGTACCTTGATTGAAGAATGAATAAGAAAAATGTGGTACATTTATGCAATGGAGTACTACACAGCAGAAAAAAATAACAACAGCTTGAATTTTGTAGGAAAATAGGTGGAGCTAAAAAAACATTATTTTGAGTGAGGTAACCCAGATTCAGAAAGACAATTATCACATGTGCTCACTCATAGGTACTTTTTAAACATACAGCAAAGAAAGCCAGCCTACAAGCCACAATTCTGGAGAATTTCGACAACAATGTGGACACTAAGAGAGACTTACATAGATATAATTTACATGGGAAGTAGAAAATAGAAAAAGACAAGATCTCCTGAGTAAATTGGGAGCATAGGGACCTTGGGAGAGGACTGAAAGGGTGAGGGGAGAGGAAGAGAGGGGAGCAGAGAAAAATGTAGAGCTCAATAAATATCAATAAAAGAAAAAAAGAAACAAAAAGGATGCATATAATGAATTGATCACTGAATTATATATCCAAGTATATAAATTATAAAGAAAAAGTCAGAGCTCATGCTAAAAAATAGTATAAAAATCATTTCTTTTCATCAGTGTTTCTATTGCTGCAATAAATGCCATGACCAACACACAGCCTGGAGGGAAGGGTTTGTTCCACGTACACTTACACACAACAGGTCTTCATCTTGGAAGTCAGAGCAATAGCTCAGGGCAGAAACCTGGAGACAGGGAACTAAAGCAGAAGCCATAGAGAAACGCCACTTGCTAGCTTCTTGCTCTGATTTCCTCAACCTGCTTCCTTATACCACCTAGAACCATCTGTCTAGAAATAGCACCATCCACAATGGGCTGAGCTCTCCCACATCAACCATAAATCAAGAAAATGTCCCATAGGTTTGCTTCCAACCTCCTCTCAGATGACTAGCTTGGGTCAAGTTGACAAAAATCTAGCAAGTACAGTCTTCATAGGCAAAATTATACTTATGTTGAGTCTTAAGAAAACTATTAATGCATACATTCAACTTTTGTGTATTCAGTACTACTTAACTAAACACTGCAGTAATGCATAAAACATAATGACTTCATCTACATACAGTTTCTCTAGGAAAAGTGAGTATATTAACTAGTAAGGAATGGACATAGCATTTCTGGAATATAGCATGATGGCCAAGATAAATAAAGCACTTATCTCTACTGATAAAAAAGAAAACGTTAGGAAGGACATTTATAGCAGGATTGCTACCTTTTAAGGAGTCAAAGCTAGAAAGAGGGGTTTTGGTTTTATGAGCAATGGGAAGGACACTAGAGGGTTTTAAGACTTTTCACATGAATGTAAGAATGAACTGAACTCAGGGATAGAAGCATTCCTATGATAGAAAAGTTGTATCTGAATGAGGAAATGTTTGCCCAGGAGAAACTATCTCAATTTGGTTAGCTCCAAGTAAAGAGTGGCTTAGTACAAGACTATAAGCTTCAAATTTACAAATACCTCAAGGCACAGAAGCAAGTATGCTGAACCCCTGAGACTGGACAATAATGCTTCTCCTTTCATCTCTCAAGTCTGGGCCAGCCTCCTTCCATGAAATGTCCTGTGTTTCCCTCTGTGCTCAGCCCTGCCCATCATCTGTATGCACACAAACAAAGCACAGCTAAGTCATTCCACCGTAGCCTTTTTGCTCATCAACCATTTGAGAATCCTACTTCAAGTCCCAGGCTTACTTTGTGGCCCAGCCGTGCTCCACTCGGCTGAGGGAAGGATGCTTGAGGCACAAGCTACAGGGCACCACCTTCTTCCATATCTGAGGGGTGGAGCCTTTAACAGAGAGACTCAATGGCTTAGTTGCCCAGTAAAATGAGACTGGATTTGAACAATACCAAAGGGTATACAAACTGTTAAAAAAAAATACAAAATGTAGTTGGTAAAAAGTTGTACATGAAGGAAAAAAAGATAATGTTTCAAAACTTATATAAAAGGTTAAATTTAGGTGTTTGAGGACGAATGATTATGCCTCAATATGACCAGAGAATCTAGGGGGAAATTCGACTGTAGAAAAAAAAAACCCACAAAATATTCCATCTGAAGTAAAGGAAAATAAGTTTGAGGTAAAGAAAGGAATTTACATGGAATTAAGTGATGAACTAAAACACAAGACTGATTCTGAGACAATTAATATCACTGGGTATTATACACTGACATTAATCCCTTGTGAGAGTTAAGGGCGTTGGATGTGTACAGGTGGGATAGTGCATTTTTTGAAGGGAAGTGTGTATTAAGGACCCCAAGATGATGTACTGGTGATGACTACAGTAAGGGAAGTTTGGGGGCCCATTAAGTAGATGTCTATGAGAAAACAGAATGAAACGGCAGAGGAATATTATTTTTAGAAAGAATAGACATATCTAAAAAGAGACAAGATGGACATCTGCCAAACATTTGTTAGGGCTCCTTTGCTTCATGTTTCTATTGCTTTTAAAAATAAAACTCTTCCTAAATGTTTTCAATATTTGTGATTTGAAGTATTACGATTTGAACATAAAGTGTCTGCACAAGTTTGTGTGCTTGAATACTGTGTCCTCAGGGGCTCATGGTATGTGAGTGCTAAAGATCATTTGGGTCATGCGACCTTGTTGGTGGTGTAGGTCACTAGGGATGAGCATAAGGGGATGAAGCCAAGACCTGGCTTCTTGCCAAGCTCTCTGATTCCAGGTCCCTGTTACATAATAGACCACAGACTGAACTGCCTCAGCTGTCACCATGATGGACTGTACCCCTCATACTGTGAGCCAACGTAAACCTCTACTCTCTGAAACCCTGTGATGAAAATGTAGCCACATTTAAAATCACTACTCCTTAAAAGATTGATCTTTTTTTTTCCTTTCTCTAGTAAAAAATTACCTCTACATATGTGACTATGATAAAAAAAAATTCACTTAAACTACTCTTTCAACAACCCCCTTGCCTGATAAGAGACTAAATATACAAACTGTGAGTACAAAAGGGACCCATCGCACAGTATTAAAGGCTGGTTAAAGCAGTGTGGAAAGAAGGAGTCCATTTCCAACAGTAAATGGAGAATCTAGCTGTGTCTCCCTTTAAGCTACAGAAAGAAAAGTAAAGCTAATTAAAACTTCGCGGCTCCTCAGCTAAGAACAAATAAATGAACCCTTCCTTCAGAGAAAGCAAAGCAAGAGCAGATGAAAGACTACAATCTTTGCAGGAACTCTAGCTTGGTTACACTAAGGTGTCAGAACACAAACCCAGCTCCCAGCTATATGCCTTTCTTTAAATAAGAAAAAGCAAATGTTGTGACCTTACCCAATCTAAATAGGACCTAATGGTGGTACTGACTGTTTGAGAAGCTATGCTGACCTGTAGATTCATACTGAACTAAAATTCTTAAGAATTTTCCACACCTATTTCAATAAAGATATTTGTCTATATTCTGTATTTAAATGACTTCCTGACCCAAAATAAGACTTTTGCAATTTCTTTATAGTGGTTTATCTTTTGTATTTCACCTGACATCTTTCAACACTCTCCTTCTTTAATTTGAGCTTCTAAGTTTTCAAAGATATTCTTGCTGTTTTCATATCTTTCTGGAAGTTATCAAACATAGTCACCACCTCACATTTCTCACTTGCTATAAAGATAGATACTTTGCATTGGTATGGATCTTGTTTTATTGATACAAATTTAAGGTCAATTTGTGTGTGTGTGTGTATGTGTGTGTGTGTATACACTCTTGATTAAGGTATTATATTTGTGCAGCTCATTTATAATTAAGAAATACAGGTCAACAGATAATCATCTAATGTGGGATTCCCCTCTCTATGATGTGATTACCATTAATGAATAAAGAAAACTGTCTTTGTCTGTGATAAAGCAAAAGAATAGAAGTAGGCAAGAAAAATTAAACTGAATGCTGGGAGAAGGAAGGCAGAGTAAAAGAGAAGCCATGGAGCCACTGTCATGTGGTGACACACAGATTAATAGAGATGGGTTAGTTTAGAATATGAGTTAGTAAAAAATACACTTAAGCTATTGGCTGAACAGTATAGTACATAATATAGTTTCTGTGTGGTTATTTCAGGAGTGTGGGCAGCTGGAAAACAAACAAGAGGTCCATTACAACAATACAGTTCAATAGATAGTCATCTATAATAGTCAAGTTTGTAGTCATCGTAGTTAACTTTTCTAGATATATAGAGATATACTTTGGTAAGACAGGTATTCTTCAAATCTTTCAAAGACAAACAATATGTGACATTTAAATGTTTTAAGAATTTAGGACTTTTCATGAAAATAAGACACATCTGCTCCTGGCAGCACCAATCTACTTCAAGAGGATAATGGGCATTAAAGAGGATCCTTATGGTGTTTGCTAGCCATTTGGGCAAGAAATTGCTCTTACCTGTATGACTTGCTGTTATGTTGTGTGAACTGAACATGCAAGACCCATAGAAAAATGACTGCTGAACTTGCCTAAAGGTAAAACCATTCTTTGGGGTTCCTGCTTTATGAAAGAGTCTTCTGCAGGACACAGAAGAAAGCAACTAATGAACATTGTCACTACAAGGCAAATCAGATTTTTGAATCCCCGGCTTCCTGGAAAAATCTGCTGGATATTATGGGTCTGTAGGCTGAAGGTGGATGCTCCAATGGTACAGAAGAACTTTGAATGACTTTCCAGGCAGCAAGATGTCTTTATCAATTCTAGAGTTTTATAAGTTGCTTACAATGCACTCCCTGTTAACTTAGGTAATATTATAGCCTTCTGGAATCTTTGATGGAGCTGAAGAATAGATAATTATATGCTGTGGGACAATGGTCTTGTACTCTGTAAAGATTTGTCACTCCAAACTTTAGGAGGTAGAGCCTTGCTTAAGGATGTGGATCCCTGGGTATATGCCTTAATATGTCATTACCTGCCCATTTGCTGTTCTCTCTTGCCCCCTGACTGCAGAGAGACTGTTCTCACTAGCTTCCTGCTGTAGATTGAAGACTTTTCTCTATCTCATTTTTTCCTACTCACCAGGTCCTACTCGCTAGGTCCCATAGCTACTTATGAAACAACTACTCTGAGGCTTATTATCAGTTGCAATTGTTTGGTCAAAGCCTTAGGCTTCTTACTGGCTAACTCTATTAAATTAACCCATTTCAATTTATCTGTGTGTTGTCATGAGGCTGTGGCTTACCCATGTGTCATGTTCCTCCTTTGGAGACTACATAGCATCTCCTCAACTCTGCCTACTCTCTCTTCTCTATCTGTGTTCAGATTTCCTGTCTGTCTTTACTCTGCTAAGCAATTGGTCGAAATAGCTTTATTCATCAACTAATAAAAGCAATACATATGCAGAGGACATCCCACATCATCTCCCCTCTTGTGTCTAATTAAAAATGAAAGTTTTAACTTTAACATAGTAAAATTACATATAAAAAACTGTTATCAAGCAAGAATAATAGTTACAAGATTAAGTCCATTTACATTTGACAAATTAAGGAAAATAAGGAACACTGTAATTATAACTATCTATCCATTTATTCCATCAAAGACCCCAGAAGGATATAATATTACCTAAGTAAACAGGAAGAGCATTGTAAACAATTTCCAAAGTTCTAGAAATGATGGAGACATCTCACTGCCTGGACAACCTGCCCCTGCCACCATCCTTTCTCCAGTGTGCTGGAATCTATTCCTTCAAACTAGAAATCAGAGTAAGTCCTTTCCTCTTTAAGTTGTTTTGGTTGGTATTTGCATCTAGACAGGAGGAAAGTAATTAGTACAATTGGTAAAAAGATTCAGAATGAGATCATTTTTAAAAATGTTCTCATAAATGGGGGCCATGACCCAGAGTTGGGAAGGTGTCTCTGCAGTTTTCTCCCAGCTAAGGATAGAATTTCATGGTAGTGGCAGTAGAAGCCGTCTACCTTCCCAAGGAAACATCAATATGATGTGGGATTCCCCCTCTTTATGCTATGATTACCATTGTCCAATAAAGCATCTGTCTTGACCAGAGGCTTAGCAGAATAGAGCTAAGCAGGGAAAACTAAACTGAATGCTGGGAGAAAGAAGGTTGAGTCAGAGAGAAGCCATGTAGCCCTACCGGAAACAGACACTGGAACTTTACCTGGTAAGCCACAGCCACGTGGCAATACACAAATTAATGGAGATGGGCTAGTTTAGGGTGGAAGACCTAGCTGATAAGAAGCTAGAGCTAATAGGTCAAACAGTGATTTAAATAATATGGTTTTGGTATGATTATTTCAGAGCTGAACAGCCGAGAACAAATCAAGAGACCTCACACAACAATACTAATTTCTGTCATTGTTGCTTAACAGATGCACTCACTGCATGGGTTCTGAAGACCCGCAAACATTTCACCTGCATTCTATAAATAAAAATTCCTAAAGGAGCCAACACATCTGTATTGTCTATATACCATGAATATAGAGACATAAATATATACAGTCTATTATTCTGGAAATCTCATGACCCACATTATCTATGGCACCTACTAGGGAGTGCTTTGAGTTTACACAGACATGCTTGATGTCCTATCTTTGTCCAGGTTAGTATAAAAAAAGGTGGGTGTATAAACTCATTTGCTTTACTAAAATTTAGGCACTCATTTCATATTTCAGACTTTGAGAGGACACACAACATTTTAAAACACCAAACTTCCTGTTAGTTATTTCTCTGTATGATGACATAGTATTTGTTCTTTTCTAAAATGAGGTAATGCAATTTTTTATCTAAGAAAGGCCTGGGATCTATAAAAAGAAAACTTTCCAATGAGATTAAATTTCAATGCTCATAGAACTACATCAAAGCAATTAACAAAGAGTAAGTTAAATATAGCTTTCCCCTGACAGATAAGCTGCCCTTAGTAAGACACACCGCCATATTCTGTAACCAAGCACTCTGCCCCAGTTTACTTAGTTTTAGGTAAGTCTAAATACCCTATAAAGTGGTATCCTTGAGAAGTCGAGAAACGTGTACATTTAAGACACGTTAAAAACGTGGTTATTTAAGACAATCGTAGTGTACAAAGCAGTCATTGGGCTTGCTGGTGCAAGCAACCAGAGGATTCCACACCAGGTTCCAATGAATAAACACTTCACACACAGACTGCACAGAGAAGAGGTGACCCCAAGTCCTACAATACGATAGGAAATGATCTAACGCACACCCAGTCTGAGACCTGTTCCTCTAAGATTTACATATACTATAGCCCTTCTATCTTCCCAATGCTGAAGAGTAACAGTAAAATTACAATGAAGCCATTTGTTATATTTCTGAGATTCCTAATAACAAGATCTTGTCTGACCCATTTCTGTATCCCCTGGGACCTATCAAACAATTAATGGTCAATCAGTTGCTATTAACAAATAACTAAACAAGTAAATTTTGTGTGGTTCTTTGATTAGTTAGTTTGTTTGAATAGGGTCTTACTGTGTAGGCCTGGCTAGCCTGATAACTGGCTTCAAACTCATGACAGTCCTCCTCTTTGAGCCTCGTGAGTGCTGGGATTAAAGGTGTAGGCCACCACGCCCCAGCTGTGAATGAGTTAATTACTGAGAATTGACGTCACCAGCTTGCTTCATTTTCTGTTTGATGTTCACTTTTCCTATGGACCCGTTTACCTTAAAGTAACCACCAGGGGCTGCTAGCTTACATTTTTTAAAACTTGAAATGTCTTTAGAGTGATTTTCTAAAACACGGCAACACTGTACTGAAAACTGTGCAAACTTTCCGGAGGACACATTAGTATGCGGCATCTCATGGCATCTCATGTGTTTTTCCTGCACATGACATGGACATCCATCTCACTGAACAGAGGGGCCTACACCCCATCACTGGAACTTCGATAAGACTTTTACAATTGCTTTGAGTGCTGAAGTGGGGTAGAAATGCAAATAGCCTCTAAGTCACAAAAATGTCAAGTAGTGTGTCCTTCTTTTTTTTTTTTTTTTTTTTTTGATTTTTGAGACAGGATGTCTCTGTAGTTTTTGGTGCCTGTCCTGGAACTAGCTCTTGTAGACCAGGCTAGCCTCGAACTCACAGAGATCCGCCTGCCTCTGCCTCCCGAGTGCTGGGATTAAAGGTGTGTGCCACCACCACCCGGCCTAAGTGTGTTCTTCTTACTCTTTCAGTATGCCCATACTTAGAGTTCAGCCAAGCTTCAGGAAAGCCCAATACAGACCTATACAGCGGCCACTTGCAGGTGCTCTAACCCAGCACTCCAGATGTGGTAACTGACAGCATCAACTGACAAACATGTGGAACAGTATCGGGCATGCTGCTAAAATACATCCAAATTATAGATTCACCAAAAACCATAATACTCTTATTTTTAAACCACTAAGACCAGGATGGTTTGTTAGAAGATAATAAATGATATATCATCTTTTCAAGAAATAAAACACTTCAGAAACCTGTCTTCTTCCATCTTAGACTAGTTGTAAGGCCTAAAAGCAAGCATTACTCTGATAACTAACATCCGCAGGAGAACTGTCTGTATTCTGTCAATCATCTTTTAAATAAACGCTGATTGGTCAGGCAGGAGGTGTAGGTGGGAAAAACAGACAGGAAGTGGAAATGATGCAAAGAGAGCAGGAGAATTCTGGGGAGGAGGAAGTTGATTGCTCCCACTCCTGTCCAGATCACCGAAGCAGCAGGATGTGAGCTGCCCCACTGAAAAAGGTACTGAGCCACATGGCTAAAATAGATCAGAAAAATGGGTTAATCAAGATGTGAGAGTTAGCCAGTAAGAGGCTAGACCTAAAGGGCCAATCAGCTATAATGTACAGAATCCTTTGTGTGATTTTTCTCTGGGACTAAACAGCTAGGGGGCCAGGCAGGAAAGAAACCCCCAAACAAGCAGGCTCCCCTCATGTTACACATCAGAGATAGACTTGGGCTGTTTTGAAACCTATGTGTCATACAATAATACATAACGAAACAATGGGCCCTCTTCTGACTGATTTCCCTGAAGGTTTTGTTGTGTAATTAATCTGATTGTAGCCTGTGCACGGCCCTCTGGATTTCACGGCTGAGTGTTATTGTCTTGTATGAGCACGTGGTACATGCCCTATTTTACTGCTAATAAATATCTGAATATCAACAATGTTATTGATATGCTAGTGTATGTCTTTTGGGGTGTGTAGTATTCTTTTATTGAAGTGTTATAACTAAGAGAGGAAATTACCGGCACACAACATAGAAACATATTGTATTTCCCATGTCAAATTCTTTTTCAAAGTAATTGCACCAGTTTCCACTCCCAGTAACAGTTTTTGTAAATGTCCCTCCCCCACAGCTTGTTCTGGCCATTCTGTTTAATGACCTTGAGGTGCCTGCTTCTGACCAATGAAGTAGCACCTTTTTATTCATTGATTTCAGATTCCCCTTTAAAGTTGATCATTAAATTTTATTTTTGTCAATTTGTAGTCTTTTGTATAATGTTTGTAAGAGTTTGTTAAAGCCTCTATTCCTTTTCAAACTCCAAGGTCACTCACTCTCAGACTTCTAGTATAATGTGATATCAGATCAGGAAAAGACACGCTTGTTGACCTGTGGCAATGGTCGACATCCCTTTGACCACAACCTCAGATAAACAGAGTCAGGATGGATGTTAGTGGGTGAAAGTCTGGAACCCAGTGACTGAGCGGCAGATTCCTCCCACATGGAGGTCTGCCTGGGGCTGCTGAAAACTCATGAGTAAATAGCATGGGTCTGGTGGATGCAGTAAACCAAGAGTCTGTAAGTGCCTTGATAAATATTGGCTTTCTGTGAGCCTTCCCACCAGACAACGAAATCACCATCCCAAGAACAGGCTGTTTTCCCAAGGGAAGGATATGTTCAACTATTTTGTGAATTTTGTCTTCTTTTCTGGTATTTGGAAGAGCTCATTTTATATTCTATTACATACCTAGACTGTACTAGAATCTGTTAGATTCCAGTAGACATTCTTAAAACCATGTATTTTCTTAAGCAAGTACTAAAATTGCTTCATTTGGGTTTTGGCTTACAGATTTGTAGATGTCTTTCTTCTTTGAAAAGAGTTCAGAACAAATTATGTATGGTGTCTTTTCAACACAAAGAACGTAACTGCGTAATCATAGCCTTAGTCCTTTGGAGGACTGTTCAGAAATCTTTCTCTGGAGGAGATTTTAGTTGCATACTTACTTTGTCCTGAGTTAGTATTCACTCTGTAGACCAGGCTGGCCTCAAACTCACAGAGATCCACCTGTCTCTGGCTCCCAAGTGCTGGGTTTCAGACAATGGGCACCACACCTGGTGTCATGGTCTCACTCGATTAAAGATACAATGAAAATATTTTATGAGAACTTTGTGATGCAAGTGGATTTCCCATGTCTAGAGTCCTTCTGAAGGGTCTGAGGATGGCTCAAGGCTAATGGCGCTTGGTGACTTCCCGGGAATTCTCACAAATGTCCAAGTCAAGAACGAACTCCACAGAACTACCCAACTCTGGCCTTTGCATGCATGCCACAACAGGCACAAAATAATAAATAATAAACACACACAAATAAATAAATCATAGATATTTATTAAAAAATATGTATTTTAAAAACTGACTCTTCAGAATAAAAAAGGTAAAATGATTATTTACGTCCTTTCTGTGTTTTTATTTAATACAAAGACAAAGTTTGATAAATAAAAGTATTAATTTATGACAGGATTATTCCTTTGATTTCTAATGTTTATAATTCATATTAAATAATATATATCACAATTATAAAATTTCATTTATACAAATATTGCTGAAACTAGTCTCCAACTACAAGTATTTCAAACTGCTGAGAGTATCACTTTTTTGACAAAATAATTTCTTATTCTGTTTTCTCTCTCTCTCTCTCTCTCTCTCTCTCTCTCTCTCTCTCTCTCCCTCTCTTTCTATCTCTCTTCTCTCATTAATGTACTCAACAGGAATTAGACTTTTTGTCTTCACCTATTCCAGTCTAGACATGTTACAAAGCATCCGTATCGGACTAAAACCATGACTCATTCTGGACCTTCTTGAAGCCTGTTAAGCCATTTTCTTCTGCTGAACCTTTGCTTGTTGTTTAGGTCATTTCACCTTCTTCTGATGAATCACAGCTAACATTCACGGGGAGACAACGATGTGTGATGATGGCTAGTTCACCATACAAGAAGGGTTATATAAGATGGATTAAAGAAAGGAAAAGGGAAAAAATCATGCAGTTAGCTTTTAACCTAAAAAAGTAAGTAATAAAGAATGGAAGATCAGAAATGTTCCACAAATTTATAATTTTCTTAGTAAGAAAGGGTGTATAAAGTCGGTTCCCAGAAAGGAGTGACTACCGAAGAAAACCAACCATTAAGAAGACACTAAGTTCTTTACATGGTGGTAGTAGAAAATATACTCCAAGGCACTTGGACAGTTGACCAAGCTATGCATATTGCACATTCAAATGTACAAATGTTTAACTCATTTCAAAGACTTTGATTAAAAAGAAAGCTCAAAAGCTCCCTGCTTGTGAAGAGTCATGTAAAGTAGGCAAAAAAGAAATGTCAATACAGGAATGGTCCCAGAGATTCAGCTATTGAACTAGCTAGTGACAGACCTTGGTGTCATTCACACCATGCTAGAGTTGCAGGCATGCAGAACTATGAGTCACAAGATCATGGAGGCAGCCACAATTACAGCAAAGGGAAGCATTGAAGGTCAGGCATTGTATGCCAAAGTCAAGGTCAAAGTAAGGTCTTAGAGGGCATATGACATCAAGGAGTTAGACATCCCAGAAACACTGAAAGATGCAGGTATGAAGCAGAGTCCCTCACCCATGTGGGCTGAGCCAGGGAGGCCATAGCAGTGGAGTTCCCTATTGTTTTCGGCACTCACATAGTACCGCCATGTGCCCTACGTGGCAGATATGGACCTGAAGAACCTGATTTGCACTACTATACCTACATTTTCTTTGGTCCCACCATTCTTTCTTTTAAGATATTTTTGATAATTATAGTTATTATCATGTGTGCACTTCTGTGTGTATGTTTCATATTATATCTGCAGAGGTCATAGGACAACTTTGTGGACTTGATTCTCTCCTCCCACCTTCATGTGAATTCCAAAGATTGAATTCAGGTTGCCAAACTTGGGCTGCAAGCACCTTGACATCCTGAGCCTTTTCACAAGTCCCTACTCCTCCTTCCTATACATTAATACCTCCTTTTTGGAATAAGAAGGTTTACTTTGCGCTATTTTGCTTTGGAAGTTTGTAATGTCTGAAGAGGTCACAAGTTCGAGTTAGATTTTAGTTTTCGGGGTGACTTGGAACTTGAACTTTTAAATAACTTTAAAATCGTTAATACTGTGTAGATTCTTAGAGATGGACAGAATGCATTTTGCACTAGAAGAGAAACATGAGCCTTTTGGAGGCCTGGGCTAGAATGTTACAAGTGAAGGAGACACGGCGATATCAAGACAAAAGGAAGATTGCACTCTAGTCTAATCTTGATTACCAACTTGATTGGGTTGAAAAAACACCTAAGAGCTTAGTAAACAGAACTCTTGGTGTGTCTGTGTTGGTTTTTAGGAGAGAGAGAGAGAGAGAGAGAGAGAGAGAGAGAGAGATTAAGACGATAAGACCTACCCTGAATGTGGACAGCACTGTCTTATAGGCTGGGAGTATCAGATGGAGAAAAGAAGGAAGCCACAAAAGTTAGGCATGCTTTGTCTCTTCTTCCAGGTTTCTGTGACCTGGACGACTCTATTCTACCACTCTTTCCTATTATAAAAATGTCGACTGGGTTTATTTTAATTAAATTTTATGCCAACCCAGGAGAGAAACAGAGGCCAAGTGAGCTCCAGGGAGTGTCAGAGGAAAGCAAGATGCAAGTGTCACTGCCATCTTCAGCAACTATCACTTATGGAAGCAACCTGTGCCTCCAGGAGCAGCAACAGCAGCGGCTTCCAGCAGTGGCTTCCAAAGGCTCCTCTTGGAAAGAGCACCTGTGCCCCAGCCAGCATCAACTGCCATTCTTGATACAAGACACTCTGCTGGTCCAGTAACTACTGGAATCTTAGCCCCACTTACACCAAGAGGAGCAATCACCAGAACCCTTGGCACCACCTCCAACCTGGAGGAGCAAACACCAGAGCTGTGGCCCCACCAGTACTTCACAGAGTCACGGAGCCTTAGGCTCACTTGCACCTGGAAAAGCCATCACCAGACGTCTCTGCTCTGTCTGCACTTGAAGGAGCATTCAATCAATGGAGTCACACGTCCTAACTACAGCAAAGGAGGAAGAGGGACGCTGAAGCACAGGGTCCATCTATTCCCTTTGGAGGAAGATATGGGTAGACAACAAGGTAAAAATATATTCAACAACAAAAAGAACAATACGGCACCACCCAAAACTAGTGGCTTTACAACAGCAAGACCTAACACCTAACATGGATGAAGCAGGAGAAAATTATCTTAAAAATAATTTATAAAGATAATTGAGATCTTAAAGAGAAAGAAAAAAAATGAAGAAAAAAAACAAAACAAAAAACTGGAAGAAATTTGATGGAGGAGGGTTATCTGTCTATTGTGTTTTCATTGGTCAATAAAGAGACTGCCTTGGCCCTTTGATAGGACAGAAAATTAGGTAGGCGGAGTAAACAGAACAGAATGCTGGGAAGAGGGCAATGGGGCAGACGCCATGGAGCCAGCCACCAGGTCAGACATGCTGAATCCTTCCTGGTAAGCTACCACCTCGTGGTGCTACAAAGATTATTAGAAATGGGTTAATCAAGATGTGAGAGTTAGCCAGTAACTAACTCTCTAGAGATAATGGGCCAGGCAGTGTTTAAATGAATACAATTTGTGTGTTGTTATTTCCAGGGCTAAGCTAGCCGTGCAGGAGCTGGGCGGGATGAAAAGCAGGCCTGCCCGCAGCCCCTCACTACAGAAATTAACAAATTCTTTAAACAAAGCCAAGAAAAAGCAATTAAACAGGTGAAGGAAATGATTCAAAACTTGAAACAGAAATAAAAGCAATAAAGAAAACACAAAGCAAGGAAATTCTGTAAATGGAAAATTTGGTTAAAAATCAGGAACTACAAATGCAAGCAAAAGCAACAGAATACAAAAGATGAAAGAAAAAATCCCAGGGTTGAAGATACAATAGAGAAAATTTATTCATAAGTTAAAGAAAATATTAAATCCAACAAATGCTTAAGACTAATTATCCAGGAAAAATGGGACAGCATGAAAAGACAAAACCAAACAATAATAGGGATAGAAGAAGGAGAAGAAGACCAACTCAAAAGCACAGAAAATATATTCAACAAAATCTTAGGAGAAAACTTTCCCAACCTAAAGAAAGACATTCATAAGAAAGTACAAGAAGCTTACAGAACACCAAATAAACTGGACCAAAAAAAAGTCCCTTCACCACATAATAATCAAAACACTAAGCATGCAGAATAAAGAAAGAATATTAAAAGCTGCTAAGGAAAAAAGCCAAGTAACATATAAAGGCAGACCTATGAGAATTACACCCAACTTTTCAATGGAAATAGTAGAGGCCAGAAGATCCTGGACAGGTGTTATGCAGACACTAAAAGACCAGAAATGTCAGCCCTGATTACTATACCCAGAAAAACATTCAATCACCATAGATGGAGGAAACAAGTTATCCCATAACAAAACCAGATTTAAACAATACCTACTTACAAATTCAACCCTATAGAAAGTACTAGAAGGAAAACTCCAACCCAAGAACACAGCAAATAGAGGATACCACAGCAGCAAATCCAGAAGAAGGGTCACTAATATCCCTTAATAAAAATAAACTCAATCTGCCTATAAAAAGACACAGGCTAACAGACTGGATACAAAAACAAAACCCATCCTTCTACTGTATACAAGAAACACACTTCAACCTAAAAGACCAACATTACCTCAGAGAAAAAGATTGGGGAAAGAATTTCTAATCAAATGGATTAAGAAACAGAACAGTGTAACTATCCTAATGTCTAACAAAATAGACTTCAAACTAAAATCAATCAAAAAGGATAAAGAAGGACATTTCATATTTGTCACAGAAAGAATCCATCAAGAGGAAATCTCAATTCTGAACATCTATGACCCAAATAAAGGGCGCCCACATTTGTAATAGAAACATTGTTAAAGCTTAAATCACACATTAAACCCCACACACTAATAGTGGGAGACTTCAACACCTGACTCTCAACATTGGGTGATACTGCCAGACAGAAACTTAACAGAGAAATAAAAGAACTAACAGATACTATAACTCAAATGAACTTAACATCTATAGAACATTCCACCAAACAGTAAAGAATATACCTTCTTCTCAGCATCCCAGGGAACCTTCTAAAAAATTGACCAAATACTTGTCAGCAAAACAAATCTCAACAGACACACAAAAAATTGCAATAACTCCATATATCTTATCAGAAAACCATGGCTAGAGTTAGAATTCAACACAACATGACTTGCAGAAAGCCCACAAACTAATGGAAATTTAACAATACTCAATTGAATCACCTAGGTCAAGGAAGAAATAAGAAAGAAATTAGAGACTTCCTAAAATCAAATGAAAATGACTGTACAACATACCCAAACTTGTGGAACACAATGAAAGCAGAGCTAATAAGAAAGTTCACAGTACTAAACGCCTATATAAAGAAGATAGAGAAATCCCACACTAGCAAATTAACAGAATACCAAAAGCTCTAGAACAAAAAGATGCAAACTTGCCCAGAAGGAATAGATGGTGGGAAATAATCAAATCAAAATAGAAACAAAGAAAATAATACAAAGAATCAATGAGACCAAGAGTTGATTCTTCTAGAAAAAACAAAATTGACAAATCTTTATCCAAACTCACCAAAAGGCAGAGAGAGAATAACCAAATTAACAAAATCAGAAATGAAAAGGATGATATAACAATAGACCCAGAAGAAATCCAGAGAACCTTCAGGTCAGACTTCACAAACCTAACCCAGAAGAAAGCCAGAGAACCCTCAGGTCAGACTTCACAACCCTGTGCTCCACAAAGCTGGGAAATGGAAAGGAAATGGATGATTTTCTGAATAAGTACCACATACCAAAATTAAATCAAGATCAGATGAACAAATTAAATAGACCTACAACCCATAAAGAAATAGAAACAGTCATCAAAAGCCTCCCTACCCAAAAAAAGAAAGAAAAAGAAAGGCAAGGGCCAGATGCTTTTAGCACAGAATTTTACCAGAATTTCAAAAAAGAGCTAACACCGACACTCCTCAAATTGCTCCACACAACAGAAGCAGAAGGAACACCGCCAAACTCTTTTTATGACATTACAGTTACCCTGACACCCAAACCACATAAAGACACAACTAAGAAAGAGAATTAAAGACCAATCTCCACCAGGAATATTGATGCCTAAATACTCAATAGAATACTGTCAAACGGAATCCAAGTACATATCACAAGAATCATCCACCATTGCCAAGTATGCTTCATCCCAGAGACGCAGAGATAGTTAATCATATAGAAATCTGTCTGTAATTCACCATATAAATAAACTGAAAGAAAAAAATTACATGATCACCTCATTAGATGCTGAAAAAGCCTTTGACAAAATCCAATACCCTCTCATGATAAAGGTGTTAGAGGGCTAAGGGATACAAGGAACATTCCTAAACATAATAAAGGCAGTATACAGCAAGCCAATAGCCAACATCAAACTAAATGGACAGAAACTCAAAGCAATTCCACTAAAATCAGGAATAAGACAAGATTATCTACTCTCTCCATATTTATTCAATATAGTTCCTGACATTCTAGCTAGAGCAATAAGACAACAAAAGGAGATCAAGTGTATACAAATTGGAAATATCATCATATTTGCTGATGATATGATAATATACATAAGTGACCCCAAAAACTCTACCAGGGAACTATGGAAGTTGGTAAATACCTTCAGTAATGCAGCAGGATACAAGAATAACTAAAAATAATCAGCAGACATCTTATATACAAATGATAAGCAGACTGAGAAAGAAATCAGAGAAACATTACCCACCACAATAGCCACAAACAACATAAAATATCTTGGTGTAACTCTAACCAAACAAGTGAAAGTCCTGTATGACAAGAACTTTAAGTTTTTGAGGAACAAAACTGAAGAGGATATCAGAAAATAAAAAGTTCTTCCATGCTCATGGATAAGTAGGATTAATATAGCAAAAATGACAGTCTTACCAAAAACAATCTATAGATTCAATGCAATACCCATCAAAATCCCAGTGTAATTCTTCACAGACCTTGTAAGAACAATACTAAATTTCATATGGAGAAACAAAAATTCCAGGATAGCCAAAACATCCTTGCATAATAAAGGAACATCTGGAGGCATCACCACCCCTGACTTCAAGCTCTATTATAGAGCTACAGTAACGAAAACAACTTGGTATTGGCATAAAAGCAGACAGGTGGACCAATAGAATCGATGCTAACCCACAAACCTATGAACACCTTATTTTTGACAAAGAAGATAAAATTAAAAATAAAAGGAAAAAAGAAAGCATCATCAACAAATGGTGCTTTTATAAACTGGACGTCAACATGTAGAATAATGCAAATAAATGCATATCTATTGTCATGCACAAAACTCAAGTCCAAATGGATCAAAGATGTCGACATAAATTCAGCCACACTGAACCTCGTAAAAGAGAAAGTGGGAAATAGCCTTGAACACATTGGCCCAGGAGACCACTTCCTAAGTATAACACCAGTAGCACAGACACTAAAAGCAATAATAAATAAATGGAAACTCCTGAAACTAAGAAGTGTCTGTAAAACAAAGAACCTGGTCAACAAGACAAAACAGCTACCTACAGAATGAAAAAAGATCTTCACCAATCCCACATCTGACAGGAATGATCTCCAAAATATAAAAGAACTCAAAAAATTAGACATCAAATTCAAAATAATCCAATTTAAAAATGGGGCATAGATCTAAACAGAGAATTCTCAGCAGAAGAATCTCAAATGGTCAAAAGACACTTAAGGAAATGCTCAACATCCATAGTCCTCAGGGAAATGCAATTCAAAACTCTGGGATAGTATCCTATACCGATTAGAATGACTAAGATGGAAAACGCCAGTGACAGCTTATGGTGGAGAAGATACGGAATAAAAGGACACTCCTCCATTGCTGTGGGAGCACAAACTTATACAGCTGTTGTAGAAATCAGTAAGGTGAATTCTCAGAAAATTAGGAATCAACCTCAAGACATAGCAATACCACGTTTGAGCATGTACCAAAAGGAGGAACGTTCACATCAAAAGGACATTTCCTCAACTATGTTCATAGCAACATTATTCATAATAGCCAGAACCTGGAGACAACTAGATATTTGCCCCTCGACTGAAGAATGGATAAAGAAAATGGGGTACATTTACATAATGGAGTACTACTCAGCAGTAAAATACAATGACACCATTAAATTTGCAGGCAAATGGACAGAACTAGAAAAAAAAATCCAGAGTGAGGTGACCCAGATCCAGAAAGACAAATATAGTATATTCTCACTCATAAGTGGATACCAGGCAGAAGGCAAAGGACAACTAGCCTACAGTCCACAGCTCTCTTCCAGAAATAGATGGAAGCAGATGCAGAGATCCACAACTAACAACTGGGCTGAGCTCCCGGAGTACAAACGAGGTGAGGGGGGGAGAGATAATATGAGCATAGGGTCAAGACCATGATGGGGAAACAAACAAAAATCAGCTGATTCGAGCCAGACGGAGATCACGGACTCTGGACTGACAAATGGGGAACCTACATGGGACCAAACCTGGACCTCTGAATACAGATGGCAATGGTGTGGCTTGGGCAGTAAATGGGGCCACTAGAGGGACCAGGATCTAACTCTAAAGCATGAACTGACTTTGTGGAGCCCATTCTCTATGGAGAGAGACCTTGCTCAGCCTGGACACAGGGGAGTGGAGCTTGGTCCTGACTCAACAAGGTGATGGGAGAGACTGTGCTGACTTCACAGATGGGGCTTTACAGTCTCTTAGAGCAGATGGGGATGGAGTGGTGGGAGGAGAGGAGAGGGAAGTAAACTTGAATTTGTATGAGGTAGATAGATAGATGATAGCTAGATGATAGATAGATAGATAGATAGATAGATAGATAGATAGATAGATAGATAGATGATAGATATAGATAGATAGCTAGATAGCTAGATAGCTAGATAGCTAGATAGCTAGATAGCTAGCTAGCTAGCTAGCTAGCTAGCTAGCTAGATAGATAGATAGATAGATAGATAGATAGATGATAGATAGATAGACGATAGATAGATAGATAGATAGATAGATAGATAGATAGATAGATAGATAGATAGATGATAGAGATAGATAGATAGATGATAGATAGATAGATAGATAGATAGATAGATAGATAGATAGATAGATAGATAGATAGATGATAGATATAGATAGATAGATGATAGATATAGGTAGATAGATAGTAGAAAAATAAATAAAATTTTAAAATGTATTTACACTCACCACATTATGAAATAGGTACTAACCATATTTGTGTACCATATCCGTTATAAAGAGTTAACACTGATTTTATTATAGCTCATGTGTTTAGCAGAAATGATAAGACCTGGGTTTACTGAGCACTCTGCTCTCAGAACTTACCTGAATTAGATAGAAGTTAATTAGAAGGTCTACCATGTGGTCAAGATTTGCAGGTTACTCGAGTTGACTGACATGATCTTCTTGGACTCATGGCCAAAATCATTAATTCCATTACCTGAGTAGTACCTTAGGGATTAGAGTAGAAAGCAGGTGTGCAAAGCCACACACACTCTTACCTTCTGAATGACAGTCTTATTGAAAGACAATTTTAAAGTGAACAATTTAGTGGCTAAATATAGACTGTGTTGTAAAATCGTGATCGTTATTGAAAGTTAGAGCCTTTTAACTCCCACAAAAGAAGCCCCATATCCATTAGTAGTCCCTCTCCGATCTCTTGGCTGGTAACCACCTGCTTTCTCTGTCTGCAGAACTGTCACAAGGTCTCTCACTGAGCATGTTTTCCATATCTCTCCCTTTGGGGACAAATGTGCCATCCACGGCGCCATCACATGGCCAGTGTGTTTATTGCTGATGAGTGTGGTGGGGCCATTACAAATAGCTTGACCGTAAATATTTGCATATTCATTTGTGTGGACACATCTCCCTTTCTTCTGGATCCATAATCAAGAAAAGAACTGCAGGATGTATTCGCCATGTTTCCGCCACTGTGATAAAAAAGATCATGGCCAAAAGCAGCTTAGAGGAGGAGGCTTATTATATTATTATATTCAACTCATGATTCCAGATCACAGTCCATCACGGATTGAAATCAAAGCAGGAACACAATCACACACCATGGAGGAATACTGCGTACATGCTCACTCACTGACTTGCTCAGCCTCATGGTCAACACAAACCCTCACAGACACAGACACAGGCCAGTCAGGTCTAGGTACTCTCCCTTATCCGAGGTGCCCAAAAGTTGTCAGGTAAAGTTAACCAGGACACTTAGTGTGGTAAACTGAATAATAAATTTACAGTATATCCATGTTTTAATGCACAAAACATGTGCATTTTACTTTATATTGCAAAGGAAATTGTTATGTGTAACTACATTTTAAAGTATCTCTAGTGGGAGAATATATTGGTTTAACTTGTTGGCCTAACGCAGGTTAAACATAGGATCAAAGAGGAACACAAATCAGCCGACAAGAAGGTAATGGGTTGTTGTGTTTTGAAATAGAGAAAAAACAACCCACAAATCTGAAAAGGGAGGAAGAGCAGTCAAATTGTGAGCTACCTCAACCGGAATGACACCTACATCTCAGCTGTGACATGCAAACAAGATAGGAAGGTATTTTACTTTAATGTAAAGCTTGCTGTGTTTCATTACATTAGCCATGGGAAATCAACACGGTAGGGGTAAGGTAGCATATTTTTACATGGTGGAATTTCCAGGCTTTTCAAAGGGGCCATACTACATTACAACTGCACCAGCAAAGTGTATGAGCTTCCGCACCTCCACCTGCTTGGTAACACCTGGACTTTTCTATGTTTATTGTAACTGTCGTACCTGCAGGCTATGTCTGCGATCAGTTTCGAATTCCTTTAGTGCATAGTTTGAGATGGGCATTGAAATGTATTCTTGTTATGTGGACATGCAGTTTCCCCAGCATCATTGCCTTTCTTGGAACTCAAATGGCCATAAATGTAGCAAATCATTCCTAGGAATTCAATGTTATCCTCTTGGCCTTTGTGATTAGGAGACGTTTGAATCAGCAGATTTGCATTTTCCAATTTCATTGTTGTTGGCTTTTTTTTTAAGAATATTTTAAGTGCAGACTGGGGTGCAGCTCAGGGGTAAATGCCGACACAGCCCATCCTGCAGGAACAGAAGGGGTGTTTCATTGTTCTGGGTCCCTCACAACCCCATATGACATCTAAGGTCTGCTTGTCAGTTCCTGGGAAAGAGTCACCTGATCTTCTGATGGGGCTCGCTGTGCACTGTGGGACAATTTGCAGAATGTCATCATCTTATCCGTACCACGTCTTTCCATCTACTGACACAAGAAATTTTTCCATTTTTGTTTCTTTTTATTTTAATTTTTAGTAACAGCTTTCAGTTTTCTGCATAAAACTTTTGCATTTCTTTTGCTAAAGATACTCCTAAAAATAAACTCCCTATTTGATCCTTTGAACATTATTATTTCCTTAATTTTCTCTGTTCCACTAAACAGCTTTTAACTTTGTCTTTTATAATAATCATTATTAAAAAGCATTTTTCCTCTTTTCCTGATGGTTACCTTCCTTCCATTAAACAGCCTAGGCTATTTTTGTATCGTTTGGATATCGAAAATGACTTTTATATTTTAACATAAAACACTTTCTTCTGCAATGCACTATAATCAAGATTTTATTTTTTAAAAAGATTTCAAAGAATTGACTGAAAGGCACAGTATTGATGATTTTGTCCAAAATACTCCCAACTCTGGGGACCAGGATGAAGACTTGAGTATTTGTCAGGGATGTATCTAGAGATGATTGTTCTAACTTTATATTTTTATTCATTCGCTGTTTATGGGTGTTTTGCCTGCGTTCATGTATGTTTAGTATGTGTATAGATGATGCCTAAAGAAGCCAGAAGAGGGTATCATATCCCCTGGAACTGGAGTTACAGACAGTTGTGAGCTGCCATGTAGGTGTGGGGAATTGAACTCGGGTCCTCTGAAAAAGCAGCAAGTGCTCTTAACTGCTCAGTCATCTCTCCAGTCGCAAGTGTTCTGATTCTTAATTTAAAATTTTTCCATTTAAAACACCAGAAATTAAATTTTCAATTATGTTTTAAGCTATTTGGTGAATTTTCCAACTTTATTATTCTTTTTTTCAAGACTGTTTTGACTAGATATTTAGTTCGTTGGTAGAGTACTGGCACATGCGTGTGTGGGTGCGGGTGTGTATGTGTGTGTGTGTGTGTGTGAGAGAGAGAGAGAGAGAGAGAGATGTATATAGTATGTGTGCTGTGTGTGTAGTGCATATAGTGTGTGATGTATATGATATTTGTGTGTTGTGTATGGTGTGTGTGAACTGTGGTGTGTGTGTAGGTATGTGGTTTGTTGGTTTATGTGTAGTGTAGTGTTGTGTGTGTATGTATGCATGTATATGGGTGGTGTGTGTGTATTTTCTTCACTTTATTTTTGAGACAGGGTCTGTCACTAATTCCAGGGCTCACAGATTGTGCTAAAATGGCTAGTCAGCATCCACACCCCAAGATAGATCTGGCCCCACCCACTGGTGTTGAGGTCACAAGTTACATCAATATGAACCAGTTTTTACTTGGGAATTCAGGATCTAAAGGGGGAAAGTCCAAATGCTTTCCCAATAAGCCCTTTATCCCTTGAACTCTCTATCTGGTCCCTGTTAAGAAATATTGGTTTAAGAAGTGTGACATTTGTTTATGATGTGTAACATTTATTTAATGGTGCAAAGATTTGTTGCATTCTTTTAACTCTGTAAAGCTGTGTCTGCATACAACGCCTGATTCTGATTAGTCTAGTAAAGAACTGAAGAGTCAATAGCTAGGCAGGAGAGAGAAATAGGTGGGACTGCCAGACAGAGGATAAACAGGGGAAGAGAAGAAAAGGTAGGAGTGAGAAAAGGAGAAGGAAAGGAGGACACCAGGGGCCAACTACCAGCAACACAACCAGCCACGGAGTAAGAAGGAAAGAAAGGTATATAGAATAGAGTTAGGTGAAATCCCACAGGCAAGAGATGGACAGGATAATTTAAGAAAATCTGGTTAGAAACAAGTTCAAGCCAAGACTCAAAATTCACAAGTAAGAATAGTCTCTGTGTATTTATTTGGGAGCTGGGTGGCAGGCCCCCAAAGAGTGAAAAAGAAAACCCACAGATGCCTAGTTTTTTAATCTTAAATAATGAGACTTATACCAACTTATTTTCTTGACATATAGCACAATATATAGGTTCTTCAGCTGGGCTTGTGGTATTATGACATCATCAAAAGGACCCGTGGCTCTGTGCATGACAAACTCCATCTTGGGAAACTCCTGTGTTCTGAGATTTCCTCGCGTTTATTTTTGCCTGTGATGCTTGTATCAGAGTTTTCCTTTTGTATCTATCTTTATAGAACAATTACACATAGACTATGACTGGGAGAGGAGATAACACCTTCCCCAAACTCAAAGTTTTCAGAATGATATATTCAGATTTATGGGTGGTGTCACTTCTTTTTCATTGCAGAGTTTAAAACGTTTCATACACCCTTTTGTGGTGACAAGAACTGTAAATTATCTTTGGCTTAATGATTGCCTCAAGTTGCAACGACAATACCTTATGGTAGCAATTGACTGTGCTTACCTCAGCTGTTCCAGAGCAGAATTATATCTTTGGAGTAAATTGAATGAGATGCTCTGCTAGCTGGGTGGGTTGGTATTAAGTGTAATTTCACCAAATGGAATGGGTGTTGATTCAGACTGCTGGAAGAAGGTGAAAAGGGAATAGTGTTTTGAAATGTACAATTAAGTCTTATGTGAGGGCCAGAGCTCAAAATCATCTTTCATTGTATGAATAGAGAAGCCATCCCCTAATTTAGTATCCAAAACTAAAAGCATGAAATGTTGTAGCATGAGAAATTGAACCTGTATTTATACAAGAGAAGGAGAAGTTTTCAGTAGAGAGAGAGAGGCATGGATAAATGGCCTCAATAAACCCAAGTACATGGAGATATAGCAAACAATTCAGATAAACATGAGAAAGGTTGTCACTGCAGAGGCAAAGTCTCCCAGCGCCATGGTAACTACTTCCTCCTGCTGCTGAGACTGTAATGTTCACTTCCTGAGTCACCACAGGGCTTTAACATTCATTTCCTGAGTTACCAGAAGACTGTAATCTCAATTTCCTGAGTTACCAGAAAGCTTTAATGTCAATTTACTGAGTTACCAGAAAGTTTAACATCCATTTCCTGAGTTACCAGAAGGCTATAATGTCAATTTCCTGAGTTACCAGAAGGCTTTAATGTCCACTTCCTCAGCCACTAGAGGCTTTAATGTCTACTTCCTGAGCCACTAGAGGTTTTAATGTCTACTTCCTCAGCCACTAGAGGCTTTAATGTCTACTTCCTGAGCCACCAGAGGTTTTAATGTCCACTTCCTGAGCCACCAGAGGTTTTAATGTCCACTTCCTGAGCCACCAGAGGCTTCAATGACCCCTTCCTGAAATGGCTTTAAAAACCCAGCCGGCACTAATAATCCTCGCCCCTGGATTGGCGGGATGAACACAGGTAACATGAGTTAGGAATTGACAGTTCACAGCTCTCAAATGAACACAAGCTTCAACACTCCCAAAGAAACAGATTTTATGATACACAGAGTGGGACTCTTTGCCTGTATTCCTTGAGTTTGCTCAGTTTCAAGGTATTCTGCCTTCCTGTGCTTTCAAGTTCACTAAAGAATCAATAACCGCCAGAAATGTTCATTTGGAGAATTTGCTAGAAAATATGAATGTTTTTCAATTTATTGGCTCACGTCAATGCCATTAAAATGCGACTGTGAGCACTGTGAGGAAGTAAGTGTGAAAGGCATCGTGAGAATTGCTAGACCGCTGTCTCTTTATCTCTGCTTTGTTACATAATAAAAAAATCATTACTAATTTACTAAAAGGGAGTATTTTTAAATTTCAACTAGAATTTCCCAAATTGGCGAGTATGGTATCTGTGGACATGTCTAAAATAAAAAATGCAGATGCAAATACCTCTAAAAGGAAAGGGGAAAAATGTTATCTTGGGCAAGATGATCTACATTCCAATCTAGCTGCAGAATTAAGCTAGCTGATTCTCCATAAGCCACAAATAACAAGAATTGCTATTTATCTCATCCTACAGTTAATTAAGATCCAAATAAGCACACCAATTAACTTAGACACACACTATTCTTTGGGAATCTATTAACACACAAAAACATTACATGACACAGCATCACTGTCTTTAGACTTGATTATGACAGAGCCAAGCATACTACTCTATTTAAAACTGCCAATGGCATATGACCCTAAAATCTACCTTTTCCTTTTAAAGGATGAAGATGCCTGGATTGTAGACAATTAGAGGAATTTGAAGCCAAGAGTGCACTCGTTAAAAGACTGAGGTGCTGTGTGTTCTCTAACTATCACCAGCCATTCCTTGTCATCTAAATGAACTTTAACATTTTCTGAACTAATGTCAGTTCTTCAGAATGCAATTTTATCACTATAAGCAAAATTTAAGGGTGAGATTTTGCAAACATTACTTGTCGTGTATGGATATGCTAGATATTGAAGCAAGGTCTTACATGTGACAGAGAAGCACATCATCCCTGGGCTGCATATGCTTTGAAGGTTACTATTTTTTTTATTTTTTTTTTTGTAATTTTATTAAATTATAAAAGTTTCCATTTCCGCCCCTCCTCCCACCACCCTCCCACTCCCCCCACTCCCTCTCCTCCTCCCTCTCCATCCCTAAGAGCAGTCAGGGTTTCCTGCCCAGTGGGAAGTTCAAGTTCCTCCCACCTCCCTCCAGGTCCAGGAAGGTGAGTGTCCAGACGGACTGGATCCGCAAAATCCAGTATATGCAGAGGAAACGTCCCAGTGCCATTGTCAATGGCTTTTCAGAAAGACTCCGGCCAGCCACAGTCAGAGAATCCGGCCACATTCAGAGAATCTGGTTGGATTGCGTCCTCGTTCAGTCCCAGTATAACTAGCCTTGGTAAACTCTCAATAGGTCCGTCCCCTTGTATCAGTGGGTGATCACATCCCTCGCAGTCCTCATTTCCTTTTTCATTTTCTTCCTCCTTCTGCTCCTCATTTGGACCTTGGGGGGCTCAGTCCGGTGCTCCAATGTGGGTCTCCGTCTGTATCGCCATCCATCGTCGGATGAAGGTTCCCTCTGATCTTGCCGTCTTTGCTCATGTTCTCTTTCCTTCTGCTTCTCATTTGGACCTAGGGAGTTAAGTCCAGTGTTACAATGTGGGTCTCTGTCTCTATCTCCATCCATCGCCAGATGAAGATGCCCTATCATACTACAAAAACATTTGTTCAACTATGTTCATAGCAGCACTATTTGTAATAGCCAGAACCTGGAAACAACCTAGGTGCCCCTCAATAGAAGAATGGTTAAAAAAGGTGTGGAACATATACACATTAGAGTTCTACTTAGCGGTAAAAAACAATGACATCTTGAATTTTGCATGCAAATGGATGGAAATAGAAAACGCTTTACTGAGTGAGGTAAGCCAGACCCAAAAAGAGGAATATGGTATGTATTCACTCATATGTGGATTCTAACCATAATTAAAGGTCTTTGAGCCTATTATTCGTGATCCTAGAGAAGCTAAATAAGAAGGTGAACCTGATGAAAATCATGTAGCTATCTGCCTGGAGATTGGAAATAGACAAGAGTCCCAGGTAACCTCAGGTGCATGGGGGGGTGGGATGGTTGTTGGAAGGGGAGAGGGTTAGAGAGAAGGGAGTAGGGGAGGAATGGGGAAAGCTGGGTGGACTGGGATGGGGGGAGGGAGGAAGGATGGATATGAGATCAGGGAAGAATATATTTCAACTAAGGGAGTCATCTTAGGGTTTACAGGAAACTTGATTATAAATGGGATCACAGGTCCAAGGAGATCCCCAGATTGTTCTCTGGACAGAAGAGAGAGTGCCTGAAACGGCCTAGGCCCATAACCATACTGATGAATATTTTGCTTATCACCATAGAACCTTCATCTGGCGATGAAGGTTACTATTTTAATAGTTGCAGGTTCTAGGAAAAGTGGTCACAAAACTGTCTCAGTGTCCAATGTCAGCTAGCAATTAGCATACCACCCCAACATCTTGCAAGGAAATGAAAACTGAACCAACAGCAACCCCTAAGCTTTCCTTCAGTTTATTTGAATGACAGTTTATTTAATTGCCAGTTTCTAGAAAGAGTTATTCACCATCTAATGTCCATGAAAGTGAGTCTACTATAGAAGAGTTACATAAAAATAATGTAAGCCATTCTTTTAATATTCTGATTAGTATATGGATTGGATAGAATAGAAGTTATCCATTCACCTCAGCATATGCATACGTTTTCTCTCTTTTTGGCACTTTATTTTTTTGTTATTCTTTGGGTATAATGCTGAGAATATAACTTGGGTTCTTACTTTCATTTGTGTGTAGGCTCTGCCAGATGAAAAAATTGTTTTGTTATACTTTTTCCACCCGTGAATCAATACACTGCCTTGGACTAATTTACTCACCCCGGGATCTTCTGTAAGGTCATACAGTTTCCTTATTTCCAAGCTCCAGGGACACCTTGTGTAGGAATAATAACTTCTGAGCATGAGGAAATAGTTCTATGCTTTCAAATAGCAGGCAAGAAGAACATGTTTTAGTAACACGTTCCTTCAGAGTTTTAACCAGCTACCATTTCAGCAATATTTGCAAAAGACCAGTAAAATAGATTGTATCACCAGTCTCACTCCATGGATTTTAGGAAACCAACAGAAAAGAACTGCAGAATCACTCAAAGTCAGTGTGCACAGCAGGGTCATTCTCCTCTGGTAGCACACTGTGTTCAGGGACTGCTAATGCATGGGCTTTCCACTCTATCACGGGCCTCACTGGTCTTTTTCCATGACCCGTGCTGAGTGATATCAGACTCTAAGGAGCATTTGCCTATTTGCAGGGAAGAAGTCTGCAGGTATGGACTGGGGTGACAAAGAGAGAAATATCCAGATAAAGTTTAGCTATGCAATCTGAACTCCTGTATTTCAACCTAAAGAAGTGATATTTCTGAGACATCTTATTTTGCTATCATGTAACTAACTGATTATGAATGTGCCTGAATGCCACAACCCTGTTTTATTTCCACGGAAACGCTCATCTATGGATTACCATTTCACAAACATAAAGTTTCATCCTTAAGCACAGTTGTTTTGCAGCTTCTTCCAAGATGGAAACATTCCATACTGCAGGGTCACTCAGAAGGGCCCTGGCCAACCTGATGAACTGCCTACAAGCTACAGAGTGTGCTCCAGGTTCCCAACTTTAGTGAGCTGTCACCCATTCTGGAGTAGATTTTGGTGATGCATCTACCTTTGAGTCATTTCTGCTCTTGTAAATAACCTCTCACCTATATCCCTGAACATAACCCCAGTAAACCCATTGGTTCACCAAGTTGGATGTTAGTGATACCTGTGCTTTGGTCTGTTGTGGCTCCTCTGGGGTGAGTGTATCTTGTGTCTCCCCAGGGAAATTCCTGTCACACAACAGTATATAAGAACCTGGATCAGTCTCTTTCTAGCTTAGAGCAGTTTAATGGTCCAAAAGGAAATGTCTTTCCTCAAAACAGCCCAAGCTAAATGTTCTTTACATTATTTCATCAAAATGTACTATTGTTATTATTTTATTGTTCTACAATGTTGGGGACCTAATTGAGAACCTTGCACATGTTAGGCAATCGTTGGGCCAGTAAATTCTACCCCAACATCATTAAAATTAATTTCAGATAAATTTGATGTATTTCTAACAGCTTTCTAATATTTTGTTTTCTATAGTATATCTAGATCCAAAGAAACTCAGTTGACTTCAAGCTGCTTTACAAAAACAAGAATTCTGGGCAATTTATGAATAGCACTCTCAAGCTTTTGTAATGGGCCTGCACAGTGAATTGGTGGCTAGTCATAATGACATCATAGCATCTATAGTTAGGGATCATTTTAAAAACCAGGAGACCAAATTCCTACCTCAGACATGAATCATGGTATCTTTGTGTTATTTATAAGATATGTGTATGTGAAGACAGGGTAAAAATTACTTTGCTGAGGGATAATTGGCTCATGGCAATTCTCTTACATGAAGAAAAAAGTAAGTCTTTAGGTAACTGTGTCTATTACATTATTGACCCTTTATCAAATATCTACCAATCCAGCGATCCAAATAGAACTCTGAAGCTAACGGGAGTCTCTTTCTATTCTTCAGTACCACATTATTAAAAAATATTTCATTTTTAGTCTGTGAGTACATTCTCTCCTACAACTTATAGTTTTCTTAATCTATGGCATGCTACAGCTTCCCAAGGAGTTGCATTCTAGCAAGATAAACAGTTGATCCAAAAATGAGATTAAAACAACAGTTGCCAAGCAAAGCTCATGTGACCTCACAGAAACTTGAAGCAGTAATCATAGGACCAACTCCAGCCTATACAAGATCCTCTGCATACGTACTATAGCTTGCAGTTCAGTACTTTTATGGGACTCCTGACTATGTAAACAAATGGGTCACTAATTCTTGTGCCTTCTCTTAGGACGCTTTAATTTTTCTGTTTTCCTGTCCAACTTCAATATGATGGTTTTATTTTACCTTATATTTTATTTTGTTATGTTTGTTTGTTATTTCGTAGATGCCCATTCTTTGCTAATGAGAGACAGGAAGGGATTGGATCTGGATGAGAGGCAATGGGGTGGAACTGGGGGCAGACAAGGGGGAAATTGTAATCAGACTATATGGGATGATAAAAGAATCTGTTTAATCAAAGGGACAAAAACAGTTGCTTTAGAAATGTTTTCTTTAGGTAGTGACTCCTTAACTATAAAAGAAGAAGAAGAAACAAAATAATCTTCCATTTTACCTCCAACCCACAGGACCACATCAGTTTACGGTAGCTAACATTTAAAACAAAACAAAACAAAACAAAACAAAACACTGTTGAGCACATAAAAGTCTTATGCCCTTGAAACACTCTTATCATGTTGGTTAATTCTATACCAGGAAAGGCTACAAGGACCCAGTTGTATCCCATGTTTTTATTTTGCTATCCTTAACTAAGTACCCTGCCTGCTTAGATTAGCCCCTCTTAAGGTCCCAAGATGGCAGATACAACTACAGATGCTGCATGCAGATTGCTCCGTGCTGAGGAACAAGGAAAGACCTTGTTTTCACGGTGACCTCCACTTATTTGACGTGTTCAGCTAATCTGCTTCTTCTGTCTTCCTTCACCCAGGCAAGCTGACTTTGGCCACTCCTGTGTCCCCGGGCAATGGTAGAGGGTGACTGGGCCAGAACACAATGTTCTCCCGCTCCCCAGGGACAGGCTTCTCAGATTCCATAGAATTCCTGCCTGGGGGCACGTGAGCGCCTGGGCTCATGTTCTTACCTGACCTTTGCTGCTGGACCTACCTTGACATCATGTTGCGTTGTTTCCAAAGCTGATTTCATTGTCATCAGCTCACCAACAAGAACTGACCTACGATGTCAGAAAGGGCTCGCCTCAGCGAAAGGTGAAAAGAAGAAACATTTTTTTTAAATTAAGCTTAAAGCTGGCCATGCTGTTTGTAACTGCATGGCCAAAAGCCAAAACTGGAAAGCTTATACCAGATTTACAATGGAATAGAGCGGGGGGGGGGGGGGGGGATGTCTTCTTCTTTATTTTTATTTTTGTTTTCAAAATAAACGATTTTTAAATGGTGAAAGGAAAGGCTTTATACTGCATTTTCTCTGACTGCTTGACCTTCACTTTTGAGTTCTGATAAAATCTTACCACCACAGAACACTGAATGGCACTTGCAAGTGAAAGGGTGTAGATCAGATTGGGGATACTCCCAGCAGAGTATTATGTCAGTACAGAGTAACCATAGCGAAAGTGATTTGAGTAAAAAGAATGGAAGTTTGCAGGAAATGCAGAGAATATGAACTGACCTCAGTCTGAATCTTTTCATCCAGAGAATATGAAGTGACCTCAGTCTGAATCTTTTCATCCATATTTAAATCACTTTTTTATTTTCAGAAAAAAGCCATGTATAAATATCTATTTATTTTCTCCTGTTCACAAAACTTTGAAAGTGTGACCGATAAGCACTTTACACCTTGTGATCCTCTTGATGACAGCACTGTCATCCCCAGGTTTACAGGCAAAGAAATCCTCCTGACGGGGAAGAGTGTAACATGAAGGGGCCTGCTTGTTGGGGTTTCTGTCCCTCCTGGTACCCCAACAAGTCGGCAAGCCCCCAAGAAAAATCACACAGAGTCTACATTAGGTTATAAAACTGATTGGCAAATTAGCTCAGGCTTCTTGTTAACTCTTGCAGTTTATATTAACCCATTATTTTGATCTATGTTAACCATATGGCTTGGTACCTTTTTCCGCTCTCAGCTCACATGTTGCTTCTTCGGTGATCTGGGCAGGAATTGTGGAGGGAGCTTCCTGCTTTCCAGAATTCTCCTGTTCTCATTGCATCACCTCTACTTCCTGTCTGGTTTTCCCGCCTATACTTCCTGCCTGGCCAATCAGCATTTATTTAAAATATGATTGACAGATTACAGACAATTCTCCCACACCAGGGTCTCACAATCTCCGGCACCATAAGAGACTTCCTCAAGGTTTAAAGAAATCTATACTGACCTAATACGAACTCAGAGCCAAAATAACCTCCTCCTCTAGCCTCATGGTATGATGGTGCCCACAAAATCCCGGAGAAAGAGGGAGCCAAGTGACAGCAGCAACAGGAACAGCACAGGGGAGACCCCATGTGATGCAAGGAGTGGGTTATAGAGGGGAAAAGGGTTGAGCAATTCCAAGGCTGGTGATTGGCTGCCCCAGAGTAGGGGAATTTCAGGATTCCATGTTTGGAATTGGTTGCTTCCTATGATGTAATGAGATTTTCAGGCCTCAGGGGAATTCCCAACCACTAGTCACTCCCTGAGGAGACTCCCAGGCCTCTAGAGGCTCAGTGGTTGGTCCATTTTCCTGCTCAGGGATTGGCTGGTTTTGTGTCAGAGGTAGAGATGGCTCTGATTTTGGGACCACACTGTTTCTTTCTTTAGTTCTTTTTATCTTTTTGACTCTATTTTGGGGACCAGGGCAAATAACTTTGGTAGGCTCTGAATCTAGGAGCTTAGTGTGTTCCTTTGGTCCTGGTTTCAGGGTCAGGGGCATTTCTCTGGCTCTAGGTTTGGGAACAAACTGTCTCTTCCCCTGGCTGTGGTCCCATTTTCAGGGTGTGTTTCTTTCCCTGGCTCTGAACCCAGAGCCAGGCTGCTTGAGGGTTGTGCTAGGGCTGCAGACTCACTGAATCTGTGGGGCCTGGGCCTCATAAAAATAATGTGTGTGTGTGTGTGTGTGTGTGTGTGTGTGTGTGTGTGTGTGTGTGTGTGTGTTGGGGTGTGGGGCCGTCCAGTAGAGACTGAAACCTCTTCAGCACTAATCAATAATTGATTTCTGTAGTCTTGCTACAGCATGTGAAATTCAAGAACAAAGGGATGCAGCCCCAGTGACTCATTAGCACTTAGCTCACTTCAAGCTGCAGTAGCCCTGAAGAGGTGACTCTCTGCTCAAGTAGCAATAGGGGATTATGCACATTTGCACTGAGTTTCAGCATTCTGCTTGTTGTTCTCCATATCAACATCTGTATCATTGTGAATCTCCTCCAACACATTCAATACATTGCTTTGTGCTCAAACAATGAATAAGCCAGAAGCCAAGAATGTCTTTATTACCAAGTACAAACCTAGGTGATGACAGTAGTCAAGCCTAAGACCTGCATCTTATGAATCAAAGACTTACAGCTCTTGGAAAACTCAGACATCAATAGGGAGAATAAGTAAGGGATGAATAAAATAAGCATGAAAGTTAATCCCAACACACTGAAAAATGGACTTAATGAAATAAATGGTTTTAGCAGCATCAAATCTTCATAAAGATATTCAATAGAGAAGGGCGCTTTTCAGGATATTTAGAGATTTAAACAAATTCTGAAAATTATGGCATCTTAGACACACATTTTCCATGACAGCAAAATTGATAAGGGTTATGAAATGACGTGACAGAAATTTATTTCATGCATAATACAATCTCAGGGTATTTCAGAAGGAATTGTCCATTGGGCCTTACTGTTCTAGATTACAATACATGTCCTATCTATCTTCGTTACAAAGAAATGGTAAGGAACACTTAGATATGACTGAGTACTGTAATAACCAAGAGATTCTTATTATATTAAATGTGATGATTCTCATAAATAAAATGTGATAATGTCTGAAAGCAATCAAGGGTAAATGGTTAAAAATAGGCATTCACTGGGGACTTGGGCACAGTTCCCTTTAGCACAGCAAAATAAAATAAAATGGTACAATGTTCTCTTAGAACAGCTACTGTTCCTTAAAAATTGATGGCATTAAGTGTCAACTTCAGTGTTCAAGAACTACAAAATGCATACATCTCTGTCAAACTAAAAACTATTTTACATTGACAGAGTGACACTGATATACTGAGTATATTTCAATTTAACTACTTTTTCTTTATTATTTTGTGTGTATGGGTGCACACCATGTGTGTGCAGTACCCACAGAGGTCTGAAGTGGGACTCAGATTTCTGGGAACTCAGAATTCCTAAGGGTACTTAAGATAAAACTTCTCAAAGTTTCATCTCATAGAAGTTATAAAAAATATTATTAAAAGAGAGGTTTTGATTTGGTATGTCAACTGTGGATTCTAATGTGTTGCAATGCCAGCCGACTCTCAGGCAACATCAACACCTGCTGCTACGGTGCTAGAGTGATTTGAGGTTCCTTCAAAGACCCTACTGTGATGAGACCTTGGATAGCCGGAAATGAAACCTAGGGTGACTCCCAAAGTCACTGGGAGCATGCCCATAGCTCTTGGGATCTCCCTGCAGTTCTTGAAAGGAGGTCTTTAATAAATTAAAGTCTGAGTTAGACCCCACCCAGCTATCTGTGTTCAATGTTTGTGTTGGAACTACAGACTTGAGCCAGCACATACTCCATCACCTACGTTCATCATGGATTCCCCAACAGAACTGAACAAGAGCATGCTCTTTACCCTCCAGACTTTTCCTTCATAAGTAGTCTACATTAAATCCTCTTTTTAAATGATATTTTGCTAATGCAGTTGTACTATAAAGCACACTTTGAGCAGCGTTTAAGATACAGTTCAAAACTTTCTCCTTTGGAAGCTCTTCGAACTTCTTCATTCTTGTTCTGATGGTGAAGACTGTTCTAGAAAGGGAACAAGGGAAGTAGAAACAGAGAGAATAAAGGAGGGAGAGGGAAGGAGGGAGAAGTATAGATGCTTATAATTTTTTGTTCATAGGTTTGCCTCTCCAATGAGGATAGTGTTTTTCTTATCTGTGTATCCACTAAAACTAGCATATTGCCTAACAAATTACCCAAAACACATAAGTGTTTTGTGAACTTGCAGAATTAAAGAACAATTATATTGCAGTATGTTTCACGGATATAGGTGGGTCTTCTCTCTATATGTTGCTTTCATTGGTTAATTAATAAAGAAACTGCTTGGCCTGATAGGTCAGAACATAGGCCGGTGGGGAAGACAGAACAGAATTGTGGGAGAAAGAAAGCAGAGGCAGGCAGACGCCATGGCTCCCCTCTCCAAGATGGAAGTGGATTAGAATCTTCCCGGTAAGCCATGACCTCATGGTGCTACACACATTATTAGAAATGGGTTAATTAATATGTGAGAGTTAGCCAATAAGGGGCTAGAGACAATGGGCCAGATAGTGTCTAGATGAATACAGTTTCCATGTAATTATTTCAGGGGTAAGCTAGCCAGAATTCAGTCGGGAATGCAGCCTGCTGCTCCTTTAACATTTCACCAAATTTTAACATGTTATACATATTGTTACTCTGGTACATTCAACCAGTTTAGTCAGGAATGTTTTAGCACATGCTATATAAATTCTTCATTCTATTAGTTTATTTTCCATGTTAAATCACTGGGCTTAGTGCTTATGAACCACAGAACAGTTTGTAATTTTGCCATAAGGATATTGAATAAGTTGTATGAAAGTCTGTCACAGTCAATCTCTCTGGCAACTTGACTGAATTTAGACTCTCCTAGCATGTTGATACAACGCGCTTATGGTATGGTGTGGAAGGGCATTTCCATACCAAATCAACTGTTGGAGACTCCGCATGGACTAGAAGTAGAAAAAGAAGAAAGGCATCAGAGTGGGAACACTCTCCTTTTCTGTGAGACCAGACTACTATAATGTGACGGTCAGTTTCCTGCCACATGCTCTCCGCCAAGAGAGCAACTCGTCAGAAACTACAAGATGAACATTTCCCCCACAAGTGTTTACATCAGACATCCTGTCATGGTAACTAGAAAGTACCTATTACATACTTTCCCAAACTAACTGTTGGAACTTCTACCCAAGGATCGGAGAATGAGCTGCCTGTTCACGGAATTCCTTCTTTGTGATCATGTTTTAAAACCATGAATGAATGACACGGAGATCAGTCGCTCTTGGAAGTGGGAAGAGGAAACAGTGCTGGTGGCTGTGTTGGTAATCAGCTGTAGAGGAGAAAAATATGACAGCAGGAATCACAAGACCACTGGATGAATTAGAAAAAATTGAAGAACTGTTCATCTTTACTTGTCATAAGTTGCTTGTAAATGCCATTGCCTTCAGAACCTCAGAATCCAAGGACTTGTTCAACCTAACTGTTTCCTCCTGAAGAACAACAGCCCTGTAACGAAATCCAAGTCTGTTGAGGGAATGACCTGTGTGGTGTCTTTAGATGGACAGCTAATGAACAGAGCACCTGATCTTTCTACTTTAAAATGCAAGGGCAGAAACAAGGGTGTTACCAGCGTATCAAGTTCTGGACTAGATAATAGCCCTGACAAGGCACTTATGTGGAGTGAAGCAAGAAGACTTCGCTAGCATTTGCAGGGGACCAGCTGCTGTCTCATTCCAGACTAATTCTCTCACTGGAAGAAACCAAGCTGAAGCTTGTGAGAGAGTGACAACTGGGAGGACTTGATGTGATAGGATTAAAGGGCTCCAACATGAACAATGTTCTGTAATTTGTTAATATTTAATCCATAGCTCTTACTACCCATGGGTCATGTGTTCTCAAAGCCTTGAGGGCAGGGGTCATTTTAATTCTGCTTCTTCTTCCCAGAATATTTCATAGCCTAGAGCAGTCATTCTGTTAACCACGGTTCCAGAAGTGAACTAATGAGTGACTGAACAAGTGATGGCCACATCTACTATTAAAACATCGGAAAACAGTAGATTAAAGATTAGGGAGTCTAGAGAGCCAGTGAGAATTAGTAATTTTCTCAAAGGTTTACTAGTTCAAAAAGGTACATGTAAAACTAAAGTCAATATGATATATGACTTCAAAGCCTCTAAGATGCCTCTAAACAAGGTCAGAAATAGCAAAGATCAGAGAGAAAGTACAAAGCTGGAATACTCACACACGGCCTATGGAAATTAAAGTGGTGGATGCACTTTGTAAAGCAGTGTGTCACTTTCTTTAAAAGTTATGCACCAAATGGCCATATATCCCAGAAGTTCCATTGTTAGATACATTTTCAAGAGAAATAATAACATCCCATAAGTAATGGACGGATTCTCATAACAACATTACTATCCAATATCCCGAAACAATCCAAGTATCTACAAATTGGTGATAAAGAAGCTAGGTATGGTATATCCATTTGATGTTGCTCAGCATCCTGGTTTGTTTATGTCAACTTGACACAACCTAGAATTATCTGAAAGGAAAGAATCACAAGTGAGAAAATGCCTCCATAAGATCCTGCTGTAGTACATTCTCTTAATTAGTGATTGATGGGGGTGTCTAGCCCATTATGGGTGGTGCTATCCCTGGGCTGGTGGTCCTTGTTTGTATACATAAACAAACTGAAAAAGCCATGGGAGTAAGCCTGTAAGCAGTACCCTACTAGGCCTCTGCACCAGCTCCCACCTCCAGTTTCCTGCCCTGTTGTCTGAGTTTTTCTGTCCTTCCGGGTCCTGCAGTCATTAAGTCCCAAAGAAATCACACAGAGGTCTACATTAATCATAAACTGATTGGCCCATTAGCTCAGACTACTTATTAACTCTTATGATTTATATTTGCCCATTATTCTTATCTATGTTAGCCACGTGGCTCAGTACCTTATTCAGTGAGGCAGTCACATCTTGCTTCTTCTGTGGTGGGGCCAAGACTCCAGAGGAATGGACTTTCTCCTTCCCAGAATTTTTCTGTTCTCATTGAGCCGCCTCTACCTCCCATTTGATTATTCTGCCTATACTTCCTCCTGGCTACTGGCCAACCAGCGTTTATTTAAAATATAATTGACAGAATATAGACCACTGTCCCATACCACTGCCCTGCCTGTGACTTCCTTCCATGATGAACAGTGACATGGAAGCATGATCCAAATGAATTCTTTGCTGCCCTAGTTTGCTTTTGCCAGGATGTTTCATCACAGCAATAGCAAAAAACCTTAAACATTCAGCTGACAATAAAGGATGCACCTCTGTCAGGTGCTACGGTGTTTAACAAAAAACTTTAAAGGGGGATTTGTTTACCAGAACACTTCAGCATTTCTTTCCTCACTCCAGGAGAAATCTGGAGGCATGCATCAGATGGAGGAACCGTGACAGAAAATACAAATTAAAGTTAAGATGTGGAAATACAAATTAAAGATACTACGCTTTCAAAAACTCGAGCATGCATGTGAAAATCTGCCCTGTGAAAAACTGAGAAAGACTTCCTGTTTACAAAAACCTAAGAGAGAAATGCACAGGAATAGAGGTAAATGTCAAATAAAAAAACATGAAAAATCTGCAGCCCACAAAGGGAATAACAGCCTTAATGTTTAAGTGGCTAACAATAATAGGAGCCACATATATTCTATTGCATGACTATTTGTATTTTCCCCTAGATATGGTCATATTTATTGCTTTCTGTCTTGAAGACAAGAATGGAAGGATGGTCATTCTGTAACTCAACCCAGTGGTGTGGCAGGGAACAGACTCAAGAGTGCTCCAAGGCCTCCAGACAGCCTGTGATCACAATCACTAGATTTAAGACAGATATGAAGATGGGCCTGGAGATGCATGGTAATCCTAGCTCTGGGGAGTCTAAGGCTGGAGAATCTTAAGGTCAAGGCTGGTTTGTGCTGCATAGTAAGATCCTGCTTCAGAAGGGGAGAAGATACAGGAAAAAGAAGAGGGAAGGAAGCAAAGGAGAAGGGAAGAGAAGGAAGCTGAGAAACAGGAAAAGAAGAAGATTCTTATACAAGAATTGCAAGGGTAAAAGACATGAGTGGGTAATAATTTAGTGAGAAATATTTTTTCAAAATATAAATACATTCAACACATAAGTCACTAGGGAAAGAAATATTAACAAATTACATATGTTTACTATTCAGTAATACTCATTGAGCACAAATCTATTGAAGAAGTTTGGGAAATTGCTAAAGCAAGAATTCAAAAGGTGTGAGCATGGGATGCAATACTCAAATAAGAATTCAAATTCAAGTAAGAGAGAGTTGGGGAAAAGCTGCCATTCTTCTGCCTCTTGCTTTCATCTCCATAGTAACACGCTGCACCACTATAACCATCGGCACAGTGCATCAGGGCAGAGAGAAAATTGCCTGTTGTGGAGCTCACAGAATAAAGGTCATCTCCCAGAGGTGTGGCCTCTGGGGGAGAGCACTTGCTATTCTCACGGCAAGCAGAAACAATGCTTTTTCCTGAGACCACCATAGTTGGTTCCAACAGACTCAAGGCCAAGGCTTTCTGCTGCTCTTGTTTTCGGGCTGTTGCTTCTGCTCTTGTTTGCTGTAACCAAAGCTTGGTCCAGATTCCATCCTCTGGTAGTTTCCAGGGAGTCAATGACAAGAAGAATGTCACAAAGACTCACTACAACAGGTTTCTGGGCAGGCTTTCTTCCTAGTGAGCTAATCTGCCAGTGACAACCCAAGAAGGCTAATCTCCTAACCAGGTTCCTTCCCATTTCCCAGCAGGGTTTCTGAGCCCTTCACAATTTCCTCCTAGTGTTTTATTATTTCTTTACTAAAGAACTGAAGATAGATAGATAGATGATAGATAAAGCTGGGCAGTAGTGGCACACATTTTTAATCCCAGCACTTGGGAGGTAGAGGCAGGCAGATCTCTGTGAGTTTGAGGCCAACCTGGTTTACAGGGTGAGTTCCAGGACAGGCTCCAAAGCTACAGAGAAAACCTGTCTTAAAAAAAAATTTTAAAAAAAAGCTAAAGGTATTCAAAGAGCAGAATTGTTTATGCTAGACCACGTTGTAGGTTTTAGAATGTGATAACAATCAAGTCTTTCATAAACTAAACTCAGGTGGTCAATAGGGAAACAACCCATTAGAAGTTTTCCTTTTTCACTTAGCCAGCAATTAAGTATAGCATACAGCTGCTATGATTATTCAGTCAACATTCTCACCAAATAATTTTGAGCATCTACTCCAACCTCAGTATCTTTTGGGTCCTGAAGGTATAACAGTAATGAAGTACAGTCTCTGCCTTCTGGGAGTTTTCCATGATAGAAAACATTACACGAGAAAAGAACCAACAACAACCTTTTATGGCTCCAGAAAACAGGAGTGCTAGAAAGAAAAGAAAAACAGGAAGTGAAAAGGAGCTTGGCTCAATTTGACCATCTCTGAGAGGGGGCTTTTGACAGAAGCCCACATTTGTGGAAGACACCAGTATTGATAATTTCAATAGTTTTTAAGACAAGATCAATCTGGGTGGCTGACAAACCAGGAGAAGCCAGGGAAGGAAGCAGGAAGTGAGGATGAGATCAGAGTAGAGGGCAGAAGAGATCAGTTTAATGTTATAATGAAGAGATTGATCTTTATTAGGAATCTATTATGAATCTGGACGCTAAACGTTGGAGAGAAATGAAGGAAGAAAGTGTACGGATACACAGAATCTGTCTTTCAGCCACTGCTCACCCCAGCCCTCGAAATCTTCCCTTATACGGCGAGAACAAAACTAACATGAGGGCAGCAACTCAGCAGCCAGGAAAACTCTCCCACACAGCCATGGGTTTAACGTTTTAATGCTACTATGTCTGTTTTATTTTTAGAAACTCTTAGCATGGTGTAAATATTAGATAATAACACAGTATTACGTTTGTTAATAAATTAGGGTAAATTAGCCTCTCATTGTTCGGGAGTGGAGAGAATATTGAAAGGCAGAAATCTCTGCAGCACAGTAGTTTATTGACAACGTCCCTTGGGGAGAACTCGGGCAGTTAGCAATACTAGGGTGCTAGGGCAGAGAAATGCCTGGGGTAGCAGAGGAGTGGACAGATGGCAAACAGAGCACTGGGGATAAGACTGGAATGTTTGCTTGAGAAAAGGTTCTCTTCCTCAAAGTTAGGAAGTAGCTTTGACAGTGACTGTTGTCACCTGTCTCTGCCTCCCAAGTGCTGGGATTAAAGGCGTGTGCCGCCACCACCACCCGGCTTGGGATTTTGTTTTTATGGGACTTCTATATGTGTCTCTGCATCTGTTGTGTTTCCCCCTCCCCTTGGGCTTTTGGTTCTTTCTGTTTGTTTTGTCCTATTTTGGATTTTTGTTTGCTTGCCTACGTGTTTTCTGTTTATAGTCCCTCTTTATTACCAGTGTCTGACATTGCCCAGGACTCAGGGAAAATAAGGTACAACAATTGTGGTCCTGACAGGTTTTGCAAAACTGGGAAGAGAATCCAGCTGCAAAGGGTCCTGGGAACTTCTGCGCAAGGATGTTAGAAGGCAATGAAGATGTCCATGGAGAACATCTCTTTTCTGCCTTCAAGACAAGAGAAATTTCCAGTACCTCCTTGTGCCCAAAGGAACAAAGTGAAAGTCAGGGTCTTAGTTACCTGGAGCTAAGTGAGGGGCATAAGGTAGACCAAGTTCCTGGAAGCACAAAAGCACAAAGGTTTGAATCAAAGAACAAAGCTCCAAAGAAACATGTGTAGTAACAGGATGATGAGGGGAAGCCGCTGTTGGTGACCTTTTTAAAGGGTTCTTCACTGCCAGATCTTCGGGAAACTCTGATGAGATCTTTCTCATCATTAGAAAAGCCCATTCTCCAGCTTGGAAAGTGCCAGCTGTCCAAGGTACTGTGTATGCCCCTCATCCATCTGTCTCCCGTCTGTCTGTCCCTCTGCACCCTTCTCCTCATGCTGAGTCTCTGGATACTCCTTCACAGGTCTTGACAGCTCCAAGCAGGTAGCCTCCAAGCCCAAGGCTCCTGGATTCATGGTCCTCTACCACACTGTTAACTCCTACTGGCTTCCACCTCCCAGGGAGAGTGCTAGGACACCTACCCTGCCTCCCACTTACTGCTGGCCAATTGGCTACAGGCTGACTCAGGTGTAGGTTGTTGCCTATTTGTTTTCTAATGAGACGGAGAAAGAGAGAGTTGCAGATGCCTGTGGGTGGGGAGGTGGGGAGGATCTGGGAGGACCTGAGAAGGGAAACCATGAACAGAATACATTGTATGAGAAAAAAAGGAAATTTATTTCCAAGTTTAAAAAACGAGGAGACGTTCTGTAAACTCCAAAAGTATTGTACACATGGACTTGAAACTCAGCAACTTTCCGTAAAATTCTTAAGATAAAAATTTGCATTTGTTCAGATAGTTTTCCACTATCTCTTAAAAATAAATGACATGGCCCCTGAACTTTCAAGGAAGGAACCTGGAAAACTGAACAGGGGCCTAGACTTGGTCACAACTGTATATTTTTTCGTGTGTTGTCTTATTCCCCCCCCCTTTTCATTGTAATCTCTTCAACGACAAATGGTTCCTTCTGTACCCCAAAGTATGCAGTGAACGTTTGTTAGACATTGTCCTTCTATCTAATTGTCCGCCTGTACTTTGTGTGTGTGTGTGTGTGTGTGTGTGTGTGTGTGTGTGTGTGTGTGTGAATGCACAAATGTTTAAATTCCACACAAGGAAAAAATGTGATATCTGTCTTCAATAAGTCTGGCTTATTTAACTTGACATAGCAAACTCCAGCATTGTCCATTTTCCTACAAAGGGCATTATTTCAATCTTCCTTATAGCGAAATGAAATTTTATTTTTTTATCCACTCAGTTGTTATTGAAGATGTATACCAGTTCCATATCTTGACTATTATGAAGAGTGCAGCAATAAACATGGATTCACATAGACTTTTGCAGATGGATTCTTCTGGATGCCTATAGGAGTTATCAATTATCTCTCTCTTCCACTGGGCTCTTAAGCATTATTGAAGAGGAATGTTCATATTGAAAAAGATGTGTAGTGATGGTTACGTAATTCTCCTCTGCATCCTGAATGATCATAACAATAAAACTATCCTTCACTCCAGTGTCTTTTACTCTGTGGATGCTGTGTAGTTGTGAAGAATGATGAAAGCCGAAATGAAGTCTTCTTTGACAACGTTCACATTATGAAATGGTTGTGTTGAGAGTAGTTCGTTTGTCTTTCTTACTTAGCGGTGATAAAATAGTTGACTGTCATTGAGTGTCCGATTTGGTGAATGCCATGGATGTTATGTTCTTTGCCTTTCTGAAGATCCTACCTCACTGACAAGAGTCTGTGAGAAGTTCCCACTGAATAGTGTTTCTGCATGAGGAGCCACTAGTAAATGCCAATGATTGAAGCACGTGGCTCCTGTAAGGAAAGCACTGTGGGACCATATCTAACACTCCTCCGAGGTTCTGGTTTTACATCCTGTTCTGAAGAACCTTACAATGATGTTCTATCAGGAAACAGAAGTCTGGTTTAGATGTGAGCGCTGCTCCTCAGAGTCAATTCAACCAGCACAATAAGATATTATACTAATCTGTCTGAAAAGTCTTTAAAAAAATACAGCAAAGTGTAAGTTTCTTTTGGGAGGGAAAGATTTCTTTTTCCTTTAAGAAAAAAAGAAGTGGTGGCACACGCCTTTAGTCTCAGCACTAGGGATGCAGAGACAAAGGGATCTCTGTGAGTTTGAGGCCAGCAGGACAGCCATGGCTACACAGAGAAACCCTGTCTTGGAAAAAAAAGGAGTAAAAACCTGACTTGAACTATGCATATCTTATGCCAGTAACCACGGCTACTTTGAGCTCATGTGTGCAATACTCATGCATCGAGTGCAGCATTTCACTGTACTCCTCCTTCTCCTTCAGATGGGGGAAAGGGTTATGTATAAGACCCTTCACATTGTGAGCTCAGCACTCACACTACCATCTTCTCCATGTGTTAAAAGGTTCTGACTCTCAGTACTAGCCACTAGCCACTTTAAGGATAAGCTTCTCTAACCGGGTCGAGAGCAGCATGAACCTGTGACTGTAAATATAAGGGTTACAGAGAATGTGAGGAGACTCCAAAACTAACAACAATTAAAACTTGAGTACGTTTGACTGCCCACCCAAACTGGAGTGTCAGACCAGATTGCTAAAGAGACTGCACACCTTGATCTCAGATTACAGAGAAGCCATGCTGGACAAGAGATAGAAGTGTCCCCTTCGCTGGCTCATCTTCTTAGTGCCGAAGGCTGCTATGTGGGAAAAGTTAACCATGGTCTTCTCAGCTTAAGGCCTTTTACAATACTAACTGGCCAGGCAGGAAGTACTTACTGGACAATAGTGGCATAACGTTTTTTGGGGAGGGTAGCAAAGAAATAATTTCCAATTGATTCTGAAGCCCATTCCATAGACAGATCATGCTGTGGACTTGGTCAAAGGCCCATGACTTGGGTCTGAATAATCATACATAAACTATGTTAATTACAACACTGTTTGACTGATAGCTTAGGCATATTTCTAGTTATCTCTTTCATCTTAAATTAACTCATTTCTATTAATCTGTGTATTATCATGAAGATGTGGCTTACTGGTAACATTCTGGGGTCTTTCTTCTTCAGCAACAACATGGCGTCATCTGACTCAACCTTCTTTGTTCATATATATATATATATATATATATATATATATATATATATATGGACAAACATATATACATATATGTTTGTATTTCCCACATGGCTTTACTCTGCTAAGCCATTGGCCAAAATAGCTCTATTCATCAACCAATAAAAGCAACATCCCACATTAGTGATGCACATGCATTAATGAAGGCAAATTACTCACATGCATAAAATAAATAAATCTAAAATAATTTTTTTATTTATAAAAGTTTATTAATTTATAAAAGTTTCCATTTCCGCCCCTCCTCCCAACACCCTCCCACTCCCCCCACTCCCTCTACTCCTCCCTCTCCATCCCCCAGAGCAGTCAGGGTTTCCTGCCCTGTGGAAAGTTCAAGTTCCTCCCCCCTCCTTCCAGGTCCAGGAAGGTGAGCATCCAAACAGACTGGATCCCAAAAATCCAGTATATGCAGAGGAAACAAGTCCCAGTGCCATTGTCAATGGCTTCTCAGAAAGTCTCTGTGCCAGCCACATTCAGAGAATCCGGCCACATTCAAAGAATCTGGTTGGATCACGTACTCGTTCAGTCCCAGTCCAACTGGCCTTGGTGAACTCTCATTAGATCAGTCCCCTTGTATCAGTGGGTGAACGCACTCCTCACGATTCTGCCTTTCTTGTTCATGTCCTCCCTCCTTCTGCTCCTCATTTAGACCTTGGGGGCTCAGTCCAGAGCTCCAATGTGGGTCTCTGTCTCAATCTCCATCCATCAACAACAGGTGAAGGTTCCCTCTGATCTTGCCTTCCTTGCTCACGTTCTCTTTCCTTCTGCTTCTCGTTTGGACCTAGGGAGTTAAGTCCAGTGTTCCAATGTGGATCTCTGTCTCTATCTCCATCCATCGCCAGATGAAGATTCTATGATAATATGCAAAATATTCATCAGTATGGTTATGGGCCAAGGCCGGTTCAGGCACCCTCTCCTCTGTCCAGAGAATAATCTGGGGATCTCTCCTTGGACCTGGGATCCCCTCTAGAATCAAGTCTCTTGTAAACCCTAAAATGACTCCCTTAGGTGAGAAATATACTTCCCTGCTCCCATACCCATCCTTCCTCCCTCCCCCCACATCCCAATCCCCCAAGCTTTCCCCATTCCTCCCCTACTCCCTTCTCTCTAACCCTCTCCCCTTCCAACAACCCCCCCCACTCCCCCATGCACCCAAGGTTGCCTGGCACTCTTGTCTACTTCCAATCTCGAGGAGGATAACTACATGATTTTCTTCAGGTTCTCCTTCTTATTTAGCTTCTCTAGGATCACAAATAATAGACTCAAAGACCTTTAATTATGGCTAGAATCCACTTATGAGTGAGTACATACCATATTCCTCTTTTTGGGTCTGGGTTACCTCACTCAATAAAGCATTTTCTATTTCCATCCATTTGCGTGCAAAATTCAAGATGTCATTGTTTTTTACCGCTGAGTAAAACTCTAATGTATATATGTTCCACACCTTTTTAACCATTCTTCTATTGAGTAAAAGAATTTTTTAAAATTACCTAATTACACTTAGTTTTTCTAAGCAGTTTTGCTAAGGAACTCAACCTTAGATTTTGTAAGTTCAAAACTAAGAATAAGGGTATACATTCCACATATCGATCCACTGAATTTTCAAGGAAATACTACTATGACATCATTATTATAATCTTTACTTTACAGATGTAAAAAAAAATGAGAATCAAGAGATAAAGACATCTGCCAATTATTGAACTTTGTTAAGTAGACAAACAGAAACAAACCAAACTGGCCTTGACATTAAAATCTATATTCCTTTTTCTATTTCAGCCAGTTGCGATGTTTATAGCAATAACTTTATTTATAGGTTCTAAAAATCATGTATCTTCATAATATGTTAAGTTTAATTTACTCATCTGTTTAATTTATCATGATGGTGCAAAAATACACAGATAGCAGCAGGGTCATTTCCTTTAGCCGTGAATTCAATCCAGACAAGAATTTAAGATATTTGATACTCAGATTTTAGAGGTTCCAAGACCTTTCTCAAATAAGGATGGAGGAGTTTAGAAGCATAGGAGGAAGGATTTCAGGGGAAGCTTCTGTAAATGGGCACAAGAGCTGTGGACATCGATAGCAGTTATGGGAAGAAGGCAAACTCAGAGGACAGAAGCATGAATCAATGTCCCTGTCAATCAGCTGTGCTTGAAACTCGTGATATGAGTAAAAGCACTGCCCAGCTAAACCACATTTAAAAGCTCAGAAATTTTGTTCTATATAGACACAGGGGAGAAAAGCAAAACATAACAAAAACTTGTAGAGAAAAATCTTCTGTCTTTAATTTTTAATTTAAAGGTATATTAATGCATTCAATTACTAATCTCATCACATTAATTTACTTTAAAACAGTCCATCATGTATACATTGACATATGTTCACAATTTAAATTTTTAAATAATTCTGCTAAGGATAAAATTAACTCTAAATCTCATTATATGGAAATAACTATTTTTAATTAATATTTAGTGACTATTCCTCAAGTTTCATTTAGCACACACATATACTCAACCTAGCTGATAAAATAAAAAGAAAAAGCTTTTTGTGAAAATAAGACAAGTAAGTCACAGTTTAATAAAACATTCCATTTAATTTACTTAGCTGAAATAATAGAAGACAATGCTTATATTGCAAATCAATCTTTCTTTGCCACAATAAATTTTATTTCTTAAGAAAACTGCCAAGGGTACAAGCAAGGGTAAGGTTTAAAAAAATGCCATTCTAGTTTTATAAATGCCATTATGCTTTTTATAATTATTTTCCCACATTTGTCAATTTCCACTTTTCAGAATGTGAATCTTGGTTCTTTCCTAATTCATCTACTCTCTCAGTTTTAGCAGCCTTAGCTCAATGTGTCCCATGCTCACTCTTCTAACTCTAGTGTGTTCAACTCAGTCTTCCATTGAAGCTACTGTGCCCCTGTCATTTTTCCGTGATATAGTCGCCCCTATATTTACTTTATTTCATTGTTTGGATCAGGATCAAGCCTTCATCCCCCTAATATACCCTCATCAGGTCTGTACCATCTTAGTTCTTTAGTACTTGAGAATACCTGCTCATTGGCACATACAGAATACTGAAGTTGTGCCTCATGTGTTTGGATCACATGATGGAATGCTGTCCTTCAATTACCTATTTCATACATACAAAATTATTATCAATTTATAATTATATACCAGTGCAACTATCTTTCAAACCAAAAAAAAAAAATTAATGCAGCTACTACCACCTTACTATGGAACATTTAAAGAATTTTTCTCTCTCAGACAGAAAGTAAATCATCTCCTTATAAAACTGAGGAACAGAAAAAATAACAGTGGCCACAAATATCTCAGCATGTGCAAGTTTGCACTAAACAAAACATGTTTTGAAGTGTAATACAGACAAATAAAATCTGGGCAACAAAATCATTTGGGTCAGAAGAGTGATGTGAATTAAAATATTTCGTTAGTCGTTATTTTGAATTAATGTAAAAATGTTCAATTTTAGGTCTTGTTTTGCTAAATACGCATGCTGAAATCATTAAAATGACTGCCAGCACATTACAAATAGAGTATATAACTTTAATAGTAACAAAGAAAGCCAATAGATTCAAAATAGTGGGAGGGGAAACATAAAAATGGGAAAATTAATGATGTGGAATGTCCTTCTGTACATATATTGCTTTCATTTATTGATGACTAAAGCTGTTTTGGCCAATGGCTTAGCAGAGGAAAGTCAGGCAGGAAATCTGTACAGAGATAGAGAGAGAAAGTAGGTGAAATTAAGGAGACATCATCTAGCTGCTGAAGGGGGAAGATGTCAAAAATTTACCGGTAGGCCACAGCTTCATGGTAATAAAAAAGATTAATAGAAATGGGTTATTTTAAGATGTAAAAGTTAGTGAATAAGAAGACTAGCCAATAGGCCAAATAATGCTGTTATCATATAGTTTGTATGTGATTATTTGGGTCTGAACACCTAGGAAATGAATTGCAGTTGCCACTGACAGATGGCACCAACGTAGGGGAACTACAGCCACATAAAACCTGAGAGAGCTTGAGAAGGGATTCTAGACATAGAAGAATAGAGTTAAGAATCACTTCTTGGTGGAAGCATTTTCCAGGTGGGCTCTGTTTGCTAGAGGCAAGCAGAGGTGCGGCTCCTTTAAGAGAAGGCTTCCTGACTCAGCATTAGTAGCAAAAACTGCACAGGTCCTTTAAGAGCCAGCTTCCTGGTTCATGCTGGAAACACAAATGGCTCTGGCTCTTTAGGAAGGTACTGCTATGGAGCACTTAAATGGAGTTGGTGAGCAGAGTGCTACAAATTGCTTAATGGTAACAAAGACACACTGCATCCCTAGAGCTGGGACAAAGGCCATGACTCACAGAGCTGGCAGTGAATATACCTCCACCATGCTGGACTGGGCAGAGTGGAAAGGAAAGTGGCCTTAGTCCCAATCACATTGCTTAGCATTTTAAGAAACACTCTTGGTTAGAAAATGGTTACAAATACGTAATAAGGGCTGGTTAGGACAAAAAAAAAGACCTCTAAATGTGTCAAACTGTTGGATAAATGTACTTGAGCTAAAGAGAAAGAGAAGAAAGAGTAGAGATATCATAGATTAAAGGAGGAAAAGTAATAAAATAAATATTAAAAAGTAATAGAGTAAAAAAGTCACTTAAAGACAAAAATGTAAAGAGTCTGGATTATGTATATTATTGTGTATTCTTGAATTTCTTGACTACAGAGTGACATTTGATTCTGGGGGTTACTAAGATAAGCCAACATATGTACTTAAAGTTATCTTGACATCAAAATTTGATTCTAAGGATATGTTACTTTGGAAAAGAGATTCTGCTTTTGTTTCCACAGAAGATGAGAACCTGTGGATTCCAGGCTAATATGATTTGATGGAACAAGACCACCTGAAAGGTCTCTGTGAACACCCCCAAAAACTACTTCACCCAATAAACAGCATGAAGTTTGGAGAAAACAGCACCCAAATTCCCAAAATGATCATTTATAAATATTTGTTTTCATTTAAAGGGGGTGATTATAAGTGATAAATGGTCGCAGTTAATTTCTAAAGAGAAAGAGAGAGAGAAAGAGAGAGAGAGAGAGAGGAGCAGATATGATATAGATATGACAGTATGTATATATGTATTTGCTCTTCTTTCAGGTATTGTAGAAGAAACTCATCATGGAATTTGTCTTCAATGTGACAAGGCTAGCCATTTCAGCAAGAAACTGCTCTTGCCTGGATTACTTGATAGTACGCTGTATGAAACTGACATGCAGGACCCACAGAAAAATGACTGCTGAACTTGCCAAAAGAAGGCAAGACAGTCCTTCAGGGTTCCTGATCTACCAAAGAAACTGCCAGACATTCTGCAGCACACAGAAGAAAGAATTGACAAAATGCCAATACAGGTGAAACAGTCTTTTAAATTTCTTGTTTCATGGAAAAGTCTTCCAGATACTATGGGCCTGTAGGTTAAAAATAGATGCATCAATGTTACAGAAGTATTTTGGGTGACTGTTCTGGCAGTGAGATATCTCTGTCAATTCGAGAGTTTTGAAAGTTGCTTACAATGAGCTTCCTGTTTACTTAGGTAATATTATATCCTTCTGGAGTCTTTGATGGAGTTGAATTCAGATAGTTTTAGTTACAGTTTTCCTTAGTTATGATAAAATATAAATTAAATATAAAATTTTAGACTCACAAAGAAATTATAACTGTAATTCTTGCTTGATAGCTCTTTTGTTATATGTAATTTTACTATATTCAAGTCAAAATGTTCATTTTTATTTAGACAAAAAAGGGAAAATGATGTGGGATTCCCCTTCTATACTATGAGTTTGTTTTGTTACCATTGGTTAATGAAGAAGTTACTTCAACTGATGGCAGGACAGAATAAAGCCAGGCAGGAAATCTGAACAGAGATATATAGAGAGAGAGTAGGCGGAGTCAGAGAGACACCATGTAGCTGCCAAAGGAGACAGACAGACACCAGAACCTTACCAGTAAGCCACAGTCTCATGGTGATACATAGATAAATAGAGATGGGTTAACTCAAGATATAAGAGCTATCTATGAATATGCCTAAGCCATTGGCTAAACAGTGTTGTTATTAATATAGTTTCTATGTCATTGTTTGGGTCTTGGTGACCAGGAAACCAAAGCATTATCTCTGTTTACAAATGGCAACAACATGGGGCAAGAATTTCCACATAAAGTCTGGTAAAGTTTATTTAAAAAGGATTCTAGACAGACAGAAGAACAGAGTCAAGAACAGCTTCCTGGTAGCAGCCTTGTCTCGGGTGGGCTCTGTTCGCTGGTGACAAGCAGAGGCAAACTGAAGTCCACAAATGCTCAAGCCCTCATGTCAACTGGCACAGCATCTCATGTACCCTGTACTCATCCATATACTTTAGTTCATCTCTATGTTATTTATGCTGTCTAATATAATGTAAGTGCTGTGTAAGCATAAATTAATGTTGTATTGTTTCAAGAATAATAACAATATTAATTAAAACCACAATATTAAATTATAGTGACTGTCTTCATCAATGTTATATTGTTGTAAAGAGATACCATGACCACAGCAACTCCTGTAGAGGGAAGCATTTAATTGGGACTGGCTTACAGTATCAGAGGTTCAGTCTATGATCAGCATGGCTGGTTGCATGGTGGCACAGAGCAGACATGATGCTGGAAAAGTAGCTTAGAATTCTGTATCTGAATCTACAGGCAGCAGGAAGAGAGAGAGATTGGGCCTGGCTTGAGCTTTTGAAACCCCAAATCCAGTGACATACTTTCTCTACCAGGACCACACCTACTCCCACAAAGGCCACACTTTTAATCCGTCCAAGGTAGTGCCACTCCTTAATGATCAAGCATTCAAACTTATGAACTTATAGACTCCATTCTTATTCAAACTACCACAGTGACCAAATCAAGTAGAAACGGATAGTGCAAAGACATGGAAATTGACCAGGTTCAAGGAAAGAACAATCTCCTCATATCCTGTTTTACAAGATAAGCTTCTATCCAAATAAGTGTTCTGCCCTCTTACCAATACCTGGATAAAGAATACTGTCTCCTGGGTGTCTGTATATTGGAGACGGTATTCATTCCTGAGTCTGATCAGACTGATATGGCTTTCAAAGACGATGTACACTTACTCCTTAGAAGTGAGAAATGTATTCGTAAGTAGCAAGTTTTATAAATTAAATTTGAGGTGGAGAAGAGGGAAAAAAGAGGAAGATTTCTTCACTTATTTCCAACTGGAAAAATTAAGCCTTATTGTTTTAGATTGTATTTGTTCTTACATTGTGTATTATCATAGCCAATAACTGAAGAAAAACCCATACTTTTCAGAACAGATATACTAATACTTGAAAAAGAAGTTTGCACCAGGCAAGTAATCAAAAAAAGTTCAAAATATTTTCTTATCCAGACTACTTTTGCTGATATAATTATATCATTAGAAATCATAAGCCTGATGTCAGAATCACTAATTTATCTTTTAAAAAGTGTTAGTTACACACTGGCTGCTGTAGGAAATACCTGAAAAAGGAACTTCAGAAAGGAAAGGACCATTTTGGCTCGTAAGTTGAGTGTACAGCCCACCATAGTGGCAGAAACACGAGGCAGTTGGTCACATTCCATCCAGTCAGGGAGCAGATGAAGGTCGGTGCCCAACTCTCTTTTCTACTTTAGAGAGTATGGGATCTCAGCCATGGAATGGTGCCACCCATATCTAGGGTGATTCTCCCACCTCAATGTATATGCAGAAGTCCTAAAGACATTCCTAGACTTTGTCTCTTTGAAAACTCTAGATCCCGTCAGATTGATTTGTCAGTGTGAATGGTCTCAGACATCATAACAGAAGGTTTAGATTGTACTACAGTTCCAAACTTATGTAGTCCAATTAAGAAGTTCAGGGTCAGAAATCGCAGCATTAATGTGACCACATTCTTAAAAAGTAGTTCTGCTGAGAAAATAAGCAAAACTGAGTAATTAGAAAAACAACTGCATTGGTTAAAAGGAGAGTATTAGTAAGAATAGGAAATACAAAAGCCAAAGAGAGTGAGCCAAAAAATTAAAGAACAATAGAGAATATCAATAGAACAAAAACATATTTAATTAATGATCTTGGCAAAACTCTGGGGAATTTTAGTTAAGGGAATATTTTTAAATGTAAAAATAAAGCAAATGTAATTTCAGTTACCGAGGAGATTAAATGCATAATAGGATGCACTAACAACTGTATTTAAAACTAAAGGGAAATGGGCAAAATTTTGAAACATTAAAATTAATTAGAAACAAGTGTAAAAAATAAATTTTGAATAATTCTATGATAATTAGATAAGGGGACTCTGAATCCCAGACTTGTTTTCATGAAGGGGATATAAACATAATACTACAAATTCTACAAAGTTACAATATTTTCATATAATGCAGTTATTATAATAACCTAAAATATTAAAACCCAAATTCATTTAAAAGGCTAGTAGAACCTTGATACAAAAATTTGGCAATGGACGCTGGAGACATAGATCAGCTCAGTGATGGAGGGTTTGCCTGGTGTTCCCTGGGCCTGGGTTTCACTGCCTGCACTGAAAAACAACAACAACAATAACAACCACAATACAACAAAGAACAAGGAAACCATAACCAAAGCTCCAAAATAAGGCAATAGCAAACAAATCCAGTGATATACAGAAAGCATAAAATTACATGATCAACTAGGGTCTCTCCTACAGTTACAGATTAATTAATAAAGCTCAGCCGATAGATTACAGCAGAACAACGCTGTATTATTTTCATCGATGCCGAAAAAAGCCTTCAATGGCGTTTAACTTCCACTCACGAAGAAAGGAAACTCATCAACCATCAAGAAAATAGAATTAAGCGTGTCACATCACAGCGTCCAGTGAAAAGCTCAGAGACAGTGGGTATTGTCAACAGCGAAAGCTTGGTATCGTCATTGCACTAGAGATAGGCAGACCTTACCCTTGATAACCCCACTCCTACCCCAGGACCCTCCAGGAAAAACTGTCGGCAAACATACCCAAAGGAAAAAGTTATTTGCAGCAATACTTTTGGAATAACAAGGAAGTTCCTTTTTGGTAAGCTTTCCATCAGAACTACACAATGTCTGAGATAATCTATAAAGGAAAAGAGTGTGCTTAGCTCCTGTCTGGTGGTTCCAGTCAATCATCAGTTAACCCCGTCTGGGCCTGTGGAAAGCAGCACAGCAAAGCAAGAGGGGGCAGGGTTAATGCTACATCTCACAGCCAGGAAGCAAAATCAGGAGTGAACAGGGTACAAAAAGCCCACAGTCCTCCGGAAGGCATGCTGCCAGTGACCTAAAGACCTCCCACTAGGCCCTGTCTCTAGGTTCCACCAGCTCCCAGTGTCCCCACCAGAGATGAAGCCTTCAGTACACAGGATGTTTGGAGACAGGAACTATGCTCACCAACTAAAGGAAGAAATACAAACTTGGGTGTATTACTACTTGATACACTCTACAGCAGTGAAAAATGAGTTATACCTACGTATGTCAAAATACAAGTCTCTAATTTAATGCTAAACTGAAGTCAATCATAGAAGAAAATACAGCACAATTCTATTTATATAAATTTCAAACACACTTAAAAATCGAAACTTGTTTAGAAATACAAATATAAGACAGATGTGTGGAGCTACAGAAGTGTAAGAGTCTGCATTTCCCAGTGGATTCCCACGCCCGACCCAGGCTGCGCACTTCCTGAATTCGGGCCCACGAGAAGGGACAATTGTCCTGAGGGTTGAAAAGGAACACAGACAAAAGAGACCTGGCTCATCTACAAGAGTAAATGGCAACTTTATTAAGCATAAGTCGGGTATATATACTGTGGGGCAAAAAGACACCAGCCCCCCATCAGGAACAGGGAAAGAGAAAAGTCAGGGGGCCGCACCCAAGGTCGGAGAGCAGCTGAATAGAGAAGAGAGGAAGCCAGGTGGGCGTGCTCAGGCTCAGAGAAAAGCTGACCCAGGAACCTTGCCTGCGGGCGAGAACCTTGCTTGCAGGTGGAATTACCATGACAGAAGAGTTCTCTCTGAGCTACACCCTTGGGTAGGTGAAATTAACATGACAGGAGAGGGCAGTTCTATGCCACACCCTGGAGCTGATGCAGTGGAACCAGGAAGCAGAACAGCCCTGCATGGCGCCTCGGGAAAATGGGGAACCTGTGTACCCACACAGAAGGACACGCAGCAGGATGAACTGATAAGGCAGCATTTCATAAACATATTAGTGATATCTAGAGACATAGCTAATTGCGGTGGTTTTTGCATCATTCAAACACTGCTCATCTGTTTTTAATCTACTTAATATTTACTAAGTCTACGAAAAACATCAAGTGAAAAGGTAAGAAAATCAATGCCCCCATCCCAATACGATATGTTTGCAAGCCTCATAGCCTGCGCTAGCAAGAAGCTGACGGTGGGGTCTCCTTCTTTGTAAGTGTCTCTTGAAGAGGTCAGCTCTGCACAGCACATGGTTTGCAGGCATGGAGAGAGGACTGCAGAGTGTGCACAGCTCGTTGTCCGTTCAAGATCAGTGTGCCCCTCAGCCCTTTCTCAAGTCACAGACAGATACACGGGCAGCAGCAGGTACGGTGCCAAATGACCTGCTCGCCTGTTTCACTTTTGCTGACGTTGTATCTTATGCAACCCATTCCGAACAAAAGTATCTCTCATTCTTCTTTCTCTGCGCTAAATGCCCAAAGAAAAAAATGGATAAAATGAAGAAATTCATCTTCTAATCGATATACAATCCTAAAACATAACCTGGAAATATTGCAGGAGGATTTTAAATTACTGCATTGCAAAGCAAATTTTCTGCACCGTGTATTTTTATGCATCGATATTTAAAAATATGGGACTTGAATACCATAAAATGAAAAATGTAGCCCTGGAATAAAATCCCTCCTTTATGTTTATCTCTTTACTTGTACTTATTGATTTTGAAACAGGGCCTTACTGTCTGACCAGACTGGCCCTGAACTCAGGTTTGGGATCCTTCTGCTTCAGCCTGCTGTAAACACATTCTCGAAGAGGTAAGACATTTCACTTTCATTCTCAGCTCACATGGAAAGGAGAAGGAGGGGAGATAGGATCAAACTCAGGTCTCCAAGCTTGACTGACAGTTCCTCTACCCAATGAGCAGTCTCTCTGACTCAGAGAAATGAATTTTTAAAGCCAGGCATGGTAACAAACACTTTTAATCTGAGACTTGGGAGGTAAAGGTAGTACCATCAAGAATTCAAAGTCACTTAAAGATTTAAAAAATAATGTTTTCAAGCTGTTATAGGGAAATAAAGTGCAGATCCTTTGGAAAAAATCACATCGCTTGGTAAACAAATGAGATCTGTCCTTGCACTTCAAGTCATGATGAACCTTGAAAATTAATCACATACACATCATAGCATAGTAAGAGCAAAAGGAGAAGATGTACAAGACAGTCCACTGCTAAAGCTAGTTTCCTTCTAAAATAACAATAAAATATGGTTAAAATAAAGCAAGCATCAAGTCCCTTAATTTAAGTAAATGTGTAAATACACACTTTAACAAACATTTTTTGTTTTGTTTTATTTTTTTATTGATTTTTATTGAACTCTACATTTTTCTTTGCTTTCCTCCCTGCCTCTCCCCTCCCCTTCCAACCCTCCCCCAAGGTTCACATGCTTCCAATTTATTCAGGAGACCTTGTCTTTTTCTACTTTCCATGTAGATTAGTTCTACGTAAGTCTCTCTTAGTGTCTGCATTGTTGTCTAAATTCTCTGGGATTATGGTTTGTAGGCTGGTTTTCTTTGCTTTATGTTAAAAAACCACCTATGAGTGAGTACATGTGATAATTGTCTTTCTGTGTCTGGGTTACCTCACTCAAAATAATGTTTTCTAGCTCCATCCATTTTTCTGCAAAATTCAAGATGTCGTTATTTTTTTCTGCTCCGTAGTACTCCATTGTGTAAATGTACCACATTTTCCTTATTCATTCTTCGGTCAAGGGGCATTTAAGTTGTTTCCAGGTTCTGGCTATGACAAACAATGCTGCTATGAACATAGTCGAGCACGTGTCCTTGTGGCACAATTGAGCATCCCTTGGATATATACCCAAAACCCATATGTATCACCATGTACAAAACTCAAGTCCAAATGGATCAAAGACCTCAACATAAAGCCAGCCACAGTAAACCTTATAGAAGAGAAAGTGGGAAGTACACTTGAATGCATTGGCACAGGGAACTACTTCCTAAATATAACCCCAGCAGCACAGACACTGAGAGAAACGACTAATAAATGGGACCTCCTGAAACTGAAAAGCTCCTATAAAGCAAAGGACATGGTCAACAAGACAAAACGACAGCCTACAGAATAGGGAAAGATCTTCACTAGCCCCACATCAGACAGGGGTCTGATCTCCAAAATATATAAAGAACTCAAGAAATAGGTCATCAAAAGAACAAATAATCCAATAAAAAAAAATAGAGTACAGACCTAAACAGAGAACTCTCAACAAAGGAATCTAAAATGGCTTAAAGACACTTAAGGAAATGTTGAACATCCTTAGTCATCAGAGAAGTGCAAATCAAAACAACTCTGAGATTCCATCTTACACCTGTAAGATGGCCAAGATCAAAAACACTGATGACAAATTATGCTGGAGAGGTTGTGGGGAAGAGGGAACACTTCTGCATTGCTGGTGGGAATGCAAGCTGGTACAGCTTCTTTGGATGTCAGTGTGATGATTACTCAGAAAATTAGGAAACAGCCTTCCTCCAGACCCAGTAACAAACATGATCTTAATGGACTAGCAGTTTAAAAATTCAGTCAATAAGCACAGTGTAATTTTCCACCTGCTACATTTAAAAATGCTGTTCAATCAGCTGAAGAAAAGATCAATGTATAGCCAAGTTAGTATATTGTTTCTTATTTGCAAATCTGACTCATTGGGGTAGGTTAACTAATAATTCAGAGCTCAGAATCCCTATCTTTCATACTGAGGTGTTATGAAATATTAGGTAAGTCTTTAAATCACTGTGTCTAGGTAATTTTTACATTGTGTGCCATAGAACTTACCCATGGAGAAATAGAGCATAATGAAACCCCTACTTCAGCAATGTTTGAGTCCTTTAATTGAGATCAAAGTCTATCCATAAGCTGAATGAGACTGAGTTCACAGAATAAAATAAAACAGCAGTTATCAGCATTCAGTTAAATAAGCCAACAGAACTTGAGACATATCTATTAATGGCTGATAAATTCATGGGCTGGCAGATGGCTGAGTGGTTAAGAGTATATAACTGCTCTTGAGGAGGGCTTGAGTTTGGGTTCCAGCACCACCATTACACAGCTCACAACTGCTTAACTCCAGCTCCAGGGGGTCTAACACCTCTGGTCACTGAGGCACCTGCACTCATGAGCACACATGCCCTACACAGGCACACACATACACTAGTTAAAAATAAATCTTTAAAAAAAAACAAGATTACTAATCTTGTTTTCATTTACTCTTCAGGTGTCAACACTAATCTTTTTTTTTTTTGAGTCAGAAACATCCACTTAATTGGGGCTGTTAGTCGTAATGAGTAAATTGCATCATGTTTGAAATTCTGCTGTGCCTGCATTAAACACATGCAAACAGTATTTTCATACGGTGGTATTAACGAATTTGGGACTAGCTTTCCTAACTCCATCTCTGTGTGTGTCTGTGTGAGCAAGTGTATTTACAAGACTGTAAATATTCAGACATTCTAGACTTACACAAGTAGGAAATTGTGGCTTAAAGCATATTAGAGAGTCTCATGGTTTGGCTCTGACGTTTGGGGATAGTCTATTGGTTTTTAATTCAGTCCCCAAATGGATTCTTTATTCTGCCACCAAAGAATTCTGAACATTAGGGGAAAGACCACTGCTTTAAAGTTGATATACATAATCGGATAGATACTATTTGTAATGACAATTTGCCCCTATTCCTCTGGGCCAGATCCCAGCTCCTCAACAGCAGTCATTGAAAGTATTGGAGTCCAAAGGATAGCTTCTAGCCTACTTAGAAAGATATTGGAGGAAAAAGACAGATACAGAAAACCAAATAACAACTATCTCAAAGAGTTGAAAAACGTCAGAATCAGGGTCAAAGGTGAAAACCTGAAACACTTGATCCAGCTCAGAAACAGGATCGAAAACAATACAAATGGTTCCTGATCCTGGCAGCACCCTGTCTGCAGCTGCATCTGAAGATGAAATGTGGGGAGAGATACCTCAGCCTGGCTTAAAGATGGAGTAATCAGATTTTTGGAAAATCAAGCAAAAAAAACCCAATATAATAAAATCATACACAGTTATAGTATTATAGTTATATTGAAATTATGGATTGCTCTAAATCATTTACTCTTGAATGTGAACATAATTCTGAGATTAGTTAGTAGGCAAAAACAATTTGTTATATCTTCTAATAATACTCATTAAATACTATGTGTGTAAAAAAAGCAATATTTTTACAATATTTTGTCAGCTAAAATGAACCTATTTTAACCCTTATAAACTTATGTATTTAAATTTATGTAGACTGAACTCTGTTGGTTAGCTTTAGGTGTTTTCATTTAAATTTATTAAAGTTGTACATATTTATGGGACATGTATTGTTTCCACATGTGTACACATTGTATAATATTCAAATTCGGTTAATATAGCTATCTCTTTAAACATTTATCATTTTTTCTGATAAAAACATTCAAAATCGTTCATGTAAGTGGTTTAAATGTACAGTGTGTTATCACTTTATATTGTTACCCTACTCTGTAATTACACAATAAATCCTTTTACTCCTATTCAGTAGTAGTGTGAGAGCCATGGATGCGCCTTTTCCAGTGACCTCTCTGACATTAGACATTCTAGGAGCCGTCGTTCTGCTGGAAACGGCTGGGAGGTTCGCTGTCTGGGATTCCACAGATGAATTGACTGTCGTGCTTGCTTTGCATGCTTGGCTCATTTCACTCACTATTATGATATCTAGCTTGCTCCATGCCATGACCAAATATAATATTTTATCTTTTTATGGTTGAATAGTATCACTTTGCACTTTTTAGATATTGTACACAGGGCTGCAGCAATGATAGAAGGTTTCCCCTTCAACATACAGATTCCAGCTCCTTTGGATACTTGTCTAGTATTAAGACTGTTTGATGATAAACTACTTCTATTTTTGAATTTTTGAGGAACTTCCATTCCATTTTTTTTAATGACTCTATTCCCATATTAACAGCTTTAAGGGACCCTGTTTATACTTGTTTTTCACAGTATCTGAACGATTCTGAATTGGTTTTGTCTTTTAATTTATTAGGCATGTCTGTTTCATTTTTCTTTAGGTAGGATATTTTCAGGAAATTATAGTTTCAAAGAATCAGTTCTTACAAGCAGAGCTAATCTTTTAAAAATAATGAAGTTAGTGTCAATGTTTTTGAAAACTCTGAAAACCTGCTGTAAACATGTGCTCCTCAGTCAGCAGCATCATTCCGGGAGCATCATGTCACAGATAATCACATCTGTAAACAACTCAGGTGGTAAATTACAGTCCTGCGGAAGCTAGAGTCTATTGATGCTACTCTGAATGATGTTGGCAATGTCTTTATTGCTTAATTATTTTTGTAACTGTAACACCAAGGAAAATTGTTTGGACCACTAGTGTGTTTAAAAAGTCATAATTACTCAAATATGCTTTGTCATAGACGTTGGTATCGGAAAACTTACAACCATGCCTTTAATATATGTAAAATAAACAATCCCCACTGGACACTTTCGGCTTTACATAAAATTCAACTTTGCCACTAAAACTCCTGCAATGTCGTATTCAGTTCCCCTCCAGCTCTTCTGTGCTCACAGGCAAAATCAAAGGAAGAAACTGAAGACAAGGGCTGGGATGGCGGTTCTGCAGGTAGAGGAAGGCAGGCATAGGTGGGAAGAGAACGTCTCCACAGAGCTGTCCTCTGACCTCCACACATGTGCTATGGCATGTGCATACCCACACACATATCACACACACACATACACACACATAAACACACACATGTAAACACACAAATGAAATACAAATAAAAATAGCATCTGTGTATCTGGCAAGCCTTTTTCATATGAATTTAAAATAGCCAAAAATTAGCTGGAATGGTATGTGATTTCTCAGAATGTGGTCATGTAAAATTTGCACCTAAAATTTTGATAGCCCAGAATTTTTAAATTATTGTTCATGAACTAAACCAACCTTAGAGATCTGGTACACTATTAGCAAGAAATTTAAACAGGCAGATTCAAGTCAAGATGTTTGAGAAATCTTTCCTTTTTGAGAAAAACCACTGGTTTTCATACTTTTCATGAACAAATGATGACTTAAAATTTGGAGAAATAAATTAAGATAGGATGTGGAACTTCTGAAGATATAAAGTGAAGCCAGTCACAGGGCACAGATTAACTATTAAGGTTAAGAATCAAATTGCTTAAACAGAAACATTTGCAAACACAGCGCACACGTTTTCAGAATGAGAATCATTCACTCGGGTATCTCCCTGTACAGCTCACTTACGACTTATTACTAGAATAACGGGAAACGCCTGCACAAACACGGCAACCGTGAAATCAAAGGAAATGAGAAAGGACAGTCTTACAAGTGTGTCCCTGAGGAGTCTGTAAGAGGATAGCTGAATTCTCCTATTCTAAGAAATCCTCTCCTCCAGATCGATTTTTCTGCCTTCACTGAAATTATAACAGCCAGCATATGTTTTGAATCTGAGCACAGAAATGATTCTCTGCTTTGGCCAGACCCTTGCTCAAGGTGCACAGCTCCCTGAGACCCTTTCACAGCCCAGTGTTACCAGAGGATGGGAACCCAGCATCAACCCTGGGAGCAGATTGTCCTGCTCTTTCTTCCCATCGCCTGTATATATCACCATCACCGTCAACTCCCCACCCGAGCTGTCCATCTCCCGCAGTCAAATCAGCGGAGGTAACTCTCAGTCTCACAATGACAATGCCTATTCTGAGCATGGGGGAGGCGCCTTGCTTCTCTCCCACGGCTCTCTGTGGGAAACATCCATTGCTTATTAATTTCTTCCACACTGACTGATGAGGATGTTTTGCTAAAGCATCAAAAAGAGACAGCACCACGCATTCCCACAGCTCTGTAGTAATGATGGAATAGAGTGGGTACTTATCTTCTGATAGCCCTTGGGATAAATTTGTGGCCTCTGACAACAGATTGGTGCACCAGCGTGGGCCAGCTCCAGTCACACAAAACCTGAAGGAGATTGCGAAGGAATTCTAGACACAGGAGAACAGAGTTCAACATGGCTTTTGGTAGAAACATCTCGATTGGGAAGCAAACAGAGACGTGATATTTTAAGAGAAGGCTTCCTGACTCAGCAGTAGCCGCAAAAGCTATGCTGCTCCTCTAAAAAGGCTTCCTGGTTCGTGCTACCTGCATGAGCAGCTCTAGCTCTGTCAGGAGGCTGAGCACTCATATGGTGTTTGTGAGCAGCGTGCTACAAATTGCTTAATGGCTAGACATAATGGAACTGGGGTGGTACGCATCCCTCACAGAGGTGGTGAGCATGCCTCCGCCATGTTGGACTGGGCAGAGCCAAAAGGCAATGCAGCCTTAGCCCTAGCCACACCGCTTAGCATTTTAAGAAGTAATCCTGGTCAGAAAAGGATTAAAGACAGGCAATAGAGACAGATTCAGACAGATAGAGACCTCTAAATGAGTCACAGTGCTGGAAAAAAAATGTATGTGGACTTGTGAGAGAGAGAAAAAAGAATATGGAAAAAATAAAACAAAGTCTTTAAAAAGACAGAGTACACAGTAATAGGTTAAAGAAGTAAAGAAAAATAAGCCACATAAAGATGGACTATACACAGAGTGTCTGGTACATATACATATTATTGTGTTTGCTTTGAATTTTTTGACTGCAGAGAAACATAAGCTAAACATATATACATATACATGTATATATATGTACATATATGTGTTTATATATATTGTCATCTATTGTGACATACCTACACTAATGGCGAATCAATCCCACACCAGTTATATTTTAAAGGGTTATTTATTTTGGGGGGTAAAACTTACATACACCATAAACCGTCAGGAAGGGAGCCTAGTCGCTGAAGCAGGAGCCAGGAGCAGGAGCCAGAACCAAGTGCCGGAACCAAGAGGCCGAGCCGAGGCTTGCCGCTCTTCTTTTAAAGAGAAATATACCACGCCCCAGTAGGCTGGTATTTCAGCGGCTATTGGTTGACTGAGTGGAAGGCGCTCCCACGGCCCTGTGGGCTCGTGCTTCAGTGACTATTGGCTGAAGCAGCGGAAGGTACTCCCGCAGCACCTACACATTGACAAAAAATAGCTTTGTAGATAGAAAGTTCCAATAAGATTGGAGCCTCTGTTTAAATCCTTTTACAGATCTATGGGGGAAACATTATTAAGTGTGGTTCTCAGACAGTCACACAGTTTGATTTTTTGATTCTTACTCAGAACTCTTTCAGTTGGCCTCCTGAACATCAGAGCACCAAGCAAATGTTGTGTCATGTTCTTGGAATGCACAGCCCGAGAAAGGTCCTCCTAACTAAAGTCAGGGAGAAGGGCTACCAACTTTACTCTGGAAAGACAGGAGAGAGAATAGGTTTGAGCAGATATTCAGACATCCTTACCACAACTGAGAGGGCTCAACCGTGAGTACCTGCAAGTTAAAAGCATGATCTCCTTTCCTTCTTCCTGTATGTTGTGGAAGGGCCAGAGTTGGGGCTTCATGTGGAACTCCCATCCCCTCACATGAAACACAAAGGAAACAAATGGGAAGGCCACCTCAACACAATTACTCTGACTTTGGCCTCCCGGAATCCAGTGGGATTCCTGAGTGTGCAAACAAGTGAGACTGATTCTCACACCTTCTCAGGTTTGTTTCCTTCTCTTTGTTTATCTCTTTCAACTCGAATGTGATAGTTTTTGTTTTATTATATTTTGTTTGTATATTGCATTATGTTTAAAAGACTAAAATAAGGTGGCAATGAATAAAAGATTGCTGGCATCAACCTCTTACTCCCACGTTCACATAGATACACAGATCTGCATACACGAATATACACACACGCGTGACACAGACATAACATTTAAAATACCACTGTTTGAGTTTTGTAAGTAAGGAAATAGAGCCACTAAAGTTCCTCTCAACCTTTCAAACTCTGAAGTCACAGCAGGAACATTTGCTTATCTAATTAACTTTCATTGTACATTGTAGCGGAGCTTTCCAAGCTTTGGCTGTCTATTAATTAATTTATTATTACATAGATACAATGAAGCAGAAATTCAGAGAATTGGCATTGAGGCAAAGTAGAGACTTCTGGCTTCAACTTTATGGTATTAAGCTACCAATTGGTTGTTGCTAGAAATCCCTCGGATTTTTTTAGTTTTAATGTTGTTAGGCATACTTCACCATCATTGTTAGCTAAGTTCCAATGTGTTGATATATGAGTCATAAGTCCCAAGTACTTTTAGTGATTATTTTGATGGTGGGTTTTTTAGAGCAGAATTTTGCTCTGTGACACAGGATAGCCTTGAGCTCACTGTATAGTCCAGGCTGGTCTTGAAGTAGGAGGGGAATTCGTGCCTCTGTCACTCTCCCTAGCCCAGAGTTGGAAAAACAGATAGGTGTTCTATGTTCAGCTCCAAGTTAAAAACACTCTGATAACATCAGACGTCTTCTGTTTTATCCACTTTTGATTGTATTTACCAGAGGTCATATATTTAAATATTATTGGATTGCATAGAAAATGACCACAAGCAAAGTCAAACGGGAGAACAATGTCAGACTATGAACTAGAACTAAACCATCTATTGCCATGTCCTGGACACATTAAGAATTGTGTGAACCTGAAGGATGCTAACATACTCCACTTTATCTATGAGGGATACATCCAAAAGCCTCAAGAACTGAGAGTAATGATCCCTGTGTTTGCCACAATAATATCTATTAAATATCACACATGGTAAGAGACTAACAAAATGACTAATAACAAAAATGTAGCATGTGAGTGTTTCTTTATTCATGGAATTCCTTTACATTTTTTTTCTCTCCTATTGCATGGTTCTTACTGCCTGAATTAGCCTTCCATCAATGTTACAAATATGTGAGAAAAATTATCTTGAAGTAAGAAATGCTTGCTTTTCCCTCTGTTTTAGAGATTTCAGTCCATGATGATCCAGTTCTGTCACCTCTGGGCAAAAGACAAAGAAGAACGTCATGGTGGAGATCTAGTCATCCATGAGAGCCAAGAAGCAGAGACACAGGGGATCCAGCATCCCAGTGTCCATTTCAAGGAACACTTGCATGGCCTAACTTCCTTCCACTGGGTTTCATCTTCTGAAAGGTCCTATCAGACCCACAAAGCACCACAGTCTGGCAACAAAACGTTTAGTATACGAGCCTTTGGGCAAGACTTAAGAACTAAACCACAATTCCTCCTGAAAATGATGTAAGGTAATGCCACAAGATGACGTGATGTGAATGACATACACAACCTAGCAAAGCATTAGCCTATTACAGAAGGGTCATTCAACACAAGCTCTGCCCTGGAATTGTTGAGTTTCTTGTCCAGACGCCAATGGGTAATGTTTACAGCACGAATATGCTGAACAAAGGGATGAGTCACGCCTTGAGTAGAAAAAAAAAATAGGATGGCTTGTGATTTTTATCAAGCTACTCAGAATAGGATACAACTCAAAATGTATGAGTTCTTTACTTCTGAAATATCTCATTCAATATTTTCGGACAGCAGCAGACATGGAGTAACTGAAACCAAGGAAACTGAAGCTACGGATGACTGAGGACTGCGGCACCTTCAGAGCATGAAGAATGGGAGGGAGAACGCTCCCCCAAGAACTTCATCTGTATCCTGGAGTTTAAAAATAAAAGCTGTGCAGACACAGCTCTTGGCAGTTTAGGAATTATGAGAAAATTAAATTCTGTCTCCGCCTCACTTAGTGATTTAACTTCATGGCGCCCTCTACCCATCAAAACAACATTAGTGTGTGCACTTTTATTCTGACACCCATTGTGAGATTTCTAACCAAAATCAAGTTGCAGAGGAGAAGGCTTATATTAAACTTACAGGTTATAATTCATCACTGAGAAAAGTCAAGACAGAAACATAAGGGAGCCAGAGGCTGGAGCTGAAGCAGAGGCTAGGGAGGTACACTGGTTGTGGGCTTGCTCAGTTTGTTTTCTGACACAAACCAGTGTCGGAGGCTCAGATGAAAGGAAGCATTGGAAGAAACAGACTTGTCAAACATGCAGGCATATTTTCTTCAAAGGAAGGAAGTAGATGACACCTTGTCACCAGAAGACTGGAAAGAATGTTGTATGGAGGCTTCTTGTCGGTTCCTGGCTGCTTGGCCCCAAAATAATTACACAGAAACTATATTATTTAAATCACTGCTTGTCCCATTAGCTCTAGCTTCTTATTGGCTCTTACACATTAATTTAACCCATCTCCATTCATCTGTGTATTGCCACATGGCAGTGGCCTACCAGCAAAGTTCCAACGCATCTGTCTCCGGCAGCAGCTCTGTGGCTTCTCTATAACTCCACCCTTTTTTCTCCCAGCATTCAGTTTAGTTTTCTCTGTCTCACTCTGTTCTATCCTATCATGGTATCAAGACAGTTTCTTTATTAACCAATGGTATTCATAGCATACAGAGGGGAATCCCACATCAAGATATCATCTGGCAACCCAGTGATCTTTTTGCTCCTCTCAAGAGCCAACTTTCCTAAATCACAACAAATCTGGGACATTGCATAGGCCTTTATCTTGAACTTAGTCTCTCAGTGAATAGAACCCCTCCATATGAAAGAGACTTTGTGTATTTTGCATCCTCCATCAATAGAATCCATTTTTGTGATTATTACAAATCCTTTCTTTGGAATTTGTATTACAATAGAATTCATTTTTGTTGTAATGGTCACAGGTGCTTCATCAACTTTCCAAGGGAATTTTGATGTAGCTGTCCCTAAAGCTTTGTTATGAGAACTGTCTCGTGGAGACTCTTACCCCAAATGTGTAAGAAAATCAAACCGCAGGATCAGACAACCTAGAACTTTTGACCCAGTCCAACTGACCAAGTAAGGCTGTAACGAGTTTTCAGTTTCACCTCTTCATGGCTCGTTTCCCTGCCAGCTATAATTCCTGCAGGGATGCCCCAACAAACCAGAACCACATGCCATGGAAAGGGTGGGCGGAGGGCTTCTGAAACCAAGAAAATATCTCACAGACATGTCCAGAGGCCAATCTGATTGATAGGGGTAATCCCCAGTTGGCCTTCTGTTTTCTCAGGTGACTAGTTCTTGTCAAGTTGACAAAAAGCAAGTAGTGCACACATCCTAAGCCGTAACATCAAACAGTTATAATAAATCCCCAACCTAGAGCAAGGCCGGCTGGAGCCAAATAGTAAACTCCACAGTGTAGGGACTGGCAGTGGATGTCATGAGAACTAAAGGTGAGATTCCTTTGTTCATTAACTGTCTGGCACTAGCAGGACACTAAAGGGAGCTCTGTGGTCCATCTCCATGGAGCAAGAAGGATATTAAAAGGCTGAACAGAGGAGAGAGGTAAAGCAGAAAAAAAAAAAAGATGATTAAATGGTTAAAGTGTAAAACTAAGGAGGAAAGAGCAGAGGAAATGTATTGATTAGTTCAGAAGCTAGAAAATTCCATAGTAACATAATGTCTGTCCTCCTAAGTGCTCTTCCCTGGCCCCTCGGCTGCTGTAACCATGGAGATTATAACCGAAGTAAATAAATGAACAGTGCCCGAGGAAGTGCCAGTAGGTAAGTGGAGGGTGAGCAGCTGACAGCCATGTTTCATAGCTAAGTGGGGTTGAGTAACTGAAAACCGTGTACTTTATGCATTTGCTCCTGAAGAGATTTTTTAATGCAGTCATCTATTCTAGTTCGATTAGAATCAATTTCATTTTAAGTCTGGATTTTAGATTAAACTGTTAGTTATTACTTTGTTTTCCTTAGCAAAGGTCATGAACCTCTCTGAGAATCTTACAAAAGCACCCGGTTGTCTCAGAAAAAAAAATACATAAATGTCCACATGGATTCTGTCTTTTAGAGTCTAGATGCGCGTCTGTTAGGACGCCAGGATGCTCAGGTGAAAGCGCTCAGGCTCCCTCAGAAGACCATCTCCAATTATCCCTGGCATCTGGGACCAGGCTGGAATCCCTGGGCTGTTGTTCTTCCCGCTCTACATCTCGTCTGGACCCCAGCCGCTACAGTGCATGCTGCTCGGGCAGCAAAGGTGGAGCTGCAGTATCCTTGCTAAAGCAAACGCAAACCTTTTACTGTTTTAGCCAACGGTGTGACTCTGTTAGATTCCTAGACTAAAGGTGCAAGCGTGGGAGAGCAGGGAACCGTGGCTGCCCTCACGCTGCACGTGGCCTATATCAGAAGTCATCCACAGCTGCCACACTCAACGACACATTGGCACCAGAGAGAGGACCATTTGCTTGCCTTACATCAGCATATATTATATTATTATATTATATTATATTAGCCAAGCATATAAAGGCTGAAGCAGCTCTTAAATTGTAAAATCAGGATGACACAATTTCGCCTAAATACTCTGAATATAAAGTACCAGGTCTGAAAACGATGAAGCTGTGTGACTTCATGCTTAGATTTTGTATCCTCTCTAGTGATGCAAGTCACTCTGAGTGGCCCCTTGTGTAGCATTCATTGTAACCAACTTGAAGAAAAATTATCTGAGAATGCTGGCTTCTCCATCTTGAGACTCTCTCCATCAACCGTCCTTGATGAGCAGTTCATGTTGGAGTGGTGTCTTCCGAAGCCGTAGGAGATGGTGCAGAACCGCAGAAAAGGGCCCACCGGTACGACTTACACGGTGCGTGACTTGCAGCAAATGGCTTCATGTCTCTCAAATTTTATTTCCTCCCATGTAAAATTGAGAAAGGGGTAAATCTCATTTTATAATGTTCTTTAAAAAAATAAATGAAAGACAATGTAAACATTCCTTAAAATGTGTCAGGCACATCGTAATCCCTCAACCATATTATTATTGATTAATGCTTTCTCACAAGGGTTCTAACTTGCTTCGATGCGGCACCTTTGCTGAAACGAAGACACTGTTAGTGTCATACATTTTGGAAACAAAGACACATTGAGGTTAAATAATTATATTATTTACTTTCTGTTTCTCTGGGAAAACTCACAACCACAACAAAACCCTGATGAAAAACAACTAATAGGAGAGTTTGTTTTAGTTTCTGATTCCTAAGAGCCCATAATGGGGAAATGGGCACAGCTGTAGGTGTCCAGAAGAAGAAGTCACATCTTCAATCACTCACCCCTACCTGTAACATGTGAACCCGCTGTGGCTAGACTGCAGCAAAAGTCACCCCAAAAAGGTGACTCACAACAAATCAATTCTACTTCACATCTTTAGAGTGTATATCCACTCATCAATAGCTTTTTATTTCAGGAGATTGAAGGCAAAAATAGGTACCAAAGGCAATGATTAATCCTATCAGGAAAGGTACATCAGTTAATGATAATCAAGCTGCTTTGTTCTTGTTCCCTGACCTGAATCCCTCACTCAGCCATGTGCCTTTCTAAAATTTTGGATTGTCTTCTTGGGGTTTTCACCTCAAAACTATTTGACAAAACATCTAGTCTAACCTTCAATTATTAAAACAAAGCTGAAGCTTTGTTTCAGCTATGATGCACTCTAAACCCTCTGAACACATCTCCCAACATTAAGGTTAATATATTTAAGCAAGCTGAGCTACTGGGACTCAGTTGTTTTTCTTAATCATTGACCTAAGCCACAGTTTACACGGCTTCTCAGTAGAAACTCATGTGTTCTAGCTGTATGACGCTTCCTTGTTTATATTTTTTATTATCAAAGCTCTATTTAAACTAGCATTATTATTATCATTATATAATTCAACTTAAGAAGAAATCATCTTCATAGTAATCCACAGGTTAAAATGTCCAGTAGAACAGGATGTTTCCGTGCTATAAACACCTCTAATTGCATTACAGGCAATGGGGAATCTCCCCACACCCTTCACACCGTGCCGGGCACCACAGAAAGATGGCAGCAGCAAACATGTAAAGGCACAGCAGAAGCAAAAGACATCCTGGAGTCTGTGGTCTTTGCATAATACCTACCTGAGATTCACTCATCAGGGATTCACCTCCTAGTGTGCTGATACGTGAAGTCAACGGCCATCTGCTGCTTCTGTGATATGACTGCTGGCATTTTTCTCTCTCTCTCTTTTTCTCTCTCTCTCTCTTTCTCTTTCTCTCTCTCTCTTTCTCTTTCTCTCTCTCTTTCTCTTTCTCTCTCTTTCTCTCTCTCTCTCTTTCTCTCTCTCTCTCTGTGTGTGTGTGTGTAAGTAACAAATGGTGCAAAAAGAAGCCACGAATTTGTAAAGAGGGGCATGTGGGAAATTTTGGATGAAGAAAGGGTAAGGGGAAAATGATGAAATTATATTATAACCTCAAAAAGCAGAATTTTTGTTTTTTGGGTTTTCAAGACAGGATTTCTCTGCAGCTTTGGAGCCGGTTCTGAAACTAACTCTTGTAGACCAGGCTGGCCTCAAACTCACAGAGGTCCGTCTGCCTCTGCCTCTCTAGTGCTGAGATTAAAGGCGTGTACCACCACAGCCTGGCAAAAGAAGAATTTTTTTTAAACTGCAAGAATTCAAGCAATTCGTTGATATCCTTGAGGCTCAATAAGTTCTTTTCTGGAAGAATTAGAAACCATGGTACATTTGAACTGATTTAACTCAAATATCTAGAATATTTTCTGTTATTATCGCCTTTTGCTTCCCAACATCTCCTTACCCTTCAGTTTCATCCTTAAGTTTAGGTTGTTTTTAATTGCTATTTCTCCAAATTTTCATGGGGGAACAAAGTAGAGAGATTTGAAAAGAGATATCATTATTCATGGAAATTTTGAGCAGAAAACTTTATTATTTTTTATTTATTTATTAAAAATTTCCACCTCCTCCCCACCTCCCATTTCCCTCCCCCACTCCCCCTCCCCCACCCTTTCCAGTCCTAAGAGAAGTCAGGGTTCCCTGTCCCGTGGGAAATCCAAGGTCCTCCCCCCTCCATCCAGGTCTAGGAAGGTGAGCATCCAAACAAACCAGGCTCCCACAAAGCCAGTCCATGTAGTAGAATCAAAACCCAGTGCCATTGTCCTTGGCTTCTCAGTCAGCCCTCACTGATAGCCACATTGCTGCCTTCTTAGGAGATAGCCCCCAAGACAAGGCTTTCACAACAAGATAATCTCTAGCTAAGGATTACCCTTACCCACATGCTCAAAATCATGGGTTCTTCAAAACAATTAGGACAAGGACTGAAGTACCAGGTCCTGGTGGTCAGTACCATTCCAAAACCAAAGCCTCAAATATAAAGTCCTGAAATTGAATGCAGTACCATCTGTGCAATCTAGAAAATGGCGACATGTTTACATTTTCATAGAATATTCTAAATCTTTTAAAATTATTAAAAATTATTTAAATCATTTTTCAAAATTTTAGCTCTTAGATGTTTTGTAGTGCTTTCAAGAAAGTATGTTTCACTACATGACATATCACTTAGTCTATAGCAGCATTAGCGGTCTTATAGTTAGTCGCCACCAGAGTATTCATCAATTCTTACTAACTACAAAGACATGTGAAACATTTCTTTGGTCTATGGACAGTAATGTATGATTTTTTTTTCATTTTTGTTTACTTCTCTGTCAGGAGCAGTTGTCATGAGCTATGCTGAGCCAGGATGCAATTACAGCTCACAGCAATTGATAACGCCGAGGCCAACCCACCAGAAGAAGTATTCCCTGATGGGGTGCCCCTCAGCAAGGCTGTTTGCCCTGACTCTGCAAACTGTTGTTTCCTCTGTAATTTCAGTTGTGCAATAAAAGCTAAGATATCTCCTCATTGCCATGCATTTTCATGTGGCGTGCATATGTAATCTCATGACTGCATCCCAGTGTTAAGGGCACATATATCTGTGAGACCTTGGTGAGAGAGTAAGTCACCAAGTGGGGGAGAAAGCCACTCAGTATACAAGTAAACAGAAAAAAATTGTGCCCAATAATTGATTAGCAGACTGCTGAGCTTTTGAGTCCTGCTAGAGAGGGGAAGCACTATGGTTTCCCAGCAAGAATAGCCACTTTCAAAAGGCGGTATTCACCACACATTGCATCTGAGCTTGTCTCCGCCAGAATGCATATTTCTCACGGGTCGTCCTTCTATATGATGCCAGCTGAAACCTCGCTGCATAATCCTGCAGACAGCAGCACTTTTCCTCATTTGTTTTCAACCTCTCTACCCGTTCATGATCAGCTGGAGTGTGATGAACACACAGTTGGTATCCAGGACATATTTTATATGATTGTTAAATAATCTAAATGCCCCATTGTTAAATAATCTAAATGCCCTCCACACTGTGAAGAATATATAAAAGGCAACAGGACCAAAGTCCTGTGGTTCCTTTAGCCTTTATCAGGTTTCTTCGCTGCTGTAAGCACTTACTGAGGAGATTGAAAGGAAGGTGTTATTCTTTTCCTTCTAAATATCTGCCTGCTCTTCCTTATCTCTAGCATACTGGCCATCTCACAGACACTTGCTCCATCCATCAGAGGGTCCTACGAACACCTCTTCAGAAAACTGCACCAAAAAGCAGGGCTTGAGTTAATGATTCCCGGCTTATGACTCACCACAGTGCCTCCTCTCCTGCACTGCAATGAGATATAGAATATGCTTTTCATTGATTTCCAGCCTTGTTATATAAACAGAATATGTTTAAGCTTCCCCTTTGATATTTCATAGTTCTAATAAAAAATACCAGAAGCAGAGAAAAACAAAACTATCAAATAGCCACTGGAGTAACACTGACATTGCCCTAATACAGAATTTTCAACTTATAAATTAGGCAGTATGTTGACAATATTGTATAAAAAACAATATCAAACAGGCTATTAGATGAAACTAGGTATCAGTATTAACTGTGAACAGAATTATTCTATGACTTATTTGAGAAGAAAATAAAAATAATAACCTAGAAAAATATTTCTTTCCTGAGAGATTTTCTCTGTGGTTCCTAGTTTGGCATTTGAAATTCTCATATTAATAAAGTCGTGAATGTGGGAACTGAAGCTATTAAGTCGTCCACGTCTTTTGTGGGGACATCACAAAAAAAAAGTATTGTAGAAGTAGAAGCACTGGTTCCCATTAAAATATCACACTGTCGTGGAACACTACTGTCAAAGAAAGAGGCAGAAAGCAAGGAGAGACAGAGGCACAACCTCCAAGCGCTCCTCCCTTCCTCTCCCAGTCCCTGTGTTCCAGTCTAAGCCCCTGCCATCTTCCACTGTGCTCACTAATGAGCCCTCTGGCTCTAATCTCTTCACACTTCTAGACTTCTGATTCATTCTGCGACTACCAACAGAGGAATACATGTGAGATGCAAGCCCGACCTTGCCATTATCAGATTTAAAACCCATCTACAGGTCCTTGTCCCTGACATAGAAACCTTTCTCCCACAAGCTCCTGGAAATCTCATTAACCACTTCCAAGTGAAACTGTGGTCACTTTCTATGAAAGCCCTGTGAAACCCTTCAGTGTTTACAGCTCAGAGAACTCTATTAAGAATTACAGTTTCTAAGCTATTGAAAATTTCAGGCTTCATGTGAAATGATTTGCAGGGACCTCCATACACCCATCATTGTAGCACGTGAAGTCTTTTTTCACCTTTGGGGGATATGAAACCGAAGCTTGCACTGGTTCAGGAACTTTCTCATCTTGGTAGTAAATGATCAAGGAAAACATTAAATTCAGACCTGCGTAAGTCTAAAGCACAGGCTGAACACCATGACATAATGGTCACTGAATGCACAGAATTATACTTAAAAGTAAGAGGTTTAAAGTGCCCCATGTTATTCCAGAAAATTCAAGATTGGTTCCCAGCATCCATATCAGACAACTCATAGCTACCTATAAATACAGCTCCAGGGGATCCATCCCCCCTCTTCTGACCTCTATTGGTACCTGTACACACAAGTACACACACACACACACACACACACACACACACACACACACACCCCACAAACACAGACACAAAAAAACCTAACAAGCCAAATCCATTTGCACTTTTAAATAATCATGGTAGCACATGCATGTAAGTCCAGTGCTCCAGAGTAATACTCCAATTTGAGGCCTGCTTGGATAACACAACACATTGAATTGCTCCCTCAATGAGTGTGGGTGTGTGTGTGCATGGATCGGTAAAAATTATGCTTTTAACGAACTGTATTACTGAAAAGGACAGACATTACACAACTCCTGTCAAAACTCTAAAGGCATTCTTCATAGAGTGAGAAAAACCAATCTTAAATTTTATATGAAAACACCAAGGTCCTAGACTATCCAAAGTAATTTAGGGAAGAAAGAAGAGTTCTTGGAAGTACAGCCTCTTCAAACAACATGGAGGATATACAGTATCCAAAACCTCATTTATAGCCTCATGGAATGAAACAGAAGAAAGACCCAGATATAAGCCCACATAGCAATAGCGGAACAGTAGGATATCACATGTAAAGGACTGAAAGTAGCTTCTCCTTCTCCCCAGCATAGACATAGAAAGTTGTGCATGGATACATATTTGGTTAGCCCCATTGTTGGGTTGGGGGACGGGCATCAGAGACAGGCAGATTCCAATATTTCAGTAGCCAGCCTACTGTACATGGTGACCTTCCAGTTCATGAGACACTTTGTCCCAAGGTAATAAGGCAGGGAGCAGAAGAGGAAGACACCTGATGTTGTGAGCTGGCCTTCATGTATATGTGCATGGTGTATGTACCTAAACACTTACATACATGCACCACACATATGCATACCACACAGAAAAAGGAATGACGGAAGGGAGGGAGTAAGAGAGGGAAGAAGGAAGAAGAGAAGAGAAGAGAAGAGAAGAGAAGGAAGGAAGGAAGGAAGGAAGGAAGGAAGGAAGGAAGGAAGGAAGGGGAAAGAAGAAGGAATGAAGGAGGGAGAGAAGGAAAGAAGGAGGGAAGGAAAGAAGACTAGACTAGTTTATTGCTTTTAGAAGCAGAACGCTGTTTGTTACATTCAAAAAGATGATTCCCCATCCAAGGTACATGCAATCTTTTAATTAAATAATGGGAAAGGGTATCTGTCTGTCTTAGGATTTCTATTGCTGTGAAGAGACACCATGACTATGGCAACTCTTGTGAAGGAAAACACTTAATGGGGTGACTTACATTTTCAAAGGTTTAATTCATTATCATAAAGGGATAGGACAGTATGCAGGCAGACCTGGTGTTGTAGAAGTAGCTGAGAGTCCTACATCTTGACTCACAGACAGGAAGTAGTCTGTTTCACTGAGCATGGCTTGCGCATATATGAGATCTCAAGCCCACCTCCACAGTGACACACTTCTGCCAGTAAGACCACACCTACTCCAACAAGGTAACACCTCCAGATAGTTCCACTCCCTTTGGTGACCATTTTCTTTCAAGCTACAAAAGCAAGCATCCAAGCAAGTATATACTTGCATCCAAGCAAGTATAACTAGGAAATAATCTAGGGTCACTATTCTAATATCTGACAAAATATAATTCAAGCCAAAATTAGAACCGAATTTTTTTAAAGTCACTGTATATGAACTAAGAAAAAAATCATCAAAAAGACTACAGAATTTTAAATGTATGTACCCCCAAACATGGGTGCACACAGCTTCATAAAATAAATATGACTTGTTGCAAAAGAAATGGTTTAATTTATATATACATATTGTTTGCTTGGGTTTTTTTTTAAAAAAACTTGCTTTTATTGGGCAATATATTTTTTCTGCTCCCATCCCTTCCTTTCCTCTCCCTTTCTACTCTCTCCCATGATCCCCATGAATAGTAAGGAAGCCATTTGTTGGTTCCCATCTGCTTAGCCCTGAAATAATATTAAATCACTTCATGGCCCATTAGCTCTAGCTTCTTATTGGCTAACTCTTATATAGTAATTTAACTCATTTCTATTAATCTGTGTATTGCCATGTGGCTGTGGCTTACTGGCTAAAGTCCCGTCTGGCTCCAGCAGGGCTACATGGCTTCTCTCTGACTCTGACTCTGACTCCTTTCTTCCAGCATTCTGTTTAGTTTTCCCTGCCTAGCTCTGTTTTCCTGTAGCTCTGCTATAGGACTAAAGCAGTTCCTTTGTTAACCAGTGATATTCACAGCATACAGAGAGAAATCCCACATCACCCTTGCTCCGAATTTACTCAGATCTGATCTTTTTCTACTTTCCATGTAGATTAGATCCATATCTGTCTCTCTTAGGATCCTCATTGCTGTCTAAGTTCTCTGGGATTATGAATTGTAGGCTGGGTTTTCTTTGTTTTATGTCTAAAAGCCACTTATGAGTGAGTACATATTATATTTATCTTTCTGGGTCAGGGTTACCTCACTCAACATGTTGTTTTCTAGGTCCTTCCATTTGCCCACAAATTTCAGGATGTCATTGTTATTTTTTTTTTACTCTGTGTAGTACTCCATTGTGTAAATATACCACATTTTCTTTACCATTCTTTGGTTGAGGGACATTTAGGTTGTTTCCAGGTTCTAGTTATGACAAACAATGCTGCTATGAACATCGTTGAGCACATGTCCTTGTGGTATGATTGAGTATCCTTTGAGTATTGAGGTAGGTTGTTCCTTAATTTTCTGAGAAATCTCCATACTGATTTCCAAAGCAGCTATACCAGTTTGCACTCCCACCAGCAATGGAGGAGTGTTCCCTTTAACCCACATCCTCGCCAGCATAAATTGTCATCAGTGTTTTTAATGTTGGCCATTCTTACAGGTAAAAGATGAAATCTCAGAGTTGTTTTGATTTGAATTTCTCTGATGGCTAAGGATGTTGAGCATTTCCTTAAGTGTCTTTCAGTCATTTAGATTCCTCTGTTGAGAGTTCTCTATTTAGGTCTATATGTTGTAGGAATCTGTTTGTTTGTTCCCGGCTGCCCAGACTCAAAATAACCACAAATAAACTTTATTAATTAAATCACTGCTTGGCCTATTAGCTCTAGATTCTTATTGGTTAACCCATTTCTATTATTTTATATTTTGCCACAAGGCTGTGGCCTACTGGCTAGGCTCCAGCTGGTGTCTGGTGTCATTCTCCTCTGGTGGCTCCGTGGCCTATCTTGACTCTGCCTTCTATCTCCCAGCACTGAGTTTAGTTTTCCCTGCCTCACTCTACTCCTCTGCCCTATCACAGGTAAAGACAATTTTTTTTATTAACCAGTGATATTCACAGCCTACAGAGCGGAACCCCACATCATGTAACCCATTTTCTACTTGATTATTTGTTCTTTTGATGACCAATTTCTTGAGTTCTTTGTATATTTTGAGATCAGTCCTCAGTCCAATGTGGGGTTGGTTAAGATTTCTTCCCATTCTATAGGCTGTCATTTTGTCTTGTTGACTGTGTCTTTTGCTTTACAGAAGCTTCACAGTTTCAGGAGGTCCCATTTATTAATTGTTTCTCTTAGTGTCTGTCCTATTTGGGTTATATTTAGGAAGTGGTCTCCTGTGGCAATGTGTTCATGTGTACTTCCCACTTTCTCCTCTATGAGGTTCAGTGTGGTTGAATTTATGTTGAGGTCTTTGATCCATTTGGACTTGAGTTTGTGTATGACTATAGATATGGACCAATTTTCATTCTTCTACATATTCATATCCAGTTAAGCCAGCACCATTTGTTGAATATGCATTCTTTTTTCCATTTTATATTTTTTGCTGTTTGTCAAAAATCAGGTGTTCATAGGCATGGGGATTGGTATGTGCATCTTTGATTCAGTTCCATTGGTCTTCCTGTCTGTTTTTATGTCAATACCAGGCTGTTTTCAGAGTTTGAAGTCAGGTATTGTGAAGCCTTCAGAAACTCCTTAATTATACAAGTTTTTTTTGTTTGTTTGTTTTTTTGCTATCCTGGGTTATTTTGCTTTTCCGTATGAAGTTGAGTATTGTTCTTTTGAGGTCTGTGAATAATTTTGCAGGGGTTTTGATGGACATTGCATTGAATCTGCAGATTGCTTTTGGTAAGATAGTCATTTTTACTATGTTAATTCTACCTAGCCAAGAGCATGAGAGATCTTCCATTTTATGATGTTTTCTTCAATTTCTTTCTTCAAAGATTTAAATTTTTTGTCATACAGGTCTTTCATTTGTTTGGTTAGAGTTAATTCAAGATATTTTATGTAATTTGTGGCTATTGTGAAGGGTAATGTTTCTCTGATTTCTTTCTCAGCTTATTTATCATCTGTTTAAAGGAGGGCTGCTGATTTTATTGAGTTTATCTTGTATCTTGCCATGTTACTGAAGGTATTTATGAGTTGTAGAAGTTCCTTGGTAGAATTTTTTGGGTCACTTATATATTTATTCAGATTAAACCAGCACGATATCATCAATTTAAAAATATCTATAAGAAGTAAAGAGATTTTAAGTGGTAAAAATATATCTCTCAACAAAGAACTGCCCAGGCCAAAAAAGATAAACTGGTGTATTCTACCAGACTATTAAAAAAAACTAACACCAACATTTCTTAAGTTACTCCATAAAGTAGAAGTAGAAAGAACAACGCTCAGTAATTTAGTTAATTCATGTTACCTTGACAACAAATTCAAACAAAAACCCAACAAAAAGGAAATTACAGAACAACATCCCTGAAGAACATTGATATGGAAAATTCTCAAATAAAATATCTGAAAGCTGATTTTAAGAACATACCAAGAAGTTCATTCACTCATTATTCCAGGGATTCAGTAACACTTCGCATATATAAGTAAATAAGTGTAATGTAGTACATAAGTTGACTAAAAAAATCCTGTGACCATCTCAACATTCTACTTAGTAGGACTCTGGTTGCTCAGGAAATAATGTCAACAATTGAAAAGAAGGGCCTATCATGGTTAGGGTTTCTAATGCTGTGAAGAGACACCATGACCACAACAACTCTTGTAAAGGGAAATATTTAATTGAGGTGGTAGCTTACAGTTTCAGAGGTTCAGTTCATTATCATCATGGTGGCAAGCATGCTGCCTTCAGGCAGCTGTGGTGTTGGCTACAACTTGATCAGAAGGCAATCGGAAGTGGTCTCAGACAGTGGGTGGTATCTTGAGCTTAGGAACTCTCAAAGCCCACCCCCACAGTGACACATATCCTCCAACAAAGTCATACCTCCTAATAGTGGAACTGTCTATGAGTTTGTGGAGTCAACTACATTCAAACTGTGACAGGACCTCATGAAATTAAAAAGTGTTTGCACCATGGAGGAAACACAAAAGCGAGTGAAGAAAAGTATACGGAAGGTGAGACTGTCTGTGCTTGCTATGCCCCTGACAGATGATCTGTATCTCAATATGCACAGAATTCAGAAAAGCAAGCAAGAAGTTAAGCAGTGCAATTAGTAAGTGAGCTAATGAACAGTTCTTAAAAGCTATACTATAAAAGGTAACAAATATAGAAAAGACTCAACCTCACTCTCTAGAAGACAAATGAAAACCAAACTACATTGAGATTCTCCTCATTCTACTCAGAATGTCAGTTATTAAATAAACATGAAACAGCGAAGGCTGGTGAGGTTGTGGACACAACCTTTGCATAGCTAGTTAGAATACAGGTGTCCTAGTTAGGGTTTCTACTGCTGCAGTGAGACACCGTGACCCAAAAGCACGTTGGGTAGGAAAGGGTTTCCTCAGCTCACACTTCCATATCACTGCTCATCACCAAAACAAGTCAGACAGGAACTTAGGCAGGACAGGAACCTGAAGGCAGGAGCTGATTCAGAGGCCATCGAGGGAGCTGCTTACTGGCTTGTCTCCCATGGCTTGTTCAGCCTGCTTTCTTCTAGAACCCTGGGCTACCAACCCAGAAAGGGCCCCACACACAAATGGCTGGGGCCCTCCCCCACTGATCACTAATTGAGAAAATGCCTCACAGCTGAATCTTGTTGAGGCATTTTCTCAATTGAGGTTCCTTCCTTTCAGATAACTCCAGCTTGTGTCGAGTTGGTAGAAGACTAGCCAGGACAGTAATGCTAACCCCTGTGGAAACAGTGTGGAGTTTTCTCAGGAAACAAAAACTATCGCCCATATAATCCAGCTGTTTCACCACTGGGTGTTTACATAAAGACTATCACAGAGATATCTGCACATTAATGATTGTTGTAGCAGTATTCACAGTAGTTAAGTTATATAATCCACCTAGGGTCCAAAAACAAAGGAATGGATAAAGAAAAGGTGGTGTGTGTGTACATGTGCGTGTGTGTGTGTGTGTGTGTGTGTTAACAAGGAATAACAAAGTTTTATGGTTCACATGGAAAAAGAGAAGCAGTTGAATATACTCATTTTAAATGAATTAAGTCAGTCTCGGGTAAATTTCATGATATTTCTCATTTGTGATTCACATATTTCATGCAAATACATAAAACCATATATGTGTATGTACATGAACTTAGAAGCCAGGATACATGGTTGTTTAAAGAGAAATTCAGAGTAACAGCTGGGAGGAGTAGGGTCAACACACGATATATGACAGTGTGAAAATGTTCTTATATAACACTGTATGATGGACAGAGGATACGCAATAGAAAAATATAGAAATGTATTATAGTTGGTTCTGTTTATGCTCTAGAGAAAACAGTGCTAATAGTTCTACCCAGTTTAAAAAAGCCTTTGTTACTTTAACTATGTTTGACAACTTGCCCTCACTTTGACCCCTAGAATCACATATGTAAAATAACAATATCATTCCTAAGAAGCTACTGAAAGGGTGAGATTAGTTTAACATGTCCATAGTCTGCAGAATGGCATGTGGTCCATGAGTGGTCAATGTACATTAATTCTGTGTATAATGGGTATATTTCCCCATCCTTTCCTTTTTGTGAACCCATAAATATACCTTTAAGTCCCCAAATAGAATTTGGTTAGATCAATAGGATGCTATGAACTCATTCTGGAGAATAGAATATCTCACTAAATTATGAAGACTCTTCAGTGCTGAAGTTCATGGGGCGAAGACAATTCTTGGCATATAAAACCTACTCAATGCGTGATGCTTTGTGTTGTCTAGGACCAGGTAGAATGATACATGGGAAACAATGGGGATATTAAAAAGAATTAATAAAGACACTGGGTATTCTAGGTGGGGAAAATTCATTTTACAACTCAGTCCTGGGAGAGAAGGAAAGAAGAGAACAGGAGAGGAGAGGAGAGGAGGGGAGGGGAGGGGAGGGGAGGGGAGGGGATAGGAGAGGAGAGGAGAGGAGAGGAGAGGAGAGGAGAGAGTCAGAGAGAGAAAGAGAGAGAGAGAGAGAGAGAGAGAGTATTTTTTTTCCTACCTCACAATTTGGCTTGGCATGATCTGAGCGCTCCCCGTCTCATCCCCTTGGTAACATCCCTGCTTTTCTAAACCTGGCTGTTTATAACAGAATGTTTGCTGGCTGTCAGGTTGGACCAAAACAAATACCCACCTAGAACAAAGGCAAGACATTATGATGATTTACCAATAACTTGTCAGAATACCATCTAGAGGATGCTTGAGGATAAATGAAATTGCAGAATGAGAAACATTTTCCTAACTGTACTTATTTTCTCTCTACTATATTCTCTCTTTTATAAAGAATACTCTAATTTCAGTAAAATACACCCACTCCCACCTTCTTCTTCTGGCTAAGGCCATTTGGTACAAGTACATGTTCCAAAGAACACTCATTTGACTTTAAATTTGAAGCAGTACCTTAGAACAAAGAGGCTGAAGAAATCAATGAGCATAATGGCCACATTAATAAGAACAAGAACTTTAGAGATGAGAACTGTGATACTTAATGCAAGCTGTTCAAAATAAAGGGAAATGTAGGTGCCTTTAAAAGTCCCACTAAGCAGGCAAGTGAACAAATGCATGGACAGCTGGATTTGTTGGAAAACAGAAAAGCTAATGGCCCCCAGCAGTCATCTTACCCAAGCTACATGCATGAAGCCAGAACTCCGTCAAACCTCCTCTGGAGTTTAAAGTGACAGGAATGCTGTCATTCAGAGTAAATATTGAATTTGCTGATCTTCTTGGGGGCAAAACACTGGAAACGCATACACAAATGGCACTTTATCCAGTTAGCAAGATTTCTCACATGAGCAAATGTAATTTTCACACTGCAATTATTATAAGACATCTGAGGCCATTAAGGTGTGCAGCTAAGTCTAGTCTCCGGTAAGAAGAAAAATCCTGATTTATATTATTTTCCAATTGCCTTTTTAACAAGATATTATTTAAATGCAAAACAACAAGCTAGCAGCAGCCAACACCTGCACATCTCTCCTTGTCTTCCTCTGTGAACTAGAGCTGAAGCAGCTTCCAGATGTTGGGTCGTCTAACCATTCTACCCAAAAATCAGCCACAAGAAGCTGATAAAGCACCCCACCTCCAACTCATCTTAGGGCTTGACCAGAGCCTTGAAACAGGGCAAGTCTGCAAATCTAAGACAAGGGAAGTCTCATAGAAAAGAGAGCAAACACAACACTGGCGGCTGCTGCTGCTGCTGTTGCTGCTGCTGCATTACACAGGCATCCACGCACCACCTCCAGCTGTAGCAGACGAACAAGTAGCTGAGGAGTAGGTGCCGCTTCTATCTTAATCTCCCTCCTCCTCCTTGTTTTCATTGACCATGCTGCCAAATCCAGAACTGTCACTCCAGGGCTCTATCATTGGAAGAAGGAGGAGGTGTCTAAAAAGACCAGTACAGTAATTTCATTCCACCTCTTCACAGTCCTGCCCGAGAATAAAGGTTATATAAAATGACCAACAGGGCCAAGGAGAATTTAAGGCAGGCATCATGAACCAGATTTCAGGGAGGTGTGTTTTTCTTGTTAACATGCTTCTGCTGTCACGGTTAAGCTACACCCTACTTTGAAAACATGCTAACAACACTCAGCAGCACTGCATGGTTTCCTGGGTAAAGATTAACTAATATTGTCTCCATTGTGACAAGCTTGCTATTTGTGGCTAAAGACAGATGGACTTAGTTCTGTGTGTGCCTCCATTGCAACCACTCTGCTGTGAAATTCTTTCAGTTGTGGGGAAAACAATCCTGAGCAAGACCACGCCACGTTTTATGTTTCCTGATTTCACTTGTACCTGCATTCTCAGGCAGATGATGGGAAATTGAAGAAATCTTGTTTCTTCCTATTCTTTTACTTTTCTGAGTCTGGGTTAATCTATGGAAATCTACTTCCAGAAATATTTTAAACCCTAGCTAAAAGCATAAGGCAAGCTCCAAGTCTGGGCTGTTAAATATCTCCAGAAAATGAAGTTGCCTTTGTAATTCTAGAGCCTAAGTAATAGTCTTCAGATAACTTCTATTGTGTAGGGGCCTCTCTAGGAATGTTTTTATTCTGGTGAGGCACATTATCGAAGCCAAGAAGCAGTAAGAAGGTGGAGCCCATGTGGAAACTCAGACCTGTATGTATGTGGACATATGAACTTAAATCCTGTGATAATGTGGTTCTGGTTGAAAGATGTTTTCTAGAAGAAAAAAACTGCTTGTTTTTTGTCACATGGAAGCTTTCCCATATGATGCTTCAACTTCCTGTCTCTACAGACAGCCATGTCCCCAGGATCTGGGGCCCGGGTTTGAATATGTGATCACAGGAGGAAAAGGTCTCAGGGGTGTGCCAAGATGACCTAACAGTTGTTGGCTGCTGTGATGCTTAACTCACCATGATTTAGTTTTCTGCAGAAGAAAAACAAAAATGTATGAAGTTGAGCAATGGAGCGAAGAGCAATGAAGTCTGGGATCTGATTTTCTCATGATTCAGCTCTACTGGACAGGTAGTAAACTATATAAAACCACATAAGTCAATCATTCATCTAAGAACATCTGGAAATTTAGGGCTGCAGAAAGTCATAATGGCTGGAGGTCAACAAAGAATATGTCCCTGGCCATTGCCACTGTCTCCAGGCTCCTGTTCACAGAGTCACTGACTTGCACTAGCATGTGGTGGCTTCATCGATAACTACCCACATAGGTTCATATGTTTGAATATTTGATGGAACTGTTTCGGGGAAAATAAGGAGGCATGGTCATTTTTGGAAAAATGTGTCTGTGGGAGCAGGCTTTGAGGTTCAAAGGACTCAACTCCAGAGTGTTTTTTGCTTCCTCTCAATGAATCAGGACGTGCACTCTCAGTGACTGCTCCAATGTTACTTCTATCTGCCACCATGATAGTGATGGATACTTATCCCTTGGGAACTGTAAGTCTCAAATAAATTCTTCCTTCTGTACATTGCCTTGGCCATGGTGTTTCATCAGAGCAGAAGAGGAGGAGCTAATACAGACCATGTCTCCAGAGTTGGAAGGGGAAGAGAGTCCTCCTTTGAAAATGCCCTTTCCTTTGGAACTTTGGAAATGTGTTACCCATCGTTTAGCAACCCCTTCTGGAGATCAGACAATTTTCATCCCTGGAACTTGTAGCAATTCTGTGTCCCTGTGTCTTGGGTGAATGATTTTAAATCTAAGCATTGGAAATAAAAGCTGGAGGAATACTCTTGGGAAAATGCCAAATGGCAAAAGTTTATTTGAAAGCTGAGTACTACAGAAATGCACAGTACTGTTGCCTTTTGTTTAAAACAGGGACCTCCCAGCTCTAGGTGACATAGTGCTTTTGAATTTATGGTGAACGTGTGGGTGTTCCAAGAAAAAAAAAAGAAAAGAAAAATGAACAGAAGCAGAATTTTTGTGTAATCGATTTATCAGTGTAGTGACTTCTTATGGTCCTCTCCAGACCAACTGCTAATTGCCTCACACTGAAGCTCTGAAGTCCAGGGAGATGTTTATGGCCCCAGGAGCTCATAAAGTAAAACTGTGAAAATATTCCTGTTGACTATGCAGCGGGGACTCTGAAAACTAATTAGCTGTAACAGCCCTGACCAGGCAAATCATATACTCCAGTTAGAAAGCATACTTCCTAATACATAAATGTCCCTGGAAATAGAGATGTGATTATGTTCATGCTCTGGAGATAAGGTGCTGTCTTTCCAGGGATTTAATGTCACCTTCCTGTGGGGAGTCCTTCTGGTTATGTGTCATTTTTATTGGTTAATGAATAAATGGCTAATGAATGAAGCCACCTTGACTACAATTGGGTGGAATAAAGCCAGGTGGGAAAACTAAACTGAATGCTGGTAAAAGTAGGTGGAGTCAGTGAGATGCCATGTAACTACCAAAGGAGAAAGTTGCTGACCAGAGCCTAATACAACCTTGCTGGTAGGCCATGACCTTTTTGTAATGCACAGATTAATAGAGATGGATTAATTTAAGATGTTAAGAGCTTAACTAGACATACACTTAAGCTATGAGCCAAACAGTATTGCAAGAACAAGTAGCCATCTGCCTAGAGAATTGTGCCCAAATGTTTGGAGCTGATGCTAAACTAACATATATATTTTAAAGGCATCTTGACTTAAAATTTTGGGTCTAAGAATATGTGGTTTTGGAGAAGAGGGTCTGCTTCTGTTTCCACAGAGGATGAGAACCTGCAGATTCCTTCCAAACTAATGTGGTTCAATGGAACAAGACTCCCTGAAAGGTCTCCGTACACCCCTAAAATTACTTCACCCAACAAACAACAGAAAACAATTTGGAGAGAATTATGCCCAAATTCCCAAATATTATTTGTGAATGTTTATTTTCATTTAGAGGGGAATACTATAGGGATGAATACTTTACATTGGTATGGACCTTGTTTTATTGATACAAAATTAAGATCAATTTTGTTGTACTGTGTATATGTATATTTCTTCTCTTGATTAAGGTATTGTGGTTTGTGTAACTCATTTAAAAATATAATATATAATTAAGAAATACAGGTTAATAGATAGTCATTCATAACAGTCAAGCTTTCGTCATGTTAGTTCGGCTTTCTAGATATACACAGATATATTTCAGTTGGATAGGCATTCTTTAAATCTTTCAAAGACTAACAGAATAGGGCATTTAAAATGTTTTAAGAACTTAGGACGTTTCATGACAATGAGACACATCTGCTCCGGGAAACATCAATCTACTTCAAGGGGAAGATGAGCATCAAAGAGGGTCCTTATGGAGTTTGTTAGCCATTTGGACAAGGAACTGCTCTTGCCTGGGCTGCTTGATGTTATGCTGTATGAACTGGACACGCAGGACCCACAGAGAAATGACTGCTGCACTTGCCTCAAGGTGAGAACATCCTTTGGGGTTCCTGCTTCATGACTGAGTTTGCCAGACATTCTGTAGGACACAGAAGAAAGTGACTGGCAAACTTCTAGTATAGGTAGAACTGTCTCTGAAATTTCCTGCTTCATGGGAAAGTCTGACAGATACTATGGGCCTGTAGGCTAAAGATGGATGCCCCACTGTTACAGAAGAACTTTGGGTGACCTGTTCAGGCAGCAAGATATTTCTGTCAATTCTAGAGCTTTGAAAGTTGCTGACAATGTACTTCCTGTTAACTTAGGTAATATTATATCCTTCTGGAATCTTTGATAAAGTTGAAGAATAGGTAGTTATAACTATAGTTTTCCTTAGTTATAATAAAAGAAAAAGTACATATAGATATTATAACTGTAATTCTTGCTTCATACCTGTTTTGTTATATATAATTTTACTTTGTTAAAGTTAAAACCTTCCTTTTTATTTAAATAGAAAAGGGGAAATGGTGTAGGAAGTCCTTCTGTATATGTGTTGCTTTTATTGATTGATGAATAAAGCTACTTTGGCCTATGGCAGGGTAGAATGGAGCCAGGCAGGAAAACTAAACTGAATTCTGAGAGAAAGTAGGCAAAGTCAGAGAGATATCATGTAGCTGACAAAGGAGACAGATGCCCTCTGGAGCCTGTTAGAACCTTGCCAGTAGGCCATGACCTCTTTGTAATGCACAGATTAATAGATATGGGTTAATTTAGGATGTAAAAACTAGCTAGAAATATGCTTAAGCTATTGGCCAAACAGCATTGCAATTAATATAGATTCCGAGTGATTATTTTAAATCTGGGCAGCCAGGAAATGAATAAGCAGCCTCAGCCTACACTTCCTGATTTGGTATACATCTTTGATAAATGAGATGAATCACATACATCAGTTATTTACCCTTCTTTCTGACTGATCTGGTTTGCCTTAGGGACAAAAGAGGCTATAACATGAGTCATGGTGTCTGCTCATTGCATTTTGCAGTTTAGGTAACTATATTCCATTTCTGTTAAGAACTTCATCTTTATAGTTGCAGACAATGCTCTTCCAGAACGCAGTATTACTTACCCTTCTTAGTATTCCCGTGAGATTGGTGTCATCCCTAATTCAGACCTGATGTTTCTCAGGTGTCTGCAATGGAAAGCATTGGTATTAGAGAAACATGATTCTAATCACCCTAAAGAAACTGGCTTTCAATGAAGAGGGTGATACAAATAAGCAAAGGAGATGCACCCAAGGAGCCTACAAGTGCCTAATATGTAGTATTTGGGGGCAGAGATGTTAAGAGAACTCTGAAGGTGGGAGAAACTGTAGTATGATTCAAATAACCAGGTGAAGGTAATCATGCAAACATCTGCAAAAATGCATCGCAAAGTGCATTTCAAGAAGAGTAAAAAATATAATACCTAAAACAGTAGTGAGCAGAACAATACACTGGAGGCCAGCATAAAGACTGTCTATATGAGGAAAGGGAAAAAAAGAAAGTAGAATATAATAGTACATTTAAAAGACACTCTAGGCCCTGACCACACTCCAGCAAGGAGCTAGGTTAGCCCAATCATAATAAGAAGCAGCAGACGAGTGACATAGCAATAATGAAACACGGCATTTTAGAGTTCAATACATTGGGCTAGGCTGCTTGCATTTAAATCCTATTTCTGTAATTACTAGTAACGCATACTTAACAAATTTCTCATCTTCTCTGTCCCTTGGGTTCTCATCTATGGAACAGAAGCAGATTTAATAGCCATCTCAATGGATGTAAATGGACAATGGCAGGCAAGCTTAGGAGAGGTTCTGGTCGGTAATACCAGGTGGATAATAACAACAAGTTAGTTAGCATTATGGGTTTTGAGACACTTCCAACAGTTTTGTGAGATGGGGCTGTAATGGGCAATAGTGGAAGCAGAGGTAACAAATGAGGGGGATGTTTCTGTATCTAGGTCATAAATGGTAGAGGAGTAATCTGGAACTAACATAGTAAAAGTAGTGAGTGGTTGAAGTCAGAATCTATTCAGTATGCTTTGCCAGCAGGACTTACTCATACAGAAAAAGTGTGGTGTGAGACAGAGTCAGTTTTGACTCTCATATTACAATTGTTTTTACCAAGAACAGTGTGCACAATGGTGCTCTTAATCCTTGCTATATACCAGGACCAGGGCACCGGTGGTTTACTGACTGGTGGTATCTTGCTATAAACATCCATTCCTAAACTTTGGGAGAGAGAGCTCTACCTATGGGGCAGCTAAGCTGTGGGAGTAGGTAGAAACAGCAAACAAGAGAATGCTAACAGGAGAGAAAAGAGCCAAGACATATAAACTGAAAACCTTGTTTTAATGCCATGATTACAGTGGAAAATTAATCAAGTAAGACAGAAGGAAAATGAGATAAATATCCTAGAAGCCTAGGAAAGAAATAATATCAAAACAGAGTGCATGTGTCAAATATATCAGAAAGAAGGAGGAGGAGAAGGAGGAGAAGGAGCAGCAGAAGAAGAAAGAGTAGGCAAGAAGGAGGAGGAAGAGGAGGAGAAGGAGAAGGAAAAGGGGAAGAGGAAGAGGAAGAGGAAGAGGAAGAAGAAGAAGAAGAAGAAGAAGAAGAAGAAGAAGAAGAAGAAGAAGAAGAAGAAGAAGAAGAAGAAGAAGAAGAAGAAGAAGAAGAAGAAATGCAAGCATTGATTTTGGCTGTGTGCAGATAATTGGTGACCTCAATAGTTAAACACAGAAGAAAGTGGGATAAGTACTGGTGTTAATCTAGAATTGGAAAGAGTGAAGGAATTTCTGATTGCGTCTGAGAAGATATTGATCTATAAAATTAGGAAATAAGAATTTAGAGAGGGGATTTGGCTTGCTTAGGAAGCAGTCAGCAAACAATGTGTGAAGATGTCTGTGTTTCACCAGCAAATGATGCAGCCCTACACATGATTAGAGTAGAGACAACTCTGCCATGACACACTGGGAGCACAGACTCCTGTTGATCCTGTTTCAGTTGTGTAATATAATTTGGATACTAGCTTGAAAGCATCTTTTTGTCATGAGAAAATGGAAAGAAAGCTTTCAAGGGAAAAAGGGCTAACCATCTGACAGCGTGCATTGCATAAGTGCCCGGAATGAAGAAAATGGAAATGAGCTGAGATGGGAAATTGTGCCGAGCTGTAAAACACAAGAGGAAACTTTCAAAGAGCAGCTGATGCAGCCTCGGAAGTCGAGAGAGCTGTCCCCCCACTTGTTCAAAGCAGAAAACACATGCTGTGCCTTAAAATTTTCAGGGTGAAAATGCTTACAAAAAAGAACAAAGACAATGTGTTCAAACTTCCTCTTATCTGAAATAGGAAGTGATGTTTTCCAAAAAAGCTTAATTTTGGTTCCAGCAAGCTCTCCTTTTAACCACCAGTAACAGCATAATTATAATCAATGTGTGCTTATATTTCACTTTTGTAAAAAGGAAACTATTCTGTCCTTTAAAGGAATTTAATGAGATACCCTTATAATTAATTTTAAAACTATCTTTATTTCCAGTTCTATCTTTAAACACTCTTGCAAAATAGATATTCTCATAACCCTGTGACCAGGTTATTTTTGAAAGGCAAAGTATTACATAAGTTGGAAGAATTTTATAGTCTAGCTAAAGAAAAAAAAATAGCATGAATGACAGAACCCCAAAGACTATGATATAAATTGTAGCTCTAATAATTTGCTTAGAAGTTATTTCCAAGAAAACTCCTAAAGATATCTCATCTCATAATGATTCAAGAAAGCTTCCCTTTAAGGTCCTCCTCTCAGAATTAAGAACCATATGTGTGTGAGCACTGAGATGAGAAGACACGGTAGTTTATGACACTCTGACCAGTTGAAGATGTGAAGAGAAGTGTGTAACTTGACTGCACATCAATTCTACCTAGAACTTCCAAGTGCCAAAGAAATGGCCATGGAGGAGACTATGGAACCATGGACCCAAATGAGTCTGGCTTTCCATCTGCTTCTTCCATTCTGCTTGATTTTCTTCTGCAACACTTTCATTTCCCAACTATATAACATAGTAGATGTCTTACCAGGTTGCTAATAGACACAAGCTCTTGAAGAACAATTAGTAGATCTAACAGTTATGAAAGATATAGACTAAAAACATTACCTGAAGTTTGTGGAGACAGTCCTAACCTTGTAAGCATAAGTATCTGTGTCAATGGCATATGGATGGAGCAGAAAAAGGGAAATGGAGGGGGATATGAATATATTTCTTTATATACATATATGGGGGCTGGAGAGATGGCTCAACCATTAAGAGCACTGACTGTTCTTCTGAAGGTCCTGAGTTCAATTCCCAGCAACCACACGGTGGCTCAAAAACATCTGTAATGAGATCTGGTGCCCTCTTGGGGAAGAGACCTGGCCAATCGTCCTCATCAACTTAGACCATGAAACTCAATATGGACAAGTTCAACAGAACCAATCAATAATGGGTAGTGCAATGTTGTGGAATAGAATATTTGTTTAACTATGTAAAGAATTGTTGCATTTGTTTGTATTGCAGAATAATTGTTTAACTGTGTAAAGATGTGTTGCATTTGTTTATGCTTCATTGGTTTAACAATGCAAAGGTGTGTTGCTGTTTCACCTTGCCTGCCTAAGGAACCTGATTGGTCTAATAACAAACTGAACAGCCAACATATGGGCAGAGGAGGGATAGACAAGGTGGTAGGGTGGAGAGAAAAGGGGCAGGGCCAACCCACCAGGGCTGAGTCCGTTGGGGACCAGTCAGCCAAACACAGGAAGCAGGAAAGCAGAATGGACCGTGTGTAGATGAGGTAAAGAAGCCTTAGGACAGCACATAGACTAATAGAAATGAGTTCATTTAAGTTAAAGGAAAAAGGCTAACTAGAAACAAGACTAAGGTAAGGCCAAGAATTCATAATTAATAGTCTCTGTGTGATGTTTTGGGGGCTGACAGTCCATGAAAGTCTGCTATTGTGTAAGGGCTTATGAGGCCCTATTTCTATCAGAGAAGCTATTGGCAGTTGATAGCTTCTAAGATAGAGAGTAATTTCTTTTAAGGATGAGGCCATGGGTAGCATCGTGCAGGCGACACTGGACTCCTTGGTTTATAAAAAATAAGAAGACATGAAATTGGAAGGAACACATGTTGAAAAAATAAGGGTGAGGAGAGAATTAGAGTTAGATGTGATCAAAATATGTTATATACATGCATGAAATGGTCAAAGAAAGCATTTTAAGAGACTATAATTTTTAATGGCAATATTCAGGTATCATAGTACCATGAAGACACCAGCCATGCCCAGTATCACCATGACAACTGAACAGAGAAGCATACCTGTGAGAGAAGACTGCTTCTGGAAAGCTGGAATGCAAGGCAGTGGCAGAGAGGCAGAGGCTATGTTGAGGCAACTTATTCACAAACACTAGATCAATACACAGTCATGGGCATTCAACTACAGACTCCAGGAACACCCATATGGCTTAGAATTATATCAAACACTCTTTATTCAAAAGACACAGATGAACAATTTGGCTTGGATGGGGGTACTTTTAACACATCACAAATATAAGGCAATAACAGGGCTGTATATATAGTATTTGACACCTAAATACTATCTTTCTTTTTACCCTGGATGATGGGGTACCACTTTTGTTTAAGGAGCTTGAGGATCTGTTGATGGGCCCAGACGTTTCAGATGAATATAAGTTGGCCAGGTGAGAATCAGACAAAAATAAGACCTTCTCAACCTCTGACTGCCTTCAAGTCTCTTGTAAGAATCTATAATTATTCTCCAGATCAGAACCTGACATCAAACATTGGTTTCCAATGACTCTTGTCAGCTTCCTCTGATTACAGGTTTGCTCCCCTGTCTCAGCCTTCTCAATTACACTTGGCTTGCTGCCATATATGCTACCATGATCACCACCAAGATCTAAACGGTACCTCTCCAGACACGTTGAATGCTTCAGTATATTTACAAATGGAAGCTATAATCACACCTCTTGTGGGAGCAGCCAGTTTTGTCTTCATTTCACAAATGCAGAAATTATCCCACCAAACCATCAAAATAACAGGTTAAGTGTTTTGACCCAATTCAGCAAATATTAATTAAAAACTATGGTGTCATGTATTATGCTATGACTATGAAAAGGAAAAATAGATCAGCACAGGAGTTGTTTGACTCACGAGAAGGAGCTTTGTACATCATGTCATATCCACAGAGTAGCCTCTACAGTAAGGGAGCAAGCCGCAGGTGCTCTGTGAACCCACGAATGCACGGCTCACATTCAGGCTCAGTGTTCCTTGCTGGGTATGAGTGGAGAAATGTATGGCACACAGTTAAAATAGCAGCTATGCCTTCCCACACCCTATACTCACTCACAGCTGGCATGACACCTATAATTTAAAGTGGTCCTGAATACAGTCTCCTCACAGAGGCTATAATTTTATATTTTGTGACTACATACTTACTTGGTGATCATTTTCAGTGTGGGGCATCACGGCTGTCCCTATACAAGTCGGCAGTATGTTTTGACAGAATGGGGGACACCCAAAGAATAAATTCAAAGGGCCTTAATTCACTTAAAACTCCCTCACCTCCCTCAATACGAAGCTTCTTAACAGAAGCCAGGGCTTTCCCGTGCACCATTAGAGGTCAAGTTAACAGCTAAGGTTTCCTGTAGCTCAGTGGTTAATAGCTCATACTGCTTTTGAAGGGGACCACAGTTAGGTTCCAGCACCCAGTCAGGCTGCTCACAACAGACTCCAGGTCCACAGTATGTGAAAACACTTCCTGACATCTGTGGGCACCTGCGCTCACGTGCCCGTACCCGCACGCAGATACACACAATACATTAAAATAAGCCCTCGCAGTATGCTACTAATAAAACAAAATGCAACGGGCCTAGACCGTGACAGGCATGCTGTTGACTGTTTTCACATGGTTGTTCCTGCAATCCTCACAGTGTCGTGAGATCAGTATAGAAGCCCCTCCCCTTAGCTGATGAGAAACATAACAGGCTCCAGGCGGTGGAAGGACATCCCAGGGTCCCACAGCTTCAGCCAGGATGTGAGGCCAAGACGAATCAACTTCACAAGAACCAGGTCCACCTGGCGTATGTAAAGAAAAGCTGAAAACCATGACTGTAAGAAATTTCCTAAGGGAAAGGAAAAGAGAAGCCCAAGCAGGGAGATTAAAGAGCACAAGTATTTCAGAGGTGCCCAACAAAGCCATATCTATTCTATAATTGTGGCAGTGATGAGCCTTATCCAAACACTTACCTGTGTGTAGCCTTCCTGCCATTCCTCCTAATCCCAACACACTCTTCCCATAGACTTTATTCTTCCATTTGAGAAACTCCAGGATCCATTACCAGACCAAGATCCAATTCTCCCCGCTCACACAGCAGGCACATGTGGGGCGCTAAATTGCAGGAAATGATTACCTTTATTATTTACATCAAAGACCTATCTATGAAAGATAGTCCCAGGGTGAACAATTACTGAAGAGCTGCCAAGGGTGGACCCTCTGCCAAGTACTTGCCCACAGAGCGTGTTTCTAGGACATAAAGACAATGGTTCTGGGGAGTTTGGAACTGCTCTGTAGGTATTTTCTGCATCCTGATAACTCCATCCCTACTCCAGGACCAAACAGGCTTTCCTGCAAAGCACAAACCTCTCAGTGTTCTCTAAAGAGTGAATGGGGTCATCGGCATCCTAGTCTGTGCCCTTCAGCTAACTAGCATGAAACCTTCAGAAACCCAGCCCTATCTAACATCCATCGCCATTATGGGGGGAGCCAGCATGTAGACAGGTATGGTGGGACGAGATGAGGACCACAAACCTAAGTGAGTGATGCTCCATACCCCCAAGGAGTCATCTTGGAAGCTGTTAGGGATAGTAAAACAATAAAATTATTACTGAGATTTTAACATACCAACCAGTATTTTATTATGATGTCATTCCTTTCTCCAAAAGCATTAAAACAGAAGCAAATCACGACAACGCATATCAGTAATTATAGCACTCAGGAGACTACAAAGAGTGGATCATTACATACACGCAGGAGTACCTCAGCGGTAGTAGAATGCCGGCTGAGGATGTACGAGACCTAAGCTTTATTACCAGAACCTAATATTAAAAAATAAATAAAATATACTTCTTCAGTGGCATAAACTAAAATACTTTTAGCATATGTGTATGTGGTCACATGTATCTCACATCAGAAGGCTATGGTATCTAAGAGAGTAAATAGGGATGGAGAGATGGGTCAGCACTTAAGAGCAATTGTTGCTCTATCATGAAGACCCAAGTCCAGATCCCATCACCACTCGGCGGCTCACAAGTGCCTGTAACTTCAAGAGATTCCACACTCTATTTGGTCTCCTTATCAACACACCCATATTTACACATTCACATACATACACTCCCTCACACACACATGAAAAATAAAAAGTAAGCTTTCAGTGAATAAACATAAAAATGGAATTTCCTAGACAATAGTGAACTGTAAGTAATCATGTATTAAAGCTGCTTCAGACCCAGATATCTTCAGTGCATTATCATTTCATGTTATTTAAGGCTCATGAAAGTCCTTGGACATATGTGTTCTTATGCTTGTTTTATTAATAAGAAATGAAGTTTGGAAATGACATACTTGGCAAAGCTCACACTAATCATTTGAGTTCATTTCTGTCAGATTCCAATTTCATGTAACAAATAAGACTACAGCTTCCCACCTCTGTTCCCCTTGTCTACACCTGTCTTCTCCTTCCCACCCCTACACTAGCATGGCCTCTGCATTTCAGCTGATTTTTGCATCAGAATACCTGGGTGTCCATCACTGCGTGTTCATGTTGTTACGTAAAGATGGAGACTTTCAGCTCAATCCTTGCTGTTTCCATTTAGATCTTCCCCCAGACAAACATCATCGGCTCCGTTCTCCAGACTGCAGACTTTCCCACTGAGATAGGGAAAACAGCTACAGATTGCTTTAGGTTCTCAAAAGTCTTGAGTGGTTGGCAGAGAAATTTATAGCCACAGGTAAAGTGACCTTAAAAGTCACTCACTCTGCTCGTTCCTAGACCATGATAGTGTTAGAATAGACCACTCTGTTGGATTCCGTTGGAATCGTGGTGCCAGTGCATATAATCCCTACCCTTTAGGGACCCATTACTACCTTATTATATATATAATATACATGCGTTTGTATGGATCTTGGTATGGGTCCATGAGTACATGTGCCTGTGGGGTCTCCCAAAAAAGGTAATGGATCCCCTGAATCTAAAGTTATAGGCTATTATGAGTCACTCAATATGGGTGCTGGGAACAAACTCCAGTTTTCTGAAAGAGGAAGCACATGCTCTTAACTGCTAAGCAATCTCTCCAGCCTCCTGTTATTACCTTAAAATTTTGTTCTCTGTGTGTGGAGATGCTTGTATGTGGTTGTATGCATATGTGTTATATGAAAGTCAATATGAGGAATCTTTTTCAATAGATGGCCACATTAATTTTTTGAGATAGGATGTTTGACTGAACTTGGAGCTCACTCGTTTGTCTGGACTGGCTAGCTAGCAATCTTCAGAGATCTGCCTCTGCCTCTACCCCACTGAGATTACAGGTGTGTACCGCTGCACCTAGCTTCCTATGGAGGTGTTAGGGGCCCAAACTGAGATCCTCACACTTGTGTGAAAAGCATGTTTGTTGGGGGAGGATGCTCCTTGTTCATTCCTGTCTACCCAGACTCCCAAAATAATCACACAGAAACTGTATTAAGTCACTGCTTGGCCAATCACTTAAGCATATTGATAGCTAGCTCTTATTTCTTTGGTCAACTCATTTCTATTAATCTGTGTACGGTCATGAGGTTGTGGCTTACTGGCAAGGTTCTGGCAAGTCTGTCTCTGGTGGTGGCTACATGGGGTCTCATGACTCTGTCTACTCTCTCTATGTATATATCTTTTCCATTCTGGCTATATTCTGTTAAGCCATTGGCCAAAAACAGCTTCTTTATTCATTAACCAATAAAAGCAACACATAAACAGAAGGACCTTCCTCACCACATGTTACTAACTCCGCAGCCCGTTCTCTGTTTATGACATAATTCTGTCAAAATCTTCATTCGTCATCATTACTGAAAGTAACAACTAGTTAATGAGCAGTTGTCTCTCATTTTTTACAAGGCATCACTTGTAAAATGTTTGCATAATGACTCTCCTACGGTATGTCCACAGTGTTAAACCCTTCTCTGTCTCCTATACGCCTTTAAAATTTTGTTCTCTGACCTTAGTCCAATAGCAACCACTTTCATCTTTGATTTACTCCACAGCACATGGCTTGCCTCCTCTTAGGTGTTCCTTTTGAGATGCCTTTGTTTTTGTAAAATTTCTTGCTGTTCCAATAGGATTCTGTCACAGCCTCTCTCCTTTACGGCCATACCAAACTCATGTTAAAATGTTTGTTCCAACATTGCTACTTCACGGTTGAAGAGTACATCTTTCCTCTCATTGTGTCTTTTTGAAGAGATCTTGTCAGTTTTACTGGCCTGCTGCCCTATCTGTAAAGAAATGCTAGGCTGTTGATGTATTTATTATGGTGTTTTAGCCTGAGATTTAGATGTGGGTTTCCAGCACTCTGAAAACACTCTGAATCTGGAAAAAAAATGTCTGTATATGTGTACTTTCCTAAGGAAAGCATTTGTGATTTTCATGAAATCACATGAAAAATCAGAATCATGAAAAATCAGAGATCCTACGATCTCTGATAGATGTAAATAGAATCCAAGAGTGCTGAACTGAGAAGACATTTTTTTTATTGATTTTATTGAGCTATACATTTTTCTCTGTCCTCTCCCCTTCTACCCTCTCTCATGGTCCCCATGCTCCCAATTTACTCAGGAGATCTTGTCTTTTTCTACTTCCCATGTAGATTAGATCCATGTATATCTCTCTTAGGGTCCTCACTGTTGTCTAGGTTCTCTGGGATTGTGAATTGTAGGTTGTTTTTTATTTGTTTTGTGTCTAAAACTCACTTATGAGTGAGTACATATGATATTTGCCATTCTGGGTCTGGGTTATCTCACTTAATATGATGCTTTCTGGATCCATCCATTTGCCTGCAAATTTCAAGATGTCATTATTTTTTTCTGTGACCTAAACATAGAGCCAACTGAACCTTACAGAAGAGAAAGTGGAAAGTACACTTGAATGCATTGGCACAGGAGACCACTTCCTAAATATAACCCCAGCAGCACAGACACTGAGAGTAACAATTAATAAGTGGGACCTCCTGAAACTGAAAAGCTTCTGTTAAGCAAAAAACATGGTCAACAAGACAAAACAACAGACTACAGAATGAGAAAACATCTTCACCAACCCCACAGCAAACAGAGGTCTGATCTCCAAAATATACAAAGAACTCAAGAAATTAAAAGACATTTTAAATGGAGATGTTAGTTTTCTGCTCTGGGATAAGAGACACTTAGGATTCTGTTGTAAAAGCAGTCTGATTACTTATATATTTCAAATCTTTCAAAAGTACAATTGAAATTAGATCTTTATCTACAAGTCTTTTTTAGTATAATGGACATTTCTCATTATCTTGATTTTTACTAAAATTAAGTAGAAATTAAGTAGAACCAACATTGATTATAGGAATATCTTTTATTGAATACTCTTCACCAAATTGCTGAGAACTTTCTATACATTATATTTAATATTTGAATAACAAATAGTTGTCCATGTTTCCTTATGACAAAACTAAAAAAACAAAAACAAGACACACAAAAACAACAACAACAAAAAAAACAACCTTCAACAGAACTCCTAACAGCAGTCATGGCCAACATATTAGATGCCAGGCCTATGTGACGGGCTCTGGAGTCAAGAAACCCTACCTTCTCATGTTCTAGTTGCCAGTTATTTATGTTTGCATTAATAAAACAAGGAAATATACTATTACTTAATCAATATGCCTTGCTTGGGTTTTGATCTTCTTTTTCAACTGGGATGATTTTACCTCCTGGGGACATTTGACTGTGCCTACATAATATTTGGTTGTTGCTAATGAGAGAAGGCTAATGGTATCGAGTGGGTAGAGGCCTGCGAGGCTGCTATAGCCCTCCTGCAAACAGGATCGCCTCCCATGACAAATTATCTGGCACCGGCTGCCTGCAGTGCCCTGCTGAGACATCCTGCTCTAGACAGGAGAGTGGGAGGAACAAACAGCTCCGTGATGAAAATGTCAAGGCCCATTGGTCACGCATTACCGTGAGAGAAAAAACAGTTAACAGATGATACTTGAGCCCCTGATGCTGGAAAACAACAACAACAACAACAAAAGCTTTGCTTTCCCTTTGACCTCACCTCATTTTTCTAACAGTGTCCATGCAGCCCCAAACTCTGTGTTCTCATACTTCAAAAGCAGCAGAGTCAATGAGAGGGTTTCAAAACCGTGATCTCCAAGAGCCAACTCCAGAGCTGGATTCGAGGGTTTGAGGGTCCAGGTGGTGCTGTCACAGGCCCACAGCTGCTCAGGCAGCGGCGCAGATCCCCTGTCCTTCTGGGGGCTTCTCCGCCTCCCCCGCCCCCTCCCCCACTAACAGGGCATCCTTGCTGTGTGCTTGGGAGAAAGCAGCTGTAGATTCACTGTGTAGCCTGCACATTAACAAGACTGAAAACCACTCTTTGAAACTTTTAACTCTACGTGAGGAAAACTGAAATCTATCTAACATCACATTTCTCTGAGGGGAAAAAAAAGACTATCTTCTATTAATTTTTTCAAAGGCCTTTTAACACTTTTTCCCTTTTTCTTTAACAGCTTAGAAGATACAAACTCGTTTTTAAAAAGAAAAACAAGAAAAAGACAATGCCTGCAAATCATACTCCTGGAAGAGCCATGGTGCAGCATTTAAAAATCTACACTGTGTTTGAGAATGTATTTGAATGTGTGTATGTGGGTTGTGCATATGTGTGTGCATACATGTGTGTATGTGATTTCCATTTCCTTTTCTGTCATGAGGCCCTCTCCCTGCTGCCCTCTGCAGCCCGCCCTCCGTTTCTCTGAGCACATACTTGTTGCTAATGTATTTAACTTCCTCTTTCCTTCCAAGTTCCTAAAGACCTAGACCAACTATCTCCTTTTATTAAAATTAAATCTTGGGTAATTTGCATAAATTTTCCTCTCTTGCCACACATCTTGAATTAAATTCATTTTTTATTGGAATGTAAATTGTCTTCTTTCAGCTACACCCAAATTTGTTCTTTAGTGCCACAGTAATTGTGTGGGTGATTTCTCTGAGTGCGGTTAGTTTATCTTGAGATAGAACCGGTTAGAACTCATCTTTGCCTCTGAAGGAACTGGGGCTTCATCTCTCTCTCTCAAACACTGTGGTTGGTAGGTTGCTTTGCTGCTGCCTCCCGATGTCCACAGCCTTTCAGCTACTGCCAGACCAACTCTGGGCTTCGCCAGTTGACTGTTGGCCACGGGCATGGTGAGTAGAAGCTGATTGAAAACATTTAACACAAGCATCGTTAATGAGCTGGGGCTGCAGGTTCTGCCTGAGTAGAAATTGTGGATGGACAGGGAACCCCTCAAAGGCTCATCTCTAGCATCTTTGGCTTCCCCCTCCGTGTTTGGCAGTGTGAGTGGCAAGAGTAATTAGGTAAAAACAGTGGCTTCTACACCCTTCTGCTATAGTCTTCATGCAGGCTCAGGTATCGGGACCCTCAGCCCTTTTCAGAGCCCCGTATTGCAGTCCTCGAGATCAAGGTTCTCAGAGAGGCTGAGAGCTGCAACCACTCTCTGGAGGGAGCTACAGGTTCTTTCCTTCGGCCCCTGTAGCTTTCCGTCTGTTCGCCACTCTCTCTCATTTTTCATCTACTTCCATGAACTTTCTTTCTGGCCTGGCTGCTCTAGACCTGCTTAGCTGCTCCTTAAGTTGTCAGCGCTGTCAGGAAAACTGCGGGCGCCTGCCTCCATCAAGACAGCTTTGAGGAGCTGGAACCCGCAGTTGAATAAGGTCACGGCTGTGACCCTTCAAATCACAGACTTCTCTTCCCACCAGAGGCCGGATCCTGGTGGGTGGATGGGATCCCTGAGCAAAATCAGTAGGTGGTCAGAGGCAGCAGGTGCCAGACTAGTGCTGCCAAGTGGGTTTAGGTCCGTGGGTGCAGCTCTGGGCTGGCCTGAGGCCCATGCTGGCTGCTCAGTCAAGAGGAGATTGTCAGTGCTCTGCACTGCGTAGGGAGCGACAGGGGTGCACGAAGACCCAGATGCTCTCAAGGCAACCAAACCCAATTCGTCAAGAACCAGTTGCAGATTCTCTGTACTCAGAAGCCAGGACCCAGGATTCACAAATAGACACTTAAGCTTTTCCGGAGTCCAGCATCAGAGATCAGGAAGAGGGAACTATCAGGCCTTCAGGGACACCGAAGAAGCGTCTGGATCTGAGTCCCTCAGATTGTAGTGAGGAGCTGCAGGCAGGCCTACTTTTCGTCTTGCCTGGCTCGTGCACGGCTAGCTTAGCCCCAGAAATAACAACACACAAATTGCCCAGGGAATCTTCAGCTGTTAAACCATGGGGCACCCTCTGAATTGAGTCTGCTGTGCTCCCTGGGTCTTCCGCTTCAAGCCTATCAGCAGCCATTAGATTTTCTTTAGCCATCCAGAGTCATCTAGACGTTGGGAGACGCTCCCTCTGGTTGCGTACTGCAATCAACAGCAGCTCCAGGCCAGTTGCTTGGACTCCCGCATACAAGTGTTGTCCATCCCCATCTCTCGTGCTGCCCTTTTTCATGGGTCCAGTGCAGCCTGCACTACTGAAAGTAAACTGGGAAAGACCACCCACCCTTGGAGAGAAGGCTTTGTTGGATCTGTTGTCACAACACTAGGAGAATTAGCACTGATAGCATCTCCCAGCCAGCTCACTGGTGGAGCCGACCCGACAGGTGTCTGCACAAACCAATCACAGCCATTTGTTCTAGATCAGCCATTGTCATGAAGGCTTGCATCCCTGACCAATCACACCCTCTGCTCTTAAGACCAATCCCTGTAAATGTTTCATCGGGGAGTGCTCCCCTTCCAACCCAGGTGGAGAGCGTTCACCGTGGCCTGTGCTGGGTTTGGGGCTTGGAGCTGATCAGGCCACATCCACCTGCAGCCTCCTCTTTCTCACAGCTGCCGTAAAGGAAATAACAAGCGCCCTAACGAGTCTCTGTCTGTGAATCTGTGCCCTTTTAACAGACTCTGTATCGCCTGGATCCCAGGAGAACACCAGGCTTCATTCTCACTTCCTTGGTGAAATTTACAGGATCAAACCAGCAGAGGACTAACTGCCTTAAGAGTGTGAACACCCTAACTAGATGAGCCCCTTCTTTTCCGCTTCCCCCACGTATTATTCAGAGACGCCTCTCTTTTCCTCTCCTACCCCTAGAAAATCAGAGACTCTGATTCTGCAAGCCCCTGGTGTGGACTAGTCACTAACTAATGGGCATGAAATTTCATCCTTCTCTGAGAGTTGCAAGAAGGGGCACCACAACTGGGAAGGACTCAGAGCTAAGAACACTTCTAAAGGACTCCCAAGTGGGCTCCCAGCACCCTCGTCAGCCGCTCAACACGGACTGTGACGCCAGCTCCAGGGGCACCAACTCGCCTGGTCTCTGAGGGAGACCTACACACACGTGCAAGTACTCATGCAGACACACACACTCACACACACACACACACACACTTTAAATAAAAAGGGCATCAATTCTGTCTCTTCAAAGTCTCCTGTGCCACACTGTTGTCTGTCTGTAGGTCCATGGTATTAATAGTTCTCCTAATAAATCTCTTACCCGAAAGTACAATCTGCTTCAATGCACCACACCTTGAATCCCAAATTTAAAACCTTTTGGCTTAGGATTCCAACATTCTGGTACAAACTGTTTCAAACAGCGTTGGCTGGAGCTGTAACATCAGCAGCCAGAGCAATCAGCGGCAATCTCTCGCATGGATGTTTCGAAGCAAACATGGAGTGTTCCAGACCAATGTGCTGGCATAGAAGTAACCAGGCAGGCTGTTACACTGATGGTCCTTTTGTTCAAGGCACAGTCGGGAGCAAGACAGTGTCCAATAGCTACTAATTGGGGACACAAATCACCTGATCTCCAACATCACTGCTTATTCATGGGAAAATGACCTCTAGAAGGAGGGTTTCTGATGTAAACCGACGGAATTCAGCATTAACTGTGATTTTAACAGATGCTAACTAAATCTGAACAATTCCTTATCGCGCCCAGTGCCCAGGCACAGGTGGACGGTCCTAGCAAGGTTCACAAGTGGAAGATTAAATGGTACTCAAGCATTGGATTCTCACTCTGCTTTTCTTGGACCTCAGTGACTGCTCAGAGGACAAGCCCAGTTCACAGGGATTAGCACATGGACCCTGAAGAAAGACTTCTAACCGCCCATCTGTGAGCCAGTCAGGCCTGACCCATCTGTGAGCCAGTCAGCCTGATGAGCCACAGACAGAATCAGTCCTACGATGCTGAGCCAGTGTGAGCCCAGACAAAGTTTCCTTGACTCAAACTTTGAGTGATAAACCAGTGGTCACTGTTCGGGGCCTTTAGTACTTGGGATGTTTCTTCAATGTCAAAAGCTAACTATCAAACATACTTTAACCAGTGTCCCCTGTCTGTATGGATACTGCTTTATTCCAGGGAGGTTGGAGAAAGGTCTTTCTCCTGGTCCACTTAACTACTTCTTTCAAATTAAAAAAATCTTAGTCAAATTCAAATGTTCTGTGTTATTTTTTTTAATACAAGTGAAAAGCAAATCCTTGAATATACAATCAAATCAATAAGAAATAGAAAAACAAGAAGTGTTTTATCTATTGAAAAATTGTATTGATAATAAAGTGAAAACTTCCCCCACCCCCATGCCCCCCAAAATGGAGATTTCCCTGGTGACTTCTTTCAACGCTTCAGGAAGAAATCCGCCTCTCAGAAGCTGACCCCAGAAAACACGACAGAGGAAGGTGTCCTAGCATGTTTTAACAGCTGCCACGACAGGATGCCGGAAAGCAATCCACGTATTATAGTACAGCAAAATTATAAGCCAATCGCTCCTCTTGGCATAGAAACAATTCAGTGTGAAATACAAGGAAAATGGGTTTCTCCCCTTTCACAATGTGTGCCCCAGGGATGGAGCTCGGGCTTGGGGCTCAGTGGCATTGCTCACTGTGCAGTTTCCCCAGCCTTAAAGTTAGTTTAGCATTCAAAATGATCGTAACATCACGAATGAAAAGAAACCTCATGATTAATAGGCTACTGTTAAGACTTTGTAAATTAGAGTAGCCACTCATGCTAAAACTCCAAGCAAAGTAGAAGCAGAGAATTCTAGGCTCCAAAACAAACCATCTACAAACATGTGAAAAAGAGCCACCGTGAGTTTTAAACTTAATCGCAAACAGTGGGAATTTTCTCTGAATCAAGGTGAAGACGAGGAACAGGACTTAGCAGCTCCTTCCGTGTTACCCTGGAGGACAGAGCTGGGACGCTAAAACAAGAAGTTAGATGAGGCTAAGAAGTCCCTAAGCATAAATGAAGTCTTCACTGACTTATTTATATATCTGGAAGCTCTGATACAATATTCTAAACTATCTGAATATTGTCAATCTGGGTCCCTACATACAATATCACTTTACAAAAACATTTTATATGCCAAAAGTATTGTTTATAAAAAACATCTCTATGTAGCATTTGTAATATATTTTTAAAAGACATGCCACCTTCATAGACTAGAGGACTCAAGATTGCATATATTGAGAGCTCCCAAAACTGAACTCTAGGGTAAACACAATTTCAACTAAAGTCTTAGCAGCCTTGTTTGTGCTAGCTCTCCAGCCGATTCTGAAAGGATGCGGGAATTCAGAGGACTAAGAATCACCACGGCAACCAAACCACAAGTGTTTAAGGGTGATGCTACCAGACGCCAGGAGTAGTTATAAAGCTGAAAGAAAAAAGCAACACGGACCAGAGCGGGCCATGCAAAAACACCACCACAATTAGAGAAAATACCTGTGTATGACTCTGCACAGACATAGTTCAGCCTAAGTGAAGCTGAGATGGCTCTTTAAGTGAAGCCAACTCCTCAGAGGAAATGGCACCCAGTGGCTTCTCCACCTGGAAAGTCAGGGCTAAAGCCTGCCCCATACAGCTCACACCAGGTGACTCAGAGCTTAATATAAAGGTGAATGGTGCAGCTTCAGGAAAATAACATGAAAACAGTTTTGTGACCCTGTAGTAGACAGACTTATTAAAAAATAACTCTGAAAAAATGCTTAATTCTGAAGGAAAAGATTGGTAAGTTTGGTGGCAATAAAATTAAGATACTTATAGAAAAAAATACTTGAGAGAAAGTATTTATAGTGTGTCTATCAGAGAGCACTTTTCTGAAAAAATATAAGTTCTTACAATTAAAGAAAGTAGCAAACCATGTTAAAAAAAAATAAGACTAGAGACTGACAACATCTCTCTATCTATCTATCTCTCTCTCTCTCTCTCTCACTCACACACACACACACACACACACACACACACACACACACACACACGGGGGGGGGCGGGGAGAGAGGTATCTGAATTTTCGGGCTGTGTAGCCACCTTCTAGTTACTTCCAGTGAAGAGTGACTGATCGCCAGTGCGCAAGGCTCCCAGGAGTGGCTGACTCGGATGGGGTGCGCTCGCCCTGATGGAGGGGCACCAATTGCACAAAAGGAGATGCTCAGCACGTTTATCCTGTACAGCACAGGAAGGAGGTTGGCTAGCCTAGGTAGAGGGCCTCTGTCCGGGAGCAGCCTCGGGCTCCAGGCAGCGAAGAGGAGGAGCAGCAGACGCTACTTGGCGCACACCGCCAACTGTTCGCACACCGCCAACTGTTTGCACACTGCCAACTGCTTGTACACCGCCAACTGCACACCCCCAACTGTTTGCACACCGCCAACTGTTTGCACACCGCCAACTGTTTGCACACTGCCAACTGTTTACACACCACCAATTGTTTGCACACCGCCAACTGTTCGCACATCGCCAACTGTTCGCACACCGCCAACTGTTCACACACCGCCAGTCACTATTTCACATTCAGCACAGGAAAATTTTGCCTCCCCTCTGAGCTGCTTCAGGGAGAGGCTTTGCCACATCGTTGTCAACAGTGTACACTGACAAATGATTTTCTCAGCTTCCATGGTGCTACTGGGTGTCCTGTTTTCACTAGAATCCTCAAACATGGCTGGTTGTAAGTGCACACTGGTCAAACACTCAAGAAAATGTGCCATGTTTGAGATACTCAAGAAAATGTACTGAAATGATCTATTATTTCACCCCTAGATAATAAACCAAAACATACACTAATGCATGCATACCAGGTAACTTACAAAAATTTTGTAAACAATAACTCTTAAAATAATATTGTTTTATTATTTTATATGTATGATTTAGTGCCCATGTGTATGTATGCGCACCACACACCCTTCTAGTGCCTGTGGAGGCCAGAAGAGTGTCAGGTATCCTGAAATTTAGATAGATGTGAGCTTCCTGATGTGGGTTCTGGGATTAAACTCAGGTCCTCTGCAAGAGAATCAGTGCTCTTAACAAACAGGCCATCTCTTCATTCCCTAGAAAAAATTTAATACTCTAAAGATAAACCATTTAAGTTTATTTAACATAAAAAATAAATTGTGATATATTTGTGCAATAGTCTATTGTTACATACAAGAATATGCATAAGCTACAGACAATTAAAATTAAAGGAAAGAGTCAAAAATATGATTCTAATTGTATTTATAGAGCACACAAGAGCAAGAAAGCCAGAGGGTGACAGCAGCATGCAGAAAGGTAAGGTTAGTTAGTGCGTCACAAGTTCAAGGCTCCCTTAAGACTCACAGTAAAACAATACATCAAAAATCAAAAAAAAAAAAAGGAAAAGAAAGGAAGGAAATAAGGGAGCTCAAAAGTAAGCAACGCTAATATTTATAATGAACAAGTTATGTTTAAAGGTTTATAATAATTAGAAAGAGCAGAGAAAGCTTCAAGAATACTCAAAATACCCCTCCTACTGCAGCTGTGTGCAAAAGCTCACAGCTCTTATGAAGACCCTTCTCTGTATTTTATGGGTTCTCTGGTGTTTGTTTGTTTTTAAAATTGTATTTAATTACAACATTTCTCCCTCCTCTTTCTTCCTCTCCCATAAACTTCTCCCCACTCTCAAATGCAAGACCTCTTTCTACACCAATGGTTACTGCACGCTGTATTTTATGCTTTAATAAAGAAATAAGAAAATGGACAGAAACAGAACAGACCTGTGAGAGGTATTTTCCTTCTCTTCTAGTCAGCTGTTATCCTTTTCACCTTCTTGTCTTTGTTTCCTCAATCTATTCCTCTTCTTAAACACAGTCAACTGTCCAAAGGAGCATCCTCCAAACAACCCTGCTTTCTAGATTTCTACCTTCTTGCCATGCAAACTTCTTCAGTCTGTTACCTCTTGCAACACCTAATGTGAGATCTCCAGTTTCAATGACATAGAAAGGAAATTTTGATCTCCTAATTCTCTGCCTATTGATATCATGGGGTGTGAATATCTGCCCAGGTGTCTGTCTCCCACTTAGGTGTGAATACCTGCAGACAGGGCAGAGATCTATTCTTGTGACCCTGTCACTACCTCAATCTGCACCACACAGTAGGACTTAGTAACTTGTTGTTGACCTCAAAGCCATATAATCCATTTTGAATCTTTCCGAGTAGCCAGGGGACAGAATTGGAAGAAGGTGAGCTAAATCCCATTTCCTGAGGGCAGAAACACTAGCCTGCATGACCTCTTGAGAGCTCTTCTCTCTCTGAGCCCACACTTGAGCCTCTTGCTGGTAACTTCAAGGCTTTATTTAGTTCCTCATGTACCAGTTAATACAGCACCAAGATTTCTGTTCTTTATTAATTTTTCCTTACTTTTTATTTTCTAAAAAATAATTACTATATTTTTGTTATATTTATATAATAAATTACATTATTTAATACATTATATATTGTAATTAATATAATTAATAGTTAACATGTTGTAGGTCTTTTTCAAGTTATGGTTACATGAGCTACCATGATTAAAGTACACAATTTTTAACTCTTAAGCTTGGAGTTCAGTATTCTTAATTTTATGTCAGTGAAGGAGAGACATTTTCAAACATAAAAATAATAATCTGAATAATAACTCAGGTGGCACAACGTGCTTCTTTTGTATGTGATTTTTGGTAATGAAAACACACAGTGCTCCATTGTAGAATCACAAGTAGAAACAACAGAAACTACTAATTATGACACAGATTAACTTGGTCTTCTGAAATTCAATCAGACAGAGCTGGTGGAGGAACTGACCTTAGGAGAGGAAAGATTTTAAAGCCGACAAGAGAGGGAACTGGCAGGTGCCTCCCGAGACAACTGATCAAGTTTAGCTGTCTTTCTTCCACATTCTAGTGTTCTAATCTCCAAAAATATTTGTTTCTTACTAAATAGAATATGAATGTGATAAATTCACTTGGTAACATCTCATGTTTCAACTGTACTGAAATTTAGGCTATACTCAAACGCTTTGTTTTCAACAATATATTAAAATCTTAAAAATTTTCTCATAACATAAAATGTATTCCCCTAGTTATAATTCTTCTATAAACAAAGAAAAGGCTGCATCTGTTCAAAAGAAATGTATTTGACTTCGAGCTTCTTACAGCCCTCATTTCTCATTACAGCTCTGTTTACAGTGTGGATGGGAATGGTCCCCATAGGTTCATATATTTGAACACTTGGTTCCAAGTTGGTTGAACTGTTTGGGAAGGGTTAGGAGGTGTGACCAGGTAGGAGGAGGTGTGCCACTGAGGGTGGGCTTGGAGGTTTCAAAAGCCCAAGCCATTTCCAATGTCTCTCTCACACTCTGCTTCAGACTTGTGGAGGAGATATGAGCTCTCAGGTATGTTCCTGCACCATGCCTGTATGACTGTTGCCGTGCTCCCCACTGTGACAGTCATGGACCCTAATCCTCTGGACCTAGAAGGTCCCTAGAAACTATTCTTTCTGTAACTTGCCTTGATGGTGGTGTCTCTTCACAGTAACAGAACAGCAACTAAGACACTCAAATACAAAGTTTTCTTCCACTTATGTTACCTTTAAAAGCTACACAGTGTTCGGTTTCTCCCCTCAATTCTGAGTACAAGAGACAAATTTCCATTCTTTTTTGTTTCTGACTAATTGATCAAGTCTCCTTTCACAGCCTGCAAGATTGATTCACAATTCCATCACTGGCTCCTTAGTTAGGCAAGGTTACATGTCAAGGGAGGGACAGGAGTTCTGTGTCCCTTCCCCACACCTTGCCCTGAGTATCTCCTCACTTGTAGCCTTTGTAACATCCATACCACAAACTGGTAAAGTCAGTTTTCCTGATTCTGTGACCCACTAGGTGATATTAACCCAAAAAAGGCATTGTGAGACCACTTACTTATAGGTGAGTAGTCGGAAGCGCACGGATAACACCCTTCACTTTTAGCTAAAGTCTAAAGAGCTCAGCCCTCAACCTGTGGGCGCTAATGCTACCTTGATCCCACCACATCACAGTTGAAGGGTCAAAGAATGTTTGACTGGCACTCGTTGCTGAATCATGCTTGCTTGCTTAGTGTAGGAGCAAAACATCCCACAGCTTTGTCATCAGAAATCCTTCATTTTCAAAGTGGTGTAGGAGCAGAAAAATGCAAGACACGGATTTAATGACAGCAAAAGTTATTATGAGATTTCATAAGAGTCAACCTTGAACGCCGCTCTCCAAGACTGTGCTGTTCCAGCTTTATTCCCACACGTGGTGAATATTTCTACAAATAAAACTATGACAGAAAACCAAATAGCGTTGCTCAGAATTGTGGTCTTCTTGGAGTGTGTTAGCCATGGCTCCAGAAAAGGGAGAGTTATTCTTGCTGCAGCCCCACGTAGGCAGGAGTTGGCAGAGCCAGCCTTTGACATAAGCTGAAGAGGCAGTGGACCGCTGTGGCTTGAAGAGTTTGAAGTGTTTTCTCCTGTTTCTTCCCAGGCACCTGTAATTCCCACATTGCTCACTCGTCTGAGTTAAAATGAAAATATTTTCTGCAAAGTATAACACGCCACACAAAATAACTTTCTAAAACAAGTTACCCTAGAAGGCTACGTGTTGGACAAACAGAGAAGAAAGAATCTGGTGACCAGGAGCAAAGCTGAGCTAGGACAGAGGTGTCAGTTTACACAAGACAGAAGGGGGGTCACAAAGCATACCTAAGAGAGAGGCTGTAAACATTGGTCTAAAAAGCGGGATGACATTGTGTGTTTTCACTGAAGTAACACAATCCAATTGGGAAAAAGAACCTGAGAAAGTTTCCTGCCAAAAAGCAAATTTTGAAAGAAATTAACAGAAACAGTTTGGGTGATTCTGAAAAGCTTTCCGGCACAAAGGAGATGCACCGTTACAAACAGCAGAAGAAGAAAGGTCTCTGCAAAAGCTGTCGGGGAAGGAGCCACCCCAAGTGGGGTGACTTGGGGGAGCTCCCACAGCCCCTGGCCCCAGGACTTTCAGACCCTCTAGAAGTAGGGACTCCGACTGTTCTCATGTTTGCTTCCATCTTAGACAAACTGAAACAAAGATGGGTTCCTTCTTTCTCTAGGCAACAAAGAAAGAGGAAAAATAGCAAATTCATTAAGATAATCCTTTAATTCTGACACTTTTGGAGGCAAAAGTTACATGAATATTAATCTCTCACATAAAAGAAAAGGCTAGGACTAATGCCCCTCTCATTTCTTGTTACATTAGAGAGGACCTGAGAAAGTGGAAGAAGAAAGAGCAGCCTACGGGAAGCAGCTGGGGGGAAATATAAACTGTACTGTTCTTATCTCTGAAAGAAAACTTTAAAAGCTCTCAGCAGGAGCCTTGTACAGCAGCACCGGGAAGGAGTCAAGTTGCGCACCATGTGGGCAAGGCAGAGAAGGTCAATTTACAGTAACTCTGGTACAAAAGGTCTTTCCTGCTCTCCCCTCCCAACCTGGACGAAGAAAGGCAACAAACTTTGATTAGAAGGATGGATGGGGAGGAAAAAGAAGGCTCTTGGGTTGCTACAGTAGATTCTGTCTTAGCTAAGTTTCTAGTAGTAAGTAGTGTATGTGTCTGCTTACAATGTAAAATGTCTAAGTGGAACGTCCCTCCATTTGCCCCCTTCTCAGGCCAAGTGCTGCTGGTCTACAGCACACTCCAACATGGAGGAGAAAAGGAAAAATGCTTAAAATTAAGTCAAGTTAAAAATTTGACTATTTCATGACCTGAGAAACTTTTAAATTGGTGATGTATTTTTTTTGACTTAAATTGAACCCAGCGCTTTGTCATCACTAATGGTGAGCAGACTCGTAGGCGTTCTGGCTCTCAAGAAGTCGACTGAATTAAAGGGGCAGTGGAGAGCAATGGAGAGTTATTTTCTCATTAAACCCCACAAGTTTTGCTTATTCCACATCCCTGTTAAGATATTGTTAGTAATAGTAACAATAGTAACAGTAAATGTCTTCATTTAAGACTTTCTATATGTCCTGGACACGTATCTTGCCTACTTGTCACTATAATTCTATTATCTTAATCATGCAATTTCCACTTTTATGAGGAGCAAACCGAGATGTTGAATGTTAAACTATTAGCCTCTGTTACACAGCCCAAAAGAGAGGAAGTATGACCAGGAAAGGATTTCAAAGGGATATATTTCATTTAATCATATCATAGTAGACTGAGGCCAAACTATTGAATTTATTTCATCCAACAGACACTAAAGAGACTACATTCATAAAAGAAAACGGGTGAGGAGAAGGTAAGGGGAGGGCCCTAAGAAGAACAGCCTTGGTTTGTCACTCTGCAGCCTACTGCCTTGACTACCATGGTGTAGCAACAGCATGGAGTCAGCCGCTGCTGAACCCTGGCTGCTCAGGAGGCTTCAGGACCCACATGTCCTGCTCTTCCCGAAACACCTCAGATTGACTTGAAGATTACACACCGTGAGTAGGCACATGACCTCATTCCCCCATCACTTCAATCCACATTGAGAAAGTAAGCTGAGAAGAACGGTGTTCTACAGAAAGCCAAGAGCAGGGTTCAGGGCACTGCCCCCCCATCGTTCCTCTTTTTTCACCCTCTTTTTCCTTTCAAATTCTTTTCAAACACTCCACTCCAGAACTGCAGGCTAATGACAGCAATGTCCATTCTTATCAGTCAGCTAAAGTAACTCAAAGTAGTTACTAAAGTAACTAAAGACATTCAAAATTTGGCCTACGGGCTATTTATGATCCAATAACTACCCAGAGTTTAGGAACCAGACACAGGCCATAAAGAAAGCTTTTCAGTGTGTCCCTTTTCTCCAAGATTCTGCACCAAAATATACAGAAACTAGAAATTTTAGGTTGAGATGTCTTAAGTACCACAGCAAATGTAAATATTTCACAAAATCTTTAAAAAAAATTTTCATTTATACAGAAACTTCAACCCATCTTAACTCCAGCTGGAAAAGTATTGCAGTCAGAATGTTATGGTCTATTTCGTAGTTCTCATATTTCTGTTCACAATTGAGAATGTGAGTTCTGCATTAGCTAGCATTGCGCTTCACCAGAAACATGCCTGTGTACAGAGAGGTTGTGGCAGTGAACTGGGCATCTGAAATGTTTCTTAGTCAACATAGTCATAGTCATAGCAATTCCAACGACAATGAAAAGGTCTATGAATTAATAAAAGCCTATTATAATTTGCCTTTTAGAACACCAAAGGACGCCTTTCTCTTAAAACCATGTGCATTGTCTAGGCAACCTCAAGAAAATTTAGAAAAGTAGGCATTATTCCAACTGAGTTTTCGAAAACAATCTAGTACCATCTTCAAAAAATAAAACTGTCTACCTGTAGACAGCCCAGACACCAGCTACCCGAGTTCACTAGAGAAGTAATTTAGTCTTCTGGAGAATGCCCCAGGAACATTAAGTCAAGGTGAATCTGAAACGCTGTATCACATTGAAACTGAAACCTCATTGATGGATGTCTGTCAGGTTGTAGGTAGGCACGTCACTGGAGACTGGGACCTGCCTCTTGGCTCGTTTTCCCTCTTGGAGGCTGTATAAGAGCACTGTACCAAAGAGAGCATTAGTTTATTGGAAATCTGAGTAAACACAAAAGATAAACTCCTGAAAACGTTAGCGTTTACTAATAAAGAAGTATAATATGTTTGCAAAAGACTTCAGAGGATGCTGGGGAAAGGAACCAAGAGATTATAAACATTATCAATGCTTTCCTCTGGTTCCCTCATCCCAGAAGTGGCAGGTCGTAAATTCCATGGTGTATATTAGGAAAAAGGCGGGAGAAACAGCACTTATGGTCTTCCTCTTGGGATTACTCAGCAAATAATAAATGTAGAGTGTTCTGGTCAGCAATCAAAAATGGAGAAGGGAAAATAGTAGGCAAGAGGATTACTGCAGCTGCTGGGGGTTCGCACTGGCTGGTTTCTGCATATTTATTAACTATTAAAGCAACATCGAGGTCCAAATTTATTCGTGTTCAACATTTGCATCAGGAAAATTATCAAACTTCTTGACTAGGAATCAACTATATGACTACTAAAGTGATCCCTGCTCCACTCATACAATGATAATAATAACAAATCCTGTGTAGCTCTCATGGAGGCAATAAGGAGGATTCCAGTTCAATAATTTTTAAGACTTTCTGGATAAATTATTCTTTATAAGTACGAATGTCAGTGACGAGCCCAATCGTAAACCACAGGTTATCTGACACCAAATTTAATGTTTGAGTTATCACAATGCCATTGTTTTAAAAATATATTTAGTCTCTCTGAGTTCTCTTTTCTGTCTCATCTCACCCACATTCCACATTATTTCTCATTTTGGATCAAAGATACTCTCTTCCCACTATAACATATATGGAAGATGTGTGGACATTTTCCCCTTTAGGAACCTTAAGAGAGTTGCTCATCGGTTCATTGATCTCTTATTCAAGTTATAAAATACCATTTCCAAGCAACAGCATTTTTATCTTTCTGGTTATACTCAATAGGACAATTCAAGAGTCTTTACTAAGTAAATAATTTTCCTGAGGAACAATAAGAGTATGCATCTATTAGCTGGCTCATAATCTCCAGTTTGCTCCCTAAGCTAGTATCCGTGATGATTTAGAAGTGAAAGACTGAATTGTGAACCATGTAAATTAATATTTTGATTCACATGTGATTCTATACTGCTTTTTATTTATATGCATTAGGAACACCTATAATTTAAAGGAAATTAGTATCTCACTGTGTTCCTCTAGATTCTCAACAATGACTGATACAAATATTTTCCAGATGCCATAATCACCAGCAACGACACTGTGCAGCAAGGCCACATTGCAAACCTAACAAAGAATTCTACTCCGCTGTTTGAGCATATTGGATGCACGGGCAACAAAGAATCACTGGGCAGTTCTCATCTGACGACATTACGGGAAGGGACATCACAAGAGCAGGAAGCAGCTCAGACTTCAGTGTAGGCGACGTGACTGCTCAGAGACACAGGAAAACACCCTCAGTCAACAGGCACCCTCCCCCCAGAGAAGATGATGTCCCATTTGATCAGAGTCAAACAAGAAACTGGGAATGAGTAATCAACCCTTCCAAAGTAATTTCTCACAATAGTAATGATCGCCTCAAATCACCTAGATTTCAGGACAACTAGAAAACTGGCAATGTTTTATTGTTTGTCTCTGGCAAATGGGCATGAATAAGAAGTGGTTTGTTTTTAAGCTGTGTATGGCTAGATAATAGAAATACTATCATTGGAGGGAAAGCGAGCAATTGGACCAGTGAGCTGGCTCAGCGGGTAAAAGCGCTTGCTGGGTGAGCCTAACCAGCTGAGTTCAAGCCTGGGACTTACGGGGAACGTATCCTCCTACAGCACGCGTTCCATGGCCTGTACACACCCACACTCACACACACTCATGTGCACACATTGCATGCATACACAATAATAAAATCATCATTTTTAAAAGAAAATGAATAAGTGCTTTGTTGTTAAAATCAAACCACTACTAATAAGAGCAAGTTTCCATATGAGATATAATAAAATCATGGTTAAAATATTCAGTAATGGTAACTGAAGCAGTAGAGTCTTTTCAACCACCGATTAAGTGCTGAGAGAACAATTAAATATTTTTAACTAATGATGATTCTTTAATAGTAAAATATTGTGTAGAGTCTGTCATTGTGGAGGAGACAAAAACTCATTGCAAGCAACAATTACTCAGACACTTGTTTCACTTATTTCTCAGTAGTCATTGCTGTAATTGTTTGGTTATCTATGGCTTCTCAGCAATTAACTATCACCCATTAACTTTGTAACATATTAAAATATTATGTTCCATCATTTAGTGAGCAGTTTGCTTTATGGATTTCTTGTGTGGCTGCAGTGAGATGGGGACTGGGGATGGGGGCTCAGTGGGATAAGACTTCGCTAATACATCTTCATGCAGATGACCACATGAGAGGTAACATGTCTGTGACCAGCAGGGTCTCTCTCCTTCCTCTCCCTGCCTCCCCGCCCTTCTTCACCCATCTCACTTCGCTGCTGTCTTCCTCCCTCAGTTCCCTTTTCCCCCTTTCCTCCTCCAGGCAAAGTCTTTACACGATGGCTGGTAGCCATCACAACATCATGATCTCTGAATTTCTTCTATAGTAAATGGCTTTCCCCAAACTGCAAGAACTAGACATACTCTCACGCTCCCCCTCTGAAGCTGTGTGTTGTCACGCTGCCTTGGTCACACATAGATAATACATATGCTACAGGAGACAGGATCCAAAGGACAGAAGTTCCCTGAGAAACCATCTATGGAGACTAATCACCACAGGGACTAAGAGAAGACAGTTATATCAATCAAAATTTTTAGTGATTTTGCTATCATTGGTAATAACGCAACTATTAATTATTAATCTGTCTCTTCAAAAAGGGTCAAGTAGTGTAGAAAAGATCAAAACTGGTTAAAGGTTTTGCATTTTGGTAACAAGAAGCTGATGGAACTCTGAAAATACTGGATTCTGAGGCTCGGAGAAGCTGACTTTGCTGTTGATTTCTGTTGTTATTTTAGGGGACAAGGCTCTCAATCCATAACCTTGGAATTGGTATCATTATCTGATGAAAGTACTACCTTAAGATACAAAGAAATAGCAACAGCTCTTCCCAAAATAGAAAAATCCAGGACACTATATTTGAACAGCATGAAAATTCAGAATATTTAATTTTAGGGCTTTTTCTCCCCAAAAAAGTATGAAAAGGCTTTGTTCTAATTCCATGGGGAAGAATACCTAAAGAAATTATGTTGAATTAAATTGGATATCTAAACAGTACAATAAAATTGTTCTGTCTCACAGCATAACAAAACTCTTGAACGTACAGTTCTAAATGTGAAGGTTAAATTAATTGGCACTTCCACATCCAGTCACAGAGAATTAACTTACACCAGGTCATCACAGCTACGATAAACCAGACTAAAAGCAAAACAACAAAAATGTAGGAGTTGATACTTTTCAATTTTTTAAACAAAACCAAGGACAAACCCATGATCCTTGAGAGAAGCCAACACATAAAAGAAACCATAAGATCTGCCCAGTACTTTGAGGGTATTTTCTGGACTTTAGTTTAGACACATAAAAATGTAATAAGGATAAAAAAATACCTGAAGACAATAAGAATATTGGGTGATTGAGTTGGTTGATTGAAGTTTACAGAGCAAACTACTCAAAGATTAAAACTCCACAAAGTAGTCCCTGGAATAAGTACCAGGATCTCCTCTAGTCTCTGAGCTCTACATTGCTAAGTGACGATCTAAGACCTGATGAGGAGCTGTGAACTCCCTCCACGGAGACCCCGGCAGTCTTCCAGAGTTAGAGTGCACAGTTACACTACTGAGATGCAGTAATATAAACAGTATGGTACTGAAACAAAAACAGACACACACACATCAGTGCAATAGAAGAAGCAATAACTTGCTCACTTCCTGTTGCTGTTCCAGAAAGGATTACAAATTTTATCTTATTGCTCTATTTTGTCTAAAGCCATAAATGCTTGATTAGATGTAAAACTAATTAATTAAAGTTCCTAGTGAACAATACTATGCAAGCTCTATAATGGGAAAAAATTTTAATATAACAGTAAAATTAATTTTAGAAGAACTGACAAATGAACTTGAATAAATTTAAAGAAAATATTATAATACAGGGTTGGTTTGGAGACCTTCAAACTTTGATGGAAGCATTTTGTTGTTATTGTTGTTGGTTTTACACTTTTTTGCCTGCCTTTTATTGAAAATAGATTATTTTCTCACACAATATATCCTGATTATAGTTTCCTCTCCTTCTCTTCCTCCCTCTTCCTTCCCATCTTCCTGCCCCCCTCCCGCTGGGCCCACTCCCTTTCAGTCTTTTATTAGAAAAGAACAGGCTTCTAAGAGATAAAAACCAGACATGACAAAATGAAAATATAATAATGAAACAAAACCATCCCATCGAGTCTGGGCAAGTCAAACCAACAAAAGGAAGCGAGCCCCAAGAAAAGACAAAAGAATCAGAGACCCACTCGATTATGCACTCAGAAATTCCATAAAAACACTAAACTGAAAGTCATAATACAGGCGTGGAGTCCCTGGTGCAGACCTGTGTCCACCCTGTGGTTATTCAGTGAGATCAGGTGAGCTTTGCTCAGCTGACTCGGAGGATCTGCTCTCCTGGGGTCCTCCAGCCCTTCTGGCTCTTACACTCTTTCTGCCTCCTCTTCAGCAGGGTTCCTTGAACTCTGAGGGGAGGGAGTTGATAAAGACAGCCCATTTAGAGCTGTGTCTTCCAGTCTCTCGCTTTCTGTGTAATGTCCGGCTGTGCATCTCTGCATCTGTTCCACAGAGGCATTTTCTGAAAACACACATCTCTGTACCACAGACTTGCATCCCAATGTACTCAAGGAGACAGATTACAGAAAGTAACCAGAGATTTCTTCAGTGATGAGTTCGGCCTGCATCCCGTAGGCCCTGGCTTCTACCTTCAGCGAGCAAGAAGGGAAAAATCCTTCAGAAGGGTGAAACATAAAATCAGAGTGTGAGAAAATGCTTAATTGCTACTGAGGTATGATCACATAGAGGTAAAACGTGGTAAGAATTTTTACCAATAGGAAAATTTATTCTTTCACCTGTCTGGTTTGAATGCAGTAGACGTACCTGTTACTATTCATTTTCAAATGGCAAAACATCCACCTGAGATTGCCAGGGTCTGAATAGGGATCATCTTTTTTAAAATTTATGTGAAATGTGATTGCTTTCATAATGGTATTGAGAAACAGCATTTTAAGAAGTGATTGTATAGTGAAGAGGATTAAAATCCTTCTCTTGAGAGTGGATTTTTGTTCATCTCCATTCTGGGTTGTGAGATTTTTACATACCTGCTTTCATTGTACTTCTCACCAGGAGTTGAAGCAACTTAGCAACTTAAGAATCTCTCTGGGAACCAAAACATGAACATCATGATCCAAGAACCATGAACCAAAATAAACCTCCGTACACTTTTTTCTATGGAAGGAGGCCACTTATTGGTTCCCAGCTGCTTAGCCCCAAAATAATCACACAGAAACTGTATTATTTAAATCACTGCTTAACCCATTAGCTCTAGCTTCTTATTGGCTAATTCTTACATATTAATTTAACCCATTTCTCTTAATCTGTGTATCGCCACATAACTGTGTCTTACTAGCTAAAGTTCTCAGTGTCTGTCTCTGGTGGGGCTACATAGCTTCTCTTTGACTCTGCCCTTCTTTCTCGCAGCATTGAGCTTAGTTTTCTCTACCTAGCTCTGTTCCCCTATAGCTCTGCTATAGGCCCAAAGCAGTTTCTTTATTCATTAACCAATAAAAGCAACACATAGACAGAAAAACCTCCCACACCATTTCCCCTTTTCTGTTTAAACAAAAAGGAAGGCTTTAACTTTAACATAGTAAAATTACATATAACAAAACAGTTATCAAGAAAGAATTACAATTACAATATTTATATATATTATCTTTTATCATAACTAAGAAAAACTATAACTATAAATTCTTCAACTCCATCAAGGGAGAAAGAATGGCAGAGTCAGAAAGAAGCCATGAAGCTTCTGGAGATAGACACTGGGAACTTTAGCTGGTAAGCCACAGCCACGTGACAATACACAGATTAATAGAAATGAGTTAAATTCATATGTGAGAGTTAGCCAATAAGAAGCTAGACCTAATGGTCCAAGCAGTTATTTAATTAATACAGTTTCTGTGTGATTATTTCAGGTTTAAGTTAGCCAGGTGGCCGGAAACCAACAAGCAGCATTTCCTCCAACATTTTTCTTTCATTTTGTGTGTGTGTGTGTGTGTGTGTGTGTGTATTTATAAACATGTATGTACATGTTTCTCCTGTGTTCAGGTGCCCATGTAGGGAGTATGCCCATGTCTCTTCTGCAACAGCATTCTCCAGGTGCACCCTGTCTCCACCGCCTCAGACTGGAATTACAGGTGGCCACCATGCCTACCCAGCATTTAAGATGTTCTCCTTATGAAGCACCCGTTCTCAAGGATTCTGGCAGGCAATAGGACAGAGAATGTGAGCTATCCCCAAACAACCTGGCCCGTAACCACATTTGTCACACGCAGTTAACAGCTCCTTCTTTACAAGAGCACCTGGCCTTTTGCTCCCTAAATGTGGTGGTCCTGTCCTCTGACTCCTCCTTAACCTCTACGCTTCCCAGCCTCCCGCAGATCTCTCTCCTGCCCATCATCGGGAAGTTCTACCTTCACCTCTGCCTTTGCTTTCACCACCAAAGTCCTGTTAGCTCCCCTCTGTCACGTGAGAAGTAGGACTCCTCAGACCCACAGTTGGGGAACAGTGCAGTAAGCATTGGGACCCCGGAAGGTCAGTGATGCAAACGCACATGCAAACAGTTCACTCTAATTTCTACACTGCCGCAAATAACCCTCACCAAAAACAAATTAATTACTTAAATTACATTTAAAAAAAACAACATTCACTTCATTGTTTATCAAAGTCAGATGATGGCGTGTTTATCTGTCTTAAAAATAAATAGACATTTTCCAAATAAGGACTATATTATCCTCATTAATCATAAATATCCAGGTCAGCACCATGCAGCCCCTTTTCCAAAAATGTATAAAGGCTGAAACAACTATGGTGCTAAATGGTGAGTGTTCACAAGCAGAGGGGGAGTAAACATATGGTAAAAAGCGTGTAGCCACCCAAAACTATCATACTACACACAAGCGATATTTTCACATTTGAAATTTTCAGCAACATAAAACAGTTCCTTACTGACAGACCTAGTTAGAATATACACTTTCTCCGGATTTTATAAACAAAGAAATTTAATAGCAAAAAAAAAAAAGAAGAAGAAGAAGAAGAGGGAAAAAGAAGGCATCAAACTATAGTACTGGCCAACTCATGCCTAGTCCTAGGAAATATACTTTTAAGCATAGTGAATTAAATTAAATTTTTAAATGGGAAAAACCTGAAGTTATATTGTGACTAAAATCAAATTTAAAATATTTACAAGCAAAAACTACACGAAGAGCCTTCTGATGCTTATCATTCCCTGGGAAGGCAGCGTCTGTCCCCCACAGTCGGGGACCTGCCCCCAAATAAAAGCAACCCCTATAAGCAATTAACTTATGTCTTGATTTTAACTCACTGGCAATTTTATATTCAAGAATCCTCAACTCACCTTCCCAAGAAACTGACAATGCCCACACCACATTGTTTACGGGACTTAATTTCACTATCGTCTTAAACCATCAAGCCGCTTTCAAGATAGCAATGCCCAAATTACAGAGAGTGGAAGGTGAATGTTTCTGAGTTATCCCAAGCATCAGCTGAGACTCTAGTTACAGGATCTGTTCTGTCTTGCTGATCCAGTACAAAGCTGCAGGATACAATGTCTCCAGTACAGTCTCTGAGGAAGGAATGGGGCAGAAACATTCTTCTAGGTAGGGCATAGCCTTCTGTCTACCTAAGGCTTGCATGAGGTGCTGCGTAAGTGCTTTGAGGGGCTTTATCAGCATCCTTTAAAAGCAAACTCAGGCGGCCTCTACAATTCAGTGTAACAGTAACCTTGCATAAGAATTAGCAGAACTGGAGAATTGTCTATCTGAAGTAGTGCCTAGGTCATTGCAAGCAAATCTATTCTGAAACTCCATGTCGACTGAGTATTTACACTGCAAGCAAGACAATGAAGGGGACAACAAATGACATTTACCAACATGTTCGTGCTTACTGATACATTTTAATACTACATGAGATTCAATCTCTATTTTATTTTTATTTAGCAGAATTGCAAGTCTCGGTGAAATCGGACTTCAGATTTGGTCTTGAGCTTCCATTCTGTTTCATCTGTCTCTCACACTGTGCGAGTCAACTTTTCACTGGGTGTCAAGAAATTCCTAACACAGGCAACTTAGGAAGTGTGCAAAATTACTTAGCTTGTAGTTTAGTGCACTGAAGGTCAAATGTTAAACACGGCTCAGGCTTGGCAAGGGCTGCCTTTGGCTACATCACCACATGGGGCAGACAGCAGGCAGAGGGTATATAAGAACAATCACGTGATAACCTCTCCACCTAAGAACAGCAAGGGTGAGGAGAGCCAGGCTTCCTTCTATATTAGCAGTCTTCTGAAGGAATTTCAAAGGGGTTCGCCAGGATTGCAAACAGCCTCCCCCTTCAGTCTTCTAATTTTTTTTATAAATTTTCTTTATTCTTGAAAACGGCATACATGTATAGAATGAAACATGTTCATATCTACCCCTATTTATCTCTCTAACTCCCTCCATGTTCTACCCCTAGAATTAATAACCCACTAAATCCAACTACTGCTGCACATATATCCAAGGGTATGGAGCCTGTTATTCCCAAATCCATGAAGTCCCCCACAAAAGCCAACAAGGAGACAGAGTCCTGTATGCAAAAGCAAAGAGCCTTTATTTTAAGCAAGGTTGCAAACTTGATCTCTCCACTTGTCCAACGCATTGGAATAAACGGAGAGCCCCAAGCTCAGTTGGAATTGGGTTTATATAGTAGAAAAGGTTGGGGCAAGGGCTTTCTGAGGTTTAGGACCAGTGATTGACTGACATTTGTCTAGGGGTGTCCTGGTGAGTGTGTTCTGGCAGGTGATTCTATCTACAGGGGTTGGAATATTAGGCATTTCCTTTGGATGGTCTGTTTTGGGGTGGGGCTCAGGTAATCTCAGTTTGGGGTTCTTATTGCAGCCAGCTGTTGTTTCAGGGTAAACTACCGAGACTCGGGCCTCTATTAAATCAATGTCCTACTCTGGCAGGTGATAATGGTTGGAAGTAAAGAGCTTCCTTTGGATGACCTGCCCATACTTAGCTTATCATGGCTGGCTCCCACAGAGGCATCCACTGAAGCAGGGAAACACACCAGTGTAGATCCCACTTCTTAGGGTCCTGTATCCCAATACACCACCCTCGAGACCAAGCTTTCAGTCACATGAACCTTCAGGCAAAACAAAATTGGCTCAGAGCCAGCCATAATAGCTGCCTTCTTTAGCTTTGCCTTTACAGATGCATCAGGGGTTTCATTATTGCACGCATCATAAAACTTCAGTCCTGGAAGTATTTGGTTTTACGTTATTTTTAAATTATCCTACAACGTCTGATTTGATTTTATCCCTATAAGGAATTCTCTAATAAAATAACGTGTGGCTTCATTTCTCCTCTTCTTGCTTTGAGCAAGTATTTTTTTCTCATTTGTCCCAAATTTTTTCTCTGAGAAAAATCAAAACAGGAAAGCTACCTGGCTCAAAGCAAACCACAAGATGGGAGTGCGTTGTCATGGGCAACACACTGGGCTTGCAGTTATTTCTTTGTGACCCTGAAGACGGAAAAAATAGAATTGAAGTCTTGCCTGGAGCATTAACCCTTTTGACGAAATGAAAGGGTCACCCGTTTAGGATGCTGAATGCGAAACAATTGTTAGACTATAAACGATTGAAGAAGCAAAATATATTTCTGCAGTTATGTACTACAAGACCTCAGCAAAGCCATTGCTCTGATGGGAAGATCGTCTCGGGAACAGAACCACCAACTTCACCTTCAGTTCAGTCAGAGATTGTTACTATTTTGTATGACAATAAACTTTAATAAAGATTTACTGAAATAAAACCATAATATACATTTATATGTCCTTGTTTAACGAATTTGTAGTTGTATGAGTTGACTTTTTGGAGCCCATTCCCTACGGTGTAAGTCTTGCTCGGCCTTGGTGTGGGGTGGGGAGGGATTGGTCCTGCCTCAACTTAATGTGCAGGGCTTTGTTGACTCCCCAGGGGAAACCTTACCCTTTCTGAAGAGTGGATGTGGATGGGGGAAGCTGGAGGAGGAGGGGAGGGAGGAGGAACTGTAGTTGGTATGCAAAATTAATAAATATTTTAAATAAAAAAAACAAGCAAAAAAGAATTTGCAGTTGTAGGCTATACCTTAGACCCTGTTTCCTTGTCTGTCAAGTTCATCCTGGGAGAAGCTTTCGGATTTACTCGTCATGTACCATGGTTCATTTCCCTTTCCTTTGACTTTCCAAGGGAAGAATGCATCACAGGGATCTGCCAGTGCCACCATGACGCCCAGTATTCTGCTCACATCACTTTTACAGCGTCTCCTTCTGCAGTTGCCTGAATCCTGGTGGTTATGTCATCCTTGTTAAGAAACTAACTTTTAAACTAACATACAAACTAATGAGCATTGTGGTGTGTGTGTGTGTGTGTGTGTGTGTGTCTTTATACCTTGTTCTTCCTCATGATGACCTCCTTCTGGGCACTTGTTCATCTTCGCTAACCATGCTCTTCCAGTATTTTCTATTGCATTCTATGGCACCATGACTTAACTATGTGTCCAAGTTGGCATCATAAAATTATGTTAACTCCTCAGTATTGAGAACATTTCCAGCATGCTATGTCCACTCTGCTCCTGGTGGATCTTCTAAGCAGAGCTTTGCCTCTGGACTGTGTTAGAGCCAGCCGTCTTCATGTTTCATCTCCATCACTGAGTACTTAAATAGTGAGATGCCTGAAGAAATAAGTGACTATTGATTGGACCTTGAAACCTGAATTTTAACACTTGAGCACTTTGAAGTCTAAGGCGGGAAGATTGAGGGTTTGAAGGCCAGCATGGGCTATATGATAAGTTCTTGGCCAACCTAGGCTAAGTAGATAAAATTGAGATGCTGACTAAGTCTGAGTAAATGTGTATTTCCTGTCTCATGTCTGCAATCCCAACAACATTCAGAAGGTTGAGGAAACAGGACAGTATGCTGAAGGCCAACCTGAACTGCATAACAAATTTCAGGCCAACCTAGAATGCATAGCAAAACCCTGCCTTAAAAAAGAAAAGCCCCCAAAAGAAATGAAGGAACACGTCTTTATTTCCTCCTCTTTCACACTGATACTCAAGTTGTTTAAAGTTTTTTCCTGTAAAATATTAGGTAATCCGTTATGTCCTGCAGGATACAGACATCATTCGGAGTATCTATTACATAAAAGAATCAAAGTGTGTCCATGTACAGAGGTAAGACAGATGGAATTCTTTACCTTCAAAGACATCTAATAGGAAAAAAAATAGCGTACCACAGTAGTGTAATGAGTGCTATAATACCATCGCAATATGCAATGGAGTTGTGGTAGCACAGCATGCAATAGTACAGCAGAGGACCAATTCTACATAGTGGAGCTGAAGAATAGATTTTTTTTTGACTGTTTGTGGTAGAATAGATATTTTTTTTATCAGGTAAACAAATGAGAGAAAACTTTCCCGCACAGGAAAATATATCCAAGCTTTGATGCCTGAGTAAGCATTGCTTCTGTAGAAACTTTAAGTTATTGAACACTCACTAGGGACACACAAAAGTATTGTGTTATATATGTGTCAGTTTTTCAACACTTAGCACAGACTTACTTCTCAATATACATTTGTTAGGCAAATGATTCTGTTCCTCAATTACATCTAAAAGGTTATGTAGTTGGAGAGTATGGAAATAGTCGTGAAAATAATATCTACAATAACTTGCCTGTGTCCACACAAGAAATTCTGATTAGAAGTAGAAATCTCAGAAGCTCCCATGCCCTCATGCAAACATGGGAAATGAGAACACGGTAGTACCACATCGATTGGTAGAAGTTTCTCTTTAAGAAGGAAACCCCTTGATGAGTCAATGCTAGAATGTCTAGGTCTAGGAATATGTGACTCTGCCTTTGAAAAGGAGGAATCAGGGTCCCAGGACCACCATCAACATGGAGGATAACATAAGCCTGTTTCACAAAATAAGCAAAGTGACTCACAATTGGAAATATGTTCTGGAGGCACTAATATCTGAGAGCAGAAAGGGACCCTCCCTTAAATAAAAACAGTTTAGCTATCAGAATAGAGAGAGAGAGAGTAAACAAAAATTAAATATAGAACCTTTTATCACTTTGTGAGTTTCCAGGAATCCTAACAGCCTGCCTGTGGAATTCCTAGAAAATAAGTTTATTTTTATTTTTGGAAATCTGTGTGAAGGACATAAGAACTATTCTGGAAGCCACATCTAGCAATCTCAGGTAAAGGTGCTAGCCTGACCACCCTGTTGTGACAAAAGTACTAGCGTTTGTCAGATATTCTACCTGTTTCTCAATGCCACCACCTCTTTGCACCTAGAAAAAGACTAATCCGGATCAGAACATGAATTCAGAAAGTTCTACACATGACCGTCCAGTATCTCTGACTCTAAGTGTGAGTGGACATCCCCATTCTGGATGCTGACACTATAAAGCATGATGCCTCCATTCGCCCAGTCAGGTATGATCACATGGCAGAGCAGCCAGCGAGAAATAAATAGCTGTGTGTAAGATCTCTAAAATCTGTCAACAACACAACCCAGTCTAGCCTGATTACAACATGCTACTTAATTACTGGATTTCATTTCAGATATTCTTAAAGTATTATCTCAAAAGACACTTAGTGAGTAGCTACACTCTACTTAGTAAATCAATAAATCATTTAGAACAGGTGCCGTGGTGGAGTATATAACAAAATCAGGAAAGTCACAATTATTGTCAATAATGATGGCAAGAACAATAAACTTTGACATATAAAGCAGAGGTGACAATATACACAATAGACAAGACACATATGTACCATGACAATCCTAAGGGCACTGACAAGACAGGAGTGTGTTCATCTTAGCTAGGAACAAATCATTTACTTGCATTTGCGTCTTCTCGCTTCCGGTTACTTAGAACGTGCAGCACTGTGGAAAAGAACACCCACAATCTCAGCAATTCTAAGGTAAAGTGAGTGAAGAAGCAGGCAGTCACAACCCAGCCACCAGCCACTGTCATGGCAAACACAGTAGTCAAGCCATACCCATCTGGAGAGGTCAGGTAGCATCAGCTCCTGGTCCTGATTTCAGTGGCATTTGGAGGGCACAGCCAAATGCCTTCTTGTCATTTCCTCAAGTAAAACACTGAGATAAGAGTTTCCAACTCAGTCCATCACTTAGGACAGTAAATAAGAAAGTAAGAAAAGTGGATGAGGAAAGAAATCACCTGCTCAATATGCACACAATAGTGAAAATTAATCAATTAACTAATTAATTAGAAGTACTCCATCACTTTGCAAGCGTTCAGGAAAGTCTAGGGTGTAACTTAGCAGCCTGCCTATTATACCCCTACAGAACAAGGTTCTTTTCAGATCTGAAAACTTGTATTAAAGGATCTGACAACAAATTTTAGTTCCTGTTAGATATGGCTAAGATCATCATGCCAACAGGGGTTACAGAGAATGACGAATTATACATTAGACAAACATGCTAAAAATCAGAAGTCATTCATTATTTCCCTTTTCTTTTGCACCCAGAAGGTCTTGTCTAACTATATATTTTATTTTGACCATGCAGTATAGAATGTAGTCTTATAGACTTTATTAAAAACTTTTATTTAGCTTTTTTTCGTTCACAAGCATAAATATATGTTATATGCCTGCAATCTCTGCATAATATTTATCCCATTAGGAAGACAATTGGATAGGATTCTAGCATTCCAGGAGGTCTATTAAGTTTTTAGCCATATATCCCCACAGTTCCAACAATTCCACCAGAGCCCACATGCTCACGTGATTTTAATTGGGGAGCTTAATTTTGTTAAAACAACGTCAAGTCGTTTTTAATGAACCTTAAAAACCACAGAGCATTCTCTAGAACTGTCACAACTTCAGTATTCAGGGTGTATGGTATAATCTATAGTTGTCATTTCTAGAAGCCATTTCCATCAGGGGGATGTAACCTCTTCATCGGGAGCATTTCTCAAAGATGTGATTTTTCTTGTAATGATGTATTCAATTGCTTGTAACCATTTGTCCAAGGCCTCTCACAGTTTGTAGGTCAATTTTAATATCAACCAGAAAAGTCAAATTTATGATCTATTAATCTATAGAGAGCTGAAGCAAGAATTTTTCTCAAGGTGGCATGAGTTGTTTCTTTCAGCACACACACACACACACACACACACACACACACACACACACACACACATCTTCACAACCCCAAAGGGTCATGAGCAAGCCCTCCATCTTCTGGGTCCCACAAGCACAGTGCCTCAGGTAAAGCTATGATGTGCAGATCACAGGAGCACTTTCAGCTTGACGTTTTGCTTACTCAAAGTCAGAAATCATCTTTGTTAACCACTGGTACAAACCAGCAGCTGACTAATGTGTCCCCATCGGTTTCACCGTCTGAGAAGTCACAAGTAATTTGATGTTATTGGTACTTCCAAGCCAGCACAATCTATAACCATACCCTAATATTTCCTGAAGGCCTTCCTTGAGTATCTCAAGGCTCCTGAACATAGTTTGTTTTCTGGTGTTGCGCTTCCTACAGGCTCTATGCCCAGAACTTCTTCAATATTATTGATATCATTTATATTGCACATAGATGTAGTTAGCCTGGTGGCATCTGTTATGTATGGGTTTTCATCAGCTACAACAGACCCTGACTGAATTTTAATTCCTTTATCAACTTTTGCATAAGGTTCTCAGATGTTTCTTCAATATTCTAAGCTAGTATTCCTGGTTAAAATTAAATTTGCCGATTTATTATTTTCTGATAGGATATATAATTCTTTCTATCTTTAATATAAATATTCTTTTATAAACTCTTCATTGACTTAAAAATGTTTCTAGAGAAAAGTGTAGTAGTTCATGCATGTAATTCTAGAACTCAGGACATCAAGGGAAGAGAATTGCCCAGTTCCTCCGTGGATACACAGTGAGACGACCTAGGCCATTGTTGGGTGTAGGAGGAGATCATGTCTCAAAAAAATGAACAAAAACATTTCTAATACTGAGTAAGTATTTGCAGCTACTAATTAGGTGAATATCATAGTGATAATACTCAGAGTTTCTAATTCAAAAATAGGACCCAATTTTCCTTTTCTCTCTCTCTCTCTCTCTCTCTCTCTCTCTCTCTCTCTCTCTCTCTCTCTCTCTCTCTCTGGTTTTCCAAGATGGGGTTTCTCTGTGTGGCTCTGGCTATCTTGGAACTCACTCTGTAGACCAGGCTGGCCTGAAACTCACGAAGATCCTCCTGCTTTTGCCTCCTGAGTGCTGACATGTTCCACCACCACCCAGCTCTTCTGTTTTCTAAAAGTTGGATCTTCTTCTCAGATTCTTAAGTTTCTCATTCTTAAGTTTCTACTTATCGATCATATTTCTTAATATGATTGTTTACATAATGGTCTTTTTAAGCTGCTGCTTAGGGATGGAGATACATTTCACATATAGACAAGAATAACCTTCAGTTTTAGAAAGAAACGTGCTCTCTTTTCCCTATGCACTCCTCTCTGTCCTTTCTTTTACTTTCTTTGATAAGATGTACCAGAAATCACTATCTTCATCTCTGTGAAAGAAAACAATGGGTATGCAATGATTTGGACAGCTGAAATTTAGACTGCTGAGGTATGGACACTAGACTTCTAACTTTCCAAATAGAAAGCAAGCTCCAGATTTTCTACAGAACTGTTCAATTTTTACGTGTCTGAGAATTCAAACTACATTAAAATGCTTTTCAGTCTAAACAAAACAAGTCAGGACCGCATTTACAGCATGACTGGCTTGTGATGACGTGGGCTTTCATATCACAGTAATTCAGATCCTTGTCTAACTGTCCTAAATCTAACTAACCTCAGATTTGGCTAAGATCCTGATCTGAGAAATTCCCAAATAAATTAGTTTTGTATGGCCATTATCTAGCAATAACAATGTTTGTATTCAAAGAAATAGTAAACCAATGGGTTCATACAGCAACACCCACAGGGTATTAATCACCATCATCAGTAGTTAGGGAAATGTTTTAATGTGCTAAAGGAATTTTAATAAAGAATACAATTTCAATTGTGTTCTCTATAACCTGCCCCACCATTGAATACAATAATGATTAACATGGTCTTTTTCCACCAAAACCAATTACTTTTCATCACAGATTGGCAACAACTTGAAGAATGCTTTATTAAAAGTCCTATCCAGTAGATTTTGCAAACTCATATCCACGGATAAAGAATATCTGATATCTCTGTTCCATAAAAATTAGTTTATAAAGACTTAGCCCCTTGAAATTATTTTCTAGTGACTCAAACTGACACATAAAATATTGAGTCATAATCAGCTTTATGTAAGGTCCTCAAACTCATTTGCAATTTAAATTAGAAATATAGAAGGTTAGTATGACTCGGAGAGTAAAACTCAAAAGGAAGACCACATAATGAAGCTTGGAGAACAAAAGGTAAGGAAAGAAAACTGTAAAGAGTAGAATAGAATAACTGTTTCAGAAAGACAGATGAGATTAGATGGTACACGCATACATACACACACACACACACACACACACACACACACACACACACACAGACTCGTAGGTGTAAGAAAGTCATATTTCCTCCTAGCTAACAATATCATGTCTTAAGTTTATAACACATCATATATCATCATATATCATTAAGCTCAAGTCTCAAGAGAAGCACTTATTTTGGGGTAATAACTGATCAAATGCCATCTCATATAATACTCTCCTGGGTTCTACTGAGAGGCATCAGAGAAATGCATGGAACCTCCATAAACTGTATTCAAAATTTTATGTGGTGCAATGTGTTCTATGGTCAAAACATCATTTCCACAATACCTAATTAGTTTAAAAGTATTTCAAGAAATGAGCTTGGGGCTGGAAAGGTAGATCAGCTGATCAAGTCCTTGCCTTATGTGCATGAAGCCCTGGTTTCTGTACCTAGCACCATATTAAACTAGTGTGGTGGTTCACATCTACAACCTCAGCATCTGGGGGGATGAGGCAGGATAATCATAACTTAAAGGTCATGTTTGGCTACACAATGAATATGATGTTAACTTCCATTAGAGGTGAGAGAGAAGGGAGCCGAGGAGGGAGTGGGGAGGGAGAGATGAAGGAAGAAACAAATGAACGTGATTAGTATTTCTGACTGGAAATCTAAAATAACGAGACATTATTAAAAAGTAATTATATTCAGGCAAGCTCTTAATAATTGTTACACCAGGTTCTCATTAAGTATGCAGTGAGGAGTTACAGTTATTCAATAAAGTCATTACAAAGTTTCTGTGATTTGGTAGGAAAATTTGTGGATTTAGGAAACAAACAGATCTACATGTCCGAAGACCTGTGACTAGTTAACTGCACAGAAAGAATGAAGTAAACATTCTAAGATCGTTTCTCCTCGACTACTAAAGATAATCAAGAGTTATAAACTCACAGTAACTGTCAATAGGGGTTTCGGAGATGGTCAGATGATCCAGTCGTGCCTTATACCTACTACAAACTCAGTGAGTTTCCTTCCTTCTTCTCTATCAAATAAATGTTCCTCTAAGAGCCTAAGATATCCATATGATTCCTTCCTGGAATCTGTGAAGGCCAAAGGCAAGATGCCTCAGCAAAAATCATTAAAATAAGAAGACCCCAGAATTCTTTCAGCTGTGCTAAAACCAACAAGAGATGCCCTTTATGTGGTAAATGTGAAATATGTTTTAAAAGAAAATAAAAGTCTGACTGAAGCTCATAACTTTATCTCACAAACACAAGGCACAGGGAAGGGGAGGGAACAACTTGGAGGTTAGTATTGTAGTAATGCCATTAATAGAATCATGAAGTCATGACAGGACTTGTCTATGATGGAGTCTAATAAGACTCTAATAAGACACTAATATTGAGTCTTCGGGGTAAATATGAGGAGTCGTATAACTGGCCATACAGTGGGACTAGCTTTCCTATTTAGGACCCTTGTTACTGATTTGCACTGTGCTTGGACTAATCACACTTCCACTAGCAATGAATAAGGGCTCCTTTCCGTCCACCTTTTCAGCAGCTTTTGTTTTCATTGGCTTATGTGTTTTCTTCATGACTATTATTTCTGGAATGGTTAGTGATGCTGAAGATCTTTTCACGTGTTGATTGGCCATTCAGTCTTCATGTTTTGGTAATCATTTCATTAGATCATGTGTTGACTGGGTTGATGGTTAGCTTTTTGAATTATGTGTACATTCTAGATACCAGTCCTATGTCAAGTGTGTGGCTAGCAAAGATTTCATTCCATTCTTTAGCAGCTTCTTCCCTTGGTTCTTTACTGTGCTGTGTAGAAGCTTCTAGTTTCATGAAGTCCTACTTGTCTGTGGCAGAGTTGTCTCCTGAGTGCTGTAGCACTGTTTACATTGTCAAGCTATGGAGCCTGCCTTGGTGTCCATTAGTAGAAGCATGCATAAGAAAATGGGATTGTGTTCGCAGTGAAACTTTCTTTGGCCATAAAGAAGAATTAAGTTATGTTGTGTGCAAAAACGATGATACAAAAAGACACAATCCCATTAACAAATTAAGTCAGTCTCAGAAAAGCAAATATCACAATTCTCCTCACTTGTGTGTGTCCTGGACTTTACAGAAGCCTAACACCACATCTTTACAGACAACGTGAGAAGGGGAAGGAGAAGTTCCCAGAAAGCAGCTGCCATCTTCAGACTAGGACCTTCTGCAAAGCTGATTAAAACATGCATTTAAAATGCTGCAGGTCCAGAACCTGTTGCAATTTATCTCTGAAAGGCACTAGGGCCGGATAACAGGTGGACTGGTAACACCAGTACCCTGGGCCATTTCATATGTGACGCAGGCAATGAAGCTTAGCACTGCTGCCGGAACCATCCACAAATAAACAGCTACACGTGGGGTTTCAGCTCAGTGTTTTTTAAAAACAAAAATGTCAGACAGTAAAACATTTTTACTTTGTTGAACAGATCAAATCACTTCTCAGAAAATGACTGGTACAATAAAAAGTTGTTGTTACAAAGTCGCTTCTCAAACCAAAGCCTAGAGTGCCTGTGGTCAGCAGGGAAGCCAGCCTGCGGTTAGTATTTGCATAAGGTATCCATGTGCTAAGCATGGGTTTAAGAGTGAAAGGCAGAGGTTGTGCAAACTTTACTGGGTTTAGTACTTGCTTTATGTTTTGTTCTGTTCTATAAAAATGATAAGCTTTAGAAAACAAAATTTCGATATTGAATAAAATAATAAAAAGGATCGAAACTATGAACATAGGATTTTTCACATATTTCCCTCTGAATCTGATACAAAATGGAAAGACATCATGGACTCCAACACCTGAGCAGGACACAGAAAGCTTGAAACCGCGACTCTGCAGAGGAAACTGGTATCACAGAGGTCTCTCCATCATCCGGGCACACTGAAGACTTTAGGACAATTCACAGAAGGAAGCAAATGCTGAAGGGGAGCAGCCCAATCCACGGTGTTCTTAAAATAAGGCCTATGTTATTCCTAGAGATAAGCCAAAGAACCATATAAAATCTCTGCAAAGAAACTGGGAAAATTTGCTGAAGGCTCTCAAAGGACGTCCTAACTGAAGTGTGTAGCATGCCTGATTCTTTTCTCTTTTTCTGTTTATTTTTAAGATTGCTTTTCTTTTTTTTTTTTATTAAATCCTTCTCATTTCAAGTGTTTGGATAGGAATGTGCTATACATTTTTCCCCACTCCCCTTTCACCCTCCCCCTTGCCCTCCATGCTCCCAATTTACTCAGGAGTTCTTTTCTGTTTGGCCCCTTCCTAGGTGGATCCATGTATGTCTCTCAACAGAAAAATCTCAAATGGCCAAAAGACACTTAAGGAAATGCTCAACATCCTTAATCTTCAAAGAAATGCAAATCAAAACAACTCTGAGATACCATCGTATACCAGTCAGAATAGCCAAGATTAAAAACTTTGATTACAGCTCATGCTGGAGAGGATGTGGAACAAGAAAACACTCCCCCATTGCTGGTGGGAGTGCAAACTTGTACAGCTGCTATGAAAATCAGTATGATTGTTTCTCAGAAAATTGGGAATCCATCTACCTCAAGATCCAGCATTTCCACTGTTTGGCATATACCCAAAAGATGCACAATCATATTACAAGGACATTTGCTCAACCATGTTCGTAGCAACATTATTCGTAATAGCCAGACCTCCTCAACTGAAGAATGGATAAGGAAAATATGGTACATTTACACAATGGAATACTACTCAATGGGGAAAAAAAATGACATCTTGAAATTTGCAGGCAAATGGAAGGGACTAGAAAAAGTCATCCTGAGTGAGGTAACCAAGACCCAGAAAGACAATATAATATGTGCTGACTCATAAGTAGATAATAGACATAAAGCAAGGACAATCAGTCTACAGGCCACAACCTCAGGGAACCTAGGCAACAAAGATTAAGATTGTATCGGCATTCTATTTCTCCTTTCCCTTTCCTACCCCCAGACCCTCCTGTCCCCCTCTCTAATCTCCTTCAAGTTTGTTAAGTCAGGGTTCTTGAAAGTCATACTCAACATAGTGTAAGATGTCAGATTTACATGCACATGCATGCACACACGCACACATGCACACATGCATGCACAACCTTCTAAAATACATGTTAAAAATATTAAAATCAAAGGAAAAAATGTGAGATGGCCAAGAAAAGAAACAGTAAGGGGAACTTTGTTCTAGTGGACAGCAAGATTGATCACAGGTTACAGTGATTCAAAATGCATGTCACTGGTATAGATAAAAACAAGATAAAAACCCATAAATATAAATATAAAAAAACTTTCCTGCTATAAACATAGCATCTCAAGGCAATGGGAAAAGAATAGGTTAACATAATGGTTTAAACATAACTAGCTAGTCATTTAGAAGAAACAAGTTTTGTGTACCGTGCCCAAAATCAGATTTATTAATACTTACAGTTCCAACATAAAAATCATTTTTATAAGGAACACTACAACTTTTATACTGCAAAGAGCCAAATGACTATTTCTTTTTTTTTTAAGTAAATTTTATTAAATTATAAAAGTTTCCATTTCCGCTCCCCCTCCCAACGCCCTCCCACTCCCCCCACTCCCCCTCCTCCTCCCTCTTCGTCCCCCAGGGCAGTCAGGGTTTCCTGCCCTGTGGGAAGTTCCAGTTCCTTCCCCCTCCCTCCAGGTCCAGGAAGGTGAGTGTCCAAAGAGACTGGATCCCCAAAATCCAGTATATGTAGAGGAAACAGGTCCCAGTGTCATAGTCAATGACTTTTCAGAAAGACTTCGGGCCAGCCACAGTCAGAGAATCCGGCCAAATTCCGAGAATCTGGTTAGATCACGTCCTCGTTCAGACCCAGTCCAACTGGCCTTGGTAAACTCTCATCAGATCCGTTCCCTTGTATCAGTGGGTGATAGCATCCCTCGCAGTACTGATTTCGTTTTTCATGTTCTTCCTCCTTCTGTTCCTCATTTGGACCTCGTGGGGCTCAGTCTGGTGCTCCAATGTGGGTCTCCGACTGTATCGCCATCCTTCGCCAGATGAAGGATCTCCTAGCTATCCAAATGACTATTTCTTAGATAAAAATAAATCAGCAAACTATAATCAGAAAATAGACAAAGGTAAAGAACAATTTATGAAATAAAAATATGTTCACTAATTGTTATAAAGCTAAAGTAAGACAGTTATTCTATTATCTATCAATCAACAAAGTTTTTAAAAGTTGTTTGGGGTAAATTGTTTTATTTTGGTTTGGTTTTTGAGAAAGGACCTTCTGTAGCCCAGGCTGTCCTTCTACTTGGTAGTGGCTAAGATGACCTTGAACTTCTGGTCTTCCTTCCCCCTTGATGTTCACTGGAGAGCATCAACATGCCTCATTTGTATGCTGCTGAGACTGAGTCCAGGGCCTTGTGAATCCCAGGCAAGCAGTCTATCAACCGAACTATATCCTCAGCCCAGTTCAGAAATTTTAAGAAATAACCTGCTAATAAAGATGCAAGAAAATAAACCCTGGTATGCTTTTATGAAAGTAAAGTTTGAAAATTCTCAGTAATGTCTTTCAGACTTACACAGTGTCAAGGACAGTAATTTCTTTTTCTAAAAACACACTTAATAAAATAATGGCACACACACAAAAAATGTTTACTGAAGCATCCCAGCACGGAATATTAACATGCAGTATCTTTGTGGAAAACCACTGCATTTCGTCTCAGAAGATCAAGCACTGGTGTTGTATGCCCTAAATGCCCATAATTACTAGCATGTTAACTGCACACAAGAAGGCGTTCCCCAGCGGCATTTCTGCACATATGCAAATCATGGTCTTGCCGCATTCACTCTGCCTTCTCTCCTCTCTCACCTTCCATTTTCTTCTCCCCTACCTAGTTCTTTCCTGCTTTTCTAGTAGCAAACTTCTATTCCTTTCTTTCTATTCTTTGTTTTTATTTTTGGTTTCTCTGTAGCTTTGGAGCCTGTCCTGGAACTCGTTCTGTAGACCAGATTGTCCTGGAACTCACAAAGATCCTCCTGTCTCTGCTTCCCGAGTGCTGGGATTAAAGGCGTATGACACCATTGCCAGGCTATTTCATTTTTTTTATTGAGAGTACATACTATAATGGTCATTCTGAGTGTAGCTTATTTTACTAACTATCATCTCCGGTTTCATCTATTTTCATGCAAACAATCTAATCTCATTATGTTTATGAATAAATAATATCCTATTAGGTTTGTCTACCATATTTTCTTTACTTCTTTACCAGTTGGCTGTCATCTAGACTGATTCCATGACTTAGCTCTTATGAATACCAAGTATAACGCTGAAGATGGGCATATTTCTTTTGTGTACAAACTTTATTTCCTTGAGATAAACCCAGAAGTAATACAGCTAGCACTCTTCTGGATTACCACGTTAAGAGATCTTCAAAGTAAGTAAAATACACATCTGTATTCAAGCTATGATTAAATGTACATTCATAAACAGAATTTAAAAATCAAGATAAACTTTATAAAACAATAAGAGTAAAGAGCCTATGGGGTGAAATTACAGCAAACTTTAAATTTGGGGTTTCAATTTTTATTGACTTGAATTATACAGAAACTATCTTCCATTTGAAACAAAAAAATGGGTAAGAAATCTCAAGTTTTAGCATTTGGGCAAAAACTGTTCTAACTCCTATTTTTTGTCCATGTTTTTTGATAAAATTATTGGTCTTAAATAAATCCTCATATTATCCATAAGCAGCCATACAGTAGGAGAAGGTTTGCTTTGTTTTTGTGAGGTTTTGTTTTTGTTTCTTATTTTCTGATTTTTTTTTCTTACACAAAGCAATTTCTTGACAGGAAATAACTTGAGAAATCCTGTTCACAAACGGCGACCATGGTGATGCCCCCACCCACGCCTTTGAGTGTTGTCATGGGAGATGGAGGTGACATCCTCAATCTGCCCAATCTTCATCTTTGAGTAAGCAAGAGCTCTGAGTGCTGACTGGGCACCTGGTCTAAGGGTCTTGATCCTGTTTCCTCCTGTGGTCCCGAGTTTGACATGCTGGGCAGTTCCTTGCATCTTTGGGCTCCTGTGTTCTGGGCTGCTGCATTCTGGGCAGCCAACATGGCCACATTTGGAGAGGACTCATCTCGGTCAGCCTTTCTTTCTCCTTCCACAGTCATTCATTAGATGGGTTCCTTGACAGAAAGATGGGTTTCATGGACAAAGGTGTCTCCGAAGGATACAAGGCTGTGGCAGACGCCAAATGTATTCTCTCCTTCAGCCACTGGAGGTCCGAGGCTGATGACTTGCTCATCCATCTTCTTCTCCCTCCGAGTGTCATTTCTGATGTTTCCTGCAGACTCCTGAACCGGAAGAGGCTTATCTTTTAGACTTCAGGAATACAGTTGTTACTTGAAGGAGTAAAGTACATTTTGTTTTGTATTAAATCCAAAGTTTTAATGACTTTTGAGAAACAATGCCACTCACAGAACAATGCCAATAACTCCAAGATCCCTGGCAATGCTTAGCAAAGATACTGAATACACAGAATTTTTAAAAATCAAGGTTATTTTTCCTTCCTTTCTGAAGGTTGATGAAGAAGAAAACTCAGAAGAAATTAAAATAAGATTCGTGATTGTGTCTTGTGCAGTGATTGGTTGTAGTGTTAAACATTTCAACTAATTTGGATACAACAGTTTGTTTGCTTGTTTATACTTTCTAGCTAGCTAAGGTGGTCTTTTATAAGCTGAAAGCGAGTTTTCATCACATTGACCAAAGACGGTAGGTGTCTTCTTTCTCTAAAAGATACTCACGAGCTTGAGTAAAAAGAACATGATTTTTTATTTTATTATTATTATTATTATTATTATTATTACTACTACTACTACGACTACTACTACTACTACGGTTTTTCGAGACAGGGGTTTTTTTTGTAGCTTTGGAGCTTATCCTGGAACTAACTCTTATAGATTAGGCTGGTCTCAAACTCACAGAGATCTGCCTGCCTCTGCCTCCCAAGTGCTGGGTTTAAAGGATGCACCATCACCACCTGGCAAGAATACGGTGTTTACCAACTGGATATGTTTTCTTTGAAAGTCTGCTCAAAACTACCATTATCAAAACACTAAACCATTTTCACTGCGCTCCACAGTTGCATGGTAAGATTATAGCTAAACAAAGCATGTGGAATATCTCTGAGACACAAAGGAATACCTGAGACACTGTTTTGCTTACCCAAGACACAGCACGAGCCTAGGAAATCCACTTAACCAACCAAGTGAATCTTTCAAATGGGTGTCCTCTGTCTGCCTAGCAGGAAAAGTCCATTTATGTTCCAAACATGTACTTACTCCTCTAAGTGCAGTCGTTCTGTAAGTATGTAGTATGTACAGTCTGAAAAGTTTGTAGTTGTGTAATTACCATTGAAATGAATCACAAGTTTCATCGCAGTGGGCTCGTAAACAAGGTTTGTGTGGAAAAAATAGAGAATGTTTATTCAAAACAGATTCTCCAACAGCTAATATACAGGATAGTTTATTTTATGTAGAAGCTGTAGGACCACAAATTCATTCTACATGATAGACAAGTTGTATAAGCAAATTGTTGATTTATGCCTTCCCTCTGTTTAGTAAACTAATTTGGGAAAGTGAACCAAAGTTTTAATATAAGTTTTATAAGCAATATTCCAAGCACCTACCTCTGCTGCATACCCATAGGGCCTACTTATGATTCTGCTCAAACAGAGCAGTGGAAGCCAATTGGATTACACTGGGGGTTAAACAAGTGATTTGGTTTTAAAGAGTGATCAAGCCCCTGAGTGCACCTTCGCTGTCAAATTTTCTTAGCTTGGGTTGGCGTCTACTCACCTCACAAGGCACAGTTGCGCTGGGTGTTGCACAGGGCTGGAACACCCAGTAAACCTTAGGCTAGTCATTAATGACAACGGTGACGGCGTAACCAGGAATGAATGCCAACTGGAGCACATGCTCCTTCCAATTAAAGTCATTAACTTAGCAGCAGCTAAGTTAAACCCTATTTCCCTCGTATTGCAAGTGAGGTCACAAGCAGAAAAAAGCTGGCGTCATTTTTCCAAAGTCACAAAGGTAATAAACACTGACCAGGGCCTTAAGTCAGCTTCTAGCCCCCAACCAGGCTTCTCCCTCCTTACCATCCTATCTCCCACAATATTCAGCCTGTCTCTTAAGTATAGATACTTTAGGCAATATGGATTCACTTTATCTTTGGGCCCATTTTGATGTTCCATATGAATAACTCTATTTTAAAAAACCAGTACAGACAGTGGAACCCAGATTTCTTGTTAACTAGATGCAGATCAAAATCTAAAATATGAATGCAAGGTATCTTTTATTAATTCTCTGTGGTGACAAAAGAAATATCAGAATAAAACCCCATTTTTGATGTCAAGTAGTTATTTCAAATTCTGAGTAGTGAGGGTGAGCTGGGCAGGACTGCTTGGCGGCTCAGACCAGTTCCTCAGCAGGAAAGAGTACTGTGAGATGCACATTTAATTCTCATCTCTACCTTTCCTAAGGAACTAAAAGGAAAACTGAACTAATTTTGACCTTAGGAAGCATCCATAAGGTCCTAAATAAAGTCTCTCCATATTGAGCTAGTTTTTGCTTTGGTTTGGTTTTCAATGCTCAGTGTGTAAAGGAGGGGAGTTTGAATGACTGGTTTAACCACGTGGATCTCTTCTGGATCCCAGTGGGTTCCATCTACCCAGGCCCTCAGTGCTCTGGTAGTATTTCTGAATCTGGTCACAAGGAATGTTTCCTCCACTCCGGGTGGGATCAGCACACTGGCTGGTTTTGAATTTGAAAGAAGACACAGTATTCCATGCTACCCCGGCTTCCTGTGGTCTCCAGTATTCTCCCTCGTATTCAACAATAAAAGCAATCTCAGTTTTCCCACGTCTACGAAATCTCAGGTTGAGACATCCACCTGCTGACTTGCACTGCAGATGAGAAGAGTCGCTTGCATGGAGCATAAACAGCCAGGATCAAAAACTCAAAGATGGTAGTCTGTCAACTAATCTTCTTCTCAACAGGTGTTAAACTTGAATTATTTTTCACAAGCATCTTTTGCCCTAAATTACTGTACCACAACCGTGAAATTGCAACAAGTATTGTAAAATTTGCAAAACCTGATCTTTTCAACACAGTGGGGTGAGAATCTAGTTTTTGCTGTGGAAAACCTTATCTGTGTGTTTCTTCTCTCCAGTGGAGCAAGAACAAGCAGAAAGAAGCTTAGATTTTATTTACAAGGAAAATTTCATTTTACATGAAGGTCATTAAATGCTGGAATACGCATAAAGGTCAAAAAAAGAACAAAGTTGGGCTTTGTGTAGGAAACAGAATTTCTGTCTCGTGGAAAGATTCAGTTAACACTGAAGGACATCAACCCCTATAAATCTGAAAGTTCTTCGTCTACATTAACCTGTGAAAACAAGAGTCGCTTCTCCCTGTAGGCAAGGAAGACAAGATGGCAGGATAAGATAACTGAGAATTTACCTAGAATTTAGGTGTCATGGAAATCAAAACTCAGGCATCAGATCCAATTTTTTCCACAGTTTACACTAAAATGGTATACAAAATGCGAAAAGAAAAATAGTGAGCAGAGGAAACAACGGGGTGCTTTAGTTTGAGGAGTCTGAATGGGGAAGGAGAGCCAATGGCGCTGAAATCTCAAAGTGGTGCAATTGTAGAAAGTATTAACACCGCCTGTGCGGCTCCACTGTGTCTCCTTTGGGGCTGTAAGAGCCACCTCTCACCTCTTCTCTCCGTGTTCCAGTTACCCCTCGCTAGTTCAGGTCTCGCACAGATTCAGGATGTGATACCAAGAAGAAGGAACTTAAGCTCCAGGTTTAAAGAAATACAAGTATCAAAATTTCACATCAAGTTTAAGCTAAGAGAGTTAATTTTGTCTCAGATTTTATACAGATTAAACAGGTGGTTGATGTCCGTTCTAACTCTCAGCCAGTATCAGTTCTCTCTTCTGTGTCTAATCGTGTCTTCTTAGTCAGCAGAGTTGCTAACCACAGTACAACTCTGGTCATTTCACTTTCTCCTGTATGCCCTGTTACCAGCAGAATGTGTGTGACTCCATTTGAATGCAAATGAATATTGATGATTGAGTCTTTAGCCACTGACCCACAAAGGGAAGCCCCCCAAGAATAATATGCAGCATATTCTTAACAGTCAAGAAACATTTCTATTTCATAATTCCCTCAGTTTGCACTTTCTGGAAACTGCAAAGGACAATGATTTCCCCTTCACAGTTTGCAGTTCACACCCACCGATGCTAACGAAAACAGCGCTTGCCGTCAAACACTACACCGGTCAGAAACACTACACTGGTCTTTATTGTTGCTGGAGCCCCCAGGGGAACTAATGAGTAAATTTCATCTGGGTGATTCCTGCTAAGTAACAAGTTTGTGCCAGAAACTTCCAATTATGCTGCCTAGCTCCCTCATCACTCCCTCCCTACAGCAATATAACCTGCTTCATTTCAAGTTCATAGGGGCCAAGGGATGAACCAGCTAACCTTTCCAGGCTGTGTATTTTGGTATGTCTTTTTCCATATAAAACTTTATTGAGATGCCCCTCCTAAGATGTATTTGCTTTTGAGCCACATGCAATTGACCTGTCTCTATAATAAAACCACATAGAATTATATATTTTGTAGTTTCCAGGATTCATTTCAGGGTTGCCACTGCTTATTAAGGCTGTTCCAGTATCAGTATGCTTCTAAAATGAATGTTTTTTCTCAAGGAATAATGATGACTTCTTGTAAATAGACAAGTGCATAGTGGAGTTGAATTAAAATACGTGTGAACAAATTTTTTATTTTATGACTGGGAGTTTCCAATTGTTCTTAAAATTCTAAAGAGAGGAAAAAATGCAATACATATGCTATGAAAGTAGAAGAGGGGATTGTGTGGAGGAAGAAAGGGAGTAGCCAGAGGAAAGGGAGTACCCAAGGAGGATGGGGAGGACAGGAGAGGAAAGGAACAAGTCAGAACAGCAGAGAATGGTGCATATCAAAATGAAATAAAGCCTATTGCTTTGTATACTAACCTGGAAATCTAATTTTAAAAAATTCTATTTTAAATGCCTTATGTTACAAATTAACAAGTCTTGCCTAAATAAAGACAACACCTTCTTTTTCCTGAGAACTTTCCAAAATACACAAAAATTGTTTGAGCTAAATAGTCAAGCATTTTTATGTATAGCTGATGATGAAACTCACAGAAGGTTGAGTACAATGTGAATTGCTGGGCCCTAAGCTACTTGAATGAATGCTTTCTATGTGTACGGTAGATGACCTCTTCACATCCTCTCCCACCTGCACACACATCCACGTCGTGTCTTAAAAGGACTAGCAGATGGGAAGATGGGTAGAGGCAGGATCTTGAGATTCGTGACCAAGTTTGCAGTATTTTATATCTGCAGTACTCTTCACTGGAGAAGGGGTTCCAAAGCCGCTGCTGCCTGAATGTTGTAAGAATTGCAGTGTCTGCAGGTGCATGGAGATGCATGTCTGTAACCCAAGCCCTCAGCAGGCTGCAGTATGAAAGTTTTAAGTCAGAGGCAAACTCACTGTACATTGTGTGATGCTTGCCTCAAAACCTTCAGTGTCTGAGGGGGCCCTAAATGCTGGCCCTAACCCCTTCCTGAGTCTTGAATTTTGTCAGCAGCACCCAGTTGACAGGACAACCTGACTACCAAGAATATATCTGTGAACTGTTCTTCCTTTTGGTATTTTTTCTCAAATTTTGAAACTAGAAACTCTGTGTTTCTTAGCTGTTGGCTTTCTAGGTAACCTTTTCGTGAAAGGTAAAAATATATGTAGAATCTGACATTTAAAGCACCAAAGAATCCAACAACTTGGAATAATTGAGTGGTGTGGGCAACAGGAAAGCCAGCTCTCTAGCTGAAGTCTCTCCAGAGTGGTAGCCTAACAGAACAGGAAAACTGCCTCCAACCCTACACAGCAGAGACAGCTACGGCCGTGCCTCAAGCCTCCCGGCAAAAGCACAAATACAATGTGCTTTCTCCTGGTTGTCACAGGTCTCCCTTTGGCTGCAGTGTCAGAGAACGTGGAGTCAGAAGGCAGGGTTCCCACCCGTATTTGACAACAACCACCATCCATGGTGGTGTCCGAGGAGCACACACAGCACAAGCAGCCTCCCGCGTCCCAACCTGAGCGGTGTCAGAGCAGGATAATTGGAGGTCTGAATTCCAAAGCACACGCAGTAATACCAAGGCCTTCTACTGCTTGCTGGTTTCCATAGAAGCTGGATTGAAGACCTGTGCGTCCCCCTCCCCCATTTGAACAGTAAGGAAGCGGTATTGCTTCTCCGTTCTCTGGCACCATGTCAGGAGAACCCTGCTACATCATAGGATTTAAATAAGACCGTTATCTCATTAAGCTCATGGATATCCAAGGATTTTTGCAAGCCTCTCGTTTGATTATTAGTAGCATGAAGTCAGGCACATGGGCGTATGTACAGCGCAGAATGGGAACGCTCTACAAAGTACAGCGATTGTTCAGGGAGTAGTCTATAGCGTACCACCAAACGGCAGTTCCCGAAGTGAGATATTTATTCATGTTTGACTCCTGCCACACATCAACATCTCCGAATCGCACGACATAGGCAGGACTACGAGCTTACCGTGTTCCCTTTCGCCTCTGTGCTTTGGTGTGTGGCGTTTCCTCTAATGCCATGGACGCTGCCATTTTCACTGTTTCCAGCGTCATCTTCGTAACTCCCCTGCATCTTCACGCCTACTTTCATGAGTTGGTGTACGCGCGCATGCTCGCCTTATCTTTTAAAGGCACCTGTCACGTTGTGCTGAGATTCTTGTCTACTCCTTAGTCTGGAGCCAAGGAGAAATCTCTAGCAAAGGGCTCCTTAACCTTTTCCCACAACTAACCCTTTTCCCCAGCTTATTAAATGAAATGGAGGCAAAAATCACTTCCTGATCAGAAATCATAAAGATGTTTATTTAAGCGTTTCTTTATAGTTCTGTCATTCATTTAAAAATGACATGGAATTTGCATACTCATGAGACAGATGTGTTTGCTGGTCTTTACATAAAGAATTAGTTCTTAGCTAAAAATTTAGTCCAAGGAGGTAGAACATCTTTATAGTTTTCCCGAATGGATTGATATTTTATTTTTAGAACTATAAATGCTGAGGATGTCATTTTGCACATCCACATATACACATATATGCTGATTTATCATGTAGTACAAAATGGCAGAAGTATGTTTCGGGCTATCTCAGTAATTGCTGAATATTCTGTCATAATCCAAAACCAAAGTTCACTTAAGGTTTTCTTTTTCATGAAACTCAACTCAGGTGCTGTGACAAGTGTTTCTTTTTGTTGTTGTTGTTTTGTTTTGTTTGTTTTTAATGATTTGCTTTTTTTTTTTTTACTTTCTATGCTTTGATATTTTGCGAGGGTGTCAGATCCCTTGGAGATGGAGTTACCAGCAGTTGTAAGCTGCCATGTGGGTGCTGGGAATTGAACCCAGGTCCTCTGGAAGAATCTCCAGAGCTCTTAACCATTGAGCCATCTCTCCAGCCCCACTGTGACAAGTTTTAACAAACATTCTAATACAATACAACACAAAGACATACTGATTTGATATACTTGCTTTCCATAATTGAATCATTTTGTTTCTCTAAGAGCACAAAATAATATACACAGTGAACCCACTACAATTTATAATGTGTGTGGTCTCGAGTCTGGGCTAAGCTGCTTCATGCAGGTCTTATTGGTGTTGTGTGGCAACATGCATAGTGCAAAATGCACGAGTCGTGTGCTCAGAACCGAGATTGAGGTGAAGTCATGAACTGCCACTCAGGTATAGACTGTCAGAAACACTTCAGCTTCGTTACATAATCGGAATTAATTTTTCATCCTTGCAGATGCAGAAACTTTTTATGGTTGCAAAACTTTTCATAAGCCCCATGTTCAGTTATGTTGTCTGTCACAGTTTGAAAGCTGTGCCCCCCGGAAAACAATGTGTGGTTAGTTCTATGTCCTGGATTTACAATTGCGGGGTAACACATAGGGACCTTGGACACCGGTGAAGAGAAACATTTCTAATTATGCAAGTAGGATATGCCAGAATAAATGACTCACTTATGGAAAAGTCAGCTTGTCTGCAACTTCATTACTATAAATGTCTTTCATAAAGTTAAAAAATGGCTCTGACTACATATGTTTGCATATATGAGCATGTACTTATTGAACACTTATCTATCAGTAGGTAAAGCTCAGTCTACTTACATTCAAATAATAAACAGTGTTCTCTGTAACAATATAATCATCATGTTTTTGTTCATTTAAATTCCCCTGGCACAGTATGTCTCTGTGTGGAGTGCAGAGTCTAATTCTAATCGAGTCTCATTATCCCCTGAGGTCGCTGTTTAGGGGGTCATCATTTGTCTCCCTAAGTACATCTGCTTAAAGAGAAAAGATTTAAAAATGGAATTTCCTTAGAATTAAAAGTATATTATAAAGTCTTTCATCCTGATTCAAATCTGAGCATACAAAACCTCTATTATTCCAAAAACAAAATAGAGAAGAATCTAATTTTCAAATATTCCCTGATGAACAGGAAAAAAAATTCTTTAACTAGAAAAAGGAAGTTGTTTTTTTAAAAGATTCATTCTATTTGGTGGGGCGTAGGGGACAGGAACAGTTGCCTGTGGAGGCCAGAGAAGGCACCAGATCTCCGGGAACTGGAGTCAGAGATGGTTGTAAGACATTCCAAAGCGGTACCGGGGATTGAGCTCAGGTTCTATACAGAAAATGCATGTTCTTAACCATAGATCCATCTCTCCAGCCCAAGAGGAAACATGCTTAATGTTTCTGTAAGATAATACGCATATTCCCCAACAAGATGATTCAGTCAACACTCTGCATATGCCACAGGCTAAACTGCCCAATGAAGCAGCCATCAGAGTTCAGACAAACACCTCTCATAATATTCAGAATAATGGAACTGCCTGAGGGTGCTTCTCCCAGACCCGATGACGGTGTGTGTATGACTGCGCCCAAGAAGGCTGAAAGGCCCTTATCAAGATCAACAGATTGCTCTGCACTTTATACTGTGTGTGACATCATAGATACATAATGCTCGTTCAGACAAGTGCCTCTGGTAAATGAATCATAACAAAGCATGAATGAAATCAACATTATTTAATAATCAACACCAATAAAATCACCATGGAATTTTGCTATTATGCAAAGCATGGGAATCATTTTATTGGTCCTGTTCAGTTCAGGCATATATACAGCCTAAGTTTCTGCATCCAAATTGAGTTATATGTGGACCTTAATAGATTCTTGTTGTAGCTGCATCAGTCACTACTTGACCTGGCGAGCACACGGCCAAGCATGGCACATATGGTTAGATCCCTGATTAATCCTCATTAATCTTTACTGTACCATGAGGTAGACACCACCATTTTGCAGATGAAAAAACTGGTTTTGGTCAAATTAGAGAGTAGCAAACAGAGGGTTTTTTAATAGGTCACCATAACTACCAAGCACATGTTCTTCCTATTAGGACAGGGTACATAATCAATATATCTGTTGTCAATGAACACATAGTAGATTTGCACTAAAAGATGCCAAATCTTTTACAGCTCACACTCAAAGAGAGAAAGCAAGAACTCGAAGTTGGGAGGGCAGGGAAATGGGGAAGATGTGGGATGAGTTGGGGGAGGAAAAAGAATATTATCAAAATTTACTGAATGAAGAGATTTGCATAAAAATAATAAAGCAATAATTCACCACTCAGAAGAACAGGTCCCTTGAAATTATTATGACTATCACACATTAATGTTGTCCTAGCTCCTCTTTCATGTTTAACGTCAGAAGGAGCATTCTTTATCACCATATAGAACACAATTAAATACATCCATAGTTCTACTGCTTCTTTTCTGTCCATAAAGCACTGGTTGAACGTGAAACTAAGAGAGCTCAGGAAGCATCCTTGGGTTTTGATCACTTTACTTCCTTGTGTACAGGAAATGTTCAAGGCAAAGCACCCTGTTCTGTGTGTAGACCTGCAGACTCAACTTCAGTTGAAAAATTATAACTATGAAGACAGATAGATTTCTGTTCATATAATATAATAATATGAAGTCAACACTTTTTTCTGTTTCTTCTATTGATACACACATAAACTCTAGTTTCTTATAGAATGGATGGTTTGGAAAACATAAAGAGAAGCTAGGTGTGACAATGTGTGGTGATATTTTGCTTGTGCTATAACAAACAGAAGCTTGCCTGAGGATCAGAGTGCAGAGCCACTAGTTAGCTACAGAGGCCAAGTGGTGGTGGCGCACATCTTTATTCCAGCGCTTGGGAGGCAGAGACACACAGGTTTCTATAAGTTCAAAGCCACCCTGGGCTACACTAGATAGATCCAGTCTCAAAGAGAAACAGAGCTAGTAGTGGCCCACATATGTAATCCAAGTACTTGGGGAGGGGCACGCCTTCAGTCCCAACACTAGGGAGGTGGAGACAGGAAGGGATATGACTGGGCAGAGAGAGGAATATAAAGAAGGAGGAGACAGGAGCTCAATGCCTTCCATCTGAATATTTAGTCTGGGGACTTGCAGACACAGGATATCCCATTCAGTCAGAGGACTTCATAGAGGTAAGAACTACTGACTGGCCACTCTGTTTCTCTGATCTTTCAGCTGTCATTCCTAACATCTGACTCGTGTTTTTATTATTAAGACCAATTAGTATTCATGCTACAAGTACCCATTAAGATGGATAAAAATATGTTCATAGAGCATACTTGGATATATTGGCTACACTAAATTTTTATGTGGGCTTATATAGTTGAAGGGGCCATTGGTGAATTTGTCTTTAAAACCTTTTCTGAACAACAAGTACAGTGCCTGAGAATAATGCAGAGCCCCCAAAAGAATCCCCCCCCAAAAGACCTCAAATGTCCCTTCTCTGAAATCCTACTAGTGCTATTTCAAGGCACTTTAAATCCATCAGTCTGAGTTAACACTAAGTAAAAGGCTAATTTGGCTGCAGAATCAATGGTTCTTCTGCATCTAGAGAACAGATAAAGTCATAGGAGAAACCCCTGCCTGAAGATTAGAGAGACAGACAAATGAATAGAGAGATCACAGAATGACCTGGACAGAACCACACACAGAAACCTCTATGGGAAGCAGCACCAGGGTGGAAATATCTGAATTGTGATTGACAGGTTCCTGGAGGCTTCATGCAGGTCACATCTTAGTTAAACTCTAGAACTACCAAACACACAAAAGACCGTAGGTGGAGGCAAAAATGTAGAGAAACAGAACCCTTCATACTCTTGGTGGGAATGTAAATTAGTAATAAGAACAGTCACTCCAGAAAAAGAAGAGAATTCAAGTCATTATCTGTATGCAAAAAAAAATCTAACTATGAAAGAAGTAGAATCATCCTTGTTTGTACATGGCAAGGTTCTATATATAGAAAACCCTAAAATCAACAAACAAACAAAAACATGCTAGAGCTAACAAATTTAGTGAAATTGCAGGATACAAAGCCAATTTTAGTTGGCACTTTTTACTCTTTGGGGGCCCACCACCCAGCTCCCAAGTAAGTACACAGAGACTTATTCTTGTTTAGGAAGGCCCAGTCTTAGCTTGGCTTATCTCTAACCAGTTTTTTTTTAACTCAAATTATCCCATTTCTCTTTAACTACACTTTGCCTATGTTTTTTTTAATCATTCTTTATTGTATATATCTTTCTTTCCTTCTTACTCTGTGGCTGGCTGTGTGGTTGGTGGCTAATCCCAGCACCCCACTCTCCTCCTTTCCTTGTTCCTCTAGCCTGGATTTCTCCTTCTGTTTATCCTCTCTGCCCACCAGCCCTGCCTCTTTCTCTCTCCTGCCTAGCTATCATTGGCCATTCAGCTCTTTATTACACCAACCAGGTGTTTTAGGCAGTCAAAGTAACACAGCTTTACAGAGTTAACCAAATGCAACATAACAAAATGCAACACATCTTTGCATCATTAAACAAATATTCAACAGCATAAATGAATATAACACACCTTAAACAAATATTCCACAACACCGGTATTCAAAAATCATTTCTTTCTAACAAAAATGACCAAACCAAAAAGGACAAGAAAACAACTTGTAATATCCTCAAAACTAATAAAATCCTTAAGAATGAATTAAATCAGAAAGATGAAAATTTACACACTGAAAAGAATAAACCATTGATGAAAGGCACAAGCAAACGGATGATACTCCAGGGTAATGAATGGAAAAAGCAACATTATTTAAATGTCAAGCCCACCTAAAGAAAACACAACTCTTATCAAATCCAATGATACTTCAGGGTAATGAACAGGAGAAAGCAACATTGTTTAAATGTCAAGCCCACCTAAAGAAAACACAGCTCTTATCAAATCCAATAGTATTTTTCTTTTTCTTTTTTTTCTCCTTTTGGGATTTTTAAGACAGGGTTTCTCTATAGCTTTGGAGCCTGTCCTGGAACTTGCTCTTGTAGACCAGGCTGGCCTATAACTCACAAAGATCTACTTGTCTCTGCCTCCCTAGTGCTGGGATTAAAGGCGTGTGCCACCATCTCCAGGCCCAATAGTATTTTTCACAGATACATAGTTTTTAAAAAAGACCAATGCCTAACTTCACCCAGAGCCACAGAAGAGCTTGATTAGACAGAGCAATCTTGATAAGAAAACAGTTGGAAGCATCAGGTTTCCAGGTTTCAAATTCTTCAGAGCTATAGTAATTAAAACAGAACAGTATAGGCATAAAATAGACAGACACAGTGGAATAGAGAGCTCAGGAAAAAACCTCGAGCTTATGTTATAAGCCAGTTTTCCATAAGGAAAGAATACTGATATATGCTACAACATGGGCACAACTCAGCAATAGATTACATATTTCATGTTTTTATTTCTACAGCTTCCAGAAAATTGAAATTGACAGAAACCAAAAGAAGTCAGTAGATTCTAGAACGAGAAACATCCAGCCTGTTCTACACAGAAACTTCCAGGCCATTCAGAGCTTCCTAGTTAGACTGTCGTACAAACACACAAAAGCTAAATAAGTAAAAATCAAAATAAACAAAACAAAAAATCGTAAATTAAAATTATTGTTCAATTTGGTTTACGTGCTTAAATCGTCATGGTAAGTTTTCAAATATATTCAGGTCTGGAGTGCATTCTTTGAAATTCTGATAGAATTTCCTTAGTGTCTAAGCACCAGGAGGTTGCTGGAGCTTTCTGATTAATTCTAATGTGCAGCTGTGGTGTCGGGGGCCTGCAGCAAGCACTCACCCTTCTGCAAAGCCCTGCTGACATGGAGTGCTAATCTCACCAGCCTGCTCTGCTCATCTATTAGGCGATTAATTGAGCATTCACGGTGTTCCCAACATCGTGTCTCACAGTAAGGAGAAGAAAAAAAAACAATTAGAAATCTCATTTCCGTCCTCATGGGCTGAGGAACAGAGAGAAGTACGACCTGAGAATCATAACTGTGTGGTGAAGTCTGTAATGGAAGCAAATACAAAGTTAGTGTGGAGACCAGAAAAGAACGGATCCATCCATCCATCCGAGCAGCGAAGAAAGGTCAAGGAAAGCTTAAGACATGGCGCGATTCTTAATCCCGAAAGATTAGCGAGGAGGAAATGGCATTCAAACATTCTCAGAATGGAAAATGCTTGGGAAAAACAAATAATTCAGTACAGCTGCAAAATTGGGCAAAGAAATTAAAAACAAAATTCAAAAAAAAAAAAAAAAAGCATTGTGGGGCTGGAAGAGGTTAAGAGCACTGACTGCTCTTCCAGAAGGCTTAGGTCCAAGCCGCAGCTTGATCGCAATCATTTGTAACTGCCCTTCCCAGGATCCAACCATGTCTTTTGGCCGTTGTGGACACCAGGCACACACGTGGTACATGAAGCAAAACACCCCTACACATAAAATAAAACATTAAAAGTAACAAAAACAAAGCAACAAACAAAAACATTGGGAGACAGGCGGTTTAACTCAGTGGGTACAGAACGCTAGGTTCCAGTCCTCAGCGCCAAGGGCTGGGGATAGGGTCTGGGCGTGGGATTAGGAGAACGGATGGCAAAAGTAAAATTGCAAAGAACTTCAGACGTCATGATTGGGGGCCACTGAATAGCACAAACACAGTCACACGTTTCATTTCAGAGAAGCACAGGAAACATTTAAATAAAGCACGCAGGGAACTCCTCTGCTGCTTAAGGTGAGAATGTGAGAGAAAATCGTAATAACATTCCATTAAGCAAAGATTTCTTAGATACCAAACACCAAAAAATATGGTTTACAGAAGAAAAACGTTGATGGAGTGGGCTTCACTGTGATTTTAAAATACAGACCAGGGGAAGATCCAGTTACATATCCAAGGGCATATAGTCAGAATACTAGCTAGATAAAATGTCGTACTCAATTAAAAAACAATTTATAAAGATCTTTAGCACACACTTTACCAAAGGAGAAACCCAAACAGGGAGTAAGCACACAGAGTCGTTGGTCCTCAATGGTAAAGTGCTTTGCCAAGCATGTACTAGACCACTATAGACCATTAGACCCTGGCAAAAAAAAATTAAAAAACACTGAATTTCTTTACATTCAGCATATGGACAGATGATGGCACCTGGAGAAATGAAAACTGACACATTCACATTCCCAAGGTAAGATCTTCACAGAAACGACTGATGTTTGAAGGGTTTCTGCCAATAGGGAGGTATTAAAAGTCCCTCCTACATGCCCTGCTGTGGCTATGTAAAATGGTGCAACCACTTTGTAAAGCAATCTGGCAGTTCCTTCACACATAAACGTATTTCTTTCAGTTGAATTAGCCAATCAATATCTGCATACACTCTCAAGATATGTGAACGTATATGTTTGCTTTTTTACTAATTTGTTATTTGATGGTATTTTTTTTCACATAGGTATGTAATGCATTCTGGTTACTCTGGCTCCTCCGTCCTCCCTTACCTGCTCCCTACCTATTAAAATCATTATCTCCCTGTTATTTCTTTACCTACACTCGTGTCCTTTTTGTTTTGTGACCCACTTGAGTTTAGCAAACGTCATGTGAGAGCCCACAGCTGTGGATCTGGGTGGGCTCTCCATTGGGTCCACATCTAAAGACAAGGACTGTCAGGGGAGGCCGCTTGCTCATTTCCCAGCCACCCAAGGTATCCACAAAGATGCAATAAGTGGTATTCAAAATGGGTGCTAACTAAGATCCATTTAATTAGACTTAAGGCCCCCTCAACAGGAGAGAGATCATGCCTGCTACTGAAGAGCTAACTAGCTTCCCAGAGCTAGTGCAGTCACGGACTTTAGAAAAGAATCTGCTACCACCACTTTGCTAGACCAGCATCATTTCCTACTACATTCAAAAGCTTATTCTTACGTCCGCAGATATGGCTTCCGCCCTGCTTCAAAGGAACCACTCCTCACAGCAAACGGAGACCATCACAGAAAACCACAGTGCAGAGACCAGTGGAGACAGTTACAGCACAGTGCCTGCATTACTGACTCAGGGAATATCACAGAAGGCTATCTACTTGAGAATAGGGAAAGGATAGAAGGGCCAGGGTCTAGGAGGGGCTGTAGAGAGAAAAGAAAGGTGGGAAAGTGACATAATTCTATTTCAGCTTAACATATTTAAATTACCCATCCAGCAAAATGTGAAGCGTTGAGTAGAAGCACACAGGTGTGGGGAGGGGGTGTGGAATACAATGAGTTGTTTCAGATGTGGCTTCTCTAGGTTTACAATCCCGATTATTCTCAGCCATCCTTCCACACCGTTATCATTTTTAATTGTCTTGTGCAATTGCTTTGAATAAATTATTTTGTATTTTCACTTGGTCCTCTTTCTCGCTACCCTTCTCTGTTCTCCATGACTGTTAAATTTAGATCTCAGAAAAGCAGAGGTACAAGAAGGACCAAGCTGAGACCTTTCATTACAATGTCTTAAATCTGAATTTTTACACATCATGCACCCCTTTTTAAATATTGGGATGACACGCGGTGATGAACACCTGCAATGCTAGCAGTCAGGAGGCAGAGGTATGAAGACCACGAGAAGGCCCTGTCTGAAAAGGCCAAGACAACTGAGCATTTGTTTAAGTCAGGCCCTTGTGCAACAATAGGGACACAAGGATAGACTCGGTCATCACCTCACAGAACCTCCGTTCTGGTAGACAAAAAAAAAAGTGAGAACTGGGCTAATGGACATTTTATAATATGATAATTACACAGCATCTTGTCTGGGCATGTAGAAAGATTATGTAACAGCAGAAAAATTCAATAAGGACTTCTTGAGGAAATAATGCTTGACCCTCCTCCCAAATGGTGATCGGAAGTTCACAAAGGTGTCCCAGGAAGAGTGATTGTTTGTGCAAAGACCCTGTGAACAAAGGGGAACCAAGAAGCTGCAGTAGAGGGTACCGCACAGAAAATATCTGAGAAGGTGTGCATCTAGAAGGAACACAGACACCAGACTTTGAAAAATATACACCCCCTGCATATTATCAAATCCTACTATACGTTTAAAGTGGTAATTTGAGGATTTAGGCTTGCCGTGCAGTGGGAGAACACTTGTTCACTACGCACAAGGCCATGGCTCCAACCCAGTACCTCAGAAGCAAAAACAAATGGCTAATATTTCCATTCATTTCGTGTTTTGGTGAGGGCTTTCCATGAGATCTGTCTCATTTGCACTTACCAAAATGACCGCTATAAATTCAAAGATAGTAACATGTAGTAAATTTCTTCAAGCCAGGTATTAATTTGCCACCAGATTAAAATAAAAATGTAATAAACTTCCCACCATTACTGGCTGACTTTAATTCGTGAACTTAATTGTTTTTAGTTTAGCTCCTTAAATCACTTAGTGAATAACTGGATGTTCCAATTGAGGGGTCAGACAAGGAAGGCAGAGATAAAGGAAGTAGTTAAAAATACACCAATTCAGAAATACTATCTCTTAGAGAGAACCTGACAAGCTGGACAGCTGTGTGAGTATTGCTCCAACAAGGCAAAGACCAAGGAGGGACCACAAGATATCCCAAAGAAAGATAAACATGATGTTGTTATTAGATATCGCAGGGACAGTGTTGGAAATATTAAAATATGCATCTGTTTGAATTTAGGCATAAGGATTTAATTTCTATTGCTCATGAAAATGGGTAACCGCTGAAAATCTTTAGATTTTATTGTTTTATTGCATTGTGTATTGTTTGTGTATGCACCTCTGCCAAGGCACATCAGAAGACAGCTTTGTGGAGTCAGTTTCTGATATGGGGTTTCCCTCTTGTATGCTGTGAATACCATTGGTTAATGGGGCGGGGGGGGCGGCTAAACTGAATGCTGGGACAAAGAAGGCAGAGTCAGGGAGAAGCCATGTAGCCCTGCTGGAGACAGACACCAGAATTTTACCTGGTAAGCCACAGCCTCGTGGCAGCACACAGATTAATGGAGATGGGTTAATTTAAGATATGAGTTAGCCAGAAACACACTTAAGCAATTGGCCAAACAGTATTACAAATAATATGGTTTTTGTGTGATTATTTCAGGGCTGAGTAGCCAGGAACAAACAAGTGGCCTCCTGCTACAGGTTCTCTCCCTCCATCTCCAGCTGAATCCTGAGAATCAAATCCAGTACGTCAGGCTTGGAGAGCAGGTACTTTACCAGATACTACACTGACAGAAGGTAGAAGGAATCAACAGATTTCCTCATGGTTAAAATGCAGCTGATTATCACATATTGACCTGATAATTACAGAACATTAACTGCTAGATTCATCATTTCAGAAATATTAAAATGTGGGGAAAAACACAGAGTGCAGAATTGATGAGAATTTGTAGTCTCATCTGTAGCTGTATTTGCAAAAGCCTCTGAATATAATTATAGAAAATAAGTGCCCCATTTTGAAATCTTTTTCTCTTAAATAAAAAGAAATTTTGTGTTCTCTTTTTTAAATGGTGAACATACTTTTATTGCCTGATGGTGCAAGCCCTTAATCCCAGCACTCAGGAGGCAGAAGCAGTCAGATCTCTTTGAGTTCAAGGCCAGCTTGATCTACACAGTGAGTTCCAGGAACTTGTAGTTCCAGGGCTACATAGAGAGACTCTGCCTAAAACAAACAACAACAACAATGACGAATAAAACACAAATGAGCAAGTGGATAAAAGTTGTGGGTGTGTAATTTATAATATTTACTGATCTTTGTAATTCAGAAAATTGATGAAGTTAATGAGCTAAAGGGTTTCATAATTACTGGAAGTGTACTAGTTTGTCATCAAGAAATTCATTTCTATAGGATGGTAAGGTGACTCAGGAGACAAACTGCTCCAACACTCCAGCACTGGACTCTATAATCTATGAGTCCCACTCTGCTCCCAAACCCACCCATACCCTGCGACTTCAGTGGATCTCTGGTACACAGACTGTGAAGAGGTGAGAGACAAGCCTCTCAGCTGGACAAAGCAGTCTCTAGGTCCTAGGCCCTGGGGAAAAGCCATGGGCCCCTCCCCCACCAGCCTCAGCTGCACTAGCCAGCCAGCTGGTCAGCCTCCTGCAGGCACACTGCTCCAACACCCCCACATTGGACCCTATAATCTATGATCCCACTCTGCTCCCAAACCCACTTATTCCTGGAGAACTCAGTGGCTCCCTAAGACACAGACAGTGACTGCACAGAGCAGACCAAGAGCAGCTCTCTGAGATACAGAAAGCAACTGCAAAGACTTGTCCAAGAGAGGATTCCTGAGACACAGACAATGATCGCAAGGATTAGACCAAGAGGCAAAGACGACCTGCACCAATTGGAGGATGGAATGGGTAGGTGCCAACGCAAGAATACATTCAACAACCTAAAGAGCAATGTGGCAACACCAGAACCTAGTAGTCCCACAACAGGAAGACCTGAACATCCTAACCCAGAAGAAAATGGCCTTAAATATAGCTTTGAAGATAATAGAGACCCTTAAAGAAGAAATGAAAATTTTCCCTAAAGAAATGGAGGAAAAGACAAAGAAAATTTGGAAGAAATCAATAAATCTCTTAAATAAATCCAAGAAAAATAATGTAAAAAAAAACAATTAAACAGGCAAAGCAAACACTTCAAACAGTTGAAGACTTGAAAATTGAAGTAGAAACAATAAAGAAAACACAAACTGAGTGAATTCTGGAAATGGAAAATCTGGGTAAATGATACAGGAAGTATCTCTGCAACCATAACCAACAGAATACAAGAAATGGAACAGAGAATCTCAGGAGTTGAAGATATGATAGAGGAAAAAGATTCATCAATCAAAGAAAATGTTAAATACAACAAATTCTTAACACAAAACATGCAGAAAATCTGAAACACCATGAAAAGATCAAACCGAAGAATAATCGGAATAGAAGAAGAACTTCAGCTCAAAGGCACAGAAAATATATTCAACAAAATCATAGAAGAAAACTTTCCCAACCTAAAGAAGGATGTCCCTATTAAGGTACAAAAAGTTTACAGAACACCAAATAAACGACTGGAAGAAAAATCCCCTCACCATATAATAATCAAAATGCTAAACATACAAAGTAAAGAAAGAATATTAAGAACTACAAAGGTAAAAGGCCAAGTAATATATAAAGGCAGACCTATCAGAATTAAATCCTACTCCTCAATGAAAACTCTGAAAGCCAGAAGGTCCTCCACAGATGTGCTACAGACACTAAGAGACCATGGATCCAAGCCCAGACTACTATACCCAGCAAAGATTTCAATCAACATTGATGGAAAAAGAAAAACCCAATGTATTCCACAAAAAAAATTAAACAATACCTATCCACAAATCCAGCCTTACAGAAGGTACTAGAAGGAAAACTCCAACCCAAGAAAGTTAGCCACACACACACACAAAAACATAGGCAATAGATAACTTCACAGCATCAAACCCCAAAAAAGGGAAACACACAAACACTATCACCGAAAAACAGCAGGACTTAACAATCACTGGTCATTAATATCTCTTAATATCAATGGACTCAATTCATCCATAAAAAGACACAGGTTTACAGAATGATACAAAAAAAGAGAATCCATCCTTCTGCTGCAAACAAGAAACTCAAGTCAACCTCTAAGACAGACATTACATCAGAGTAAATGGTTGGGAAAAGATTTTCCAATCAAATGGGCCTAAGAAACAAGTAGGTGTAGTTATCCTAATATCTAACAAAATAGACTTCAAACTAAAATCAGTCAAAAGAGATGGAGAAGGATACTTCATACTCACCACAGGAAAAATCTATCAAGACGAACTATCAAGTCTGAACATCTATGTCCCAAATACAAGAACACCCATATATGTAAAAGAAACGTTACTAAATTTTAAATCACACATCAAACCCAACACACTAATAGGAGTATTCAACACCCTATTCTCTAAATGGTCAGGTCTGCCAGACAGAAACTTATCAGAGAAATAAGAGAACTAGCAGATGTCATGACTCAAATGAACTTAACAGACATCTACAGAACATTTTACCCAAACAAAAAAGAATATACCTTCTTCTCAGAACCTCATGGAACCTTTTCTAAAGTTGACTACATACTCAGTAATAAAACAAACCTCAATAGGCATAAAAAAATGGAATAACCCCTATATCTTATTGGATCACCATGACTAAAAGTTAGAATTCAACAACGCTAATCTCAGAAAGCTTACAAAGTCATAGAAATTAAACAGTGCTCAGTTTACTCACCCCTGTGTCAAAGAAGAAAGAAAGAAAGAAATTAAAGACTTCCTATAACTCAATGAAAAGGAATTCACAACATACCCAAGACTATGGTCGAGACAGGGGAAGAACCGAGAGGGAGAGCAAGGAAAGAGATACCTTGATTGAGTGAGCCATTATAGGGCTACAAAGAAACCTGGCACTAAGGAAATTACCAAGAATAATCAAGGATAACCCCAGTTAAGACTCTAAGCAATATTGGAGAGGGTGCCTGAATTAGCCTTCCCTTGTTATCAGATTGATAACTAACTTAATTATCATCATAGAACCGTCATCCAGCAACTGATGGAAGCAGATGCAGAGATCCACAGTTAGCACAGGGCTGAGCTCCCAGAGTCCAGCTGAAAAGAGGGAGGAGCAATAATATGAGCAAAGGGGTCAAGACCATTATGGGGAAACCCACAGAAAGAGCTGACCAGCGGTAGTGGGAGCTCGCTGACTCTGGACTGATAGCTGAAGAACCTGCATAGACCCAAACTAGGCCCTCTGAATGTGGGTGACAGTTGTGTAGCTGGCGCAGTCTGTGGTACCACTGGAAGTGGGACCAAGATTTATCCCTAGTACTTGAACTTGCTTTTTGAAACCTATTTTCTTTGGAGGAATACCTTGCTCAGCCTAGATATGGGAGGAGGGCCTTGGCCCTGCCTCAAACTGATGTGTCAGGCTTTGTTGACTCCCCATGGGAAGTCTTCCCTTCTCTGAGGAGTGGGTGGAGGGTGGTGAGATTGAGAGGAGGGTAGGGAGAGGAAATTGGGACGAGTATGTAAAATCAGAAAAGATTGTTTTTAAAAAATAAATAAGAAAGAAAGAAAAAATATGTCTCAGATGTTGAAGTCACATATTTTATAGACGACTATAGTTTGATTCCCAGCACCCATGTCAATGGACCACAACCACTTTTCACTCCAGCTCTAATGGATAAACAGCTTTTCCTTGCCACTGTCGGTAATGTGCTCACATGCACAAAGTCTCTCTCTCTCTCTCACACACACACACAAATAAAATAAAATCTTGAAAAATAAAATAAATAAAATCAAAACTTTACCTCTCAAGTCTATAGCCTATACTTCTTACTTGAAATTGGTTGTACAAATTCATGATATTTATCTCAAAATGGACCAGAACAAGTAATCACAAAATTATGAAATTAAAAAGATGGGACACAGATCTGTGATGTCAAAGCACCTCAAGTCGGTATTCTTTCCACAGCTCTCATGCCTGCCAGAAGTGTAGCCTCCATTACTACACTTTTCCTGCTAAGTTTCAAGCCAATAAGGACAGAAACACTCTGTCTCATTCACGATTGTACCTTCTTGATGGTATATTGTGATCAATAAATGTGCTTGAATGAATGAGTGTCCCTGAAGGCCTCCCGTGAGGAAATATACTACTCATATACAAGTATCCATCTTCATGAAGAGCTACAAACTTGAGAAGTCTGTTTAAACAGCAGTAAAAGAAAAATGCCTCTAGTGAGCAAAAGCTGTCTTCCAACAAAGTCAGCTCCCTCTCATTGGGTAAGCCCTGAAGATACTTCAAAGCAAACTTTCCAAGTCAAACTTTGCTATCTAATTCCACAACTTCCCACATAGTATTATTCCCAGGCATTTTTACTCTGTTCAGAAATGCTAGTACCCTGGAAGAAACATACCTAAGTGTCAAAGGCATAAAGTCCTTTTGCTAAAGCATCTATATAAACATTTCAACTGTTAGACAAGGGGTTGTAAGACTTTTCAGCAAACACATCTGGTAATATAGTGAATCTCTCACCTTAAAGGTTTGATTAATCTATTAAAGGCTTGATTAATCTATTAAAAATCCTATGTGTGTCAGGGTAAATATAAAGCCCTCATTTTCATTTCAGATTAAATTGATTAGACATCCATTGAGAAGGGGTGACAGGGACATTCCTGACAGTCATTTCATTTAGATGCAGAGGTAGTAACACGACTTTTAAAAATGTTAAATTTGAACCTGGCAGCATTTTTGTACATTCTTTGTTTGTATGTGATTTTTTTTCTTTTCCAGCTTTTATTTTGTAGTCTACCATTTTTTATTATAATACAAATAAAGGAAATCAATCATAAAAAATTCTATGTGAGATCATCTCATTAAATGCTGAAAAACCTTTTGACAAATTCAATACCCCTGCATGATAAAGGTCTTAGAGGAATTAGAGATACAAGGAACAAATCTAAATATAATAAAAACAATATTCAGCAAGTGAACAACCAACATCAAATTAAATGGAGAGAAACTCAAAGCAATTCCACTAAAATTAGGAATAAGACAAAACTGTCTACTCTCTCCTTATCTATTAAATATAGTGCTTGATGTTCTAGCTAAAATAATACAAAAATTGAAAGAGACCAAGAGGATACAAACTGGAAAGGAAGAAGTCAAAGTATTTTTATTTTTCAAATTATATGATAGTATACATAAGCAACCCAAAAAATTCTACCAGAGAACTCCTACAGCTGATCAACACTTTTGGCAAAGCTGAATACAAGATGAACTCCAAAAAAAATCTGTAGGCCTTTCTTGTACAAATGATAAACAGCCTAAAAAAGAAATCAGGGAAATTACATCCTTTACAATAGCCACAAGTAGTATAAAATATCCTGGGCTAACTCTACCCAAACAAGTGAAAGAACTGCATAACAAGAACTTTAAGTCTTAGAAGAAAGAAATTGAAGAAGATATAAGAAAATGGAAAGCTCTCCCATGCCCTTGGATTGGTAGGATCAACATAGTAAACAAAGTGACCATCTTATCAAAAGCAATCTACAAATTCAGTGCAATCCCCATCAAAATTCCAACACAAATCTTTACAGATCTTGAAAGAATAAGACTTAACTTAACATGGAAAAACAAAAACAAGTAAAAGAAAGCCAGGTAACTAAAACAAGTCTGTGTAATTAAAAAAAAAATGCTGGAAGTACCGCCATCCCTGTTCTCTAGTTCTATTACAGAGCTATAGTAATAAAAACAGCAAGGTCCTGGCATAGAAACAAATGGGTGGAAAAATAGAATTAAATTGAAGACTCAGAAATAAATCACACACTTTTGGACACCTGATTTTCCACAAAGGAGCCAAAATTATAATTGAAAAAAAGAAAGTATCTTCAACAAACAGTGCTGGCATAACTGAATGTCAACAAGTAGAAGAATGCAAATAGACCCATATCTATCCCAGTGCACAAAACTCAAATCCAAGTGGATCAAAGACCTCAACATAAATCAATCCACACTGAACCTAATAGCAGAGAAAGTGGAAAGTAGCTTTGAACACATGGGCAGAGGAGACCACTTCCTAAATATAACACCAGTAGCACAGACACTGAGAGAAACAACTAATAAATGGGACCTCCAGAAACTTAGAAGCTTCTGTAAGGAAAAGGACATGGTCAAAAAGACAAAAAAAGCAGCCTAAAGAATGGGAAAAGATATCAAACAGAGGACTGATCTCTAGAATATATTAAAAAAAAAACTCAAGAACTAAACATCAAAATACTCAGTAATCCATTTTAAAAACTGGGTATAGATCTAAACAAAGAATTCTCAACAGAAGAATCTCAAATGGCTGAAAGACACTTAAGAAATTATTCAATATCATTAGCCATCAAGGAAATGCAAATCAAAACGACTCTGAGATGCCATCTTACAGCTGTCTAAATAGCTACGATCAAAAACACAAATAACAGCTTATGTTGGAAAGAATGTAGAGCAAGGGGATCACTTTTCCATTGCTAGTAGGAGTGCAAACTTGTACAGTCATTTTGGAAATCAATATAATGGTTTCCAATAAAATTGGCAATGATCTACCTCAAAACCCAGGTATACCACCCTTGGGAATATAACCACAGGTTGCTCAATCATACCACGTGGGCACTTGATCAACTATGTTTATAGCCGGTTTATTTCTAGTGGCCAGAATCTGGAAACAACCTAGATGTTCCTCAACCAAAAATAGACAAAGAAAATGTGATATACGAATGACATCATGAAAGTTGCAGGCAAATGAATGGATCTAGAAAAAAGTCATACTGATAAATGAGGTAACCCAGCCCCAGAAAGACAAAAATGGAATATACTCACTTGCAAGTGGACATTAGCTGTTAAGTAAAGAATAACCATGCTACAAGCGACAGACACAGAGAGGCTAGGTAACAAAGAGGAATCAAGGGGGGATGTAGCAAGAATAATAAAAACCCAGAGACAGATATTGGGGTTCAACCTGAGGATCAGAGAAACAAAGCAGCCAGCCACTAGAAAACTCTTACCTCGATGAAATCTTCAGACTGAAAGACAGCAAGTTTCTGTCTCATCCCACCTTATCTTCCTCTCTAGTGCTGGGATTAAAGGTATGAACCACCACTCCAGGTCTCTAAGGCTAACCAGTGTGGTGGCTGGGATTAAAGCTGTGTGCCACCACTGCCAGGCCTGTATGACTGACTAGTATGTCTTTTGCATTCTGGTCTTCAGACAAGCTTTATTAAAATATAAATGAAATATAACTACAGTGGATCTCTCTGGAAGGGAAAATAAAAGATATTCTGTGAGTGGTCCTAGGGCAGGTAAGGATGGGAGCATGAGCAATCAGGTGGGGAGCATGGGGGAAAAGGGTACTGAAAGAGATGACTGGAAAGGGATATATTTCAGGATCAGATAGAAACCTGGTGCCAGGGAAACTCCCAGGAATCTACAAAGATCACCCCAACTAAGACTCCTGGCAATAATGGATATGTAGCCTGAATTGGCCATCTCCTATGGCCAGGTAAGACTTCCAGAGGAGGGATTGTGAATCTAACCAAGCCACATAATCTTCCACCTACATTCTGTCCTGCCTATGGGATATGCTGAGATAAGGGTGGCATAGAGATTATGGGAGTGGCCAACTAAGGACTGTCCAGCCTGAGACCCATGCCATGGGAATGAGCCCAGTCCTACCCCTTACACTGTCTGGAGTGTCAGGACTCAAAAGCTGGATGACCCAGAGATCTAAGATAGAACCAAACATGGTTGGAGAAAAATTACAATGGAATTATTCCTAACTATATTCTGCTATATTCATAGATTAGGATCGACTTGAACTGTTATCAGATGATGTGGGATTCCCCTCTGTACGCTGTGAATGCGATTGGTTAATAAAGAAGCTGCTTTGGGCCTGTTGACAGGGCCGAATGCAGGTAGGCAGGGAAAACTAAACTGAATGCTGGGAGAAAGAAGGGCAGAGTCAGAGAGAAGCCATGTAGCCCAATAGGAGACAGACACCAGAACTTTAGCTGGTAAGCCACAGATACATGGTGATGCACAGCTTAATAGAAATGAGTTAAATTAATATGTAAGAGCGAGCCCTCAAGAAGTTAGAGCTAATGGGCCAAGCAGTGATTTAATTAATACAGTTTCTGTGTGATTATTTCAGGGCTGAGCAGCGGGGAACCAACAAGCGTCCTCCCTACAACAATCAGAGAGCCTTCATCCAGTTACAGATTGAAACAGAAGCAGAGGCCCACAGCCAGCCACTGGGCTAAGCTTGGGCAATCCTGCTGAAGAGAGGGAGGAAAAACTGTACCGGCCAGAGGGGTGAAAGGACATAACAAGGAAGCCCACAGAATCAACTAACCTAGGCTCATAGAAGTTCACAGGGTCTGAGCTGACAACCAGGGAGCCAGCATTGAACTGACCTAGGTCCTCTGCCCCTAACACTTTGACTGGCTCTTGAGAACCTATTCCTCATCCTGGGTTACCTTACCCAGCCTTAACCCAAGGGGAGGTGTTTAGTCTTACTACAACTTGATATACCACGCTTTGCTGGTATTCATGGGAGGCCTCCCCCTTTCTGAACAGAAACAAGAAGGAGTGGATGGGGCGGGCAGGGGTAGGAGAATACGAGGGACTGGAAAGTGAGATGGGTGTAAAATAAATAAATAAATTTAACTTTAAAAGATAGATCCTATGTGTGGACAGGTTCATAGGGGAGTGTGATGGAGTCCTCCATGTACTGGAACCCATAGGAAAATATCTTTGAGAGTTTTCTTTTCTGAATGAAGGCTATGAAAGTATTCATTCAACCTGGAAGGTTCTGGATCTCCCATATGCATGGTGATTAGAACTGCCGATAGAGGCCTGAGTCTGCCTGGAGAAGCAATAATTCAGCAACACGAAATGCAAAAGAGTTTGATTGCGCTGAAGATTGCTTTTTCTACCTTTATGACATGCGGGATCATGAACCCATTCACCTTGATGCTGGGTAATGAGGCCCATAAAGCAAGTCATAAAAGAGCTTTGAAATGCGCTTGGAAAGTTTAATCTTATGGAACAATCTCATTACTCAATGTGTGTGTACTTCTCCCAGAATCCTAGAAAGTGAGAGGTTCCTGAACATTGGAGAAGTAACGCCCTCCTTTCCTTGGTTAATGTACTGAAAACGTCAGATGCAGAAGGCAGAATTAGTTCTTAAGTTACTTCAGATCTGTAAAACTGAAACACGCCGCCCTTAGTGCTCTTAAGATGAAATCAGTTTTGAAATGGCCCCAAAATACGTCTAAAAAGAGATGGATTTGAAATGAGAATCTAGAACCAATAGTATTTTAAAAGAGAAAGATGTTTTATGAAGTTACATTTCTTCTGCTTAAAAAGAAATTTTAAGAAAACTAAAATGACTTTTAAAAACCGAAATGTAAATTTAAGAAATTAAAGACAATAATATTCAAAGATGATGAGTATCCCATGCTTGCTGCTTGTTAGTTTGAATTGATACAAATTTTAAGAATTAACCTAGAAATGTTCATTAAAATTAAATTTTAAATCATGTACACTTTTGAACTAACAATAATACCTCATAACCAGAAACCATGTACATCTGAAATAAATATCTGCAGATGTTTGCCATAGTGGAACACTAGAGAAGAGGGAATGTCTACAGTCAGGATGAATCAATAAAAAATTAGCCAACCCTTTAAAAGTATAGGTTAGACACTGGTGATAAGGTTGGAGGAGTGCCCTTCCATTAGTATTTAAACAGAAGATGATATTCAGAATATAAAACCATTTCTGTAAAAGCAAATAACTAAAACATCATATGTATATATTTATATATGCCTGCATAAGCTTAGAAAGTTTAATGCTGATGACCTTGGAACAGGACTAAGAATTAACTTAAAGGGACTTCAGATCTCTATATAAATGTCCCCAAAAATAATTCAACATGAAAGAAATGGAATGCATTTCCTTATCCCACAACTCCATGCAAATTTTGTATTTCTTTCCCACCTACTTCTCAGCAAGCCATAGCAGGTAGCATTCCAACATAGAGTCTCCTACTGACAAGTAAAAAAAAAAAAAAGTTTTCATATAATGACTTCACAAAAAAAATTATTATATAAGATTTTAATGTCCTAAAATTGCCTTTTTAATACTTAGAATTTAAGATAAAATTATTTTTTAAAAAGTTCAAATATTTAAAATATAAATAAACTCATACCACAACTTGTGAGGGTTTTGTTTTATCTTTTCAGGTAAAAGATTAGTTATAATTATGAAAATAGTAAAACATTGTTCTCTTTTCTTTGTTTGTCCAGGCCATGTTTGTTTAGTTAATTAATTTGTTACATTTCTCTTTGTCTTTAAGTGTATCCAAAGTCTAGACATTTCTGTCTCTATCAGAAGAAGGAAGAGTCAAACTGAGTCTCAAGTCATTCCACAAACACTGATTTTTCTATCAACTTCAAAGTCTATCTTCCACATTAGACCAAGTTTACATAGAACATTTATAAATACAAATGAGCCATTTTAATAATTTTCTAGGAATGAAGATCAACTTGTTTGAGCTGTTGGTGTTTCATTTTGACTGTCCCTCCTTAGACCCCAAAGTGTCTACCTCTGAACAGGCTTTTCTGTGTGAGGATGTGATTTGGGTAAGTTGAGTTTCAGTTTTCCCTGGAAACTAGGAGGTTTGTGCACAAAAGTAGCTTATATGCATTGCATCAAAATGCACGGTCACATCTGGGTATGTGACTACATCACCCTAAGATTAAACTCAATGCTTTTTATTTCATTACTTCCAGGATCTAGCAGAGTACGTGACATAAAAGGTATTAACAAGTTTATTGAATAAATAAAAGTATAAGCAATTGGGCATGTATACGCCCTTTAGGGTAGAAGAATATAAAGTTGCTTACCTGTTAGGGTTTAGCTTGCCTCTTACATAAGCCTGAGTTTTATGTGAGACTCTGATCAGTGATGAAAGTGAAATGAACTTACGTTCATGGGAACTGGAAAGTATTATGACCACAAGACCTGTATGGAGAAGTGAAAGGAAATTCTCCTAGTCTTGAGATGATGGTTTTGAATGATTTCATGAAGTCTCACAATTCCACCCCTGGAGAGATTCACAGTATCAGAATCACAAATGTGGATGACTTCACATTCGATCACACAGTTGAAAACATGTGGAGCTTGGTGAGCTTGGTTCTGAAAGTTTCTACCACACTTCTTTGCCTTTGTGTTATTGTAACCAGACGCTTGGGACACATTTCCAGCACACAATAAGGTCTCAAAAGATTGACGTCTAGACAACCCAGATGTACTAACGTAGATGATCACCCGAATACAGCATATGTTATATTAAAATGCCAAATGTAACATGTAACTGCGTAGTTTTCTCCACCTCTAGTGATTTCCAGTTTCTGAAAATTCTTAGGAGAAACGCAGGTGGAAAAGTCTGGACGGGGCTCTTTCTGAGTCACAGGTTTACCTGGTGACCAGGAGTCACATTTCCTTCTCTTTATACTTTGTAAGATTCAAGGGGGAAGCTAATGGTATTGCTAAAATCGCTTCCTTCCTAACATCTTAAATTTTTATGAGTTAATTCTATTGCATTTCAATGATTCTACTTCAAGCTTCAAAAGGCAACATTAGAAGCAGCACAATCCTGCATTCTCCGGTCTGTAAGGACAGCTCACATCTTAAAACAGCCATGTGACAGTCTTCGTTAGCACAAAATGAGGCACTGTTGAGACTGTCCAGCCCATCGTATACATTAATCAAATTAAACTAATACCTTGCAGTCTAATGTTGTCCAAACAAATACTAGACTGCCTGGATAAACAATAAGCAACCATAATCACCACCAACGTGGTTTACCCCCCCCCCCATCAGCTTTCCCTTCCATCTGTAAATCAAACCAGGTAAAGGGGGACTGAGTTTCCCTGGACCAGCGGACTGTGAGGAGAAAGGAATCTAAGCGAGTTATCCCCACCACCTGCTGCTTCCTTGACTCCAAAACTCCAGCTCCATCTATTTCCAGGGATGAGAGAAATCTGGAGGGGAGGGGAAAGGTTGGCGAGAACAAGAGGCGGGAGCTAGGAAAGGGAGGCAGGAGGAGGCGTGGCCCGGCCTGGGGCCGGCGGGATAAATACGGAGAACTGGGTGCGGGGTGCAGAGAACTCCGGAGGACGCCCGAACGAAGCAGCACCGCGGACAGCGCCCGCCGCGCCGCGCCCAGCTCAGCCAGCGCTGCCCTCTCGCCCTGAGGTTCCCGCTCAGCGCTCTGATAGATAACTCGCCCCTGCACCATGGCAGAATCCCACCTGCAATCATCCCTGATCACAGCCTCACAGTTTTTCGAGATCTGGCTTCATTTCGACGCTGACGGTGATTATTTTCTTTTTAACCCCTTCAAGACCCATTCCCATTCCTCCCTTCCCTGCCCTTCGCTCCACTGATCTTCTTCATCTTAAGGGTCCTTTTCTCTTCCATCACCCTGCCCAACCTTGTCTTTCCACCCGTGGCTGACGACCCATCAGCCTGGAAGTTTGCATTGCTTGTATGGCACCCCCACGCTGTAAGCGTTCACCTTTCTAGGAACAACAATGGTAGGACAGATAGCAAAAATTGGGAAACCCTGTCCCCCAAAAGTTTCAAGGACTCCCCCAACACTCCCACTCTCCTCCTTTGCCCTCAATGTGGTTGAAGTTTGACACTTCTTAGGCAGGGGAACGCTGCAGCAGCTGGACCCATTGCTGATTAATCAGGGCTCAGGCTACATAGTCTCCCAGGACAGCTATCCTGGAAAGGACAGAGAAGAAACTTAGACAGATATCTGACACCTGGGTGCCTCTTTGTCTTTGCAGGAAGTGGTTACCTGGAAGGAAAGGAGCTGCAGAACTTGATCCAGGAGCTTCTGCAGGCGCGAAAGAAGGCTGGATTGGTAGGCTTGGGCTTGTGAAAGACCCTTCACCCCTAAAACATACCTATTCTTGTCTCTCGTGAACGAGGTTTGGTGGGCGAAAGACAAGACTTACTAAGAAAGGCGAGAAAGAACCTCTTTCCAAATTGCGTCAGGAGGAAAAGTGTGTGTGTGTGTGTGTGTGTGTGTGCAGGGTAGGGGAGTCTAAAAAAAGTCCCTGTTGTCTTAAATCGGACATATGTAGTCTATATCCGTCTTTTCCTTAATAGGTCTTAAAAGGGAGCATTGATGTGTGAGACCTTTATCAGATGTGCTTCTGTATCGCTGAGTTGGTTGGGTGATTTCTGACTTCTCTTTCCTAGACGCTAAGTTGGGGGTAGAAATACGTTTCTGCCCCTTGGTGGCCAAGAGCAGATCTGCAGTTTCTAGTGCCAATTTTTGCTGCGATGTCGGTGTAGCTGGGGGATGGGGGTTAAGGAAACAGCTTGCCTTCACCCTTATCCCTGAGAAAAGATAACCAACTTGTAACACAAGTGTGAGTGAGAATTTGGCAAGAAACATTTTTTTTATTTTTTTTGTTGGAAAGAAACTCCAAAATTAGGAAAGCAATAAAACAAAACATTTTAAGAATTCAATGTATTGTAGAAAGAAAAAAATTCTGTTGAGAAACTATTAGAAATGATTCTTTAAAAGCTATAGTTTTGTCTTAAACCATTGGTTAGAAAAGTGATAATTATTGGTTTTAAATTAATTCCTTTGGGCCAAATGTATTTGTTGGGAAAGGATGATGTCAACATAAAAATGAAATGTATCCAGCCAGCTTTTAAGCATATGAGATGTTGTATGAAGGAGAACAGGTTAAGAAATTTACAGGTCCGTTGACATTTATGTTAGACTGCCTTTCAGAAAGCAATGTTGAATTTGGAGTAATTAAATATTAATGTTCTTCATCTCTTAGACTACGATTACAAATAAATTTTTACATTGAAGATGATATCCATATCATTCCTAGATATCATATATCATGCCACCATTTTCAATGCTGGGGGGTGTGATGTACTAACAGGACTATGTTTGTTGTTTTGTTATTCTTCTGTCTATGGTGAAATTTGTATAATAGGCATCATTATACAACATATCAGAAGGAAATTCCACAAGGTTGTAATGTACTCTAATGTAAGCAGACTATGAAGTCACTAAAATCTTGCCAGACTGACTTTAAACCAGATCATGCTCCGGGGAGTCTTTGGCTCAAGTTTAATACAGTATAATCTGAAAGTGTAATAGAATGAGATCCAATAAAGATGTCTTCTATGCACTTTGCCCCATTTTCACCATGTGTGTTACTATGCAAATAAACCCATGTAATTCTACCACTGTGGGCCTCTGGGTCCTAGCTAATGAGACTAAAGTAATTTCCTTCCTCACTTAAAATAGAGTAAACACCTATGGAAAGTTTTGTTTCTCATAGAAATTATAATTACAACCTTGGATGGTGCTTCTAACAGCTAAATGAACACATTTCAATTTTCCAGAAGTAACTTTAGTATTACTAGAGATTTACTTCCATCCTATAAATACAAATATTCATGAGCTCTGTGTTTTTTGTAGATTTTTTCCTCCTCACTTTAACACTTCTACTTTCTGTAAATATAAATATATATACTTAAAAATATAAAAACAAAAAACAAAGCAGAGTTCGAGTGGGAGTTACAGAGTTTAAACTTATTTATTTTTTCTGCTGCCTAATTTGATTTTGATCTGTAAGAAGCTGTAATCAAATTATAATTTGATAAGACTCATCTTTTGCAAAAGCATATGTCATATTAAGTTGCTTAATACCTTGATATCCGAATATTTTTATGGATTATGTAACAGACTTTGGTTGGATAACTAAAAACTCTAAATTAAGATCTAGATTAAGAGTTCAGATATATTGGACACGTTTCACTTATACTAGTGATCTGTTACCGTAAACCTACTTTTATATATTTCTTTTCTTTAAAAACCACACGTGATGACCTGATAAACCAGACTTCTTCTCATATCCTGACTTAGAGAGACAAAGAGAAGCATTTATTTGGTTCATCATCATAATGTGAAATTTCACCTTCCCATCAAGTGAATATGATAGCCCAGGAGACCATTTCTGAGCTCACTCTCCTGTTTAAACAAGGTCTCATCTTGCATTTACTCTCATCTTCATGAGTCTTCAGTTGATGGTACTGATTATACATGTTCCTCGCTACTTAAAACACATATTACAACCCATTTGCCACCCAGCAACTTCCCAAGCTACATATCAAGTCTGCTTCTAGAACCAGTAATGTCATATCATTTTAATATTTAATAACACAACTTTGGTTTTGTTCACTTAGAGGTACATGAAAAATCTGGAACTGCTATTCCCTTGCTTGACACTGTTGAGCCAGACACTTTCATTTTCTTATAGTTGCTTCTGTAACAGAATTTGATAGATGCAAATTGAAAAGTATCCCCAGTACAAGGGTTCTTTCAGGATCACAGTGTAATTAAATTAATTTATTGTTGCTTGCTACTTTAGTTCTATTGTATATTTACAATTATTTCTAAAGGCTAAGTGCTAGTCTTAGTGCTTTAGAGCTTCAGTGTGGCCCAGATCGTATTAGACAAGCTATCTACCATAAACTTGTGTGGTTGACACTGTTCATTACGGTGAAAATCGAGACCTTAATTTGCTTTCTCAAAGAGATGGAATAGGGTATTAGTAACAACTGGCCTATTTTAAATAGACCAGTTCATGTCACAGAGACACTTTAATTGGGCTTTGTTTAAGACCCAAGTGTTAAAAGCTAAAATACCTTATAATTCATAACTTTCTAATATGTCAATATGTAAAGAGACGCAAAAAGGAAAGTCAAAAGAGAAGGTAGCACTTGTCACTCCAAAGCACTCTTTATTATACAAAATATGAGGGAAAATAATACTTTGAGGAAAGGGGAAACCAGGGCAGCTTGGAAAATTGCTTCCTATGGTCCTGGGAGAGGCAAAGATCAGACACATATAATCTGTGGCCTAAAATATGGTCTTCAGTATTGCCCAGCTCCTAGTGAAACACAAATTTGTTAGGTCATTTTCTTCCCTCACACTTCTCTCCCAACATTTTTCTAATTGTATGTAATGAACATACATCTATTTCAAGCCCAAAAGATTAATTGCCCACAAACAGGGCCCCTTCATATATACATATTTCTCTTGTCCAAGCCAAATGCCTACTCCACCACCCATAGACAAGATACTGTGTTAAAATAAGGAGATGCTATATGACAAAACTGTGCAGAAAAATGAAGTAAGACCTTCCATAAAGCAAGCTTTTTAAAGTATATTAACAGCTATTCTGTTTCAATTTTCATTTTTCTTTGCAGTGACTTATCAACATCATTACAAGAACATTTTTTCACAAACATCTTACCTGATTTTTTATTATTATTTTAGGAGTTATCGCCTGAGATGAAAACCTTTGTGGATCAGTACGGGCAGAGAGATGATGGAAAAATAGGAATCGTAGAGGTAAGAAACCTAAGCGTTTGTCTGATTTAATGAATGAACAGCAACTCTGCAATTTATAGAGTAAGTCAAGTGTAACTCACACACAGAGGCCATTCAATGTCAACATCCTATCTTTTTCTTTCAACACACCAAATTAAGATGGCAGAAACTTGAGAAGAAGCTGAAGAGTTTAATGCGGTCCCAGTCCTCGATTAAAATCATTGTCAAAAAGACTGAGAAGAGAAACATTGTCTCTCTCCCAGTCCTGTCACTGACACTAGTGAAACGAGCAAATCCCATCTTCTGGGTGAGCACTGCCCACCCCACACTCCTGTGCTCTGCCTTGCCCACCCCATACCCACTCAGCACAGTGGCCGAGTACCCAATTAATTTGTTAATGTTTAGCAGGGCAAACTTTCTGTAATGTTTTAAAACTAAATGTTTTCAGTGCTGTGAAGGTGTCGTGGCCAAAGACTGCACCCTGGTCTCTGAAATTCTATTTCATGTTGACAGAGGTGCCCTATCAAAAGCATGGGGACTTTCCTACTGTGAGTGAACACTTCACAGTCTGGTACAGGTACACATTTGAAGAAATTAAAGCAGTGAACGGCAAATCTTGCCTTTTGACAGTGACTTTTTTCTCTTTAATACAACAAGTATGTCTATAACTCAAGGAAAGGAAATCAATTATTTTTCCATCTCTTGTCTCTACTTGCAAACTAGTTGCTGCTTCCCTTCCATCTGTTGGTGATACCTCAGCTCTGTGTTGCTCCGTCACCTATCAAAATCTTGGTAGAAAGCTTTATCTAGAAAAATAACTAGGAACATATTTTGAAATATGAAATATCACAGTCATGATTATATTCATAAAACCTTCTCAGTCTCTTCAGTTCTGAAGTGCCTTGGCCTTCAAAAGTTTGTGATGGTTCACTTTTTATTTAGAAAATTAACCTGGTTTCCAAATAATTGATCTTATTAGGACACTTGTGGTGCCAGTGTGAAATATACAGATTTTTAAACACATACTACAAGTAGAGTGAGGTGGGGAGACTATTATTATCTTTGTAATTAAAACTTCTCCCTGGAGTATATGCTTCCCCCTTTTGCCTGTGCACAGCTCATTACTGTCTAAATAGATAACTGTCATTGAACTTACTTCTGACACAGAGGCCGACTAATCAAGACAAGAATAATAAAATTATGCTTAAGAATGTAAGTGAAATGAGATAAATAATTACTCAAAACTAGTTTGAAAGTCTAATATAAAAGATTCTTCTAAACTGGCAATTTCAGAATTTGGAGTGCTTTATAATTCCAGTTGAAGGAAGATTACCATCTTATATTTAGCAATTCCACCTTGAAGCCTTCCAATGGACTCAATTATTTATTATAAGTCACTTATTGGGTGTTGTAAGGTTATGTAGTAGAAGAATGGGGTCTATTCACAAAGTGTTACATTTTTAAATAGGTAGAATAGATGGATACAGATTATGCTGTGTGTGATACAGTCGAACCCTTTTAGACATAATGTTTCAACTTTCATGTGGATGAGAAGTTAGCATTCAGCAGATGTGCTGTCTTAAGATATGGTGAAATGCAGTCTCCACAAGTTAGAGATAAGAACTGTTAGGTAGGAAGGGGTTTGTGTGTATAAAAAAAAATGGAAGCAAAAGAAGATGAATAAAGAGAGAAAGAATAGCAAACCTGCCAAACAACATAGCTTCACGACACTGTGCACCGTACAGTTGTGAGCCCTCATCAGTTATTGGCCAAGATTTTAGAGGAGGCAGCTGAAAGAGATTCTCTAAAGAGAAGAGAATTTAAAAACGGAAGAATAGGAAGGAGTTTGCTGCAGTGGTTCCTAACGCATGTCCCGGGTAGCTAAGTAAGAGACGAAAAAAGACAAGTCTTTGAGGTACGCCTAGGAAAAAGAAGTAAAATGTTGCAGAAAACAGGAAGACCGTGGGGAATGTGTGCCCTCACGGTTTGCCCTCTAGTATCACCAGAAGGTTGTGCTAAATGCAATTTATCCCATATCCAACTTGATACGCGATCTTCCCTGCTGAGAAATCCCGCATGTTGCATGGTACTCCAGTATAAAAAGCCTTCCCAAGTACCTCATAATCTCCTTCTTAGCCAGTACACTCTGCCTTAGTGTTCACAGAAAGGGGTTGAATTGACTTGTATGTTATACTCTGTTAATAGTTAGACTCCAGGGCTCATTGAAGTCTAATCAAAGGAAACTAATAAGCAAGCAGTAATCTGCTTCCCTGTGGGAACTACCCAACTGAATTAAAAGAAAGGAAATTCAGTACCTAATTTTCAATATTCTGACCTGATACAATAAACTGACACTTTCCATAACGTGTATTTTTACCTACACATATTCAAGGGAAAAAGATGTTGATATGTCTAATATCCTGAATGTGTTAATTTAATCACCGTAAAAGATTTTAAAAAGCACATGAAGATGGCTCAGAAATAACAAGACTGTTAATATGAACTCCAAAGTGGAGCATTGATAATTTGAGATAACTTAATGACTACCATGGCAATCAGAAATGTTCTATATTTATTCAGGCTAATATAGTTCTGCTGTAAAGAAGGTCCATTAAAATAATTAAGGAGGGAGACTGAATGGCTTAGCAGGTCATGGAATTCCTTTCTCTAGGTCTCACATGAAGTACACACGGATGCCTCCTTCTGCTAGATGTCAAATCTTGAAGATTTCCCTCTGCTCGGTTGGGCAATGTGTAGGAACCTATCAGCCTCTCTAGACTTAGTGTTCTATCTGTCCAGGTCAGTGGGTGCACAGAAAAAAAGAATAGATCTAAAGGCTATTTTAACCTAAAAACTGAAACAACAGTTGAAGGGAAGCAGACACTTCTCTGGCTGTCTCCTGTCTTCCACAGTGGGATTTAAGTGTGCACATTTTGCCAAGGAGGTTATTGGGGGCAGGCAAAATACTTATCTATTTTAGAATTGAAGAAACTGGTTAGTGGAAAAATAGAGTTTGAAATTTTGTTCTGGACAGACTTTTTAAAGTGAGTTAATAGAAACACTGTTTCAAGTAAAGGGTACTGATGGTAAGGGATCAATGTCTCAAAATCAAAACTATTAGACCATCTGACTTCAAAACTGCCTCCAACTACAAGCTACATAAAAATAGTCTCAGGACATCTGCTTCCTGGACTATGAGCAAGCATGACTATGTTCTAACTTCATGTGTCTATTACAAGCACAAGCACCAAATGAGATAATTCGTGTCAAACAAACAGACCACGGTAAAAACCTAGTATTCATATTTGGCATTATCACCAAATACAGAAATGAGTTACTAAAAATCCTACTCTATTGTTCTAAATGCCAAAAGCTTCTTTCTCCTTCTTACATAATTTATTAAATTCAAGTTATTAAACTCAAATACTTTTAAGTTCATGACTATTTACCTTCCACATCCCCTGGGTTCACTTCTCATTGGCGGGAAAAAAAAGGCTCCTTCAGCTTCCAAATGTAAAAAGAAATCGTTGTCTTACATGCTCAGGAAAGGTGACATGTCCCATAGCTACCTTTAAATATGATGAAGTCTGTTCTCGTGGATGTTGACGTGTCTGTTGTAGCTATTTGTTTCTCTGTGAAGTCACCCTCCATGGGTACTCCTCCGACACGTAGCGTTTGGCTTTATTTTTGTACCTAGCTTTTGCTTAGAAGTTGTTAGGGGGAAAGATCTTTTGAAAGGATCTGTCTTCCTGTGAGAGTCTGACTGGGAGTAACTACGAATCACCAGCAATCCACACAGTGGCCTACAAATCAACATCCAGATAAGGCATGGCCAGAATTTCAACTCTTTCTAAAGCATAAGGCAGGGGTCCCATATTACACTAGGGAGGGAAAGGAAAAGGCAAAGAATGCAAGTGAAACTCCTTTAGGGTTGAGTTCCCAGGAAGCAGATCTGAGTTTCCTTAGGAAGTACTTGGGTATCACTTGCTACAGAAGTAAAGACAGCACCTGGCCTGAGGGGTGCTGCACCCCTCAATGGAGGCTTTCTCTGTAATGAGCTCTGAAGTGGGGTGCTACTTCAGAAATCCCAAGTTTTGACCAGGAGGATAGGGCTTTTGTGAGATTTAACCATGGGCTGCAGTCTCCTTGAAGGCATAGGCATCTTCAGCCCAGACAGTTCCTCCGAGGTACAGCTGAGTGCACAATATTTCTGGAAGCAGGAGCAGTTTCGGATAGCATCTCTCAAGGTTCACTCCAGCCTCTATCCACAGCCCGGGCATCAGCTGAACCACATCCAAGGGAACTTTACTTCCCTGGGTTTACAGCTGATGCTAGACGTGAGCATCACTCATTGCATCAGGAAAATATTTACCGATGCAGTTGTTAGGCAAAGAAATAGTCTAGAAAATTCTCAAGGACACAGGTAAGTAGAAAGAAGTTTGTTGCTCCACTGTCAATGCTAAGCAACCAGTTCCACAAGTAAAGACCTAAGGGTTCGGTCTGCATTCACAGCTGTCTGTCTTGCCTTCCATTCATCCCCTTGTTTCACTTCACTTTTTTCTGAATTTTTTCACATTAAAGATTGGGGACTTCAAGAAAGGGCAATCAGGTGACTCAAAGGCTAAAAAGTTACCAACAATCTTGAAAGCAGGACTAGGAATTTCTGTGGACATCAGTAACTTAGCAAATCTAAGAATAAAGCAGTCCTGCCTAGCATCTTCTGGGAAAGACCTTTGGCACATCCTAGACCTTCTTTGTCTTAATTGCTACACATGAGAATCTTCACATCCATGTGAATAATAATTTGAATAATGATTACTATGCATTGGCAAAAGGATCATCAGACAACACAGGACCACAATATTGTAGAATTCGCCTTGGAAAGGAAGTCTTTCTATTTGCCCCAGGCACACATCAGCAAAACACAGGCATTGCATTTGAAATGGCCTTTTTTGTCCCACAATGATATTTTGTGTGAGTAAAGTTCATTTGTTTTTTTAAATAAGATAGTACTATAATGAGTACCTTAACAGTTTAATTAGATTTAAAGAGAACACTTTGCATATAGATAAAAATCAATATTTTTATAATTGAGATCAAAACAGTATGCACAAAAATTATGCATCTATAATATCCATAAAGGACAGCGGAAGTGGTGGTGCCCAACTTTAATCCAAGTACGCAGGAGGCAGAGGCAAGTGGATCTCCGAGTTGAAGTCAGCCTGATCTACAGAGTGAATTCCAAGATAGCCTGAGCTACACAGAGAAACTTTGTACTGAAAAAAACAAAGAGGAGTAGGCGTGTGAGACTGTGACTCTCTTTATATTTGACATTCTAAAAATCTCTGGTCATTATGTGAGTCACATGAACTTCACAAAGCAAAGATGGGTAAACTTTCCTAATCTTGCATCTAAACATTACTTACTAGTATATTCTTTTGCTTTTTCTGCTTTTAAATAGTTGGTGAATTTTCAGAAGTATACTTTTTAAGAGAAATCATTATTTCTTAGTTTAAGGCAACAGATATTTTATAAAATTCAAGTAGCATAGAAAACGATGTAAGTGAAGGTTGTTGACTCTATTTCCTGTCTATGAAGTATTTCTAAGTTTAAAAGAAATCACAAGCATATGCTCTAGGCACCCAATATGCTGGGTTCCATTGACTCTGAGTGGGCCTCTCTGAGCTCCTGAAATGGCCTGGGAGAGATCCACTCCAAACATTAAAAGTTGCATATTAATAAGCAAAGGAAGAGTTGAGATTGGCTATTCCAGTCCTAAACAGCTGTGACATTTCACAAACAGACTTTCAGAATGACACTAAATCTTCTAACATATACTGCTACCATCAACTTGTCTCATCACTGACATGTTTCCTCATCCTTTATGACCTAGAATTTCTATTTTCTTACTTCATCCTCATCTCTCCTGGATAAGTCTTTCCTCCCTTCCCTTTTCACACCCTCTGAAGTCCTAAAGAATCCTTCTCCAGAATGCCTTAGTATTATATACTGGGCTTAAGGAGCATGATTGTTTCTCCTCTCTTTCGAGACCCTCTCCGTATCCAGTTCTCTCTCTCCTTTCTTCTCTTCTCCCTTAGCTTTAGGGGAAACCTGCTAATGATTCTTTAATAATGAAAATCACTTACAGTAACTTTCTACTATGGGTCCACATACAGATGCAAAGGAAAGAAAAACTCATGAAGAAGATGAATTCTAGATTTCATTGAGTATAAAGAAGCATGGCTTCTCACAGCCAGTGGTAGCAATCACCAATAAGTGCTTCCTTTGCATTCCAAGAGAGAAGGAGCAACAGTCATCTAACTACTATAATCAAGGAGTGTGGTGTGGACTTCATTTTTATTGAGACAAGGTTTCTGTGTAGCTTTGGAACCTGTCCTAGAACTCATTCTGTAGACCAGACTGGCCTCGAATTCATAGAGATCTACCTGCCTCTGCCTCCTGAGAGCTAGAATTAAAAGCATGCACCACCACCCATATTTTTGCAGACTTAATTTACTAAGTCATCAAATTTAACTGAGTTCCAGAGTCTCCAAGTCACTAGGGTAAATCTCTCAATCTCAGCATCCTCAATTTAAAAGTTTGTGATTTGAATTACATTGGACTGTATTATTTCTGAGAGGCGCAATTTTATGGGTAAAGCGATCAACTATGAAGATCAGATAAGACTTGAACATAGTACTAAGATACTTGAAATATACATATATTATATTACATATACATAATTTATGTAATCGCACACTACAGTGATATAAGTGTATATATAGACTAAAACCTGATTTAATTTCTAAAATCACTGGCAAACTCTAAAGCTCTATTTTCGCATTTTAGGCACATTATCATCTACCCACACTAGTGGCATTAGTTTTTAGTTAAGATGTTTTCTGACTGGATCCTACTAAATATTCTAGCAAGGTTTATTTATTTTGTCTTTCACCTTGTTGTCACCCCCATAAGTAAGGACTATGGGACTGTTGTAATGTGAGATTTTTTTTCAAGGATCTGAAAGCAGAACACTTTAAAGCACATGTTGCACCGCTATAAGGAACATGAGGTGGCTTGCACATAGAGTGAAGTGATGATTTACATTAAACTCCAAACCTCAATGGGACCAAAAGTTTGAAAAACTTTTAAGTAGGTGATTTAGTTGAGCATTTCGAACACTTTCTGACCTTAATGTTAATTTCAACCCCGGTTTCTTAAACCAGAGATAGCGACCTACAGGGGTCACCATCAATGTGCTAACGGTACAAGGTTTCTAAGAACACAAGAAACAAAAATTAATTCAGCATTAAGAACATAATGACCCCAGGTGTTCCCGGAAGCACCCACCTTGCACAACTTCACTGCAGCCTTGGTGCCGACCACACGTGTTCAGCTGGCACTGGCAACACTGGCAAGCATTGCCAGGCACACCCCCCACAGGACTGCCATGTGCTGTGAATTGTAGTCTTTTTTGCTGTGCACACAAACTTTGCTGCTCTTAGAGAAGCAGAATAGCCTAATTACGGAAAACAGAGACTTCTAACACTTTCCTACTGCCGTTCCTCAGCCTGCAACAAATTTATTACATCTTTGTATGACGTTGCAGTATTTTGATTTTAAAGATTTCTGTTAGAGTTGTCAAATTGAATTTCACAAAAATTTGTTAAGATAATTCTAGTTTGGGATAAGGACAAGGTTTTCAACAATTTCTGTAATGATGTAAAAACATGGTGGTGCCATTTTATATTTCATATTTATGGGAAATACTGCTCACAGTAGACACTTTTACCGTACTTCTTGGAATTGTCACAGATGGATCAGTTCCAAAGACTGAAGATGGTCTGCACCCTGCAGTATCAAACATCCAGCCAAGATTTAATCTTTATATAAAAGCATTTTAGTTCATCTTTAATAAATGATAAAATTATATAAAATAATTACTTTAAACTAAATTGTTATGTTTTCTTATTCATAAATGTTTGTTTGCAAATTTGCATTATGAATGCCTGGGGTCACGTAAAACTTTCTCAGCAGAAAAGAGGCTTATATATGGGAGAAATTTAAGTAACTCTGTTCTAGACAGGTTTAAAGTCTATGTACCAGGGATAAGGGTGTGTGTCTGTGCTTCAGGGAACTCAGCCACTGCTGAAAAGGAGTCAAATGTTGGATGCAAAGATTTATTCTTCAGTGGTGAAGAGTCCGTCATTCCAACAGCACACACTTTGAGTCAGGGACATTCATTTCTCCTTCACCTCCTTCTCCTAGTAATGATACTAAGGGCCAGGGCAGCTGGGGAAGTTGTCAGGGACCACAGCTCATTAGCAGCAGACCCAGAAATAGAAGTCGCGTTGGCAGTGGGGCCATCAATCCAGCTCCCTCCTTCTCCACATGCAATAGATTATATTAGTCTTAAAATGGGATCTGTGGCTCCTTATTCCTCAAAAGAGGGAAGGAGGGAGAGAGAGGTAGAGAGAGAGGGAGGGAGATGTGTTGAAGCTAGGGAATGAGATCTCAGGGGAAATGTCACAGAATCAAACAGTGAAAAACAAAAATTGCCCTAAGCCCTGGATTCAAGCAGCACATGTACTCTGACAGGGGACACAATTTAAAAGTGTCCTTGTTTACATCTAGGTCCCCCTGTTTATGGTGATGTGCCTTTCTATCTCTTTCTGCTGTTCTGCTGTTGCGTTTGGTCCGCCTCCATTGTGTTTCTCTCCCGAATTAAATATGTATAATTTTTTTCTTCCTTCTTTTCACCTATATTCATGTCTCTCGCAATTTCTCATATCCCATGAACTCTAGAGGCATAGTGTGTGCCACTCTGTGCATGCTGAAAGAGCCAAGACCTGATCAGTGGTACAGAGCTTCCTCAGGAGGCACCTGCTTGTGTGTGCAGCCCATGGAAATGGGTCCACAATAGCCATCTCTTCAACTGGGCAGCCAGGTCCTCACGGTGTAGGTATTGGAGCATGCCTCAGTGTTTTCACCTTAGAAGCAAAGCATTAGAAAGGAGTAGTGGACTACATCTGTCTAGTCTATTAGTCAGCTGACACTTACCGGCTCCTACTTTCTCAGTCACTATCACTGCTCAAAGAACACACTAAGGCAAACCTGAAGCAGCAGGTGATGGCCCAGCCTCATGCCAGGCTCCTCATTTCTGTTTTCCCATCTTTCCCAGCTGGCTCATGTCTTACCCACAGAAGAGAATTTTCTACTGCTCTTCCGATGCCAGCAACTGAAGTCCTGTGAGGAATTCATGAAGGTAAAAAAAATCACACGCCCTGGAAGACAGGTGCTGAAAATCAGGAAGTTGATGGGCTCCATAGATTGACTTAACCCTCATTTTCTGTCTCCACATGCCTGCAGACTTGGAGAAAGTATGACACTGACCACAGCGGCTTCATAGAAACCGAGGAACTCAAGGTGAGTGACTCAAGGCTGAGGCCAAGCAGGCTCCTTCCAGATGCAGCCATGAACTGCCAAGGGATTCATAGCTTTTTTAAAAACCTCCCACCAAAGACACTTACGCTGAGAAGTGCCGCATTTGCGCCCACTCTTCACATCATTACCGAAACACCAGATCGAAAGACAGACTTCAAGTGCTTCTTGAGATTCTGCAGGAAATTAGCATTCTCTGTGGTGTTCCTAAACGGTTACATAAGACAGATGGATGATAAGACATACATACATACATATGCACACACACATACACACACACACACACAGAGAGAGAGAGAGAGAGAGAGAGGTAGATAACTATGCCCACCAAATAGGCGACCACTCTCCAGTGAAATCTGAAATTTTATTTTATATATCAAATCCATAGATTTTTCTTTGCAAAAACAAATGACAGAGACATGTGTTGTACCTTATGCATATTTATTTCATCTTTGCATATATTATAGGAAATAGGCATTGCTCTAGTGACAAAAAAAAACTGCCAAAAGTTGAGACCTACTGAAGGCCATACAGAAACAAGACAGAGGTCTGGGAGGTTTAATCCCAGACCCATCCAGATCCAAGGTCTTAGACATAGCCTATGACCTACTGCCTCTTGGCCACATAAATTACGCAGCTAGAAAACTATGTAGAAAATTGAAATTATGAAAATAAACCTACCAGTTCATATCTCACAGAAGTCTTGAGGAAGTCTTGTTGAAGAGGAATATAAGGAAAAGGACTCTGAATCAAACACAACCTCAGGACAAATTGCCGGGTTATTCTACCTCACTTCACCTTTAAAGCAGGGGCAATGATACTGTGGAGTCTCGGATACTGCCCAGTGGTCTGCCAAGTGCAGAGCATAACAAATGTATAACACTCAATTCAGCAGTGGGAACCAGTCGCCCACCCTGTTTCTTCCGGTCAACCAGAAGACCTCTTAGTCAGAAGGGACCAATTTCCTCTAAGTTCAGAATTCGGAGTGATTGAATGGAAGCAAGGGCTAGCATGCTGGCTTCATCAGTTAAGGCATCCACTAGCAAGCCTGACAGCTTGCGTTTGCTTTTCTGGACCCCACATGACGGCAGGAGAAATATTCCCTGATCTGCACATGTGTGCCCTAGCATCTATGCACCCTCACACTGTCACACATGCATGCACACAAAACAACCTTTTTTAATTTTTAAAGGGGAAGCTTAAGTTAATATTTGTTCAGCGCCCAAATGTGTGTTTTCTATGTCACAGACACAGTACTGAGTTTGAAATGCATCTCAGTATTTATTCTTCAGGAAATCTGCAAGGCAGTTTACTATGACTCCTAATATATAGAGAGACAGGATTTCAGAATGCCTGGGGAACTTTTCACAATTACACACCTGCCTAGGAAGAGAACCTAGGCTTGGCCCTAGAGTGTCTGTTGGTATCAATAGCCTTTTTTTCCTACAGCACTACAGCACTGTGTGCCTCAAGTTTCACTCGCTGTGAGCTGCTTCTGCAGCTGCTTTGTAGGGAAATGGATGTGTTGCTTTCCTAATCATAATTCAGCATGGTTTAAGGACAGAACTTTGGAGATTGGACTGGTCCGTGTGTGCCACTGCGAAATGGCCAGAAGACTCAGCAGCAGCCAACATTTTTTGATGTAAAGTTCCTCAAAACAGTGTCTTTCAGAAACTGCTCTGCTTCTAGATCCCGCAAGGTGACAGGGAAGCTGCTATGGTTTTGCTCTTTTAGACAAAAAGAATGCTTTTTAAAAACTCATCCAGTATGTAATGAAAACCTTAGCTCACTTCAGTACTGACCTCAAAATATCCCCCGAGTCTCTCTCTTTGTTCTAAATTCTATTCTCAGAAAGGAAATTCTAAATAGAAGTCCCTCCCTGGAGAATTTTGAAGATAAGTTGGCATTCTTTTTTAATGGATCTTTCAAGAAAGCTAATTTTAAGGAAAGAAAGCTAATTTTAAGATCCATAATAGAGTAAAACATCGCTTGCTCTCAGGCACGACTTTGAATCCTAGTGTCCCAAGGTTTCTCCACGGCTATTTTTGTGACCACCATTTCAGTGTCTGATGAGGCTTTTTAACCCAATTAATCTCTGACAAAAAGAAAAACTCAGAAGGCTCAAAAATAAAACTCACCCCCACCAGATAACTTTGAATTTTCTATGCTTCACTTTGGATCTAAAGCAGAGTGGTCAACGTGGAAACAAATGTATCAAATAAATGTATCAAGTAAATGTATCAAATCAAGAAAGGGGCTTTTCCCTGAAAACTGTGAAGCCGGCTCCCCCTGACAGGGCACGTTCTCTTTCAAGGAGACAGAGCGCTGTGAAGGCTCCAAAGGAACTCGGCCCTCCAGGACTCTGGGCACCGGCTCTGCTCAGCTTCCATAGCTGTGTTAATTCATTTCCTGAGGAAATCAAAGAGTTACAAAGGAACAACAGTGGAGAAAATGAAAGGCGATTGCAGCCCTCAGCATTCACACAGCATTTACACGGCAAGGCTTTGCAAAGCTTTTATCTCCGTAAAACAAAAATCAAACTCACTCCCCCCTGCTGAGTTAATAATCATTGTTTTCACCCTTCCCATATTTAATTTCTGCCTTCATATGATTCATCTGTCCCTCAAGGATTTGATATTACCAACTGGTGTAGTTCGTACCGTCAGCGGAAGCATTTGAACAAAGATCCTATAGATCCTGGGATGCAGAAAGCTAGCCACCAGCCCATCTGGAGAACAGCATAACACTAGCAGCAAACTAATAGGGAAACATGGCCTGGGATGCAGCAGGAAATGCATTTTAAATTATTGCTATATTTCCATCTAGCTTGCTGAACATTGTTCACACAGGCTAGAGAGATACAGACGGGGCCTTACACTTGTAACAAGAAGAGCACATGGATACGGGTGAAGAGAGGCATCCATTGGACTGATTAAGTTTTAATTCAGATCCTTTTACATTACAAAAACCACATCCTCCTTTAATTGTAATCACAAGAGCACAACACAGCTCTGACTGGGACAAATTGGGTCTCAGTAAGAGGCAGGTATTGTGCCTGCAAAGGTAGTTTCATTATTGGGATGCCACAAGGTCCACCAGACTAACAAAATCCTCTCCTCACCTGGCTCTGCCATGGAGGTTTTCTTTGCGTTCATCCAGGTATGCTCTGTTGCAGACTATATATCATCAATGGCATGAAAATTTCTGTGTGTTCTTTTTCTCAACAGAACTTTCTAAAGGACCTACTAGAGAAAGCAAACAAGACCGTGGATGATACAAAACTAGCTGAGTACACAGACCTCATGGTAAGACTGAACTGGAAAAGGTTTGGCCAAAGAGTTCATTGAACACATTGTGTTCTTGTTAAGTCTTGCTACCCAGGATGGAATAAATAAATCACGACTTGAACATCACATAACCACAGATGAGCATTTCTGATAAAGCTGCATCATATTTATACCTCAAAAAAAGACTTTTCTTTAAAAGTCTGAGTAATCAGATTACTAAGTTGTATAGTTTATACACATTATACTTATATATAAAACACAAATGACATCACCTTTTGTTCATAGAAATTTCTGGTGTCTGAGTACGACAGAGAAAGAATGAAATATATAATGTAAAAAAAATAGAGCACCAGGTGGTGGTGGCACACGCCTTTAATCCCAGCACTTGGGAGGCAGAGGCAGGCAGATCTCTGTGAGTTTGAGGCCAACCTGGTCTACAAGAGCTAGTTCCAGGATGGGCTCCAAAGCCACAGAAAAACCCTGTCTCAAAAAAATAAATAAATAAAAGTAAAAATAAAAAAATTTTAAAAATTAAAAAATAAAAAACCTTAGACTTTTCTAGAATCTAATGAAAGCTGCTAACTACTTTATTCATTAAATTTCTTAAAGTGAGTTTCTTCTCCTTTGATTTTTATTATTTAGGGATATAGTATCAGTATTACGAATGAGATCCAAAGCACCTTAAGCCTGATGTTTTGATAACTGTATAAACAAGATTTGTTATAAAATATGAACAATATAGCCACAAAACTTCCTTACACATAAGTGCCTAATGCACATAAATTAGTGAGGTTCTAGACAAAGTAAATATTCGTACTTTGTTTCAAGTAGGTCATTAGTGAATCTTAACACATTATGGGATTGACATTATAGGATAGCAAGCAATACATATGCTTGTATTTTCTCTACATAGTGTAAAGTTATTGAGTTCTTACCCTGTAGGTTAAATAAACACATCATTAAATGTTACTTCTACACTGTTGGATTCTCTCTGAGGGACAATCTTCTGAGTTCCTGTTCTAGTCAGGAGCGCTGAGGTTCACGGTCCATCTCGGCACTCCTGGGTACAGCTCCAGCTGCAGCAACAAGCCGGTGGGATGCTCTTGCAGTGTCCTGAAGGCAAGGCCTAAACTTCCTCTGGCCCTTTTTTGGGGAACTGAACAATAACCCACATTTATCAATTTTCTGGTTTGTCTCAATCTTAAGGGATTCTATTTAAAGTAAAACTGCCTTTCCAGGTAGGAGTCTGAAGCCACCTTTCAGAAACGGCTCAGATGGGAGCTTCCCCCTGTTGGACTGGCCCAGTAGAACTGATTAAATGTCATAAACCAGTTCCAATCCAGGAAACAAATTAATCAAGAACTAATTAAAATTTGAATATATAGGTGAAGAAACATTTCCCTATGGACACAATACTCTGTGATCTAGTTGTCCAGTATCTTGGTAGAGAGTGCAATAATATTAGGTCAGTTACGGTCAATGGATTACAAAATGCGATGTCAGTAAAGAGCCCTGAACACTGATGTCCTTCCAACAGAGAATTCTTAGACCTCCTCAAGCCATAGAGTGTACTTTCTTTTTCCCATGGAAACACCTTTCTAAACCTTTACGCACTGACTTTACCATAGCCCTTTCCATACACACATGACATTTGGCATGTTTAGTGTTCGCATTACCCTCATTCTGACACTATTTACTGCTTTCTAAAAGTGTGAATGTTTCCTACGTGAGTATTTACATGTAGGGACACCCCGGGATGTGATATGCAAGTGCACTACCGAGTTAGGAGGTATCGTTAAATTTCCCAATGGAAAATAAAACAACTTGAAATGATTCAGAAAAAAACCTCAGACTTGTTATCCACTTACTGCTTTTGTTGAATTTTTTGCTTTAAAAGTGAAACAGTCTGGGGATGTAATTTAGTGTTCAAGCGCTCATGCTGCGTGCACTCAAGATGTTTGATTTTTGAATGCTTGTCCCTTCCTTCAGTAATTCGTAACTCAATGGCCCCAATGTTGGCAATGTCTTTCAGCTAAAACTCTTTGATTCAAATAATGATGGGAAGCTGGAGCTGACAGAGATGGCCAGGTAAGATTCGAGGTTGCGTAGATGTTAGTAGAAGAAACGGGTCCTCCTCTAAAACTCCAAGCGACTAATATAATGTTGTTCTCCCAAAAGGTTACTACCAGTGCAGGAGAATTTCCTTCTTAAGTTCCAGGTAGTAGACTTTTCTCTACAATAAATAGTGTTTTTCTTTAAAAAGTCAAAATGTGGGAAATTTGTCAAGAAAAACAAGCTGAAATACAGATTATGTTTTAACTGAACCTCTCTCCTGTCTCCTAGGGAATCAAAATGTGTGGGAAAGAGTTCAATAAGGCTTTTGAGTTATATGATCAGGTAAAAGTAATTTCTTTCCTTTTTTTCTTTTACAAAAAAATTGCAAAGATAATTTTACATGAAATCTACCCTCTTAAGATTTTAACCATAAAATATCATATTTATTAATTATAGAAGCAGACTGCATAGCAGTTCTGTAAGACCGATTTACCGCACACAATTGAGAATTTACACCTATGGATGACCATGCGCTTCCACCCTTCCCCTTCCCTGACATCAGCCATTCTGCTGTTTCCATGAGTTTCACTGTTGTAGAAACATTTTATAAGTGGATTCACAGAGCTGCCCTCCTCTGACAGGCTTATTTCACCTTATATGTCCTCAAGGTACCTATATTATAATACGTTACAGAGTGTCATTTTTAAATGGTGGGTTAATATAGTATTGTATGTATATATGCACATATATACATGATCTCCTTGTACATATTCTTTATTTATTCATCAATGGATATTAGGCTGCTGCTACATCTTAGCTATTACAAAAGCACCACAATGAACATGGAATGCTAATATCTCATCAAGACAGATCCTGGTCTTTCTGGAAAAAAACAGAATTGTGATGTTTTATTATATATCATATATTAGTTCTATTTTAAAAATTTTTGTGGTACCATCACACTATCCTGCTGTATCATTTTGATATTCCATCAACAGTGTACAAATGTTTCCAATTTCTTCATATCCTCACCAACACTGCCTTGCTTTGTTTGTCTGATAATAGCGACTTTTGCCTCTGTGAACTGATTTAACTTGCATTTCTGTGATGGTCAGGAACACTGATCCCCTTTTCACAAGATGATTAGACATTTATATCTTCCTTCAAGGAGTAGCTGGTCACATTTTACCCATTCTTTCATCAGATTGGCTTTATGCTGCTGAATTGTAGATATTCCTTACATATTTTAATATTACATTTCCTTTAGGGAAGACCTTAGTGCCTTATGTGACACATGGCTTACAACTCTCTCCTCCTAGGCTGAAGGTCACGTTTCACTCTGAATGGTTTTTGCAGCTTTTATGCTGAGCTCCACCATCTTCCTGTTGTCTGTGCCCTGGGCTCATAACCCACAAACTTGATGCTAAGACTAACATCATAAAGTTTTCACCTATTTTATATTTAAACAGTTTCTGTTGATGTTATCTGGTTTTGGTTTTGCATCCCATACTGGCTGTCCTGGAGCTCACTATATGAACCAGACTGACCCTGTACTCATAGAGATCTATTGCTTATACCCTCCAAGAGCTAAGATTAAAGATGTGTACCGCCACACCTGCCTCTAGGAGTTTTGTATCTTCTAGACTGAAATATTTGCATTGAGTTAAGTTTTGTCCATATGAAAGACAGGAATCCAGCTCCTCCCCCTTTTGCAGTTGGATACAGTTTCCCCATAATTTTTGTTGAAGATAATATCCTTGTCCTTATAGTCAGCTTCCTAGTGAAAGGTCAGCTGATTCTCTGCATGTGGACGAATTCCGGAGCTCTCTGTCCTATTCCATTAGTTTATAATCCAGTGTCTAAGTAATTACCATACTGTTTTAGTTACTGTAACTGTGGACCAGTTCCAGAGCTCTCCTATTCCATTAGTTTTTAAACCAGTATGTAAGTAATTACCACACTGCCTTAGCTACTGTAACTAAGTACTATATTTTTGAAATCAGAAACTGCTGCTTTTTTTTCATATTTGTGTGTTTGTTCGCTTGCTTGCTTGTTTGGGGGAGGAAAAGCACGCCACAGCCTGTCTTAGCCCCTGAGTCATCCTACCAGCCCAACACCTCCATTTTCATCCTTTTCTTCCTCTAAACTATTTCAGATTTAGGTCTTTTGTGGTTGTTTATAAATTTTAGTTGTGTCTTTCATATTTCGTCTTAAAATACCCCAGGTGTTTGGGAAGGAATCACATTGATCGTTAGAACTAAATAGTATGAACACTTTAACGGTAAAAGTATTAAGTCTTCCAACCCACAAGCACAGGTGCTTCTCCATCGGTTTGTGCCTTTGATTTCTCTCATCAGCATTTTACAGCTGCCAGTGCACATGAGTTTCCACTGCGTTGCTAAGGTTACTCTTAAGTAGTTTATTCTACTTTTAGTGTATTGCAAAAGGGATTTTATTTTCCTTTCATATAGTTTATTGTTAATGTGTAGAAATAGAACTGATTTTTAAATACAGATTTCTATATTTTATGCCTATACTTAATTTACATAATGATGCCACCATGTTTTTATCTTGAGAGTTTTCTATATTTAAAAATCATATTACTACTTCTTCCTCCTCAGTTTTTTTTTTTTCTGGTCTATAATTCCACCCATGAGGAGAACCGGGAAAGTGCCAAAAGAAAATAAAAGCCCCAAACTAAAGGTTCATAATTAAAAAGAAATCATGACCAACAAATTACACAACCGATTCATTCATTCCACAGAAAACCTGCTATATCATATCTCACACCACATGACCTTATTCGGATGCTAGCCTAAGACCTTTCCACTATGGGACTCTGAAATCAGAGTCAAATCCTCTCAGCCACCGACTGGCTTGTAAACGGGAGCCAAGAATGGCATTCCCAGGAAGAGCTGAATGGATGTTAAGTAAGGGGAAACATCCCACAGAGGTTTCTCACATTTAAAAAGGGGGGGACTTCATGCATGAGAAAAGGTTGCTTATGAGTTTGCTCATTCATGCCTTGGCTTCTAATTTCTCTATACCTGGACCTAGGCGCTATATAACGCTGCCTGCTGATATGACAGGAAGCCAGCCACATCTCCCATCGGCCACAATGTTCTCCTCTGCCACAAGAATGTGTCTAGCTTCATTTACTTATTCCAACTGAAAAAGCTTCTAACATAGAGTGAAATATTAAATGCAAAAGTGATTTGAAAGTTTTGATCAATTTCACTAGTATAAGTGCCCACCTTTTTTTGCAACTGTGGTAAAGTTGTGTTAAGGGCCAGACGCACCCGGTTAGGACACTCCCCGAGACGGATTTTTTGAGGGCCACAGTTAACTTCTAATGTATACCATCGTATTTCTCCTCCCTCAGGATGGCAACGGATACATAGATGAAAATGAGCTGGATGCTTTACTGAAGGATCTGTGTGAGAAGAACAAACAGGTAAATCGGTTGTCGTGCAGTTTATTTCCTAAGCAGACTTTAGGGAATTACCCAGAAGCTACCACACATCTGTTGTGGGAATCTACTCAAAGACTTTGCAGAGAAACGGGAGCAGACATTAATTCTTAACTCAAACTGAGTCCAGCCCAAATCAGTAAGTTGTGACAAACAGATTTGGGCTAAAAACAACCTGGTGATTATTTTTTTTATCAAAAAAAATTTACCCCAATCTTTTCTTAATGTTGATGTCACCAGCAGTTTCTCACATTTTATCACTGGCCAGGGGTTAACAAACTTCCGTATCTCATTGGATCGCAATACTGTCTGTGCTCTATACAGGAACTGGATGTTAATAATATTACTACATACAAGAAGAACATAATGGCCTTGTCGGATGGAGGGAAGCTCTACCGAACAGATCTTGCTCTTATTCTCTCTGCTGGGGACAACTAGAGTTGGTGGCCACAACCACTTGCTAGTGATACATTGTATCTAAAAACATAACTGTGCACTATAAAGGAGTAGGCTGTACTTTTCTTTTATATCTGTAAATCCTACTGCATAGAGAGAATTATCCAGGATGGGTGGCACATTCTTTTCTGCTTGTTTCTATACTGTTTGTAATGTACAGTTTTTGTAACCAGATAATTGAAAAGAAGGAAGTCCATGCTTAGGCCAGCTGGTACAATCAATTAAGAAATGAATCTAACATGGTTTTGCTTTCATAAATGCAGCTGAATATTTGGATTTCCCTAAAAATTCTACCAGCATTCTTGTCAAAAAAATCTAGTGTTGGGTGTGCAAATGCACAACTGTCACCGAGTAGAACAATAACACATAACAAGCCAAGTACTTTTATTTTAGACGATCATAGGACTGTCCCACCAAGCACTTCTATGTTGTTTCCATCTAGTGGAGGGGAGGTGCTTCTGCATCTGAAGCACCAAACATCAATCCCTAGTTAGTTAATTATGGCTTTATTATAAAACGTTCTCCCTAGAGATTTAGTTTACCGATCATTGACATGTCTACTGCTTGAATAGAAACCACACTATTGATTCAAGATGGCTTGGCGACAAGGAAAGGGAGCCAGATGACACAGACATCTGTCTGATTTTATGTCTATATTTCAAAGAAGTCTACTGCCAGAGAATGTGACGTTAGCCCATTTTCTAAATTATTTTCATGTGTTTCCAGATGACAATTATTCTAGTAAACTGCTGTTTTATGTCATATTCGCTGTGTACTCTCTGATTAAATTCAATGTACTGAGTATCCTGGTGTCTAGTTTGCATACTTCCTGGATTTTCTATGTAGAAATGTTCACCTCCACCAAGGGTATCTATTGGCTCTGAAAATATTTTTTTTAGCTATAACTATTCTATTTTTACTATGTAATTGATTTTAATGTAAGATTCATAGCAACCTGATTATTGAATGTTATTTCATCAAAATTTTTGTGTATCCTGTGGATTCTATATTTCATATTGAGATCAGCATTCAAAATAGTTCAATTTCTATCTCTAGAGTTTCAGACAAGTTCAAGATAGAATCAGAAGAGAAATGCTAGTGTAATCATTTATCTTATCTAGAAAATGATAATCTAAAACCCTCATGGGCCCACATGTAGCTCAATTTCATATATTTTTAGCTAGTATAGCCTATACTGGTTATAGGTTGCAAATAATGACTAATGACCTTAGATTCTTTATTGCAAAGTGAAAACCAGTGACAGAGTCTATGAAGTTCATAGTTGCCACTAAAGAGTTAATGGAGGCCTGGGGCAGCTTGAATATCCCTATTAGGCACTTTTTTCTAGTTCCTAAAAATAACAACAACAAAAAAGTGGGCCTTTTCTCTCAAAAATGAATAAAAAGGGGATCTACCACTAAAAACAAAACAAAACAAACAAACAAACAAAAAGAACTTCATATCCCATGTAGGGAGGGAACAACAGACTGGCTTTGCTGTAGGATGCATTTGGAAGCAGTGGCATTGCACTGATTAACTACTAAGAATAAAGAAAATTGCATTACTCTCTCCTGTTTGTTTCTCCCCCAAAGTGTTAATTTGTATGTAATCTATCATCAATTAGGGTAGAAATGTAGATATCTTGAATCATTTTAGCCTAAGGACTCTAATAAAAACTTTGCTCAGTGAATGACTGGATACAAGGCTTAGAGGTATGGGGAGTTTTTGAGAACAAAGAAATCCCAGAAGATCCAAATATTTTGAGAGTTCTTTTTCCGCAAGTGATTTAGCCACATATTTTTTTTCATGAAAGATCTTGAAAGCAACAGGAACATGCAAAGATCTTGTAAATTTCATTTATAAAAAAATGGCTGTTCAAACATAAAATATTAAAATGACACCAAGTTTGGCATTCTTACGATAATGGTAGATAGAAAAATATAATTGTAGTAGTTCTTCTGATGTTGATTTTATGTTTTCTTGTGGTTGTGTTTCTTCATTCATCTGTTCATTTTTCTGAAGCAGGGTCTCACCATGTAGTGCATACTGGTCTTGAACTCTTGATCCTCTTGATTTAATCACCCTAATAACAGAATTACAGATGTGTGCCTTCATACTCAACACTGATAGTAGCATTTTGCAAAAGACTCCTCAGAGAGCTGACAGCAACTGTGGTCACAAATCTGGTAGCAAGACCATCATGGCGGACTCAAGTTCCTGAAAACTGTCAAAATGCTGACTGTGTAGTAAGTCAGCTCACACATATGCGACAGATTCTTTCCTGGGCAGAGAACAGGAAGAAGAATAAAAAGGATATGAACATAGATGTGTGGCTGTAAGACCACTTGCACAAATCTGCCTCAAACCTTGAAGGAAGTGCATTTCAGCTTAATCCCACTCTAAATATAAATGGTATACGGATAACACTGAGGTATCTTTAATACTCTGGGCCAAGAAATAGTTCTTAGCCATTTGGAAGAAACACTGGAAAGCCATACCCTATAAAAACATTAAGAGAACACCCACACATGCATACTACTAAGAGTGTGAAAATTATAACACAAGTGGCAAAGGAAACACAAATTATTCCTAAATATTAGCTTTAAAATATAACACAGTTGAGAAACAGGTAAGCTATCTGAGTAGGTATTTCACAAGAGGACATTTCATTGTCCAATAAACAAAAAGATAAGCAACTTTGTTGTTAATGATGAGAAACACAAACTTTAAAAATGGGATTCTAATAGCTGCTCCTGAGAGGGTTGATGAGGTTGTCGTATAGAGGAAATTCCACCATTATGTAATGGAAACTTAAAGTATAAACCCTTTGGAAAACCATTTACCATACCTACTATATTTGAACATTCTCCACAAAATTCCCATAGCCTAGCAATTATAATTACACAGTATCAACCTACTGGAGACAGTAGGCAACAGCATGGCACTGAGGACGCACTCAAACTAGAAACAACTGGGCCATCCATCCACGGCAGAACTGACAAACTGTGGTCCATACACACTCCATACACTCAAAGGAATGTTATAAACCAACATGAGTGCCTGAGCAGCTTCTACACAGGAATAAGGCCAGAAATAGGGCAGCACAAATTCACTGTTTCAAGAGAAGTCATGAAACTATTGTACTAAATGTCAAGATAGTGGTTAGTCCAAAAGAGGAGGGAGCAATTCCTGATGAGGGACAGAGGTGGGGTTTCTGGATTCTTGGCAACACTCTATCTCAGAACGTTATATGCATGTGTTGATTCTGTGATGACTCCTTGTTCATATTCTTCTCAAATTAAAAAGTTTATACAAATGGGCCTTTTCCATCTTAAGAATATTTTAAGTACAGCTTAGATCCTGTTTATTCTGTTTAAGTTATGAACTCATGAGAAATCTAACTGAATCGCAGGTATGAGCTTGATTGTGTGACCTGGTACAAGCCACATAATTTGCCTGGGCCTTTTGGCAGTAGCCTGCTCTGTAAAACACCTAAGGCCGTCTTCTGAGATTTGGGCTGCACAGCTCTGCTTCTCAGTCACTTACCCTCTTACTGCCCCAGGTTCCACAGGAACAATAAGGAAACCAACCGTGACTGTCACTCTATCTTGAGATGGTTACTGAGATTTTTCAAATGGCAATTACGAGTGATACCTCTATCAATAACCCTACTTTAACTGACAGTATTACCATTTCTATTGGTACAATAAAAGGATTCTTACCAAAAGAACCAAGAAGACTGACTGTAAGAATTCTTAAGGTAAAAAAATGGATGTAGTTACCACCCAAGGGCAGCCTGTCTGATTATCCATGAACAGTTTTCTCTCTTTCTTTCTTTTTTTAAAAATGTATCTTTTTTATTAGGAATTTTTAAAAACGATCTTTTTTCATTTTACATAGTTATCCCCGGTACCACTTCTTCCCTTCTCCCCTTCCACTTTTCCCTCTACCCCATCCTATTCCAAATCCACTCCTCAGAACTGGTTAGGTTTCCCCTGGGCAGAGTTCAATGAACTCTAACACTCTCCTCATCCCTCTATATAGAATGAGCAAGATATCCGTCCAAAGAGGATGTACTCATAGAGGCCAGTTCAAACAGTAGAGGTAAATCCTGGTCCCACTGCCAATGGCACACAGAAAACTCACATTCTGTGGGCCTAGTTTGGTTCTATGCACTCAGTCCAGAGTGAGTGAGCTCTGACATGCCCAATCTCATCTGATCTTGGAGGTTCTCTCTCTTTCATACACAGAAAAATCTTAGTGTAGGAAATCTCCATGTTCTATCATTGGATCACCTCTGCCATACTCAGAACTGTCATCCTTTTGTCTATCTCTTATACTCACATGTCATAATTAGAAAACTCCATGACTTTAAGAAGTATACAAACTCATACACATCAAAAATTTTAAATACTTCAATATCAACAAGTAAAACACAAAATTCTCAATAGAAATTTAATCAAACTCATATGCTAGCTAGCTACGAACTCTAACACTGAGCCAAATAGCTAAACACATTCTTAAGTGAACTCTGATTTTTTTTCTTTATCAAATAGGTAGTTTTCATTGATAGCAGGCATTTCGCTGCTCAGGGCTTATAAATCCATATACATTTTCAGAACAAATATGTGGAAGTGTTTTACCAGTGCTAAAGCTTCTTAACCTTTGATCAATATGAAGAGGCTGAGGAGATGGCTCAGTTACCACCAAATTCAAAGGACCTGAGTTCTATCCTCAGCACGAACGTAAGAAGCAAAGTATGATGTGGTATGAAGTGCCCTTGAACTCTGGCAAATGGAGTCAGAGTCAGGCACACTCCCTGGGTCTTGCTAGCCAGTCAGCCTAGATTAAAGGCAAACACCAGGTACATGTGAGAGACTCTGTTCCAAAACCAAGGTGGATCACTCTTGAGGAATGATGTTTGAAGCTGCCTTCTGGACTCCACAAACACATATATGTACACAAGGTACACGCACACCTGTGCACATAACCACACACACACAACTCCTAAAAGTCCGTCATGAGAAATACTTCAAAGTCTAAAGATAATGTATCTACTTAAAAGGTTGAGTTTCATTTACAATACTGGAAAAGAAAGGTAATGTATGATCATGGTTATATATGTAACGTATCAGAGTTGAACTCACAAAGTTGAGAGTAAAATGTTGATTTCCAGATGTTTGGACAGGGTACAGGGAGAGGTAGAGTTGACCGTAGGATTTCAGATGGACAGGGAAAATATTTTAAGATCTACTACACAGCAAAATAACTACAGCCAATCATAATGGATATCACATCTCAAAACAAGAAAGTAGATTTCAGAAGTCTTACCATAAAATTAGATGAGTCAACCAGACCATAGATGTTTATTTACTGAGTTTAAACAATTCCAAATTGTGCAAATATATCAAGATATCAAATTATCCCCCCTTAAACATACCCAATTACAGTTTGAATCAATAAAAATATTGATTTAAAATCCACCTGATAAGGAAGGACCATCAAGTATCCTGAGAGGGGGGTAATGTTTTAATTAAAAAAGAAACTAGTTCTAAGAATGAAAAATTGATACATATTATATCAGAATACATATCATATTTATATTTTTAAAAAGAAGAATCTGATTTATTGGCTGTCCCTGGTTAGGTTTAACACCTTACCACCTAAAACAGCTAGGTGTGGTGGTGCATACTTTTAATGCCAGCCCTCGAGGCCAACCTGATCATTATAGTGAGTTCCAAGACAGCCGGAGCTATATAGTAAGACCTTGTCTCATAAAAAAAAGAAAGAAAGGAAGGAAGGAAGGAAGGAAGAAAGAAGAAAGAAAGAAAGAAAGAAAGAAAGAAAGAAAGAAAGAAAGAAAGAAAGAAAGACAGACAGACAGACAGACAGACAGACTTGAGAACAAGTTGTTGGAACAGGGAGAAAAGACTGATTGGGGACTAGGAATATAACTGGGTAGAGAGCTTGTCTAACGGACAAGAAGCCCTGGGTTCGATCCCAGCATGGTAAACATGGAGAACCCCTGCACTAGGGAGGTGGAGGGAAGGAGGATCAGAAGTCTGGAGTCTTCTTTGGCTGCATAGCAAGTTTGAAGCCACCCTGGGCTCTGCCTACAAAAGAAAACCGGCAACCCAAAGAAAATGGAAGGCTTCGGTCAACAAAGTCCTTCTTCATTCAGCTGCAGCTTCAAGCTCTTTGTACCCCACATAAAGGAAGAAGGCGGGCTTAGGTTAAGGAAGAACTGATGGCTAAATGTGTCCAGGCACTGCCTTGATGGTCTGGAAGAAGACCAGTGGAGCCTACTAGCTGGTGATCTGTAGATCATAATGTCCCTCTCATTCCTGAACATATCTTATCATTTTGATGACTTCAGTCTTGGAAAAAGAAAAGAATCAGGTCACTACGGAAGAAGTCAATCTCTTATTAATGTCTCAGACAAAATTTCATAAATGATTAACAGGACTACCTACAGAATTAAGTGGAAATATTACCCAAAAGTTAACTTAGAAACAGGTTGATCAGCTGGGTGACCTCCAAAGAGAGTGATTGTTGTGTGTGCAAATGTGTATGTGTGGCTGTGTTTGTGAAAGGGAGAAGTTGATGCTGGGTGCCTTTCTCAGTTGTTCTTAACCCTGTTTTCTGAGCCATGGTCTCTCGATGAACCTGGAGTTCACCAATTGACTAGTCTGGCTGGGGAGAAACCCCCAGGCACCCTCTGGGCTCCACTGCTCAGGGCTGTGATTACAGACACACACCGTTATGTCTAACTTTGAGGGATGGGCACTGGAGGGCCAAACTCAGGCCTTCACAGTCATGTGACAGGCACTCGACTACCTGAACCAACTCACCATCCCCCTATTTCAGTGACTTTTAAAGTCAAAAAGAAGCCAAGTAAAACTAGAATTTAAGTTTTTTCTTGGTTATAATATAATATGAATTTTTAAAAGAAAGGGAGGTAATTAAGAAAACATTGGAACCTTATATTTTGTAAATCATAAAAAGGGAAATACAATATCCATTTAACAAAAAAAGAGGGTTGAGACTGTACTGATAGACTTAATGGAATTGAGGAGGGGGATCTATCTATGTATCTGGTTAACGCTGGGAGGACGAAGGAGGATATGGTACAGATTCAAGCTAGGTTATGACCAACAGAAGAAAGCCAACGTATCTGGAAAAACTGGGAGACCTCACCTATCCCCCCCGCCCCAAAAAAAAATAACAAAGTATGGTGCTTTAAAAATCAAAAATATATACTAGGGAAAAAAGGAAACTATTAAAGATAATCACTCGGGAAAGTTAGCTGCAGAATAGGGACTGAAGTAGACTTTTTGGGTACATTACATATGCTTTTATAAAAGCAACTAATTGAAAAGGAAAGGGCCAGTTCAAATAATCTCAGATATTACGATGCTTTTTAAGAGATTATCAAGTTTTCTTTCTCTATTCTTCGGTATTCTTAGTCTGTCTATGATAACCACATCTTTAAAACAAGTACTTTCTTGTACCAAAGATGCTGGCATAGGAGTAAAGGATCTAAATAGGCACCTGATCAACATCTCCATCTTCAATGGGTTGTGTAGGTGCTGTGTTCAGCAATGGGGCCTTGTGGTAAGTCTGTGGAGAACAACCTATAGTCTTCGCAGCAGCCTAGGCTGTTTGGGGATTCCCATGGGGACACTTTGGCCAGCAACTCAATTCAGTGTAACCCAGTCTCAGTATCAGAAGCTTCATATGGTGACAGATGTCCACTTGGGACTCTGTCCCCCACCCCACCCCCCATTATTTGCTGATTTCATTCAGATCACTGACGTGGGAATCCCCTCTGTATGCTGTGAGACCTTGGAACACGCGTCCCTAAAGAGAATGTCTCCATCAAATCCCTCCCCTCAGATCTCAGGGAACCCCAAAGAACAGGAGGTGGAAAGAGTGTGAGAGTCAGAGGGGATGGAGGATGCCAAGAAAACAAGACCCCTCAATCAACATGAGCAACACACAAATGAACTCACAGAGACTGGAGCACCATAGACAGGGCTTACACGGGTCTGCACCAGGTCCTCTGCATAAACAGTATGGCTTCCGGTTTAGTGTTTTTATGTGATTTCCGAGTGAGCCAAAAGAACGGGTCTCTAATTCTTGTGCCTTCTCTTAGGTTCTTTACTGTCTGTTGGTTGTCTTGTCCAGCTTTGGTGTGATAATTTTTGTTTTATCTAATTATAACAACTGAAGCTTCACTGATACCTGCTGGGAGTGAAACAATCAATCAGTTTCTCCAATAGAGCGACACTGGGTGTATCAACCAACCGAGGACAAGCCTCTCATTCCGTAGCTGCCAAACATATAACGAACTCCACAGTTTTTTAGTGTGCTATTTTATTTGGTGTGTTTTTATTTGGGTTTTTCTTGCGGTGGGTGTGTTCTTGGTTTTTTTTTTTTGGGGGGGGGGGAGGCGGGTGATGCAGAATGTATCAAATGGAGCCAACGTGAATCAAATAATCCCAAGCTAACTCCGTATAGAGTATTCTAAGGTTTTCTTTATTAAAAGGGAACTCACGGATTACAGCAAGAAAATACGACCGACATCCAGGTGTAGTCCAGAGGAGAGAGAGCAAGCTGGGCAGGACTTCGGCTTCTTGGTACCCTAAGTCACGCCCCAACCTGGTCCAGCCTCTTAAAGGCCATTGGCTGAAGGAGGTTCCCCATCAGGAGGGTGTTGTTGTATTGGGTTTTGGGGGGTTTCTTATTGAAAAAGAACTTAAAGTTCTTTAAGGGGGGAAGGGAAGGGGATCTGGAAAGGACTTGGAGGGGAAGAATATAATCAAAATATATCTAAATTTAAAAATAGTCTTAAATAAGAAAAATTAAGATATAATTTTAAAGTAAAATAACAAAGAAAGGGAAAGTAAAAGAAAAAAAGAAAAAGTTGGAGAGGTCAATTTCTCATTCCTGAGCTTTGTATTTTGAAAACAATTTTATTTCATCTTACTTCATAATAACCCCATGAAGAAGACATCACAGCCTAGTATTTTGATGAAGGAAACAGGGGCTAAAGAAATGGCTCAACAATAGCCAGTTCACCCACATGGGAAGTGGGTAGCTGTCAACCACCTATAACGTAATAACTCTGGGAGACTGGAGGCCTCTTCTAGCTTCTGCATATACCCGCACATTACAGATACACATACATAAATAAAATGCATCTTTTTTAAAAAGGAAAGGAAAGAAATGATGAAATCTTAACAAGGTTATATTAACTTTTTTTTTGATTCTTTGCGGATTTCTATCACACATCCTGATCCTACCCATCTTGCCCCCAATATCCAACCTCCACCACTGCAACCTCCCACAAAAAACAAAACAAAATTAAAAAAAAAATTAAACAAAGCAAAACAAACCAAAAGGGGAAAAAAAGGAATCCTGTTGTGGAAGCTACATGTGGTGGCCCAGTGGGTCACACACACACAAACTTTACCCTTCCGGGCCTCTGGCCTCTGCTACGCCACGGATAATGGGCTCTCACTGGGTCCCCTTTTGGAAATCCTGTTGTCCTGTGTCGTGGAGATCCTGCAGTTTTGAATCTGCATGTTCGTCCCCATCATATGTTCCAACAGTTCACAGACAAGCAGGGGGATGTTGGAGTCGGCTAACTCGTAGGCCTGGTTCTGGGCCTGGGTGGTAGCTGGGCTGGTCAGTCTGCCAGTTTTTCCCCTTAGTAAACGCGCATTCTGAAACACTGCTTGTGGCCATCCAAGGCAGCCCACGGCAAGGAACTGGACCAATTCGCCTGCTCTCAGGCCCTCAGGCCCAGCTTCACCCACACTCACTCGGCCAGGGCCAGCTCCGTTGTCTTAACCAGGGAAGGTGAAGGACCCTCTCTCCTGATGGCTGCAGGGGGGCATACGGAGTGGGGGCAATGGTGGTGAACTCTCCTGCTCTCATGCCCTCAGGGTGGCTCACACAAGGTTAGCTCTAGTGTGCTGCCCTGGCGTTGGAGCAGGGTCGGCTTTCCTCGGCTAGTTCTCCAACCCTTGTGATCCGGAGTCCAGCTCTTTCACCTGCTGCAGGGGGAGGGTGGAGGGGGAGAGCATCTTTCCCTACCACATGGCGGATGAGAGAGTGGTAGAGTCAGCTCTGCTGTTTTTGCCTGCTTCACTGACAACAGGGTCAATTCTAGTGTGCTGCCCAGGTGAGGTGCGAGCCCATGGTGAGGGGTGGAGCCACCATTACTGTGCGTGGAGGTCTAGTTCTCCTGCTACAGTATTCAGCAAAGGGCAGGGTCAGATATCCCTGGGCCAATGATGGGCGGGACCAGCTCAGTGCAGCCCTCAGATTTCAATCTGCATCGTTCCTATGAAGGCTTGTGGTAACACAGGCCATAGACAGCAGCACAGACCCCAGTTGCAGCAGGACCACAGACCCTGACGTGAATGGTCCTTGGCAGCAGCTTGGACCCAGACATCATCATGGCCCCAGTGGCAGCACAAGTCACCCGGATCAGTATGGCCCCGGAAATGGCATGGCCCGCACACACCAGTACGGTCTTAGGTAATTGACCAGACCCCAGGCCATCTACACGGCCCTTGGTGAACATCAACTCAGACCCTGGCTGCTGTAGGGCCATGGACCCAGATATGGTTCTCGGCAGCAATGACACCTTAGCCCCAGGTAACAGCACAGGCCAGTCAGATAGGCATGACCCTGGCTGCCGCACGGTCCTCGGACATCCATGTGGCCACAGACTGCGTCCTAGACCCTGGACATCCGTGTAGCCTTTGGTGGAAACATGAGTCACCAGACAACTCAGTGGGTGTGTTAGGATCACAGATACAGACATGGTCCATGGCAGCAGCCCAGGCTCAAATGTCACCGTGGCTCCAGAAGGCAGCATAGGTCATTCAGATGGGCATGTCGCCACCCTACCCCCCTCCCCAGAGTGGTGTGACCCTCGGATACCAACATGGCCCAGGCTACAGACCTCTGCAAGAACCTCAAGGGCGACAGAAGCTACAGGCGCCAATTCGGGTGTCCTGGCACGTTTCAGGGCTTCTGATCAAGGCTTGGTCCCTGGCAATAGCCCAGGCATGGAGATCACCTCGGCCTCAGGTGGCTAGAAAGTTATTCACATCAGCTTGTTCCTCCTCACCCTCAACCTCTTCAGATCTGCCTCTCCCCAGCCCATGAACCGTTCTGCCTCTCTTCCACCTCTCCACCCTGTACTTGCTCACCAGAGTGGTGCCCAGCCAGCCAGTGCAACTGACTCCTGGTTGAATCCCACCAGCCTCAGCCACAGGCATGGAACAGAGTTGTTGTTGTATCCTCACTGGCCTAAGCTAGCAAAACTTTAATGCTTTAAGAAGCATTGACAATTCTAAAGCAGAAGAGGGGGTGAGAAAAAAAAAGCAGAGTCTCACGTTAGAGGAGGGAGCGCTAGTTGTGGCCACTACGGGCATGTGTAGGAAAAATACTAGCATCTTGCGCAAGCCCAGTGGATGACAATGTAGCAGCAACTGTGCAGGGTCTTCCTCCAAACCAAACGAGGATCCTGTGGATAGATTCACTAAACCAACTATCAATGCTCACAGTTCCCATACAGGTCTTACACATAACAGAAATTCTGGATACTTCCACAGATCTATTCATGAAGTAAAATAAAACCAGCTTCCTTCTTAAGCAAGGAGGACAAAGGGGGCAGTCAGTCTAGTGAGCATGCTACAAGAAGTTGCTATAAAAGCAGAATTAACTTTCTAAAAACACAGGTTCAAAATTCTAACTCTGTATGCTTAAGACTGCAGCCTTCTTTCTTATTTGATTCTGAGGATTACAAGTCATTCAACCCAAATAAAAAACTATATTAATAAGATTTTTTTGTTTTGTTTTGTTTTGAAACAGGGTTTCTCTGTGCAGCCCTGGCTGTCCAGGAACTCATTCTGTAGACCAAGCTGGCCTTGACCTCACAGAGATCCACCTGCCTCTGCTACCCTGGGAATGAGATTAAAGCCATCGGCCACCACACCTGGCCTTGCTGTTTGCTTGTTTGTTTTTACGAAAATGTTTTATAGCCTTCATTTTTCTCTATCTACAGAAATCTTTGAATTTTATGCCATATTACTAATTATTACATTTGCTAACTTTGAAAGCAATGTGAATTATTTATTACCCCTCATCTAAATCCCACATAATTTATCAATGTATCAGACATAATTCATTTAGAGGTCTCTCATTCCTGCTAGCTAAAGTTTCAAGAGCCAAGGACTATCAGCTGTATCAGTAAAACATCTGGTATAATGAACAACCTCCTAACATACTGAGGGTTGGGTTTCTACAGAGCTTTGAAGAAGAGAATCCCCAGGTCTAATGAGGACAGAATATACTGAAAAGTGGGGTCCTTTGAAATCAGGGCAGCTCCTCTCACTTCCAGGCCTCACTGCCATAGACAATGTGCTGGGAACCTCACAAACTACATCCACTAGTTTCTTCTGCTCTACCAGATCGCAGAAGCCTGTTCCTTTCTCTGTTCTCTGCATCTCCACATGTACGCACTTCAGTACTGCCAAAGCTTCTACAACATACACACCCAATTTGCTATAGACAGTGTCCTAGTTAGGGTTTCTATTGCTGCAATGGAACACCATGACCAAAAAGCAAGATGGGAAGAAAAGGGTTTATTTGGCTTACACTTCCATATTAATGGAACTCAGGACAGGAACCCAAATGGGACAGGATCCTGGAGGCAGGTGCTGATGCAGAAGCTGTGGCCACGGCAGGGTGCTGCTTACTGTCTTGCTTCCACTGGCTTGCTCAGCCTGCTTTCTTATAGAACCCAGGATCACCAGCCCTTGGATGGTACCACCCCGCAGGGGCTGGGCCCTCCCCGCCTTGGTCACTTATTGAGAAAATGCCTTACAGCTGGATCTCATAGGGGCATCATTTCCTATCAGCTGAGGCTCCTTCCTCTCAGATGATTTTAGCTTGTGTCAAGTTGACTCAAATCCAGTCAGTTCATTGCAGTTAATGGCTGATGGGGAGAGGAGGTCAAATTCCTCAGGGATACGGCCATTGGTAAGTCCCCCTTGTTCAAGGAAATAATCTCCCACCCACGCCAATGAAAACAACCCTGAAATTACGAGTGGACAGGTAGGAAGAAAAGGTTCCGTGGGAGAGAATAATGGGAGAGGGTGAATATAACCAAACCATTCATGCATATGGATGAAGCTGTGAAAAATTATTTCGCATTGTGTGTGTGTGTGCACATGCGTGTGTGTGTGTGTGTGTGTGTGTGTATGCGTGTGCACACATGCGCACGTGCTCAGGAATGCTCAGTTCACAAGTAGCAGTCAGATGGTAATTCTGGGGAGCTGGTGCTCTCCTACCATGTTGGTCTTTGAGATTGAACCGAGATCATCAGGCTTAGCAGCAAGTGCTTTACCTACAGAGCCACCTCACTGACACAAGAATAATTTTAGAAAAGAAATCTTTACTCCTTCTCCTTTTTGTTTCTATCATTTTGTTTCAAAGAAAAGAAACCCTGCCCATGTTATCCTTCAGTACACAGTGGCCACCCCTGATCTGGCACATCGCGTGTACTCAATGACTGTCCAACCACTTATGAGCGCTCAGGTGCAGCTCAGAGGTAACACTCGCGCATACCAGACTCCCTGAGTTTGATCCCTGGAACTACACAAATCATCTAAGTGAACATTTATGAACCCTGAAAACAAGTGGTCCTTCTGCCTCGTCTTCATGTTCCTCTTGTCCCAGGTGAAGGCGAAACCATCCTAGGAGCCTTTTGTCTTCCTGATGAGCCCTTCAATCATGTCCCACTCCTCCTTGGTGACCTGAGGGAGGGAAAGATGTTAATTTCATCGGCTCTACACACAATGTAAAGCCCGGTATCCTGGCTTGTAGTCATATATGAACCAAATGCATTACCTTCTTGAGAGAGTTGAATTCACCTGACAGGAATACTTCCTCTCCACCATCAAATCTAATGACCTGAAAGAGATACCACAAACCCTTTCATGCCTTTTGAGAAATCTCCCAGCCATCATCCACCCTCAAACCCTAAATTAATGAAGTCTCTTGGGTAGCTTCAATCAAAGCTCAAATTTCAAATGAAAAATCTGAAGTATAATCTCAATCTATTTGTTCTGACTAGAATGCTCTGTCCACAAAATTTGACCTAATTTAAACATCATCTTTAAACAATATCCCCTGAGGCAACTTGAACTTAATAAAATTAATATATCAAGGAAGGAAGGAAGGAATGTTTAAGATGAATAATGCATAAATATTTTATCTGATTTATAGCTAACTAGATATTTTTAAATCATATTTATATTTAGCATTATTAAGTCTGATTCCAAAATAGGGCTCCCGACACACCCCCAAAAGTAAAGACACACAACAATGCTTACTGCCCCATTAATCCAAGATGCATAATCACTGCACAGGAAAGTGGCTAGGTTTGCAAGTTCCTCCACAGTCCCCAGCCGACCACAGGGAATTCTTTCGATCATTTCTTTCTCAAATCTCCCAGTTGGGTCCAAACGACTAAAGGCACCCTGAGCAATAAAAAAGAAAGAAAAGTTAGTGTGTGTCTGCAAGTGTGTGTTTGTGTGTGTGCGTGTGTGTAGATGTCTTTAATTTCTCAATTTTATATAAAATACAGCTTGTACTATAGCGTGTTATTCACACCTTAGACGCTGTAAAAAGAATGTCACCAAGGTCTTCCACAGTTACTGTCTGTCAAAACTGGTCATTTTACCTGAATGTACCCTTTAAAAGAAAAATATCTATCAAGAATGCATTATGTGAGTTTTTCATTTCTCCTATCTCAGCAAGTCATTCCTAAAAATCAAATGAGCAGGGCCTGGAGAGATGGCTCAGCAGTTAAGAGCACTGACTGGTCTTTCAGATGACCCTGGATCAATTCCCAACACTCACATGGCAGCTCACAACTGTAACTCCAGTTCCAGGGGATCTGACACCTTCACACAAATGCACATAAAAATAAATTTATTATTTTTTAAAAAAATCAAGTGACCAAACAATACACCCAAAAGAACTCTGAGATTACTCTGTGCGGTGGAGTGAGTGGGATTGTTATTTCATTGAGTAAATTCAAAAAAAGTGATTCAAATACAAAATGTTCAAATAGAACTTCCTTTCTTCTCTAATAGAATAGGTAAAACAAAAGCTACTAACCCCAACTCCATCTGAGAAAAAGGAAGTGGTAATTACATTAGCGAGCCTCTACTCTGTGTCTGAGGTATGGAACTCGGAAAGGTGAGCTTGGTGTTCACAGACTCATAAAAATGACAGTTCCTTCTCTTCTAGACCTGCATCTACGCGATGGATTTCCTCCTAACACAGATGGGAGGGCTCCCCCTAGAGGGACCCGGTGAGCCTGCAGGTCTCCCAAGGCAAAGCAGCAGAGACTAGCACCAACTAAGGCAACGCACATTCCATCCTATCTCACCAGGAAAGTTCTGGGCTTCAGCTTTTTCTCTCTTTAACATAGGGTGTAACCCCTATCCCCATGTCTCCACTCCAAACTTCTCTTCTTGGGAAGCGCTCTGACACAAAAGCTCTCACAATACCTTTGTATACGGGGGGGGGGGGGGGGGGGGGGAGCAAAAAATTCAATGTAGGGGCCGAAGAGATGGCTCAGCAGTTAAGCGCTCTTGCTGCTCCTACAGAGGACCCGGCTCAATGAAGCTCCTACAGGTTCACAGTTACCCCTAACTACAGCCCCAGGGACTTAACTACCCTCTTCTGACCTCTATGGCACCAAGCATGTGAGTGGTACACAGATGTACACGCAGGCAGACACACACAAAGTAAAACTGAATAAATCCAAAAATTAAAAAATAATCAAGAAATACAAGGCAAATAAATGCATGAAGCAGATGAAGTCTCCTTGTCACTGGACTGCAGCAGAGAGGCCTCTGTGACTTTAGGATTCTAGTTCTTCTGGGATCGTGTGCAGCAGAGGCAATGTGAACTGTGTGCTTTGTCTTTCAGTTATTTTCCCATTAGTCTTATTAGACATATATATATATTATATGTAATATATAATAGTATATAACATATAAATTATACATTATGTATATAATATAAAATAGTATATGTTAATATTAATACTATATTATATTATATACATTCCAGTCCCACTTCCCACTCACTCCTTCCCTACAAGAGCTTCTGACCCAGGCATCCCTGGAAAGTCCCCACACAGCAGTCAGAATGCATCCACCACTGTTAGACTCTTTAATCAATCACAGTGTTATAATATGTCAAATAAAACTTACTTTGGTTTTTATGGGCCCCGGCTGAATTATATTGAATCGCATCCCATATCTCCCCCACTCAGCTGCAAGAGACCTAAAAACCAAAGGAGATGAAATAGTAAGTTGCATTTCATATTTACCCCCATGGAGCTCCAAGACTCCTAAAAGTCAAACAAAGTACACTGTAAACTACTGTGTTGTGTGTTCAAACAAGACTACCCAGGACTACACCGCACCTTCACTGCTGGCCAGGAATCGCACACCCACAGGGAAGAATGTCACAAATAGGCAGGAAACTGAGGCCCAGAAAGACTGAACCTTTCCTCGGCGTCACCCTGGTAACCTGTCGGCCTCTGGGAGTCTAGGCCATGGCTGCATCCTTACCTTCTCTACTACACAACTTAACACTTAACGTCTTAATGTCCTTAGTCGCTACACCTACCATCTGCAGATTACAACAAGAGATCTAATAAGCCAGGCATAGTGACACAGGCCTTTAATCCCAGCACTTGGGAGACACAGGTAGGTGGATTTCTATGAGTTCAAAGTCTGTTGGGTTTACATGAGAGCTTTGGGCTCATTCTCACCACTGTCTGCAGTATTTACATTTACAAAAGCCATTGCTTTTCTTTACAGCTTATGCACTGGATCACAGTGTCTGCAGGTGGCATCACAGGTTTATCACCTGAGGAAGACATAGATTACTCAGGTTTAAAGGATTAACACAGCCTTGTTTAACTAGGCTTTACCATAACTGTTACCGAACCTCAAAGGAAATAAGACTCAAACAAAACCTTGAATGCCTTAAACCAAAACGCAATCCCAAGAGCAAACATGGGACCTTGTGGTGGCCTGTTTAGATATACACTTAACAGTCTACTGTTTAACATGATCATATTTGATAGATGGTATGTTTTGAGTGTATATTTGTACGTATATGTACTTAACATGGTTGCAAAAGAAGATTTAAGTTACCTTAAAAGATAGAAATAATGCAGACAAGGAAGGGAAGACAGAAGGAAAGAAGGGGGATGGGCCAAAGCAGACAAGGACACATAATAGAGCCAAAATGTAGCTAAGAACTACACGTTAAGATGTTTTATGTGGACAGGCAGTGGTGGTGCACACCTTTACTCTCAGCACTCGGGAGGCAGGTGGATCTCTGTGATGCCAGCCTGGTCTACAGAGTGAGTTCCAGCACAGGGGGCTGTGTAAAGAAACCCAGTTTCAACACACAACCCCTCGATGTGTTTCATATAATGGCAAATTTGCATCCTCTTACCATGACCCTGTGAAAATGAGAAGCCTCGTCAGTCATGGAGTTTGCAGTGCCCGTGAGCACAATATATTGATTGCTCAGAAGTGCAGCTGGTTTTGGTAGAAAACTCAGGAAAACATTCCCTCCTGAGAAGTTTATAAAAGGAAAATGTGTGTAACATTTTAACGACTTTAAGACACTGTAACTTTGCAACAGATAAAAGTCGGTGAGCTTCATAAAACTACAGGATGCCTATTAAGATAGTCCGAGAGCATCGGTTAGAATCCAGGTCAGGAAAACCAGTTCTGTGGCACGGGAACATGTGGTCAAACACGGTCTGCTCCAAATCAGCCTCTTTTACCTTTTTCCGGACGGAGACCTGAGAACTTTGAGCTATTTTCAGCAACACAATTAACACAGTAATGCTCACTTATTCATGGCTTCCACGCCTGATTTAGCTGAAGAACTTGGCATTACGAAGCCTGATCCGCTCTCAGCATAGATGGTAGTGATAGCAAGAAATGCGGCTCCTGGGGAGTGAAAGGGCACGTTACCAACAATGCAGCTACATCAGTCCCTATCACGTCACCAACAATGCAGCTATATCAGTCCCTATCACGTCACCAACAATGCAGCTACATCAGTCCCTATCACGTCACCAACAATGCAGCTACATCAGTCCCTTTCATGTTACCAACAATGCAGCTACATCGGTCCCTAACATGTTACCAACAATGCAGCTACATCAGTCCCTATCACGTTACCAACAATGCAGCTACATCAGTCCCTTTCATGTTACCAACAATGCAGCTACATCAGTCCCTATCACGTTACCAACAATGCAGCTACATCAGTCCCTATCAAAGACCCACAGCGGACCAAAACCAGGTTCTGCGCAAAAAGGTGTCACAAAAGTCAGAAGGCTTATTCTTGTCTTTAAGTCACTAGTCCTTCTCCTTGAAAGAGTAGCCTCAGAGAAGTGTGACATCTTGCTCCTGATCTGACTGGCTTTGGGGTGGCTGGTCTACACTCACATGTGCCTGGCATGTCAATCAGAGACCCAAATTCAAGAGACTCATCCCATAGCCAAGCACTACTTCAATATGAGGAGATCAGAACTAAAATAAAGTTATCAAGGACTTCTGCCTCTAGCTACAGCAGACTCATATAAACATCCTAAAAACTATTCAAGAGACTGATACTGGTACTGTCATTGCCAGACACCTTACGGCAGTAGAGAAGGACTGTTGTCCCAACGTGATAAGCCTAGCATCAGCTCAGAATTCCGGAGTAAGAAGCAACTCTGAGAAGGAATGTACAGGGGAACAGGGCCCAGTTGCTTTTCCTAGAGTCTCCCTGAGAGTGCACTGATGCTCCTCGGGGTGTGTACTGAGGGGAAGCAGCCATGGAATCTGGCCAAGAGCCACTGCCAGTGCAGCTGTGAGTGGAACGGTGTCTGGAGACCTCACAGAGAGTTGGGAGACACGGGGGTGATAGGCAACCTAATGAACAGCCAAGACTTTCTGCAGTCAGCTCAGGGAAATCACACCTAAGGACCAAGTTAGCCCCAAAGGAAGAGGAATCACATCCACCCACATGAACTTCAAAGATGAGTTGTAGAATGATCGTGTACATGGAGCGACTGCTTCCTAAAGGAAGGCTCAACATTCTCCAAAGAAAAGCTTAAAACTTACACCAGGTTAGAAATGTGAGGAAAAACAATGGAAGGAGCACAAAAATTACCAGAAGATACAAACAGCGCACAAGCACCTTTATAACAGTGTTACTAACTTGATACAAGATTTAAAAGAAAGCATGTTAAAGGAGTGTAAAGAAGACTAAACATGGGCCTTTGGGTAAAGGAGTCTGTTGCCAAACCTGAGAACGAGAGTTCAAGCCCTGCAAACCACACCAAAGAAAGAGAGAAAAACTGGTTCTGAACGTTGGCCTCTGACCCCATGTACTCATTACAGACCACGTCCACCACATGTAAAAACATGTGTATATGATGTGGATGCTGTGAATACCATTGGTTAATAAAGAAACTGTCTTAAGCCTGTAATAGGGTAGACTAGAGCTAGGCAGGGAAAACTAAACTGAATGCTGGGAGGAAGAGGGTGGAATCAGAAAGAAGCCATGTAGCCCCCACCAGAGACAGACATCGGAACTTTACCTCATAAGCCACAGCCTCTTGGCAATACACAGATTAATAGAAATAGGTTAAATTAAGATGTAAGAATTAGCCAATAAGAAGCTAGTGCTAATGGGCCAGGCAGTGATTTAATTAATATAGTTTCTGTGTGATTATTTTGGAAATCTGGGCAGCCAGGAAATAAACAAGTGGCCTCTCCTACAACATGTATACTCAAACACAAATAAATAAATGAAATTCTAAAAGTAATTTAAAATATAAAAATAGGAACAACATCTATAGAAAACGTGTAATATCTGAAATGTTAAAATTAAATCAGTGTACTCAGCTGTAGAAGATCGTCCGTGAAAACAAGGCAATAAAAACTATGCAATATGAAGGTCACAGGGGAACAGCTGAAAACAGACAAAAGACCAGAATGTCAGGTGGCTGTGGGACCCTCTAGCATGACGTACGTGCAACCGGAGTTCTGAAAGAAAGATCGTAGACTGAAATAATCAAATTTTGTAAAAACTAGAAAGTGGAATTCCGAGGAGGCAAACAAATGCCAAGAGGGATAAATTGAAGGCAGAAACTATAACAGGAACCAACAAACTCCTAGGAGAGGGCAAGGAAGGCCACAAAGGTAACTGTCCTCACCCAGCCCTCGTCAGGGACCACACGAAAGACAGTGACACCTTTAAGATTCTGAATCAAAAATCTTATCCTTGAACTGAAGGTGCTGTCTTCTGATACACCAATGCAGAGAGGATTCATAGCCCCTATTTGGAATCAGAAGGAATTTAAAGAAAGCCTTGAGGCTAAATAAAATTAATATTAGACAGAAATCCAGACGGTCTAAAGAATTACATACCAGAAATGGTAAGTGTGCAGGGTTATTTCTTAAATTGACTGTATAAACTTAAGAGTGAAAATGACACCATACACATAAGTAGTAACTGCATCTGGGGCATAGTAGAGTCTCAGTAACATGAGGGAACAGAAAGTTGCAAGAGGAAACAGATTTTCTACTTACATAGAACACTAGATAGGAAGAAGATGTAAGTTTAGTATTATAAATGAATAAAATATACTTGAATGTTTTACAAAACATTTCAATTATTCTTACAAATATTCTTACAAATTACTCTCTGTATTTATAAGTGGGGTATGGGGGTGCACACCTGTAATCCCCACACTTTCAAGTTGAGCAAGAGTTGCAGGATAGCCTGGGCTACCTAATAAGACAGTGTCTCCAAACTCCGGGAGGAAAGAGGGAAGGGGGTTTAAAATTGAAGGACCACAAAGAAATCATTTTGAAGCACACTTCTGTCAGTTCTCCTCCACACAAAGTTTCTTTCTGTCAACATATGTGAGAACAGAAACAACATGCAGCTCAGCTCAGAGAGCACGGGGTGGAGGAGGGTGATGGAGTGTCCCACCCAGCATGTGAAAAAGCAGGGTTATGTCAGCCACTCTCACAGTTCTGACAAATCAAACTCGGTCTCTCAGATCTCTGAAAATAAGCTTGTCTCCAAAATCTCCTTGTGGGAAAGACAAAGAGGGGGGAGATCTAATGGCGCAGGTACAATATGGGGATAAGACACGCTAGGTGCAGTTTTCGGTTTTTTTGTTTGTTTGTTTTATTCATAGTTGTAAACTTGGCATTACCACCAGCTGTTCTGCCAACTCCAGCTACTCTGGTCTTGACCCTCAACCACCTGCTGTGCCCCCTTCTGCCCCTTAGGAAGCCACAGCACACCCAAAGCTAGTGCCTTCTTCATCAGTAGACAACTACCCCATGACATCCCTAGGTTGTCTTCCTAGGTGTTGGATTGCCTACATACTTTTGGTGGAGGATTATATGCATTGCTTCCCTCCTGAACCGACATCCAGGCTTACCCAAATTGCTATGCTTGAGATCATGAGCTCTTGGGAGCTTCAACTGCTCATTCAGTACCAGGTTAGACCCACAGTACCAAGCTTTAGCACACTGCCTCAACTGACAGGAGTCTTGGAAAGACAGAAATGGGCTTCCATCTTTTAAAAAGTCTCACCTAATACATTTATAATGAAGCCCATAGAATTTTAATCCAGCGTGATGGGTAAAAATAGACGGAAGTCTGTGTTAAAATGAAAGACAATGATGAGGACTGAGTCAGTCAGAAAACTAAGGATCCCAAAGATGAGCAAGGGAAGAGATAAAAGATCATGAAGCAGAGAAAGAACGTGATCGTGGGGACAGAAAGAAACAGAGAGAGTCAAACATGGAGGACCTACAGAAGGAGAAGAGGGAGAGGATCAGGAAGTAGAGAGAAAAGAAACACACAGAGTCAACAAGACAGGGGAGAAAAAAAGTAAGAGCAGGCACGCAGTCAGTCCACAACCCCATCTCTCCTCTCAAGTCTCTCTCGGGGAAAAAATAAATCAGTAAATAAAATAATAGAGTCCCAAAATTCCTCATCCAAACCGCGTCCACTTTGCTACAAAAGAAATGCGGAGTGAGGGTTGCGCTGGCTGCTGGGGAAAGGATGGAGCATATTAGCATCTTCTAAAAAGCTGGGCCTTTCTATAATCCTGTTCACTGTTCTGTTTCTTTGCTCACCCCTGCTCAAGCCAGTTTGCAAATTACCCACACTAGGGAGAAGAAATTGAACCTCATAGACAAAACAAAAATTTCCAAACCAGAGAGGGGACAGAGGTCAGATATAACATTCTCATCCCCTCCACCACTCCAGCCATTACAGCCCTGGGCCTTGGTCGTGTGTTCTACCTACTCTGAGAAGAAGCCTCAAGCTTCAAGTTCTGAGGCCAAATTATTCAGCGGCACAATCCTGTACACCTCTGCTTCAGAGGGCGTATCGTCCAAGGCCGGCTACATGAAGTCATGGTAAGAACCTAGTAAACAAAGCACCCTGTCTACCTCTAGCAATTTCCTCCCCCTGCCCCAAGTTTGTGTTTGTTTATATATACAGGCATTACACATGTTCTATTATATAGTTATAAATTTTAATAAAGGAGCTGGTTCACGGTTATGAGAAAAATGTTCTAATAACATCCATTTAAATCCAGTGTTCTAGGCAGTGTTCTAGGTCTCTCCAGTGTTTGTATTCTCAAAGATGTCACCTTCATCAAAACTGCTGAGCCCAGTCAACACCCATCCTCTAGTAAGTCATGCTGCTCTCGGTTTTGAGACGTCATCTGCCTTCCCACCCACAGCATCTTCCCATACGCCAAACCTCCCGGCCCACAATGGAGTCAGTGCCATTTTTCATTACATCACTGTTCTTCACAAGACAACTCTGACAGACATCTAGCCTTCCCAGTTACGCGTCAAGCCACTTCCCACAACTCTTTCCTCTCTCCTCTCTCCTCTTCTCTGTCCACACCGAACTCTCTGTTAGTCTCTAAACACATCTGCCCTTCCCCTCCACCAGGCCTCTATCCAGGAATGATCCTGACTCTTGGTCCTCTTTCTCTGTTTGTACATATTTAAAAACCAATCTGAAATGCATCTTATTTCTGGATCTAAAACCACTGGCTACAGAAAGAAGCCATCACTCCCATCTAGGAGTTTCCGGATCCCTCGAAATCCGCATTCACTATGACTGACACCACAACCTCTGGTAAACATGGATCTTAGCAACTGTGAGGTGTGCAAGTTCAGACTGGCTGTTTACACCTTCAGGGATGCCAGGGCTTAGCCCAGACTCGGCTGAGAATGTGCTCAATAAACACAGGAGGAATAGATAGACATACCTTTCTGTGCTTTAATGAGCTGCTTCCCAATTTCTAGAGTCACATAGGCTGTGCCATTGAGAACAATGTCAGTTATGGTCTTCCAAGCATTAGGAGACAGTCTTTCACTGGGAGAGACAAAGTTTCCTGCTGCGTTGTTTATCACCACCTAAAATAAATAAAGCAAAAATGATGTGGGATTTCCCTCTGTGTGCTGTGAATATATTTTATTATCATTGGCTAGTAAAGAAGCTGCTTTGGGCCTATGGCAGCACAGAGTAGAGCCAGACAGGAATTCCAAGCAGAGATAGAGGAGAAAAGAAGGCAGAGTCAGACATGCCATGGAGCTGCCTAAGGAGAAAGACACCCTCCCTGAAACCTTACCGGTAAGCCACGAGCCTCATGGTAAAATACAAAACAATAGGAATGGGTTAATTTAAGATGTAAGAGTTAGTTAATAAGAATCCTGCGCTAATAAGCTGAGCAGTGTTTCAGTTAGCATAGTTTCTGTGTGGTTGTTTTGGGTCTGGGCAGCCAGGAAATGAACAAGTGGCCTCCGACTACAGCAAAGCATTAGGAAGTATATCTGAACATCCCAGTCAGCGACGAAGCAATCCCATGAGATTCACGTGGTTTTATGTTTCTTGAGTCTGTAGAAACGACCTGTAATTTCCTAATCTCAGAATCCCTGAGTCCTATCTTTAAATTAGCATAGTCTCTAGAGACACTACACTTTGCTTCACTAATCATAGGAGGCCTTTGAGGCGGCTGTGTTGGTACGGACTGGTAAAGACAGCATTAGGAAAGATGAGACAAGAGTACTGAGAAAATGAAAAGCCAGCCTGGGATACACACGGAGTTCAAGCCGGCGTGGGCTTCCTGGAGAGGAAATTCCTATCCCAACCTCCAACCACATACGAAATCCCCAAAACGAAGCCTTTTAAGTTGCGCTGTCCTCTAATTTCCAGTAGTGGACTTCTTCGCTGGTGGTCACTCCCTCTCTCCAAGGGAGCAGTCTGCTGGGCTCTGCAGTAGCTTCAGGACTACAGGGCTCTCTGGCGTAGCTTTCATCAGAGAAAAGTGTTCTCTTTGAGATGATCGGAGGAAAAAGCTTTTCTCTAATCAAGTAATAGCAAAGTAGTCATTACCTCTAAGGTCTAGATAGCAAAAATGTGGGATTCCTCATGACTTCCCCATCTTGTGCCAATCTCCTCCACTGAGGGACACTGATTGTTATCGGGTAAAGCAAGCCCAATTAATCAGCTATGACTCCACTCTCGTTATTGCATACTCTCATTAAATAAAGTGAAATTAAGTTTGTTCTACAATTATAAATGTGTTCTCTAGGTAGTCCTGTAGGGTGAAGGGAAAGCAGTCCACTTCTTAATCTTAGCTCTGCTTTAAGTCCGGGCATTTCCCGCCCTGGCTCACTGACATGAACAGCTCGTTCCCTCTGTGTGTCCTGGTGGTGTTCTCAGGGGCTATGGAAAGCTTCTGTCCTGGATGCTTACATCAGGAAGCCCTGCCACTTGGATCAGCTCCAGCACGGTGTTGTGCACCATCTCAGGATCCCGTACATCACACCGGATTGCGTGCACCTGCACAATGAATGAGAGCAGAAGAAAGAACTCAGACATTTCCAGGCTTCCTAAACCAGAACTACAAAGAAACTGTAAATGTTATCATCTGCACATCAAATTTAAAGAGCTGCTTTTCCATCTACCTTATTCCCAGTTTGAGAAGAAATCTCTTCTGCAGTAGCTTTCAAAACATCAATATTCCTAGAAATAAACACAGGAAACATCTCATGAGTTCTAAAAAGCTCTCATAGTATGCATTCCTTTTTAAGTTCCTAAGTTAAAGAACACAGAGAAGTGGCAGTTCTAATAAAAAAGCATTTCTGTTAAAGTGTGAAAATTGTACTTACAGGAAAATCAAGTTGATTTCACTTTTTAAAATTAAATTGAAATAATTTTCATATATCTGAAACTAATTCACAGAATTAGTTCTAACTTTAGCATATTTATATTTAGAATTATGTGGAGGGTTTTGTTTTGGTTTGTTTTGGTTTGGTTTGGAAACAGGAACTCAGGAAGTCCAGACCAGTCTCCAATTCTCTGCGCACTAGACAGTGACCTTGAATTCCTCATCCTCCTGCCTTGACCTCCCGTGGGCTAGGGTTAAGGTATGTGCAGTCACACCTGCTTACTTATTCATTTAAATTGTTTCCTTGATTACAATCATTATGTTCATTCTTCAACCAAAGAACTTTATTGCTGTTATCGTCCACACAGTTTTCAGATTAATTTTATGAGTTTTGATAACCCTGTGTTCAATCTTATATCCTTGAAAGAAACACAAAACACAAACCATGAATGTGAACTGTTTATCATTAAAGTTAAATAGGTATTTTAAAACTCTCAGAAATATTACCTTAAGAACATAATGAATGTCCTAGCCAATTTACATCTGTGAATGAAATACTAAAAGTCACTTAGGTGACTACTTGGGCAAAGTTCTTAAAGGGTCATATTTCATACTAAGCTGGTATACTAGACTTTTTCTTTGGGGCCACCACCCAGCTCCCAAATCATGACATGGAGACTTATTACTAGCTATGAATGCTCAGCCTTAGGTTAGGCTAGTTTCTAGCTAGCTCTTATAACTGAACCTGTTTCTCTTCATTCTCTTCATGTACATTTTGCCTCGGGGCTTTTAACCTTCCTTCCTTCTTTCTTTCTCTCTTTTCTTCTTTCCTTTTCTGTCTTTATAGCTTACTTTCCTGCTGTCTCCATGGTTGGCTGGCTGTCGACTTCCTGGCTTCTGGCCCAGGACATGTCCGTCTCTCTCTCCCTCATTCTCTCCTTCTTCTTTTTCTCTCAAGTCTAGATTTCTCCACCTACTGTTATCTCTGCCTGCCATCCCCACCTATCCTTTCTCGGCTTAGCTACTGACCATTCAGCTCTTTATTAAACCAATCAGATGCCTTAGGTAGGCCAGGTGAAAGCATAATACATATTTACATAATTAAACAAATGCAGCATAAACAAATGAAACACATCTTTACATTTTTAACAAAAACGGCATAAACAGATGAAATACACTTTCACATAGCAATATTCCACAACTTAAACAAATGAAACACATCCTTGCCTAGTTAAACAAAGAGTCCATAGAAAGATGGCACCTGGATATAACTGCATAAGAACTTGTGCCTGTGTGGTTTTATGTTCACCATAATATGCATTAAATTCTTGTTAAAATTTAAAGCAAGTTAAAGCAACCCTAAGGGTTGTATCCGTTATTCTGGTATGATGTTAGTCACCAACTGAATTAGTAAGAAAGATAAGAAACCCAACAGAAATCAAAACCACCTCAACGTAGTCCTTTTGAACTTTGCCTTTATATTCAGAAAACAAAAACTGCAAACAGCAGTCTCCCAATTGTTACTATTTTTACATCTCAAATTGCAACTGGATTTTTTCAGGAAGATGTTTTCAATCAATCTACAGAATATTTTATAGAAGATGAAATCAAATAGCCCTGGAATACTGTTTTTAATACTGTGACACAGATGGTTCCTTCACAGACCCTCAAGTGACACTTACCTGCTGGCTATCACACACTGGGCACCTAGGCTGGACAGAAAAGTTGTCATTGCCTTCCCAAGGCCAGTGCCTCCTCCGGTAATGAAAGCCACTTTTCCTTGAAAGGTATTAGGTGGTAGCATGGGCTTTAAACGGGGCTGGAAGAATTTAGACTGGGGAGCATCAATACTTTGATACAGTGTTTTTGTTCCATAACTGAAAAACTAAAAAAAAAAAAAAAAAAAAAAAAAGTGAGTTGATACCTGTATATTTACAAGAGATGAAATCTTCTAACTCTCCATCATTATTGCATTTAAACAAGTTTTCTGAATAAATATACTTTGTGAATATAATTATTAAGTACTATAACAAGGTGATTTAAAAATCATGGACTCCAGGGCAGAAACAACACATAAAAGAAATTATTCCTTAGTCATATAACCATAAGCAAGTTTTTAAACTTCCTTTGGTCTCCGTTTCTTCATTCATAAAATGAGGCCGACTAAAGCGTTTCCATGGAACATTGTTAGGATGTCACTAGTCCTCACAAGGGAAATAAGCACAGCAGGACTTAGAGAAAGGAAGTCGCAGTAGACAGTGCACAGTGCTCCGGAGTAAGTGGTGGCATTATCTTTGCAGATGTGATGTTTACATTCAAGTATAAAAGTCAGATAGCTTGCCAGGCAGGGGTGGCACACATCTGTAATCCCAGCACTCAGGAGACAGAGGCAGGCTGATCTCTGAGTTCCAAGCCAGCCAGGACTACACAGAAAAACCCTGTCTTGAAAAACAAAAAGAGCCAGGTAAGTAGTACACACCTGTAATCATGACCATTTAGGAGGCTGAGGCAGGGGGATCACAAGTTCAAGAACAACCCATTAACCAAAAGAAAAGAATTTAGATGCAAGACACAGTCTGTCTTTGAATTACTAAAGACGGTTATTTTCAAATTCCTACTTCAGTTATATTTAAAAGGAAGGGTAAATAAATAATTCAAATTAACTCAAAACATATTTCTTTTGCTTAGTTTTATATTTCACAGTTTAAAAACCAAATACTTGTGAAAAATACTGCTAGTCTCACACATTGCAACTATAAAAACAAACTTTAAGTTTGGCTCGAGTGGTTAAGAGCACTGGTTTCTCTTCCAAAGGACCCGGGTTTAATTCCCGTCTTACATCTGTCTGTAACTCTAATTCCATGGTTTCTGACACCCTCACACAGACATACATGCAGGCAAAACGTTAATGAACAGAAAATAAAAACAAATTTTTAAAAAACACATACAGAAAAATCAAGCATCATTTAGTGATTACTATGGTCTACAGTTAGATTACAAACCATGTAAACACTGGACTTGAAATGGGTATTACTTTTACCCCATTGCCTAGCAAAGACTCACAGAGGCTATAAACATTGGCAAAGTTGCAGGACCAAACTCAAACACAGGCTGGCAGGCTCTGGAGCCTGCTTCTATAACACCCTGGCACACTCCTCTGGCTTCCCTCTAAGTTTCTCTTAGGATTCACTAATACACCAGAGAGGGATATGATATTTCTCCATCAGACAGGCCTTGTTGGCAAGACCAAAATTCTAGATCTATCGTTGCCTGCTGGCGTCTTTCTGCACGAAACAGCTGCAATCAGTTGACCCACGGTATCTACAGATTTACCTCCAAAGAAATAATTCAGAATTGTGAGCAGACTAAAGTAAATTCAACTGAATTTATACAGGACAGCACTTACGATGTGATATTAAGTCGATATGCTATTATATTAATATATCTTGTATTAATATTTATAATTTTCTTAATTACAAATAAGAATCAGTGTTTGGGGGTGAGGATGTAGGTAGCTCCGTTATCAGAGCACTGCCTTGTTTGTGTAAATCCCTGGATTCAATGCCCAGCACTATACAAAACACTGGGTTTGATAGTGCACACTGGTGGTATCACAGAGGTGGAGGCTTAAGAATTAAAAGTTCAGGGTCATCTTCAAATACATAGCAAGTCTGAAGCCTCCTAGTCGCCATAAAAATGCGATTAGGACACAGACAACAGCTACAGTGTAGATTCTGTAGACAAGAGCTACCGTGTAGATTCTGTAGACAAGAGCTACCGTGTAGATTCTGTAGACAAGAACTACCGTGTAGATTCTGTAGACAAGAGCCACCATGTAGATTCTGTAGACAAGAGCTACCGTGTAGATTCTGTAGACAACAGCTACCGTGTAGATTCTGTAGACAACAGCTACCATGTAGATTCTGTAGACAACAGCTACCGTGTAGATTCTGTAGACAACAGCTACCATGTAGATTCTGTAGACAACAGTTACCGTGTAATATAGACAACAGCTACCGTGTAGATTCTGCTGTCTTACTCATTTTGCAGATTAAGAGGCTGATACTCTAAAAGGCCAAATGATCTACTTTTTAAAATAATAGTAAGGGAGCTTGAGAGATTACTCAGTAGTTAAGTTCCTTTACTGGACTCCCAAAGACCCTAAGTTCAGTTCCAGCACCCAACATCCTTCGGCTCATAACTGTCTGTAACCCCAACTCCAAGCAATTGTCTCCTCATGAGCACCCCTAAAACATGGCATACAGTCACACAATGCATAAATAAAACTTAGATAAAAAGTAATAAGTCTATAATAAATAAAATAAGAGGAAGTAAAAACAACTCAAACCCAAGATATGTCTAGCTTCAGAGTACCCTTGTAGTTGGTTATTATCACTAAGGGATGGGGTTATGAATAACTTTTCTTTTCTAAAATCTACTGAGCAAGTATGATCTTATTTCATAATCAGGGAAAATCATCACCCAACATCAACGTCTGCAAATCTGGTGATGTCTCATCTTCTTCATCATAATTCTATCATCACATTGACAATGTTCGCTTTTCCCCGCTGGATCTTTCTGCTGTGACAGAACGATCCAAGCAACCTGCAGTTATCTTTCTCTTCCTAAATGGCACATTTGCTTAAGACTTCCATCCACCTCCACAATAACCCCATTAAGATGACGCATCAGGAAATCGGCACAAGTGGGCTGGCAAATTTGTCACTATCTGGGAATAATGAGAAAATGTACTGCAGTGTTCGAAAGGCTCTCCCATGAATTTTTATTTATTTGGGGATTAATTTGTAGAGGAAATTTTAAGCTTTGTGAAGGATAATTAATTATTTTTATAAAAGCACCTAAAATATATTTAGAAGCATTTGATCAGCCTTCTAACTGGCAAAGCAAGCATACAGAGGCAAAAGGGTTTTGTTTGATCACAGTCATCCTACTGTGTTAATGAAGCGTGTCTTAGTAAATCACATGACCTGATTGATAATAATCTTATGAATTCCTTTCCCACCACTGTGAGGGAAAACACTGACTTGCTATTGTAATTGACACCATCCTCTGATGACTGACAGCATGGTATCAGCATGAAGTCGGCCACCTCTTGGCCTGACCACAAGTTGTCTATTGAGACTCACAAGGGGACTGGGTCTCACAGGACCACGGTGTGACCGTGCCTTTCTACAAGGCAAAGCCCTAAAGAACTCAAACCTGCATCTGGCCACTTCCTTCTGAATTATGAAAAATGGATGGGACATAAATAGGCCTTGAATGATCTTCAAATCTTGCATTGTGATTTTTCTACATGTGACTTATTTAGAATTGAAGTGTTTTTTTCTTAACTTACAAATAATACCTTTCTCATCAGCATTGGTTTCCTTGTAGATCTTTGGTGTCTTGAACTTTTAAAAACTTCCTAAAGTCTTCATATTTCAGAAATGCCAACTTATTAGTTTGAGCTCTAAATCTGTCTTAGGGAGATCGGTTCTCACCTCCTCCCACTGCTGTACTCATCAGCCTCCCGTATCACACCCAATGGGTACACCAGGGCTGATCACACCCAGTGTGTACACCAGGGCTGATCACACCCAGTGTGTACACCAGGGCTGATCACACCCAGTGTGTACACCAGGGCTGATCACACCCAGTGTGTACACCAGGGCATCACACCCAGTGTGTACACCAGGGCTGATCACACCCAGTGTGTACACCAGGGCTGATCACACCCAGTGTGTACACCAGGGCATCACACCCAGTGTATACACCAGGGCATCACACCCAGTGTGTACACCAGGGCTGATCACACCCAGTGGGTACACCAGGGCTGATCACACCCAGTGGGTACACCAGGGCTGATCACACCCAGTGGGTACACCAGGGCTGATCACACCCAGTGTGTACACCAGGGCTGATCACACCCAGTGTGTACACCAGGGCTGATCACACCCAGTGTGTACACCAGGGCATCACACCCAGTGTGTACACCAGGGCATCACACCCAGTGTGTACACCAGGGCATCACACCCAGTGTGTACACCAGGGCTGATCACACCCAGTGGGTACACCAGGGCTGATCACACCCAGTGTGTACACCAGGGCTGATCACACTTATCCTCAAGCAGCAATTCTGAAAAAGTATTGTCTTTGTCCTTTCCCTAAGGAATTAAAAACCATGGATGAGATTCATACCTAAATTGTTTAATGATTTTTGCTAGCCTAAAGTAAGTAGGTTAACTAAAATAGACATGTGTTGGTAATCTTAGGCCAAATGAAGCTAGCATCAAGTCTCGAAACTTTGAGTCAACATCAAGATGAATTCACGTAGAACTCAGAAGTCATACAAAGACGACATGAGTAGGTACAACCCTGATCCACGCCTACCTGTGGTAAGTTTTGCTGTCTGTCCAGACTCCAGTCTTACAGGCTAAGTGTGTCCCTTTCACTGGGTGGCTGTTTTCATTTACAGGGCCTTCAAGGCTCTGGGGCATTTGAGAGATGACCCCTTGTCTAAACAAAACCTTAGCATCAATACAAGAAAGAGTGAGACAAATTTGAGATTTTTGTAGAGGACGTTATTGGTGCTGTTTTACTTTTTGCACCACAAATAAGCTTCTGGCAATCGATGTAAAATATCTTTTAAAAATAATATTTAAACATGTTAGATTACTTCAGAAAAACTCAGTTTCAAATCTGTAAAATTCATCAAGCAGTAGATTTTCACAGGGAAGTTGTGAGACTGAATGGCTCGATATTTAATTATCGGCTATTTCGCCGCCAACATCACGGCTGTTGTTTAAGCCTCCACAATCAAGCTGCATACCTTACAAGCATTGACACATCTAGAATCAAAAAGACAAAATGACACACTTCAATTTTGCCTCTCTCTCGTGTGTGTGTGTGTGTGTGTGTGTGTGTGTGTGTGTGTGTGTATGAATTTGAGGGAGAATGTACACATGCGTGCTAGAGATCAGCTCTGAATATCATTCCTCAGTTGCTGTCCACTATGTTCTTTGGAACAGGGTCCATCATTGACCTGTAAATTGTTGCTTGGGCTAGATTGGATGGCCAGCATATCCTAGGAGTTCTCCCACCCCAGCCTCCCCAACACTGGGATTGTATGGGTTACCTGACCCAGTTTTACATGGGTTCTGGGGACTGTACTCAGGTCTTTGAAGCCAGCTTGCTTTTGTGAAACTATTTCATTCCAGCTCCAACAATAAAATCCATCCTTACTATTGCTGAAGCTTTCCAAGAACTTTCACCGCCTAGCCTTTGCTCTACTTTCTCTATAACCTGAACTACTCTTTCAACTTAGTAGAATCGCCAGTCAAAACCAGGTGAAAGTGTCAACATTTCCCTCCCCACTGGTGCCTGCTTCTCTGGAGAACAATTTGGCAACACAGATCACAATGTTACATGTAATACCCTTAGATGGAGTTACTTGACTTGCAAAATTTTATCCACTTTTTAGGTAGATAGTGAAGAAGGGGCATTCTGTTCAAAGACAAGCATTAAGGAGCAAAAGGTGTAGTTCAGTGGTAGAGCATTTGCCTAGCATGCTCAAGGTCTTGAGTTCTAGTGCCAGCATTGAAAGCAAATTATATCCTATTTTACTTTCTACAAAAGTTGATGAGACGTTCTTAAAATTGATATGGAACTACAGCAGGCTCAAAATAGCCAAAGCCATTCATAAAGCATGGACCTACTACCCCCTGAAAGAAGGATACAAAGACACGCTGAAGGCAAACATTGCCAAAGTTTGTCCAATTGCTCAGCAACGCCTGTTGAATACCAACAGGTTAAAGCATCCTGTGTTAAGAGAAGGGCGCAAAGACAGCGATGCAGAATCTCCTCTGTATTTTTCATTAGAGGCTATCTTCCTATGTTGACCCTAACCCAAAAGCTTCTGGGCCAATCCACAAGGAACTATTCATTGTAGTCAACTCTCAGACGTAGACTAACTAACAAGAACACAGGGTAATACTGCTTGAGCATTCCACACTCATTAGATGGTATTTCATTCAAGTATCTAACAAACAATTGAATCATGCGTGCAAGCACACAATACAGGAAGGTCTGAGCTGGAAGTCATGCTAAAACAAGCAACACAGAAACAGTTCGTAAAGATGCCACCTTATTTGAAGTACTCTATCCTTACCACTTGGCTATGAGTTCCATGGTAGACAATGAACTTCTGCCATGGTTTATTCAGGGAGAGGGGCAGGGGCTGAGTGTCTGCTCATTTGTATCAGGTTAGTAATTTTAGAGGCAATTTACTCTTACTCAGATTCACACCGAAGTAGGAGTTTGTACAGATTGCTCACTGTCATATAACATCAGTTTGGTAAAACTGACCAACGTTATATTTCAAAAGATGTGAAAATGTGTAACTTTATGCTTCCAAAGCACTTTATGCTTCCCTGTATTGTCTGTATATAATGATACCTTCACCAATGCTTGCAATTTCTGTCCTGTTGCTAAAACATGCTTGTCTGTGCCAGCCACACGTCCTTTTAGTGTCCAGACAACCTTTTCAGTAAAGCACCTACAGTTCTTAGCAGGAAGGGCCGCTCTTCTGCATGTTCCGATGTAGAAAGCAAGGTTCTTAGAGAGTAAGAACTGCCCCAGCACCCCGAATGCCAACCATGACCCTACAAACGTAAAGAACAAAATGACCCAAACTCTGTGACCCCCCTGCCAGCTCTGCACAGGCTAGGTGAAGCACACTCTGTAACTGTGTGCATCACCTGAGCATCCCTACCCATTCTATCATTTATAACGGAGTGCCAGGAGGCTGAGCTTCTGGGGAGCTCAGATTTTGTTGCCACAGCAACTAGCCTGGACATACAAGAAAATGCATTGCTGGACTCCAGGCTCCAAAGGTTAGGCTGAATCATGCAATTGCCAGGAGCAAAGCAGAAATTTCATTTCTGAGTAATGAGACATCTCATAGCAACGAACCAAAGTCCTGGGGAAAGCCATTACTCCGTACACCAGGGTGTGCTTCCGCCGTTATTACAGCTCTTATCTGCCTGCAGTTACAGGCAGACCAAGATGTTTCCCGGTGCCGCATACAGAAGGAAGATGAAACAGAGACGAATTAGGGAGCATGCTCCACTGGAGTCATTCATTCCTGCCTTCCCTTGAGACATCTGTTCTTGACTCCTTATTACTTCAGCCAAGAGTAACATGGCTCTCATTATTGAACCAACAATCAGAACCCCTGGCCTAAACTATTCTAGGCAATGACAACATAGCAGTGGCCAAAAAAAAGAAAAGATGCACTATTCTATCCTTGGTGAGATTAAATTTTGGGGAAAGGGATGAACAAATTAAGAGAAACATATACAGTATATTAAACCTTGGTGTATGTTACAGGATGGCATAGAATGCAGGTAGGATATTGCTATCGGTAGGAGGGGTCAGGGCTGCATCCAGCGTGCCTGTGGATCTGTGGTGGGGATACCTAAGGCTTAGCATGTGTTTACAATGGGAGAAATAAAGTCAGGTCGAAAGGAAAGGGCAGCGCTGTTTCCTCCTACCAGCAATGGGGAATGTGTCTGGGCTCACACTGCCTCTCCTCCATCTACTGCTCATATCCCACGTTGTTCAGATGCTGGCGGCTGTCTCTGTGCTATCTTTTTACAGACTCCAGCCTCCAGCATCTGCTCACCCCAGTCCTCTCAGTGTGGCTCTCCTGGGGTCTCAGGAAAGGACCACAATCCTTTTCTCCTTGGCTGCTCCAATGGCTTTCCGAGCTACACAAAGTGAAGAGGAACCAGCTTCACACAGCACCGTCAGTCCTCTGGGCCCTCACCCCGCAATATCACCCTTTAAACTGACTCTCAGGAAAAGAAGGGCTGAGCTTCCCACCCCCCCAAAAAAAACGACAGCTCACTGCCTCCCGTTCTTTCATGAATTGCTTCCTACCATCGTTCTAGCCCAGCCCCAGAGTGCTGGCACCTCCCTCAAGTGAACTAACACAGGAGATGTGGGAGTCCCTCTGTGTGCTGTGATTACCATTAATGAATAAAGAAACTGCCTTGGCCTGTTGATAGGGCACAACTTAGGTAAGCGGGGAAGACAGAACTGAATGCTGGGAGAGAGAAGAGCAGAGTCAGAGAGACACCATGGACTCTCTGGAGACAGACATGCTGAAACTTTGCTGGTAGGCCACCACCTCGTGGTGATGCATAGATTAATAGATGGGTTCAATTCAGATGTAAGAGTTAGCCAATAAGAAGTTAGAGCTAATGGGCCAAGCAGTTATTTCTTCTGAAGCTCCCCAACATCAAGGACACTGATCTCTAACAGGGTCTGGATCTTACCACTATGTCCGTAGACCAAGATCAGGACCTTCCTGTACCTCTTTCCACATCCTACGGCACAAACTGCACCACATCAGATCATCTGAATTTGCAGGAATGGTCAAAAACCTTTCCCTTGTTGATGCATACTATTCTTCAGGCTGAAACTACCTTCTTACGTTTTTTTATTTAAGTATGTGTTTATATGTACATGCGGTAGGACAACAGTCTGTACCCTGTCAATTATATTTTAAATAAACACTGATTGGCCAGTAGCCAGGCAGGAAATATAGGTGGGACGCAGGAAATAGAGGTGGGGCAATAAGAATTTGGGGAATAAGGAAGTCTCAGTCTGGAGTCTACCCAGCCGCAGAGGAAGCAAGATGTGACTACCTTGCCGAAAAAGCAACAGAGCCACATGGCTAACATAAACAAGAATAATGGGCTAATACAAGTTATAAGAATGAGTTAATAAGAAGAGCCTGAGATAATGGGCCAATCAGTTTATAACTATGTAGACCTCTGTGCGATGTCTTTGGGACTTAACGACTGCGGGAACTGGGCGGGACAGAAACCTCACACAACACATAAATTTGTTCAGGTGCTGTGGTCGTTAGACTAAGAATGGCACCTACAGGCTCAGATATTTGAATGCTTAATCATCACTAACTATTTGAAAGGAGTGTAAGGATTAGGAGGTGTGGCCTTTGTCAGAGTTAGTGTGGTTTCAAAAGCCAATGACAAGTTCTCTCTCTCTCTCTCTCTCTCTCTCTCTCTCTCTCTCTCTCTCTGACTGTGGGCCCAGATGAAGAACTCTCATCTACCTCTCCAGCACCATGCCTGCCATGATAATAATGGATTAACCTCTAAAACTGTCAGCAAGCCCCCAATTAAACGCTTTCTTTTATGAGCTGGCTTGGTCATGGTGTCTCTTCACAGCAGGAGAACAGTAACTAAGACAGGACAGGTTCCCACCAAAGACAGAAGCGGGTGTCAGGTCCCCTGGAGCTGTACTTACAGGTGGTTCTGACCACCAGTGTCAGTGCTGGGAAAACAAACCAGTCCTCCAAGGAGCAAGCACTCTCCACCCCTGAGCCGCCACTCCAGCCCGAGGTTGAAATCACTGGCCTGAAACAATCTGACTTCTGATTCAAAAGCCAGTTCCAGGTCCCTCCTCCTCCAGGCAGCCTTCTCTGCCTGTGTGCAGTTTTGTTCATCCATGCATTGTAATACACCTGGTTTTCAGTCTCTTGGAGCTGCTGGTAACTCATTATCACTTCTCACACATGTTTGGTGTGAACCACATGACACATTTTCCAGTTCCACTACATGCTGTACACAATCACTCGGGTTACATGCTCCTCCCGTGTTCACTCTGTGCCGGGCCCTGTGCTGTGCACAATCACTCGGGTTACATGCCCCTCCCGTGTTCACTCTGTGCCGGGCCCTGTGCTGTGCACAATCACTCAGGTTGCATGCTCCTCCCATGTCCACTCTGTGCCGGGCCCTGTGCTGTGCACAATCACTCGGGTTGCATGCTCCTCCCATGTTCACTCTGTGCCAGGCCCTGTGCTGTGCACAATCACTCAGGTTACATGCTCCTCCCGTGTCCACTCTGTGCCAGGCCCTGTGCTGTGCACAATCACTCGGGTTGCATGCTCCTCCCGTGTTCACTCTGTGCCAGGCCCTGTGCTGTGCACAATCACTTGGGTTGCATGCTCCTCCCGTGTTCACTCTGTGCCAGGCCCTGTGCTGTGCACAATCACTTGGGTTACATGCTCCTACTGTGTTCACTCTGAAAGCTAAAGGCCATGCAGTCAGCACCAATGAACAGGAGTCTACAACCATGAACAATTTTTACACTTTCACTGAGGAAATTTAACCTTACTACAAGACACAACGGCACTGCCTTCTTCTAATTCTTTGTTACACCCACTCTCCTTGCACCAAACATATTTCAAAGCCTGATTATGAGTTACTAACCATCACTCCATAAACATAAACATAAATGAATCTATGTTCTCCATAAACATAAATGAAACTCCATAAACATAAATGAATCTATTTCCATACTGAATGTATGCTTGCCTTTCAAGTCTCTCCAAGGAGAGTCCAACAATGACATTTCATGGTAAACAAATGATTAAATTAAATGTTTTCTCTGGAGAATGAAACAAAAACTAAGAGCAAGGCCCCCCCTTTTTTTTTTCTTTTTTGATCTCAAAGACACAGCCCTAAGCCAAGCTATTCATCGGACTGAATTGAGGCCCACCTAGGTCAAGGTTCAGTCTAAAATAGTGTTCACAGATAGTGCTTGTGGCAATGGAAACATTTCTCTCACACAAAAGGTTGGAGCGATATAATATCTTGGTTTTACTCTCAAAAGCATGATGTTTCTTGGCAGCTGCCAATCCACAGATGTTGTCATTCCTTTCCCACAGGATTCAAACTTTCAAACTTCAGCCTTCATGTGTCGAGGAGACAGGCACCTCTATTAACTCAGAACCTGGGGGGGTGCTTGCTTGCTTTGCTTTGTTTTGAGACAGGGTTTTTTTTGTTTTTTTGTTTTCTGCAGCACTAGCTGTCTCTCACTGTGTGAACCAGATTGGCCTCAAACTCACAGAGATCCGCTTGATTCTGCCTCCCACTTGCTGGACTTCTGGTCTGTGACTCCGGGTGCTGAAATCCTAACAATATCACTGAGGGAACAAAAAGGATCGTGTTCTCGGGAAGGGAATGCTGGGGTTCTGTTGATCTTTATAATACTGTGTTGTCTTTAAACACAACGCTAGCAGCGCACAGACCATTTTCCAGATGGTTCCCGGAGTTGAAGAAATCAGCACACCTACTCCCTCTTCACTTTTGGAGCCTCTTCCCGCCTAATTCTCCCCCCCACTCTCCCTCCTTGCTTCTCTGCACCCCTGGGGCTCCTGGCCGTCCCCACCTTGCTGCCCCCCAGTACTCTGGTCTTTCACACCACCCCACAATTTTCTAAAGCGAACACTACAGGTCAGTCTGTCGCTCTCAAAGGGAGTATGAGGTTAACAAGCGGCGGCCTGACTTTTGTACGTGGATAAGGAAATTCTGCTTTTTAGCTTGATTTTTAACCTAGTTAAAGGCAAGGATTGCCTTGAAATTCTGCTTATTTTTTTTTTTCTTCCTCGTCCTTTTCCTCCACAGTTTCTTCACTTTTATTTTATTTGCCTTGCAGACTTGGTGGGAAAACGTTGACGAGCGAAACAGAAGTGGATTCCACACGGCTAGAAAGTGATTCTGAACGTGGCTTAGGTTTTGAGTTTTTCAAATTATGCTGGTTTATTTGGGGGGAAAGGGCCTAAACCTGACAAATAGATCCTGGGATTCAATGGTAGAGGGTGAGAACCAACCTCCACAAGGTTTTGACTTTTATTTCATCTTTTATGTGCATTTGCTTTGTGAAATTCATTATACAAATGAAGTTATTCCTATCACAACCCACAAAAACAAGGCACTGCGGTGGGGATCGGGGGCTTGTGAAAGGCTAACACCACTCAGGGGAAGCTTCTTCAGCAAGGGAACCAACCGGCTAACCTACTCTCCTCCCTACCCACCGCACTGACAGCTAGGCCCTTCAGGCTAGCTTTCACGAAAGGCTTGCCAACTGGGTAAAAGGTCAAAGGACTCCTTCGAAAATCACCTCCGATTTGTCCCTCCTAACACTGGACAAACCAGAGATCACCCAGCCTACTTCTGTCCCATTCCCGGCTTATTTACAAATCAAAGTTCCTTTTTGGGAGGTTCCTGTCTCTGTCTGTTTGGTTTTTGTTTCTTCACCCCCTCATCTTCCTGTGTCCAGGGACCCCGGGGCTTCTCTCCTTTCCCTTTGCTGCGTCCCTAGAGCCCTCTCTTCTCTCCTCACATCGCCCCCACGTCCTGGAACCCCCTGTCCCCGCACAGCTCTCCTTGGCACCTCTCACCTCCCTGCACCCCAAGGCCCCAGCCCTGTTTCATCTGCCTGTGTCCGGGGAACCCTGACTTTCCCCACTTCCCTGCCCTGGGGCACCCACGTTCTTTCCAACTCCCGGTTCCCGGGAACCCCGCTCTTCTCACTTTCTAGCACCCGGGACCCTTCGCCTGTGGAAGCGAACCTGGCCCTCACCCACCCCGCCCTGCCTTACCCTCAGAGGACCGGGATCGCGGGGTAGGAAGGACACCCGAGCGAAGACCGCACGGCCCAGCAGCGCCATGTCTCCAGCAAAATTGCCCCCGCCGCAGGGCCCGCCCGGTCCGGAAGTATCGGTCGGGGCGGGGACCGGGCTGCAACCACAGGCGGTGTGGCCAGAGAGGGCAGTTCGCTGGGGCGTCAGGGCTCTGCTCCGTGCTTTGTCCTGTTCTCTCCAACTAGAGAATTTTGTCCACCCGGGAATGGGCTCAGGACCAGCCAGCCCCTCAAGTGCTAAGCGCATAGGTAGAATGAACCCATATTCTTTCCACACACACCCCAAATCAAATGAATGTCTCTTCTTCAATGCTCACCTCTGAAATCTCCTGAGCTAGCCTCCACTACCCACATTTCTTTCAACATTCTTGTCTTCCAAGGTCCCCCTCAGAATGGTAAATTCTGTTTGCAGAATTCAAGCTGCAAGTCTCCCGTATTTCAGGCCTGAAACAGTTCCAGTGGCCACATAGTCAGGTTTATCTCAGCAATGACCCCACCACTGTTACCAGTTAGCTGCGTTCCCATGTCTAAAGAGATGCTCATGGATGAAAATAAACAGTGTTAAAAAAAAAAAAAAGACCGCCGTACTGACATTTTAAAGTAGGCTATATAGTACTTTCCAAAGTCTCTAAAAAGTCATCTTTCAGGGGGAGAAGGGCAGCCCTGGCCAGATGATTGACAGCCCCATTTGGAATAACTATTAATGAAGGGGACAATTGTCCATCTTAATTTTTGACCAGAAACTCTCAATGAAATGATTGCGTCATTATCTTCTGGGAAGTTTAGAATATGGGTCTCCACACAGAGCCTAAGAATGTGCAAACTTGGCACGGAGGGATGACTCCGTAATTAAAGTCATGTACTACCTTTACCAAGGGCAGAGTTTGGTTTGTGGTACCCGTGTGAGCTCAAAACCACCTGTAACTCTGGCTCCAGGGGACCCACTATCCTCTGCAGGCACCAGCAATCATGCGCACGCACCCATTCAGATTTACATGCACACACATAATTCAACATGCTTCGCCAGAGAGAAACTGCTTCTCCCCAGAGGACTTCAGCAAAAACCCCACCACCTCCACTCTCTCTCTTTCCTTTGGTATTTTAAATTCTAAGGAATCAGTTATGATGTTTTCCCTTCCCCCCAAAAATGAATGTATTGGGGGAGGCAGCAAGAAGGACGAGTGGGTAAAGGTGATTAGTGCAAAAGCCCAACAACCCGTACTCAATTCCTCAGACTCATCAGAAAGAATGAATATAGTGGCATGCATTTTTATTCCAAGTATGTTTATGGTGAGGTGAGAAACAAAGACAGGAGGCCTCCTGGAAGCTTGGGGACAGGCTAACCTGGGCAGAAACAAGAGACCATAGCTCTATCTCTGATCCAGCATCCTCATGATAACAATGTGGAATGTTAAGGGATATATGAACAGACAGCCTTTCCACCAGCCCAAAAGACTCGTCACCCAGCTTCTGATGCCTGCTGGCCCTGACGGTTCCCCGCTGTGTTCTGGTGCCCCTGGCAGACATTTCTACCAATGCCTTGGGAAAGTGCTTTCGTTGGTACCTTTGTCTCATTCTGTATCGATAAGAATTTCATCAAAGTGTGACTGTCAAGAGCAGGACTGATCGACCGATGTTTTCTTTGAGGCCCTGATGTTTGTCTAAGTAACACAACTCATTCCCTCAAAACGAGGAACACACTTGACAGGGCGGGTAAGAGTCTGAGGCTGTAGCTTGAGAACTTTTTCCCTGAGGCCTTGATGTGTAAAGAAACAGCTCCTTCTCTAAAACCAGAAGTCTGCTTCAGAGCCCGTCCTAGCCTGGGGCCAGCGTCTTAGGGGAGCTACGGCTTCAGATCCTGAGAACCCAACTCTTGGCAAGCTGAAGGGCCACATTTATCAGAACCAAGGCCAGGGTATACTCAGTGTGCAATGCTCTCTAGATATCTTGTGTTCTCCTTGTGTAAAATGATGTAACTTGTAACATAGCCTCCTGTTAATTCTGTCCCATTTGTATGATGGATTCTGCTGACTTTGTCACATTGATGTCCCAGAAATAATTTAAGATGATGGACTTCTTAATAAACTTCCTTGGCATAATTCATTGCCTGTACGAGGCCTCCTGATTCCAAACATTTTCTGTCTTCTCTATCTTCCATCCTCTTTATCTTTAGGTCGCCTGAGCCTCTCTCTAAGGACCATGTCAATGAAGAACAATCTGTTGAACCAGATCATGTGACCATGTTGGAAGATATATTTCTGGGCCACAGTCCACTAAAATTCCTTTGGTGTCCTAATTTACTTTCCGTTGCTATGGTAAACACTATAACCACAGGCAACATGTGGAAGACAGGGTTTATTTGGCTTACAGGTTGCAATCCATCATGGAAAGAATCTATCTTAGTTACAGTTTCTATTACTGTAAAGAGACACCATTGTAGTGATAAGGTAGGGCGGGCTGTGTTCCCGCACAGATCCCGGCTAGCTTACCCCCGAAATAATTACACTGAAACTGTATTCATTTAAACACTGCCTGGCCCATTATCTCCAGCCTCTTATTGGCTAACTCTCACATCTTGATTTCAACCCATTTCTAATAATCTGTATGTCACCACGAGGTCGTGGCTTACCGGTATGAGTCTAGCTAGTGTCCGTCTCAGGAAGGGGAATCATGGCATCTGCGTGACTCTGCTTTCTTTCTCCCAGCATCCTGTTCTGTCTACTTCACCCACCTAAGGGCTGGCCTATCAAAAGGCCAAGGCAGCTTCTTTATTTAACCAATGAAAGTAGCACATAGACAGAAGGCCCACCTACTCCACACCATGACCATGGCAACACTTGTAAAAGAAAAGATTTAACTAATGAAATTACCTGGCGCAAGTGAGAAGGAAACACGGAACATGAAACAAACCTGCTTAGGAGTTTATTAGAGGGGGCATGCACAGGCCTGGGGAAGTCAGTGTGCAGAGAGAGATAGAGGGATGGTGCATCCGGCTTTTAAAAGCTGCCTAGCACATGTTCTCAGGGGATTGATGTGACTACATCATACGCAGATGACGAGGCTCACACACACACAAGGGCTTAGCTGAATCATACATGGATGATGTAGTCCACACCACACGGATCATGCTGGCCCTTTAACATCCCCGGGGGCCATTAGGCACTTCTGCCTGAGGGCTTGTCTGCACATGCATGACCCTAGGACCCAGAAGTGTCAGCCTTATTGTGGCTGAAATTATAACAACTAGGGCTAGCTGATAGTTCAGAAGTTTAGTGCACTATCATGGTGGGAAACATGGTGGCATGCAGGCAGGCATGGTGCTGGAGAGGTAGTTCAGAGTTCTGCATCCAGATCCGAAGGCAACAAACAGGAAGAGAATGTGGGCCTGGCTTGAGCATCTGAGATCTCAAAGGCCACATTCTGTGACACCCTTCTTCTAAAGTGGTCACAGCTACTCCAACAAGACCACACCTCCTAACAGGGCTACTCCCTGTGAGTCTATGGGGGCCGTTTTCATTCAAACCACCACAGACGCCAAGTCAGGAACTCAAGGCAGGAAAATGGGTGGCCCACAAGACCAGAAGCAGAAACGGTGCTGTTAGCATCCAGGCAAACCTGGCCCCACCTCTTGAGGACCTGACAGAATGTACATCCCTGCGTCATGCCTACATGCATGGCAAACAGTACCCTGTCCTTTTGAAAGGCAAAACTCCCCCACTCCCTTTATATTCAGGCTGGGAACTCACAGAGTCTGAACCAATAACCAAGTATCCTGAATGATAGCAATTTAGGCCCTCTACATATATGTACAGTGTGTAATTTGGCCCTCTACATGTATGTGCAGTGTGTAATTTGGTCTATTTGTGGGGCTACGGGCAACGGGAGCAGGACTGTCTCTGGTGCTTTGGCTGGTTCTTGGGAATCTGTTACTCATACTGGATAGCCTTTCCCAGCCTGAATACAAAGGGAGCTGCTTGGTCTTAAGGCAGTTTCATATGTCATTCTTTGCTGATGTCCGTGGACGCTTGCCCCTTTCTAGGCAAACACAGGAGAGGGGTGGATGGGTGGGGTGAGTGGAGGTAGGGGAAGGAATGGGAGGAGAGGAGGGAGGGGAGGTGGTGGTCAGGATGCAAAATAAATTAATTAAAAGAAAAATGCTTGCTAAGTCAGAGTGATGTGACAGGAACTGACACTGTGCTCATAATATCATTCCTTTTCTCATGGCCGCCCATGTGGTAATTATTTAGCAGGTGAACAAGAAAGCGAACTACCTCGCGGGGAATCAAAAGGAGCAGCAAGTTGAGGTGGATCTTCAGCTGTCCTGATCAAAATGCTGTCTAGTTGTTACTAAAGTACTGGCTAGTGTGTTTGTTAGTTTTATAAAAACCTTATATTCAGAGCCTTATGTAAAATTATGACATTTAGTTTGGATGAAGTTAAGGCTCATTGTAAGCCTCCGCACTTTCCTGTGGATACCCACACCCGATCCAGGCGCGTGCTTTCCCGAACTCGGGCCCACGAGAATGGATGATTGTCCTAAGGGTTTAAACAAACACACACAAAAGAGACCTGCTCACTTACCAAAGAGTAAATGGCCACTTTATTAAATTCAAGTCGGGTATTTATACCAGTGGGCAAGAGGGTTCAAAAGGGCACAGCCCCCTCCCATCAGGAGCAGTGGTAGAGATTACAGGTGTCCGGAGCCTCAGGCAGAATCAGCTGGGGGAGGCAGGCGTATGGGGCCCACTGCTAGAACCTTGATTACAGGTGGAATCACCATAACAAAAGAGAGCCAAATTCTTCCTAAACTATACCCTCAAGCCAGTGCTAGTGCAGAATCTCCAGGGAGCCAGAGGTCAAATGGCCCTGCAATTGCCAGGAAGAAGGGAAAAAGACCTGTGTACCTACAGCTCATAGCTTCTGGGGTAGGGAAAGAGTTTGAAAAGAGTAATCAGTCCCTCCTAGCTTTTCAGTATACTCACAATTAAGAAAAAATGCTTAGCAATTTAACTGGGCATGGGGGCACACAACTTTAATCCCAGTGCTTAGGAAGCAGAGGCAGGCATCTCTGTTAGTTTGGGGTCAGCCTGATCTATTTAGAGAGTTCCAGGCAAGTCAGAACTACATAGTGAGACTGTTTCAAAAGAAAGAAAGAAAGAGAGAAAGAAAGAAAGAAAGAAAGAAAGAGAGAGAGATAAAGAAAAAGAAGCTTAATTTCCAAGCTGAATTATCTTTGTTGTGAGCCAAGCCTTCCCCTTTTGTAACATGAGGGCTTACTTATTGGGTTCCCACAGTCGTTAGGTCCCAAAGAAAATCACACAGAGGTCTCCATAAATTGTAAACTGATTGGCTCATTAGCTCAGGCTTTGTATTAGCTCTTATAACTTATATTAACCCATTATTCTAGTATATGTTAGCCACATGGCTCAGTACCTTTTTCAGTGTGGCAGGTCATATCCTGCTTCTTTGGTGATCTGGGCAGGACTCGGGGAAAGAGCTCTGGAAAGAGCTTCCTTCTTTCCAGAATACTCCTATTCTCGTTGCTCCACCTCTACTTCCTGTCTGGTTGTCCCACCTATACATCCTGGCTACTGGCCAATCAGTGTTTATTTAAAATATAATTGACAGAATACAGAATTGTCCCACATCACCCTTTCTTCCCTTGTTCCTTAGAGCAAACAGTAGACTCTCTGTCGAAGCCTTAGATTCTGAGGGTTCTGGGTTTTCAGAGTCTAAGAGCCACAGACTAAAACACCTTTTTAAAAAGGTTTTTCTGCTGAATATGTAGAGATTTATATTCTTATTTTCTAAAATAATAGTACTGTACAACTGTGGAAACAGCATTTACATTTTGTTATATGTCATATGTAATCTAAAAGTCAGTTACACTATATGGGAAGATTACTGTTCTATTTATATATTTATTGGTGCTGAAGATCCCAACCAAGCTTTGTGCGTACTGGGCAAGTACTGTGTCTACTCTGCTTGTGTCTGTATCAGCCCTGTACTTTGATTTCAAAATCCCTTGACCTCTCTGCTGCAGCCTCTTTACAAACATCCTTTAATGTATACACACACACACACACACACACACACATACACAGAGAGAGAGAGAGAGAGAGAGAGAGAGAGAGAGAGAGAGAGAGAGACTTACTATATGATGTACAATGTGTGATCACAAAGTTATTATTAGCAATTACTGAAGCACGATTAATAAAAGTTCAGGGTCAGAAATTGCGGTTCAACCTGGAGACCCAAAGTAAAGCAGTCAGTCACTGGCTCTTACCTTGACCTCAGTTGGAAAATGGCGATCCCGCCTCCAGGAATCTCAGAGGGAGACTGTCTGAGAGCTGTCTCCCCCATCTTATATTTGTCTCTAGGGCTGGGATTAACGGCGTGCACCACTGGGGTTAAAGGCTTGCACCACCCGATTTCTATGGCAACTAAAGGTTGTGTTACCATAACCTGGTCTGTAAGGCTGACCAGTGGGACTGCTTTACTCTCAATCTTCAGGCAGTCTTTATTTATTAAGATACAATTGAAATGCCACTACAAATTACAACTGGGGTAAGAAGAAAAAAACTGTTTGCCAATGACCAGCTATTAAGGAAAACTGGGACTACTAGGCAAATCGCTGCCAAAGATACCAGTGTAGCTTGTTGATTTGTTGTTATTCAGTAAATTCTGACATTGTGTAAAGCCACAAACACATGTTTCTGGCATAATGTACTGAGGACACACTGGAAAAGATTAAACAAAAAGTTGGCTTTGGTCTGCCTTTTAAACGATCCTGTCACAATGATGTAAATCAAGACATTTTAAATGCAGAGAAATAATATAACCAACCAGCACTTTAATGACGCTAACTTAAAATTCGCGTTACTTCGGAGATTTTAAAACATTGTATAGTTTGTGGATTAGGGCATTACAGTCACACCCTTTTAACGGTACATTTTCCGCGCTGCACTGCTCCCGGCGACCAGCAGGTGGCGCGCGGCGCGGGCGGAGCCCTCGCGCCTCCTTCCCGCGCTTCCGAGGAACTTGGCGGAGTCCTGGGAGCGCGCACGTCCCGGAGCCCGCGCCGCTGCAGCTCGGTGGCCGCGCACGCCGGACAGCCGCGGTTGGCGTGGCGCGTGGCGGGACTCCGAGGCGCCGGAGCCATGTGGAAGCTGCTCCCCGCCGCTAGCGCGGCTGCAGGTAGGCGGCGGGGGAAGCTCTTCCCGGGAGCTGCTGCAGGGAGGTGGGGGCGCGGAGTCGCGCCGTGGCGCACTTCCGGTCCGACCGGCTCGTCTTCCGGTGGCAGCGAGACTCCGGGAGACTCGGGGAGCCCAGCCGGCTGCTGAGAGCCGGGCTCTGAGATCCGAGCCGGGCGCCCCGAGTGGACCGGACAGTGCATTATGCGCTGCCCGGTGAGATCCACTCTAGTTCGGCTGCGAACCAGGGGCGGAACGGAAGCCCCGACGGGAAACGCAAGGGTGGGGACCGAAGACCCCGTCGGGTGCACGCTTGTAGAGAATCACGTGACGCCCCAGGACCGCTTTAAAGTTTTACTTCGTCATTGCACCCCAGACTCTAAGAACTATGGAAAAAAGCCCCCCATCCGCCCATTTTTGCGCAGCGAAAATGTTGTCCCGTGCTAAGTCGTTGTCGCCATATATAGTCATTATTAGTTGGTGAGCGCTTGCCCGCGGTTGGATTTTATTAACAGGGAAGTTAGTGAGGAAGAAGTTTGCTGACAGCATAAAGGGAAATATACAGGCAGAAGGATAATCCCTGTGCGTTGGCCGCTTTGCAAAGATAGAACACAAGTTTATGTGGGTGAACGAGCAGGACTCTGAGTAGTTTAGCCTGAGCCCAGCTGGGTCTATGAGTTTCTGTGAGATGACAGGAATTTTCAGGACGCGGTGACGCAGGCCTGCAATTCCACACTTGGAGGTGGAGGAAGGAGGATCGGGAGTTAAAGGTTCTCTGTCGTCAGCTACAGAGTTAGAGGCCCGCTGAGCTGCAAGAGATCGCGTCTCAAAACGGATAAACAACCCGACACATTCAAGTTTGAGGCCTTGACTCCCAGAGCTTCACGGAACTCCACACAGCACCTTGGTCAAGCAATAGTTTGTAGACAGAAAATGGACATAACTTAGAAAAACACCTTCACTGAATTTGACTTCAGCAGTCGCCCTACTTGGGTGGACAAGGAGGCATTTACAGTCGAAGGTTGCCATCTGATAGGTTAATGTGACTGGCTGATACCTCGCCATCTGTTAGAACAATGCACTTGTGGGCTGTAGTTCAGTATCCACCCAGGCAGTCTTAACCCTTTATTAACAGGATATCTGAATAAATATGCTTTTAGAAGCATTGGCAGAGGTGCATCTCAGCATCTGATGGGAGCTAAGGGATTAGTTTCCAAATCAGTTGGTCACCTTTGTGTTGTTTCATAAACTAGCAGAACGTTTTCTGTCCAGGTTAATCTCTCGTAAAATGAGTGTAATGGTACCCGCCTGTAATCCCAGTTCCCAGGAAGCTAGGGCTGGAATAGATTGAGTTTGAGAACAGCCTGGTCAACATACTGAGACTTCCTCCCCAAAACAAAATAAAGCGAACCCATATCTCATTGACAAGTTATAACTTAGGCTGTTTAGAATGGACACCAGGGTCCTAATGGACACCATTTATTTGTGATAATATGCCACAATTCTCGAATAGAAGCCCATGATCCCAATTCCCACAAGCCTCCAACACATGTTATTACTCCAGCATTTAGAGATTACAACTGTTTTGTTTGTTGGTTGGTTTTTTAGTTTTTCCCAGATAGGGTTTCTCTGTGTGACAGCCCTGGCTGTCTTGGACCTCACTTTGTAGATCAGGCTGGCCTCGAACTCACACTGATTTGAAATACTACTGCTAATAGTAAAGCAAAATCTCCTAAATGTGTAGTTGCATCTAGTCTGATCTTAATTGTATCAATCTGTTGGGTTTTTGTTTTCCCTCGTCCATTGAAACATCTTTTAATTACTATAGCTTTTTCGCATATTTTGCTATGTGGTAGAAAAGATTCTTTTAATAAGATTAAATTTCTCCTGCCCTTCCTGAGGATCTGTGTTCGATTGAACAGTCTGACACCATCCCATGGCCTCTGTAAGTAATACATACACATGCTACACAGATAGACATTCAGGCGAATGCTCATACATGTAATCAAATAAATAAAAAGTATTTTTGATAATCTTTTTTGTTACCATCCCTTTTTTTTCAATTAGGAAAGGGTCTCAACTATATCAGCTGGCTGACTTTGAACGCACAGAGATCTGTCTGGCTCTGCCCCCTTTGTGCTAGGTTTAAAGTCGAACTGACTTGTCTATGTCCTGCTTTATTTTTAAGATATTTTCCTAGTGAAGTTTTGAGATCATTTAATCAACTCCAAAATCAATGGTGTGAATTTGTTTTATAGTACATTAAATTTATGTTATGTTGGAGGGAGTATTGATTCAGTATTTTTTTTCATTTGCAAAATGGTAAAGGGTTCCGTGTGTTTAGATAACATTATGTATCCTTCAGTGAAGATTTATTAGGAAAAAAATCACATGGGGCTAGAGAGATGACCCTGCCCCTAAGACCTTTCGTTGCTCTTGCAAAGAACCCAGGTTCAGTTCCCAGCATCCACATGGTGGCTCACGACCATCTCTAACTCTGGATCCTGAGGATCTGATGCCCTCTTATGATTGACAGAAGCATCAAGCACACATGTGATTAAGAGGGTAAGAGGTCCTTGTACACACAGACACGCACTAGGGAAATCGGGGACGTTAAACACACGGGCTTGTCTCTTCAGAGAAAGGAGATGTTTGCCTGTCTGCCACCTGGAATGTTGGGAAAGGATATAGTCACCACTGGTGATCTTTCGCCCTTTGCAGGGTCAGGCTTCACCCAAGCCCCCCAGACTATCACATTTGTTTATCTCAGAATTTTCCCCAATGTTAAGCATTGTTTTCCAGTCCATCAAACAACCCTTATGGGAGATGTCCCGTGTACGGCCTGTGTGACGTCTCTGTTATCTTAGGGCCAGTCCCGACTCCCCCAAATGTTACGGTTACCTTAGTCGTTCTCCCTAGATAGACCCTTACCTTGAACAGTCTCTGAGTTAAGTGAGCCCATCTTTGTGGAAGAAGCCATATGCACTTTGTAAAGAGTTTCAGTAGTAAGCTTGTCTTAAGCTTTGTTGTATACACTGGACTAATTTGTTATCAGGAGACATTTTTCTAAAATTGTGCTGTGCCTAAATATGGGTAAAATAAACTGCCTGGTGTCAGGCTCCAGAAGTTTGAGCCAGCACTGGGTAACTAAGTCATCTGCACTGAGTTTTATCCTTGACTCTCTGTGGATGCTCTGCTTCCAGCTGCAAAACTTGCAGGGGCCCCAGTACATGATGTCCACCCGTTTAGACAGGCAAAACGCATGAAATAAACCCAGGAAAAAAAATTTTAAAAAACCAATTTGATGTGTATGCATATATGTACGCTAAGTTGCTTAGCATTTATATAGCAGAAGTGTGATTTATTTGTAATACCTATTATACATTTTGTCACATACCTTGAAAATGTATGTGTACCTTAAATTTGTTGATTTTTGTTTTCCTTCAGGAGAACCATGCAGACTTTTGGCTGGCGTAGAGTACATCGTTGGAAGGAAAAACTGTGCCATCCTAATAGAGAACGATCAGTCAATCAGTCGGAGCCATGCTGTGCTAAGAGTAAACTTCCCTGCAGCCAGCTTGGTATGCTGCTGGCTTTATTTAACTGTCTTGTAAGCAGATTAGAAATCCTGTCTGTCTGTGTAAAATGAAAACATCAGAAGAACCCACACATAATTAGCAGTGATTCTGTTTGAATAGTTTCCTTTTCTTTAGGTGATTTTGAAATTCAGAAAAGGCGTTAGAAAACATTGGGTTTGTCTTTTCTCATGGTGATGAAATGCCAAAGGTAAACTTTGACTCAGGATTTCCATCAGTGATCTCTTCGCCGCGTCGTATTTGATCTGTGGTCCATGCCGTACTTCATGGAACACACAATAGAGGTTGCTTCCCTGCTGGCAGCCAAGAAGCAAGCTGGGCAGAGGTGGAGTCCGAGAACTCTGTCCAGCGCACACTTTCACAGACCCAGCTTCCTTCCCCGGTCCCACCAGTGGCAGCAAGGCCTTTAGCACATGGGTCTTTGGAAGACGCTCAGATCCAACTGTAGGACCTTTACCAAGTGGTTCGCCTTGGTCATGTGCCAGTTCTGGGAATACAGCCATAAGGACTTCATGCATCTCAGGGTGGGGATTGATATATTTTACTGGAGAAAATAACTGACTTGTGCTCTGGGTGTGTTTTATCACACCCACAGGTGTGGACGTGAGTTTACCTGACTGTCGGGACTTATGTTAGTGTTTGTAGCGTAAGAAAAGCCACTGTTTTGTGCAGCCTGCATATGTGTAAATGCCAGCTGCTCAGAAATTCAGGTTTTAAGTCTGTTCTTTTAGGAATGGAGAAGATATTTATTATTGAAATTCCTCTAGAAAAAAGTAAAACACTTGCATTCAGCCAGAAACTCTAGCTTTTAACCTTATGTTCTCGTTGGGTTAGTTTTTAATGGTACAATTTTGATAGTATTAAAAAAAAAGTATAGGAGAGGATATACCTCGTCTTTTAAACACAAAACAGACTGTACCAAACAAACAAAGCCTCAGAAGAATGAACTGAGTGGCTATGGAAATCCACACTGTTAGTACTTCTTGGCTTTAAGAAGCAATCTTAGGGAAAATAAGAATTGCTAGTTGAGTGATCATCCCCGGAAGACAGCCCCATCTACTTAGTTTTTGCTTACCCAGAAAGTTACAGATCTTGTGAACTCTGCCCTGTAATTACGAAGTAGTTGAAGACTTTAAATCATTTGTTGATTTTTTTTCCAGAGTCAAACAGATGAAATTCCTACATTAACAATAAAAGATAATTCCAAGTATGGAACTTTTGTTAATGAGGAAAAAATGCAGAATGGCCTTCCCTGCACTTTGAAGACAGGAGACAGAGTTACCTTTGGGGTGTTTGAAAGCAAATTCAGGTAAGAACTTCCAAAGCTGATTTAAAGCCATGGCTTTATTTGAAATTCTAGGAGAGGTTTTCTGGGTGATGAATTAAACCGCATAGCTGGATGAGCTGGTGTGGGCTCAGAGTCATAGGGTGGGTCGATTGCTTGAGTCTCACGGGTGACATGTAATGCTAATTTGTGGTCACTGCATTTTCTTCATTAGGATTCGAGACTCAAGAAATGATAGTTTCTTAGGAAAAACTGCATTAAAATTGAAATGACTGAATTTTTGAATCCTGTAAGGTGCTGTCCCCAGAATCACGATCTAACCTTACGTCACTTATTTTCATTTGCAGAGTGGAGTACGAGCCTTTGGTTGTTTGCTCTTCTTGTTTAGACATCGCTGGGAAAACGGATTTAAATCAAGCTGTATTACAGCTCGGAGGGCTCACTACAAATAGCTGGACAGAAGAATGCACTCACCTCGTCATGGCGTCAGTTAAAGTCACCATTAAAGTAGGTTGGGGTCTCTGTGTGAGGTCATCTCTGTCGGCTCGAGTTCACGGTAGTGACGTACTCCTGTCAGAACAGCTACAGACTCGTGTACGACCTCCCCGTTGTTCATATTTAGGCTCACTTGGCTTTTCACTGTTTGTTGTCTCAGAAGCAGAAGCACACTGAATAATATTTTAGAGTTTGGTTTGGTATTTTAGAAAGGTTTTTATGTTATCCTTTGCCATGAAATTCATTTGATTGCATAGATACCACATGTAGTCTAAAACAGAGACTGACGTGCTTGCCACTCTCGAAGGTCAGCATCTCTCTTCTCCTCCGTCAGGTTCCCTTCCCCCTGCCCTCGCCACCTCATGACTCACACTGCTCTTACGGAAGCGTCTGCTCACAAAGACTAGAGAGTTCGCATAGTTCAGTATTACCTCAGTGAGTCCCGCCAGCACAGAGTTACAGCAGTGATAGAGGGCTTCGTAACTGTGCCTGCTTATTACGTCCTAACCTAAGGTGCGACCAAGGTCTGACTTCTGCTTTAGATGGTGTCTCCTTTATACATTCAGGACTTTGATAGGAAAAGGTGGCTCTACAAAAACGTAGAACCTCCTCTTTGTAGTTTTATAACCTACAGCTTCCTTTTAAATAAGCTATTGAGTGAATATGTGTATTTATAGTTACATGTGATTTTTCTGTTTTAGACTATATGTGCCCTCATATGTGGATGTCCAATTGTAAAGCCAGAATACTTTTCTGAATTTCTCAAAGCAGTTGAGTCCAAGAAACAGCCTCCAGAAGTTGCAAGGTATATAACTATGTTAAATTTGATAAAATATACCATAAAAATAAGTAGGCATTGCTTTTATTTATATTAATTCCATATCAAATATTTTTAACTGATTCAGGCCATTTTTCCCAGCACAGATTTGTGTGTGTGTGTCTATCCCTGACTGGTCTGGAACTCAGAGAGATCCACCTGCCTCTACCTCTACCTCCTGAGTGTTGAAATTAAAGGAATGTGCCGCCACACCTGACTCCAATATACTTACATACCATTTACACCCCTGTTGTCTGTGTTTAACAGTAACCAAAAATTGGATTTTTCTGGTTTTTTTTGGGGGGGGGGTGTTGGTTGGTTTAGGTTTTTCATATATATCATTTTCATCTAGAAGTTTATTTTATAATCTGTTTAACAGGTAGCACAGTATTTTGGATTCTAGTCAGCAGTGGATGGTTCTTAACCTTGAGTCCTATGGCCCTGTGAGAACAGCTTCAGGAACTATCCCTTCCATACCTGCTGGGTCTCTCTTCCAAATCGTATTTTCTCCCTCAGACACCATCTCTTTACCTCTGGGAAGTCCTGTAAACAACAACTCTGACTAAAAGCATGATTTAGGGGGAGGGCCTGGTAAATGTTTCCTGTTGTCTGATGCCCTATTGTTTGAAGCTTATAGAGTTAGCTGTTGAATCCTCCTCCTGTTCAGATTCCTGACCATTAACACCATGACCACAGTGACGCAGCTTTACTGCAGTTCTCAAAAGTCCCACTCTGTGAATAGCTCCTAACTTAGCATCTTCTTGTGGTCAGTGTTTTCACTACTGACAAATGTTTCCTGTCAAGAGCTAGGCATGTTGGTACAATCCTGTAATCCTAGCACTAAGGAGGCCTATGCAGCAAGGTGAGTCCAGCCTGCGCTGTAAAGCAAGACCCTGGCTGATGGAGGAGGGTTATCTGTCTATTCTGCAGAACATAGCAGATAGTGACTGAACTGCCTTTGAAATTTCCTGCTTCATGGAAATGTCTCTGGATATTATGGGCCTGAAGGCCGAAGATGGGTGCCCCAACGATACAGAGGAACTTTGGGTGACTGTCCAGGCAGCAAGATGTCTCTGTCATTTCTAGAGTTTTGAAAGTTGCTTACTTCTTGTTTACTTAGGTAATATTATATCCTTCTGGAGTCTTTGATGGAGTTAAAGAATGGATAGTCATAGTTATAGTTTTCCATTATTATGATAAAGATATAGTTATAAATATTGTGACTGTAATTCTTCCTTGATAACTGTTTTGTTATATGTAATTTTACTATGTTAAAATGAAAGCCTTTCTTTTTTGTTTAAACAGAAAAAAGGGAAATGATGGAGGAGGGTTATCTGTCTATTGTGTTATTTTCATTGGTCAATAAAGAGACTGCCTTGGCCCTTTGATAGGACAGAAAATTAGGTAGGCGGAGTAAACAAAATAGAATGCTGGGAAGAAGGGAAGTGAGGCAGAAGCCATGGAGTCAGCCACCAGGTCAGACATGCTGAATCTTTCCCGGTAAGCCACACCTCATGGTATGATACAGATTATTAGAAATGGGTTAATATCAAGATATGAGAGTTAGTCAGTAACTAACTCTCTAGAGATAATGGGCCAGGCAGTGCTTAAATGAATACAACTTGTGTGTTGTTATTTCTGGGACTAAGCTAGCCGTGCGGGAGCCGGGTGAGGCGAAAAGCAGGCCTGCCCGCAGCCCTCACTACACCTGGCTTAGAAAAACAGCAAACAGAATTAAAAAGTATGTAGTTATTCACCAAGTGGTCGATTCTCATACCTGTCTGCACCTACGTAAGACCAAATACTCCTTTTTTTTTTCTTGAGGCAGGGTCTTATTCTATAGTCCTGGCTACTCTTTCTGAAGACCCTGGGTTTCGTTCCAGCACCTAGATAGTGAATTCACAACTGTCTGTAACTCTAGTTGAGGTCTACACATAGTATACCAACGTATACATATGCAAGCAAACTCTCATAAACATAAATTTTTTAAAAACTCGCTATTAATAGAAATGAATATAAAAGAGATAATAAACTGTAGTGACTCTTTATGTCATAAATGCTTCTTTTAGTTCTGGAAAAGTGTGACTCGCTCTGAATTTACATCAGGGCATGCTGTGGTGTTATTACGCCTAAAGTGCTGTCCTGTTTGGTGCAGTTACACCCCGGGTGTAGGTCATCCCGAAACAGGGTAGGACAGTCACCACCACGTGTACCTGATGTGCTGGGACAGATGAAGTCATTTCTAGAAGACTTGGTGCTGTAAAGACTGTTGAACTGTATCGTGCATATTCAAACAGGAGAGTCTACATTGTGTGTCTGAACATAAGAAAAAGAGGAGGGAGTTTCCGTTCCGTGTGTACAGAGCTCTCATGTTGTAACATGTTGTCTCGATTATTTTATTTCAAACAAGCCTCTCACTGTGGGGAGAGTCTCCACAGCTCTCTGACATTCACATGTAATTTGCTGGCTGTGCAGAGACTGTAAAGCTTCGCCAGCCCTTTACACAGCCTTTTCTGTGTGTGTTTGCAGTGAGAGCGTGGGAGGTGAGGTGGAGCGTGCTTGCTGACAGCTAGCTATGGGTTCACACATGCACCCCTCCTTACCCTGAGCACACAAGGCCTTGTGCCTACTCGACAGTCTCCAGGCCGTGGATGAGAACAGATCGGCCACAAACAACCTGTAGCTTCATTCTTGCTTAACATGTGTCTTGTTGCGGTCATTGCCCTCGGTGTAGTTAAGAAAATACAGAGGCATTTTGCTAGAATGCATGCAACCATATCTGATTTTAGGAAAAGGCATTTAGATACCTTTGCTACTTTTGTTTCAGATAAAGCTTTACCGAGAAAATACAAAATAAAACAAAAACCCTCAAAATAGTGGTTTTTGTTTGCTTCTTCTTGGTTTTTTTTTGCTTTTTTTTAAATGACAGGATCTCACTGTGTTGCCCTGGCAGGTCACTCATGTTGTACTGTGTTCTCTCAGTTACTCTAGCCCATCATGTAGACCAGGCTAGCCCTGAGTGTGCACAGATCCTCTCCTTCTGCCTCCTGGGGATACAGACACCGATCGTTGTGCCTGGCTCAAGTCATAGTGAAATTAAACCTTTTTGGTACCAGGTCGTCACCTGATTCACAAATTTAATAGTAAACATAGAAAAGCATATAATTAGAGTATATTTTAATTATCCTTACAGTTTTTACCCACCCATTGATGAACCAGCTATCGGAAGTAAAAGTGTTGATCTGTCAGGACGACAGGAAAGAAAACAAATCTTCAAAGGGAAGACATTTGTATTTTTAAATGCCAAACAGGTAATTTTAAAGCTTGGATACATTAGTTTTTTTTTTAAGTGTATTCATTTTTTGTGTATGTGTATTTTGTCTGCATGTGTATCTCGTGCATGCCTTGTACCCTTGGAGGTCAGACGAGGCTGTCATGCCCTGAGACTAGAGTTAGACAGTTATAGTTACCATCGTATGGGTACTGTAAACTGAACCCAGGTCCTCCGCAAGAGCATCCAGTGAGTCACTCTGGCGTCGGTCCAGCCGCCACATTAGTGTTTTTATTGGCAGCTATTAGGGCTTTTTTTGGTGGTTTTATGTAGATGTGTGAGTAAGACAAAGAGCTGCGTGTGTACCGTGACCTGCTTGTGCGTGTATCTGATTTGGGTGTCTCCAAACACTGCCTAATTGGCCCGTGTAGTTTGCGTGAGTGCCATAGTGGGAAGGACAGAAAACGTGTAAGTCCTTGCTGGTTTAGCTAAGAGAACATGTGTGCAATGTCTTTTGTGTTCCAAAAAGTGGATTTCAGGAGTTTATGATGCAGGTGAGCCAGCCCTCGGTGAGCTGCGTGAGGTGTGGGCTACAGACGGGCTGCTGAGCCGGGCTTTCCAGGGTGGAAGCTCAGATTGCCTCTGGGAAGTAGGATGAATTCCTGTCTTTGAATTCCCAAGTCCAGTTTGTACCTAGTGAGCGTGTTGTCCGAAGCCTCACTGCAGCTGATGCTTGGCTTGGTTCAATGCTTCTTTTTCCAGCATAAGAAATTAAGCTCAGCAGTTGTTTTTGGAGGCGGGGAAGCCAGGCTGATGGCAGAAGAAAATAAAGAGGAAGATAGTTTCTTTTCGGCTCCTGGGACTTGTGTTGTCGACATCGGAATAACAAATACACAGATCATAATTCCTGACTCCCAGAAAAAATGGGTTCATTCGGTAATGGATGTGCTTCAAAGGTACGTCATCATTCCTCACTGGTTAGGAATGCAGGTACATTTATGTGCAGTCCAGCTAATGTAACTGTGTCTACAAGGTGTATCATTTGGGGGCCTAGAGGGTGGAATATCTTTATAATCTTATGTAGGTATTTTCTGCCGTTTACTCCTTGAATAAAATTTATAGAATTTACTTCTTTTTTTTCCTTTTTTCTTTCTTTCTTCTTTTATTTTTCTTGCATTTTGTTTTATTTTGAGACAGGTTCTCACTATGTAGCTCTGGCTATCTTAGAACTCACTATGTAGACCAAGCTGGTTTTGAACTCACAGAGATCCATCTGCCTCAGCCTCCCGAGTGCTGGGATTAAAGGTGTATGCTACCATGTTCAGCAATTTCTTAAACTTAATGAATGAGTAGTTTTTATGCACAGTGTATAGAAGCTGATTAAAACCCGAAAGGTAAAATACTTTCTAAAAGTACATAGAATTTAGAAGCTTTCCTTCATAATTACTTGTACTTTGCATATCACATATATGTAATTCCATATATATGTGTGTTTATGGGAAAGTATACATATACTTATATGGACTAGTAGGGGAAATGTCAGCTGATTTTGTTGTTGTTGTTGTTTTATTTTGTTTTGGATTTGTTTGCTTGTTGATGTTTGGAGACAGAGCTTGACTCAAACTTGATGTGTAATCAAGGAGGACTTTGTATTTCTGATCTTCTTGTCTCTACCCCCGGAATTATATTATAAATCTAACCCAGCATGCTGACCTCATGCTAAGGATCAGGCATACATAGGGTTTTGTTTGTTATCACTAGACACTCTGCCGGATGGGCTCCTCTCCATCCCCATGAGCAGGACTCTCCTCAGAGCCAAACTGCTGCCAAATTCAAGAGCCTGATTGAGCCAGTCAAAAATACCATCATAGCTGACTTTTTTTTCCTTTCTCTTAGGGGGAGTGGGGGTGGGTGAGGGAAATGAGGTCTCGTGGTGTGGCTCTGGCTGCCCCAGAACTCACTGTGTAGAGCAGGCTGGCCTCTGACTGAGTAGCTTCCTCCAGCAGTCGTAGCTAATCCTGCACTAATTGCATGGAGAGAGCAGAGGGAAGGACAGTCTTAATTGCTGATACATCTCTTGGGGCCCTAAAATCTTATTTTTACTGCAATATTGTTATAATCATACATGCAGTAGAACTCTAAATTCAGAAAACATAAAACATGTCACATAATTCAAACTACCACAAATTTGAAACAACTGTCCATTGAGTTTTAAAAGGTGCTTTGTAGCTTAAGACTTAAGCTACAGTGTCTATATAACATTTTTTAAAATTATACTAAGTATTCTGTTTCATAAAATCATTCATACTGCAGAATGTAGCAGATAGAGTCCCCATAAGACTCCTGCGTGAAGTAGTCTGTGCCAGCCCAGGACTCTCAGTGGGAGGGAGGATGACTGGAGTCGCTGAGTGAGGCTGGTCAGTGCAGCACAGCCAGACTCTGTCCTCACAGTTCCTGCAGAGATGGCTGAGTTGCTGGAGGGTGAGGGATTGTCCACAGTACTGCCCTAGTGAGGAATTTAAAAATACTTTCTACTTTTCAAGTCTCTCCATATTGTAGAATTTTAGCATCTCTTTGGGGAGAAAAATAGATTTGTCAAGCTTGATATTCTATTAATGAAAGTTGTTAGTTTTAGTATATTACTATATTTAAACTATTTTCTTCTCATAGACATGGTCTTAGGCCTATTCCTGAAGCAGAAATTGGATTGGCTGTTATTTTTATGACTACAGAAAATTACTGTAATCCTCAGGGCCAGCCTTGTACAGGTAAATAAGGCATTTTATTGATTGTTTAGAAAATCTATGAATGTATGTATTTATTTGTTTATATATGTACTTTACTATTATACTTGTGAGGTGTAACCATTCCTTCTTTCAAAACTCACCTATTTATGCATTCGTTCATTTACTCAGTTAATACATAGTTCTGCCATAATACTGGGTGCTGCTACAGTTGCTGATTCATTAGTGAGTAACGTGAGCACGATCTGGATTTGAACAGTGAACACGCACAGTGCACACACAGTTCAGAAACTGAACAGGCGCTGATGTACGAGTTCGCACCACACAGTCCAGTCCGCGCCGACCGACTCTTAGGTCGCTGCTGGGTGGTTTTCTCCTGCACTGCTTGTTTCTGACGTGTCAGGGAAGTAGGTTTGCTTCCAAAACACAGAGTTTGAAGTGCTTGGGAAGTTTTAAATATGTCACATGATTTCTGCTGCTGAAGTTGTGTTATGAATAATATTTTCCCAAAGTTTGTGACTAAAATTCCTGGAGTTTATCCTTAGATTAGAACCTAGAGACTACTCTTCATCCTGTTAACAAGAAAACTAGCGTAGATGCTAAATATCACTACGTTTATGGAGAGGCTGTCCCTTCCTCACGCTTAGAATGGTGGGAGCTGGAATGATGCTCAGCTGTAAAGAACACTGGCTGCTCTTCCAGAGGACCCAGGTTCAATTCCTAGCACCCACATGGCAGCTCACAACTGTCTATAACTCCAGTTCCAGGGATCCAGCACCCTCATATACACACACATACAAGTCAAACACCAATGCCCATAAAATAAAAAATAAGATTTAAAAAACTCTGTCCAACATTTTAGAAATAGCACATGCTGTTTGTTTTGTTGCTGTTATGAGGGCGGGGACCAAACTTGTCAATAATCGAAGCCCTGAACAATAAACATGGAAACAGAGCTGCATCTAAGTCAGTAGCCTCTCCTATCCTAGCTCCTAGTCTTTTGTTTCTTTTCAGAGCACAGATTCTCAACTATATATACACTATAGAAGTAGTTTCTTCTGTAAAGTCAACTTCCTTAGCTCACAGTGTTCTGGGAAGTGGCCGAGGCAGCTGGGTGCTTTGTTTGGTTGTAAACTTGCATTTCTATACAGACCTCGAGCCACTGGGTGTGAGTGTCTGGAGAAGAGCTGGTCTAGAACTGTGTATGAGGAGACGCTTGGCCTGCAAGCTTCCGTCAACCTCATTTTCATCCCACGTCTCACTTCTCAGATCAGAAACTCACCCTCCTCCTTCCTGTCTGCAGCCACAGCCCTGTTTACATCTGCACAGACCTCTGGGGGTCTGTGGTGGTTCCTGGTGGCTCCTGCCTCACTGCCCGAATAGCATCCATCACCACTCTGGTTTTTCTGAATCCTCACCTACCTCTCACTGTGAACAGAAGCCTCATCTAAACTCAGTCTGACTCCTGGACAATCTAGCCGCAGCCGCTCTCCTTCAGCTCTTCCCACTTCCTGACGCCTCTACAAAACACCTAACGCCTGTTTTAAAAAGCTTAGGTTACTAGTTTACAAGGTTATCTTGGCAGTGTGAGCCAACAAGACTTTTCGTCTGCAGTTTATGTGTGAAAAGGCCTTAGCGGTCATTGACTCTTTGTATTGAAAGGCAGAAGGTAGAGCTGGTACTGTAGCTCAGAGGTCGGGTGCTTCCTAGCAGGTATAAGGTACCGGGCTCCGCCCTCAACAGTGAGTAAATACAGACACTGTTAAAGCCGGCAGGTAAACAGAGCAGGTGTCCTGTAGTAGAAAAGGGAGAGTAAATAAACATTAGACATAATCCAGAAGCTTTATTAGGAATGGTGTTAAGTATTATTAGTGTTGGTTCATTCATTTCAGCAGCTGTCCATGTATGGTGACCCCAACCATAAAATTATTTTCATTGCTACCTCATAGCTGTGATTTTACTGCTGTTATGAATCATAATGTAAACATCTGATATGTGGTCCCCGTGAAAGGGCCACTCTACTCCCAGAGGGGTCATGACCCACGGGTTGAGTCCCTGTGTTACGTGAATAGAAGAGGCTGACAGTAAGCGATCCTGGGCGTGTGAGGAACCTGAACTGATGGCCCAGCTCTTTTATAACTCTGAAATTACTAAAATTAATGCTCATCGTAAGGTTTAAGAAGCCACCAAGTAAGGTGTTCAAGTCTGAAATTGCAGCTTTCCCAGGCAGAGGCAGGAGGAGTTCAGGGCCTTATGAGAGGAGCATGGGCCTTATGAGACCCTGTCTCCAAGGGAGAGGAGCAGATGGCAAAGCTGAGAAAACTGGAGATTTTACAACAGTCGGGGCCAAACTGGTCCTGCATTTGGCTTTTGACGGGCAGAGCAGGACCTTCTCTAGGGTGTGATTTCATACAGAAACCAGGCCATGGACGGTAGTGACAGTCTGCACAGTCTCAGGGTAGCCTTGGCTCTGGTGTAAATGGATTCGTGCCAGTAGAGCTGGAGAGTCTCTTCCTTCCCGTTGTCTTTTTCTCTTCATGTTCATGAATTGATTTGCAATTACTAAGCATTTATCAGTAGTTGTATACATACCTGCCATCGTGTTACCCACGAGGCGTGAGGAAGTGAGTGTGTGAGCCGGTCAAGGTGACGGCAGCAGTCATAGTCCGGCTGACTTCTCTCTTCCACTCTTGTTGTCCAGTGAGCAGTTTATTTTGCCCCTAAGACAGCTTGGGGTTTTATAATTGTTTCCATGTTACATGGAATGATTGTGACTGTTTTTTTTCTTTCCACTTGCATGATGTACAGAATTGAAAACAACTGCTCCGGGACCAAGCCTTTCCCAAGGCTTGTCAGTCAATGGAAAAATAACGCCGAGTGCTCCGGTGAATATGACCGCATATGTAACTGACACAGAGTCAGAGCAAGCAGATACATGGTAAAGTACCCTTCTCATCATGTTACTGTCGTTTTTGTACCAATTAATAGCGTATCCAAGAAGAAGTTGCTCCCTCTCAAGTCATCATTTTAGAGATAAAGCTTGGGAAAAGGGAATGCGAGAGAAAACTAGTTGACCAGCCTTAACAAAAATACCTCTTGCCAGAGTAGGGGTGTGAGAATTTAGAAACATTAATAAAGACTATGAAGACTCGTGAAAAATAATAAGACAGAAACCACAGAGGAGTGTGGGAGGGCGTTCCAGTTTATTTTTCCATAGCTTTATACCCATTACAGATGAGGAGAAAAAGTAACAAAAGATTTTTATTAACATGATCCAAAGGATAACTCAATGCTCAATCGCTTTAACACCCTGAGACATCCGATCGTTAGCACTTGGTTGTCTGTAGTTCTTTCAGCAAGGAAATCTTACGGAGCTGTGAGCTGTCGGTCTGTTGTAATTACGTAACTCCACTGATGCAGAATCGCAGTCGCTGTAGACGGCCTGTGACTGAGTGGCGTGCTGAGGCCGATCCAATTGAATCTGCTGACTGTACTTTTCTTTCCTTAGGGTAATTTTTATTATTCCTTCAAATGTGTTTGAAAAAGAGAACGAATTTGTGACTTTGAAATTAATTTGAACTATAGTAGCCCCTCCTTACATGTACTTCTAATTACCCATAGTAAACCATCGACTGAAAAATCACTGGAATTAGAAATTCCTAAGTTTAGCTCATGCTTCTGAATAGCGTGATGAAGTCTCTTAAATTAGTTGCTCTCAGCCTTCCTAACCCTGTGACTCTTTGATACAGTTCCTCACGTGTGGTGACCGCCAACCAGAAAATTATTTTCCTGCTACTTCATAACTGTAATTTTCTACTGTTGTGAATTGTAGTGTAAATACTTGTGTTCTGATGGTCTTAGGTGACCCATGTGAAAGGGTCACCTGACACCCAGGTCGAGAACTGGTACCAAGTTATCTTACTTAGATACACATTATTCGTTTGTGCAGCGGGTCCGCACTGTGTGTGCTACACACGGTTTGCCCGTACTAGCTGCCGTAGTTACTGGATTAAGTGTCTTAGTGTTTCAGTGCGTACGTTCATGGAATTCTCACATTGCAGTCTGATGCTGTATCACAGTGCCCAAACCATATCACACTCCTCATCGTATCCACGTGGTGGTTATTTTGTGTTGTCTCATAAGAAGGGTGGGTACAGTGCAGTCAGACTCTTTGGAGACACCACATTCATGGAACTTTATTGTAGTATGTAGTGTTCTATCTTTTTTAATTCTTTATATTTTTTCTTTTTTAAAGTTTATTTTTATGTGCATTGACAGTTTTGCCTACATTATGTCTGAGAGTGTGTCAGATCACTGGAATTGTAATTGTAGACAGTTGTGAGCTCCCATATGGTTGCTGGCAATTGAACCTGGGTCCTCTGGAAGAGCAGCCAGTGCTTTCTTAAGTACTGAGCCATCTCTCCAGCCTCCATAATTACTCTGCTTCGTTAGTTCCTACTGTTAGTCTCTAATTTGTGCCTAATGCCTAGAGTAATGGTATAAATACATACAAAACGTATTTATAGGATTCAGCACTGTCTTTAGTTTCAGGCCTCGGGTCTCGATGGTCTTAGAATGCACCCTTATGAATATGGGGACAGTATTATAAATATGCATATAGTCTGTATAACTGTTACAGGGAGCCCACCAGAGATCACCAGTCAGACCAAACTTAGAGCCAATTGAAAGCCGTTTTTCCAGGCAGCTGTAAAGTATTAAGTATTCCCACCCAAGTGTGGCCCTGAGCATTTACACCAAGGGGCTTTTAAAGGCAAAAACCACATTCTGGTGTCTCACTCAGCAGCTACAGGAGGAGGTTTGCACCATTAAGCAGTTTAACAAACTAAGATAAGAAAGCTAGGACATCTTGGCCTTGGATCCTAGAATTGAGGAGTTGAGGAATTTGCCACATTTCTTTATCAGGAAGATCAAATTCTAGTTCAACCTGAATGGCTTCAGCAGGAACACAAGATGGGTTGCCCTGTTAGATAATTTGGGAGGTGCTATATTAGGTTGGCCTGGATATCCAAGTAGTTCGTGTTCATCCCTACGTGTAGTTTTTCAGTGGTTTCTCTTGTTAGAAGAACTCTGTTTCTTTTTATTTTGTTGTTTCCCAGAAAAGGCTACCAATTTGTATTCTGTGAAAGTTTTCAAAGTCTTGTTTCCAATATTACACAAAAGCATGTTCCCTATTGAGATATTTAATAACACTATGTTAGTTTTTTTTAACTTTACTATTATATTAATTGGGCAGAACTTGTAAAAGAAACAGTTAATTTTTAGTAGTTGCTTGAAAGACAGCTTTATTTGTTTTTCAGTCTGTTCAATCATATTTTACAAGACAATGCATGTCTTTAAAATATTTTCCTAGTAGTAGTCTGGAGTTGTATAGCAGAGACCACCATCTGGTTAGAGAGACTCTGCAGTCTGTACAGCAATTTAAATGTACCGGTATGTGTGATACTGGAATAATAGGAGTTTTCCTGACTTTCTGTATTTCATTATAACAGTCTTACATGAAAACAATTTTATAGTGTTTAAATGCAATAGGCTAGCGCCTAGTTTAGTCTCCAGTAGGATACTTGGTTAAGGCTGTGAGTGTGCTTGGCAGTTATTTCTAGGAGTGTGTCTGAAGAAGTATGCTACCGCAGGGAGAATGCAATGTTGTCCTTGAGACCTTAGGTCGGTCTTCCCATTCTTGGACTGGGAAGACACAGTTGAATTAGTGTCTAATCTTCTGAAGTTGTGTTTCTCAGAAAATGCTGCTAATTGTTCTCTTTCCTTCCTTTTCCCGTAGCATGTCTTTGAGTGAAAAACCAAAAGAAGTAAAGATCCGTGGAGTGGAACAGAATGTTAGACCACTTTCACAGGGAACTTGTAGTATGAAGGAGGCCCCCCAATCCAGCTCCAGCACTAATCATGTGGCACCAAATTCCCTGGTTAGGGAAAAGAACCCAAACTATCAGCTTTCACCAGTGAAAGTCCCTGCTGCTAATAAAAGCAAAGATTGGACTTCTCAGCTGCAGCAGAACTCCATCAAAAACTACTTCCAGCCATGCACCAAAAAAAGGTATGTTGTCAATAATTCCCCAACTGTGTCTGTGAAAGAAGTGTTCAGATAGATAATGTACAGTGGTGTTTTCTTTAGCTGTTTCTGTGGAAAGCTCGTCTTTCTGTATTAAAGATTATATTCTGTGTGTGTGTGTGTGAGAGAGAGAGGGAGAGAGAGAGAGGAAGAGAGAGAGAGAGAGGAAGAGAAAGTTCAGAAGATAACATGTAGGAATCAGTTTTCTTTGCACCGTGTGGATCCCTTGAACCAGCTGCAGACTGTCAGGGTTGGGGCCCTAGGCTGAGCTCCCTCGCTGGCCCCGTGGTTTTATTTCTGAGCCACTAGGCCCATTATACAGACTGCACTTCGTTTTTCTTCATGTCCTCCTACTTTAGCTTTTGTTTCTGGGTGCTTGCATCTTTAGATCTCTCTCTCTCTCTCTCTTTAATAACCTATCTTGCAAGGTAAAAAGAGTGGATTATAATCGTCAGTTACTCCCTCCGTGCCTCCTCAGATCTGTATCTCCCCTACCATCCATTTGCAGCCAGCTCTGCACTCAGGTCTTTGGCAACCTAGTCAGCCAAGGACCCAATGCGAGTCCTCTGGGCTGTGGTACAATCGCATAAACAGAAGCATTTAGTGCTTCTGACCTGGCACACGTGTTTACAGTATTCAGTTGGTGGTAGCTTCTAGATTTAGCCTGTTTGGCTTAATTTTTTGATACCAGCTCTCATTAGCCCATCAGATTACAGTCCCAGGTATAATTTTAATTGCCTATGAATTTCCTACACTGCTAAATAAGCTGCTGCCTTCTGCCCAGTGGGTCCTGGGTGTGTCTGTGTAGTTCTCTTTTCCTTCACACTGATTTATCTCTGATGATACATTAGCAGAGGACAGGGCTCTCCATACGCTCTAACCATAGGCTGCATCAGTCCTTTCAGCAGAGTAGAAATCATGACGCACATAGCGTTCTAAAGATTTGATTTCCAGTAATACTGTTGGTAGTCAGGAGTGAGTAGCAAGGACTGAGAAATTAAACAAAATTCTTGTCTCTGATTTTGCTTTCTTTTCAAACCTAAGGGAAAGGGATGAAGAAAATCCAGAAATGTCTTCATCCAAATCGTCAAGAATGGAACTGTCTTGTTCTCTTTTAGAACAAACGCAACCTGCTGCACCCTCACTGTGGAAAAGCAAGGAGCATCCTTCTCAGAGTGAGCTTGTGGACAAGGAAGCAGGGAGCTCACTTGTGGGTGACAGAGACGTGAAACCCAATGGGACGAGTCCTGCCACTAAATCATTTTCCACAGAGTATCTTAGACCAAACAAAAGGAAAGAAGTTGATTCGGCCATAGAAGAGGAAGTATTGGAAGAGCTACTCAAGCCTGCGGAGCTGGGGCTGGAAGTTCAAGTGAAAGTTGAGAAACAAGAGGCAGACATCGGTGTCAGAAAAAAGCCAAGGATGGATGTAGGAAGGGGTAGTCACCTTAGTGGTGACACGGTGCCAGGAAGCAGCAGAGTGAGTGTAAGTAACAGTTTGTTTTATGAGTCAGGATCTGTTGTACCCAGGCTGGTCTCAGATTTGATGCATAGCCTTTGCTTCTTTCCCTTCAATTCTGTTCCTCATTGATCCACTGCCCACAGTGTGTGCAGAGCTACAGAAAAGTAGTTCTAGTTTGAGTCACAGAAGTCTGTGCTCTCTGCCTTTCCTGCACATCCTCAATATCTACTGTTGTTACACACTCGTTCATGGCTCCTGTCACTCACGTCTTTGGAATCCAGACAGGAGCAGACAAGAATTGAGCACCGTATACCCGTGGACACCACTAGTATTTTGTAAAACAGCCAAAGCCTTTCATTTAATATTTAAGGGTTTATGATAACAGTATTAGACAATATTATTTTCCTGTACTACATGGTTCTATAGCATAGTTCTTTTGTTCTTACTCTACTGTTTTAAATCTTAGGACAGGCCGAAATAAGCAAGGGTGCAGTGAGATCATCGACGGCCTGACTACTCTGTAGATGGGAAAAGATCCTTGTATCTTTGAGAGAGAGAATAGCCAAAGGCGTTTGTGGGAGTCCAAAGCAGCCATGAGTCTCTCCCTGGGACAGAGAGGAGCCTAGCACACGGGACTAGCTCTCTGAAACAGAGAGAAATTGGGGGGAGATAAGTCTGAAAACTGTAATAGTCTGGGAGTTTAGGGAAGAAGGGGGGTTGTGAAAAGCCAGGACACTAGTGTGGGGGCTTTGGTACGCATAAAAGGTACAATTTAGTAGGGACCAGAGCAGCCTGAAGGTGAGCACGGGGCTTTGATGTGTAGCCAGCTGCCCGTTTGTCCTACTCCAGTAGGAAGAGATATGAGAAGTAAATGGCTTTTCCTGGCAGAGAGAAATCCGCTTCTCAGGCCCCTGAGGAATGCTGCCTGTGATACAGTCCAGCCTGAGCCAACAGTTCCATCTTGAGATGTCTCTGCCTCAGGCAGGGTGGAGGATGGTATTGGTTCCCTTCGACCTAAGAATGACATTATCAATGGAAAAACAAGTGTGGGAGTTAAGAGAGTAGGCAGCCACTATATTCAGGTGCTAACTTGTTTTTAGTAAGAATCCTTGCAGAGAAGTTTTTGTTTGTACATCATTAAGGAACATTTTATTTTTCTAGCACTCAGGAGTCAGAGGTAGACAGATATCTGTGAGTTTGAGACCAGGTTCCTAGCCAGCCAGGCCTATACAATAAGATCCTGACTCAAAACAAACAAACCAACCCTTTTTATTTTACGATAATTGCTGATTCTCTTTATGTGAGAGAAGTAGTATAGAGAGCATGCGTGTGCCCTCAGCTGATTTTCCTGTGCTTGGACAGCTTGATAAGATAAGATACAGCATCACACTTAGGAATCACGGTGTCGCTAACCAACCTGACTCAGTATGAGATTAGTTTTCATTTGATTTTCTTACACGATTTTGAGAGTTTATCTTTGTAAATGCTTATAGAGGAAGGTGGACCAACAATTTATTGATAATCTGCCATCTCAGAAATAGTATCTTCTTGATAAAACCTTTTCTTTTTGCGATACAGATCAACTGTTCATGCAGTTTTCTGGCCATGATTTTATAGCTTTCGTTGTGTCCATACTGTGTTGGCTGGTCTCTAAGTGTGTAATTTATGTGCTTCCAAGGGCACAGAATAATTGTTTTTAAGGTTTTTAAAAACATGATCTATAAACAGTATTTTTTACTTTTAGCAAGAAGATGATGAACCAGAAAAGAAAGTTGAAGTCAAGAAGGAATTACTGTGGTCGACAAAAGACGAAACAGCCGTAAGGAGATTCTTATTTTTTTCTTAGAAACGTTAGACATAAAAGATTATTCTCATGCAAATTTCTGTCAGATGCATCCTTGTTTAATATTTCCTTGTATAATTCTGGTTCATTTTGTGATTTTCCCCTTTCTGGAAATAGATTATGTTATGGTCATGAGACAGGAGTGTAGAGAACCTTAGGTCTAACTCTTTTCTCTGGACCACACAGATCCGCAGTCTTTTAGATTAGTGTAGAGAACCTTAGGTCTAACTCTTTTCTCTGAACCACACAGATCCGCAGTCTTTTAGATTAATCATTTTTTTAAGGATTTTTTAAATCATTTTTTAAGAAAGTCATTTGTGCATAAGATGAAGCTTTTCTAGCAGAACTGTTTATATCAAATACGGTAATGGATCTATGATACCTGTAAATTACAAAAGAATCAGGCCAGGTTTACTTAAGGTTCAGATTGCATTCTGTTGTTATCAGGTGAACCTTTTTGTTCTTTTTGAGTGCACATACCTTACATATACATTATGTAGTTCATAATTGGAAAATAGCTAGGTGTGGCCTTTGCTTTTAATCCGAGCACTACTAAGGCAGAGATGAACTCTGAATTCTAAGCAAGCCTGGTCTGTATAGCAAGTTTCAGATTAGCCAGGTTAGTGAGACCCTTTCTCGAGGGAAAAAAAAAAAAAAAAACCTCGATGTGCCTTGATGTTCGATTGGATTGGATTAGAAGTAAAAGGAATTGCAGATCCAGGCTGTGCATTTTAAGTCATTATAGTCAAAACTATTAATAGGAACTATGAGAGTCAGTACATTTTTGCCAGTGAGAAATAAGTTTATTTCTATACCATAAAAGCCCATGTTTCCAGATTTAAGGAGCTCTTGAAAGCATTTTCTGCTCATGGTACTGTTGCCCTGTAAAAAGTCAGTGAGATTCCTGATGACGTAGTAGTCAGTTGGTAGGTAGGACATGGTGGATAAGGCAGAACCTCACAGCTCAGCATCCTCCGCTCTGGGGTGTTGACAGATGTGCAGGTAGATGGGGTGGTGGAAAATTGAGACCTTTCTGTCTGTCTGGTAACTGTGGCCGTTGCAGCGTTGGGTGCATCCCATCAGTTTGCCGTACACGCCTCTCGGACGCAGTGGTCTCACTAGGAATTAAAAAGCTGTCCTGGGTCAGGCCAGCAGCCAGCAACCAGTGACTGCGACCGTTTTCAGATGCACGTTTGGAGACTGTCAGTCCATCCAGTGAGGTAGCCATCACTGTTGTTGTATACAGCACACTTTGTGTTGCATATCACAGTGTTGGTTGAGAAGTGGCTTGCTCTGTAGATGAAGAGGATGCTATTTGAGCTGACACATTATTATACTGCTCAGTTTCTGGGCACCCACGTGTGCGGCTTTTTCACCTTTCCAGTTTGCTGCAGACGCTGAGCAATTATTGAATGGCCCCTAATGATTCTTCAACAGTTTTCCTTGTAGTTGTAAGAGCTTCTTCACTGACTGCTCTGAGTTGGCCATGCTCCCTGATGGCTGCCCACCACGCTCCTCATTTTCAAGGCTCTGGCCTCTTGCTAAGCCTCCTGAACCATCACTGGCCATCATGTGTTCGTGAGCAGTTCCTGGTCGAGTGTGTTGTATGTTGTGTCTGCTGCCTTGTGAGCCATTTTGAACTCACTCAGCATCATTTTTATAGTGTAAAGTAAATATAAAGTAAGCAGGAAGTAGTAAGAAAAAACGTAAAGCTGGAAATGTGCGTTACATTTGTTGAGAATGTATTCCAGTGTCAAGCGGCAGGTTTTAACAGGGCAAACTGCACTTATTACCAATGTAGTAATAGCAAATGACATAAGCAGAGAGTATCAGTGAACAGGTTATTAGTTAATGACCACAGGTGCTCGTTCAGAATTGGTTTCTAGATGTCATGAAAATATAAATACAGTAGGTGGGGACTGGTAGAGTGGAATAGTTCATAATCATGATTCATGGTGCCCATGGGAAGCTAGCAGATAGTGATGAGGTATGTCGGAGACTCTAAAGGAGGAAGCTTGCTGTGGAGTGCTGCCCAAGCCGCTGTGTGGAAACGCTGTGCGTGCTGGAGCGCTCCGAGTCATTTTCTGGTTTTGATCCCAAATGCAGAGTTCAGATGCCAGGAACAACTCTGTTTTCCTTGGGTACTTGGACCTTTCCTGTAGATCTAAATGTCAAGTTCTTTCCCTTTCCTTCTCCCTCTCTAACCATTTACTCCCCACTTAAGAACAGTGATAAACTTCCAGACAGCAGTGAGCTGCTTCCGAAAAACGTGCTGCTGACGGAATTTAGGTCGCTGGTGGTTAATAACTCCACTTCCCGAAATCTGTCCGTGCTCAGTGATTGTGGCCAGCTGAAGAATTTTAAGAAATTCAAGAAGGTAAGTGTCTTCATGAACTGTGTTTCCAGAGGGCAGGGTTCAGGTCAGAAACACAGCACTGGCACTAAATTTAATAAAAGGAGTATTTAACGTCTAGGTTTTGTTTTACATAAGACCAGAAGTTGGTGTGTATTATAGAAGTTCTTTCGCAGGTGGTTTGGGCTGATTTGTTACAGATGTTCTATTTCAATAAAGGGATTGCTTTGAATTCTGTAATCTTCCTGCGTGGCCTCTCAAGTGCTGGGATTATGGGTTATGTTTGAAAATCTTAGAATAAGAAATAGTAGTTTAAACTATAGTTTGCTTCCCAGGAGTTAACTTTGATTGCTAGATAACACACTACATCGATTTTTAAATGAAACCTACAAACTAAAACTCCGAAGTTTTTCTTAGTGTGTAAGTCCTGGTTGCATATCTGAATCCACACGCAGTCATAGCTAGAAAAGGCTGGAATCAGATGGGTCTGGTGCAGCTCTGCGTCTCGTTTGTACTATTACAATATACGCTCTGTTGATATTTGTGCATGACTGACACTGTTTGCATTTTAAGGCTTTTAAATAATAGTTACATCGGCATTTTAATATGCCTAACCTCACTACTTCTTGTCTTCCAGGTCTTGTTTCCTGGAGCAGGGAGGCTTCCACACATCATTGGAGGATCAGATCTGGTCGCTCACCACACTCGCAAGAATACGGAGTTAGAGGAGTGGCTGAGACACGAGATGGAGGTCAGTGGCGGGCAGGGCTCACCTTCGACTTGTTCTTTAGCTCTGCCGACTGTTTTTAGTGTGGGTGGTGTGTATGCATGTGTAAGAGTGTGCGTGGGTGTGCCTGCCTGTGCCTGCACGTGTGGAGGTCAGAGACTGGTTTCAGAAGTCTTTATTTCTATTTATTCATTTGAGAAATAGGGTCTCTCGCTGACCATGCTGGCTGGTGAGCTCTCACTCTGCCTGTCTTCTGCCCCCTCCTGCAGAGGTAGCTTGTGTGTGCCTAGCTTGTATAGGGTTCTAGAGCCCTGAGTTCAGGTGGACATACGTGCACAACATCCCTTTATCCACAGCACCGTCTCCCTAGCGCCGACTAAATTCTTAACAGCAAACTTAAGTGACTTGAGCTCATTCATTTAGGAAATTATTCCATTCCAGAACATTAAGATTGGTCTGTACTTTTCCTTACTTATTTTAAGAGAATTACAGATTAAAATAAAGCAAGCCGAACCAAAATAGAATAAGCTAAATCCTAATGTAAAGAGAAAGGAATCCTGAAGCCACCGAAATGCAGGTGAGAAAGCGTGCCCAGAACAGGACGGCTGTGGTCTGGTCGCAGGGTTGGCTACCCTCCAGCAGTTCGGACCCTTCTCTGAACGCTGTCATTGTCCTCTTTCTCTGGACTTGACTTCTGGGATGTCCAGTAACGTTTTATCAAGTTAAATTTTTCTTTGGAATAATTTTGGTTATTTCTTTGTTTCTCTCTTCAACACTGATTGTTTACATCTGGCTCTATCCTGCTCTGCCATAGGCCAAAGCAGCTTTATTTATCAACCAATGAGAGCAACACTTACTCACAGTGTACAGAAGGACATCCCACTGCAAAATGTTTCATGAATACAACTTTTTATGACAGTACATAAAATAATAATAAACCCAAAGCCCGAAAATTACCTGTTGGAACATAAGTGGATCATGGTCCATATGCTCTTTGTTGAGGAGGGTGAGAGGCGAGGGCCGAAGGGAGCCGCGCCCACGCACCACCTTCATTGTTTGCACTTGCTTGGGAGAGTTTAACATGGTGGTGCAGCTACCAGCTCTCTCCGTCTTCCGTGTATTTTAGTAGGAGATAAAGAGAGGGGCTTTATGTATGCTAGGTTCACACCATGGCCACTCCAGAGCGATGTGAGCACTCGGTAAACTACACACCTAAAGGTACCACGTGTTGGCATCTTGCCCTGGGTTTACCCCCACTACTTTCCTTCTGCAATCAGTATTTTTTTTTGTTGTTCTTTTTTCAACATTCAGCGAACCCATCATAATTCTTATAGTAGGCCAGTTCTTAAAGTTTCTGTGAATTTTGAATGTTGTAGATGAAACATAATCTTTAGCTGGTCATGGCAGTGCACACCTTTAATCCCAGCACTCAGAAGGCAGAGGCAGGCGGATCTCTGTGAGTTTCAGGACAGCCAGAGCTATTATACAGAGAAACCCTGTCTTGAAAAAACAAACAAACAAAAATTTAGTGTTTTTTGTCCTGAGGCTTTGAGATTTTTTTTTTTTTTTGCAGAAAATGACATAAGAAGCTTTTTTTTTTTAACAATTTGTTATGCATGCTTTGTGTCTTCCTATTTATGCTCTGCTGCTGTAGTAGAAAATGTAAAAAGAAAAGATGGAATTTCATTTTATCATTTTACAATATGGATCAAACAAATCTGTGTAAGATTAAATCCCAGCAGGTCACTATTCTACATTTGTTTGGGGTATTTTTATTACATGTATTTTGCCTGTGTGTGTGTGCGCGCGCGCATGTGCATTTGTGTTCTCACACATGTGCTGTGCTTCAGCTCAAATACAGGTCAGAGGATAACTCATAGGAATTAGTTCTTCTTCCGTGTGGCCCAGGGTCACTCACAGAATGCATACATAGGTAATTATAAGACCAGAAGTTGGTGTGTATTATAGAAGTTCTGCCTCAGGTAATGGGCTGATTTGTTACAGGTGTTCTATTTCAGTAAAGGAGATCCAAGCTGTCATCAGTGAAGTTAAGGCTGGGTTCTCGTTGTGAAGAAGGCACTAAATAAATATTGAATAAACTGAAAACACTAGATGTAGGAAAAGAAATCGGGGTGTCTTTCTGGGCAGAGAGAGAATAAAAGCAGAAGGAATTATATATGTTGGGGATGATTCTTCTTGTGGCTCTGTTCATATTAACAAAACAAGCACACTATCCGTGAAGAGGCATAAAGTGATTGGGAGAAGCCAGGTTTAAGATTTGCATATTTTAAGGGTCAGACTCAAGAGTTGTTTTGCCTTTGGTAGACAGAAGTCATGGAGGCATATTGAATACCATGTGCCAGGATCACACAGGACTTGAGAAAGGAGCTTGCATTGGGAGCTTTTCCCTGATTCTAACTCTATAAGGTGCTTTAGGAGTTTGCTGAAGTCTCTTGAAAATGGTTGTGGCAAAAAAAAAAAAAAAAAAAAAAAAAATCTGTCCTGATTTAGAAGAGCAGGGCGAGACCTTTTGCTGATACTGCTGCCTTGTTTGAAGGTGACATGTTTACTGCACTCTCGGGTAGACAGTGGCTATGACTCAGCAAGTTAGACAGGATAGATTTAAACACATGTGACTAGGCCTCTCTTTAAATCTTCAACTCAGATCTTATTTGTGGAGAGTGTGTACACATGTGCGTGCACACGCATGTGCTTCCATACTATTGCATGCACGTGGAGGCCAGAAAACAGGTTTTTGGAGCCTCTTCTCTCTCTCTGTCGTACGAATCCTGGGTGGCCATCTGGCTGGTTGGCACACACCCTCACTCCCGGGCCATCATGCTTCCCAAATCCCCAGTTCTAATGAAACCTGTGTGCCGTCGTCATTTTTGACCCCTGAGCACTGAACTCTCTGCCAAAAGGAATGTTTACAAACTCAGTAAGCTAGCGATGTTGTCTTGGTTGTCTTAGAAATCACCTAGACAGTTCTGCCATTGCCGCAGTTCTGTGGTCATCTTAGTACAAAGCTGAAATAGAGGGGTCAGGAGTCAGCTAATGGGAGAAACTGCAGAAGGAAAACTGCCCAGTGACATCTTGGCTATGGAAATCTGGAGCAAATGATTCACGTCATGTTAACTCTGACAGGTGCAGAGGCAACAAGCGAAAGAAGAGGCTCTCGCCGACGATCTGTTCAGGTAAGATTTGACTTTCTCTCCGCGCTGTTGAGAAGTGCACACACACTGCAGTTATGTTCCTGCCAGTCAGATACTTGTTTCGTCTGTTCTTCAAGAGATGCCCAATCTCCTCGTATGAAGAAGTTTGGTTTTGAACTCATGCAGTTTTATTATTTGAACATATTTTCACTGAATTTCCTCCTGTCAGGTTTTACTTGTGCATGGTATCGTCCAGGCAAAGGAAGGTGCCTAAAGTATATGTGAGGTTTTGTTACAATAGAATTAAATGAACAGATTTTGAATCAGACCAATAAGGATCCAGACCATTTTTCGAGTTTTAATTTGACAAATGGATAAAAATGAAAGGGTGGATGAGATCCTCAACTGGATTTGTTTGTTTTTTGTTTGCTTTGTGGCAGATTTTAGAAGAATTGTTAAGAGTGATTATAATTTATATATTTTGAACATTTCTGGAAACCCAATAAACATTCTAAACCTTTCCAATACAAATGAAGTCCCATAACAGGTAGACACAGAGTAATATTTTTTCCAGCTTAAGCAAAGGATGTTTTAATCTCTTGGGTTTTGTTTGTTTGTTTTTTACACATTTACTCCTTGTATGTATGCTATTGTTCCAATTTTAATGCATCATAAGATTTTTGTTGATGTTTTACCATATATTCATTTAAGCAACACCAAGAGATAAACAAAAAGAAAACTGTTTATCGTCCAACTTGAAGGACAACATTGGTAATCTCATGTGATTGTTAAATTGAAACCCTTTAATGGAATTCCTAGGTGAAATGACCTTTAACCCATTTTTTTTCTTTGCAGATATAATCCTAATGTAAAAAGAAGATAATTGAACTTTGTAAAGGAAGCTGTAGAAACACATTTCTTAGCAAACATTTATTTCAGGCCAGCTGGGATACATGAATGTAATACACAGAAATTACAGATGTTTTAAGGTTTCAGCTTACTAAATAAAGCAAACAAACTCCATTCCTTTTGTGTGGTAATATTGTCTCTGGGGTCTTTGTGATCTTGTCTTTCATTATAGATAGATAGATAGATAGATAGATAGATAGATAGATAGATAGATAGATAGATAGATAGATAGGACAGACAAATACACATATACATACATATGTATTACAATTTAAATGTGTTTCTTACTTAATAAGTTATTACAACAGTCATAGTTTCTAAGGTTCTGAAACTGCATCAAGGATGAACAGAGTTCTGTTTTACTAGCTACTTGGTTCCCCAGGGTGGGGACATATCTGTATCTATGTCTATATGTGGTACTTACTTCTTTTGAAACATTCTAATTCAAATTCCTTGCATAACATTTTCAGAAATTAACATGTGTAATTACTCTGCCGTGTTGATTTTCATGTTACATTAGAAGATGGTAGACATGTCAGTGGAACCTTTTTTCTGTTATCCTGTAAGCTTTACTAAACTGATGGGACCAAAATGAAATACTTCAGTGGTGAGAACATCTCCCATATCACTGAGGTGATGTGCAAACTTCATTCTGTGGTTAGGTCCCACCAGAGAGGGACGGACCTGGTTTTGGTGGGTTTCCTGAGCATAGTGATTGTCTTTTCTTCTTAAAGACTCAAGTCTGTAAAGTAGAGGCAGTGAGGTTGTCTTTTACCTAAAACATAAAATGATAACAGGAAATGGATTGTTTTTCAAATATTTTAATATAGAGAAGTGGATCTCAACTCTGTATATTGTACATTATATTCTAGAAAGTATAACCAATCTTTCTACAAACTGAAAGCTTTCTGGTCCATGGAAATTCTGCCTCTCTAGCAATCTTACCTTTTTTAGTTAGATTATAACATAGAAGCAATTAAGGTGCGTGCGTGCGTGCGTGCGTGCGTGCGTGCGTGCGTGCGTGCGTTAGGGTTTCTGTTGCTCTGAAGAGATGCCATGACCACAGCAATTCTCTTTTTTAAAAACAAACCAATCTTTTCTCATTTTACATTCCAACCCCAGTTCCCTCTCCCTCCCCTCCTGCTCCCCCCACTTTCTACCTGCTTGTCAGCCTCTTAGAATTCATTTTATCTCCAGAGTTGGTTTTGAAGCTTTTTCAGTTCTTAGTTGCTGTAAAAACCTGTGTGTACCTTATGACGTACACCCCACCCATCTTCCTAGGCTTTGTGCTCTCACTTGTATTTTACTTCTTTCTTACATCTTGAATGTCAAGTTTTGATTTCAAACATTTGCCTCCCAACAATCGGATTTTAAACACTTTTAGGGAACCTCACTGACTCTGTAACTCTGGCATCTGGCATGGGGTTCATGCTCCGTCAATGGGAAGAGGTTTAAAACCAGTCTAATTTTCTCTTCAGTCTGAGTCACTCCTATCTCACAAACGAGTTACCAGAACTTACCTTTTAAAAGTGAATTAGAAAGTTCCATCACTTCCTAGAGACTGTTCCATCATGGTGGTTTGATGAGATTCTTCCCACCCCATATAAGTTGTGGGTATTTGAATGCCTGATCCCCAGCTGGTGGCTGTCTGGGGAAATTAGTAAGTGTGGCTCTGTAGTATGACTAGTGTTCTCACTTAGCTCTCTCTGCTTTCCGTGTGTGGCTCAGTTGTTGCTCTGGTGTCTGCTGCCACGTTCCCCACCGAGATGATGAGGGGCTCGTCCCTCTGGACTGTAACCCCAAGTCCCAGTCCTGCTTCTGCCGTGTGTAAGCACAGCAAGAGTGGTAATATAACTAAGACATCCAGATTTTAAAATCTTTTTCACAATACTACTGTTCTCATGTTTATTCATAGAAACGTACTAGAAAAAAAAAAGTACTACCAGTGTGCATCTTAGGGGTTCCGAGGCATTTCCCCTGGCTGTGCCACCCCCGTGTCCCCACCAGATTACTTTTTGAGGATTCTTTGAACAAGTTTAAGTATGGTCTATTTCGCACATAAAATAAGAAGTTGCTCACATGCTAGAATGGTCAGGTCCTTACTTAGTTCATTATAAAGGATGAACTAAAATACTAGTAAACTAATACTAAAAGGTAAATGGGATTCTAGCAAAGAAATTAACTGTTAAGAGCACAGGAGGATAGTACACTGGAGTTAATGCTTGAATGTGGTACTCTGTTCAGGACGGCTAGTACTGACGGCATGTGGGAAGCTGGGGTTTGCTTCTAAGTGAAGTTCATATACCAAGTTTGTTTACTAAATTCCTCTGGCATCTTATTCTTAAAATGTGTAAGTTCACACACACACATAAACAATTGCTACTGGTCAGTTTAAAACAGTCTCCAGAGATGGAAGGGAATGCCAATTGGTCTTACGTTTCCCCAGAAATTACATTTATAATACTGTCATTTTCAATTTGCAATAAACATTAAAGAAAAATATCCAATCCAAAGCAGAGCTCAAACACCGGCAAGGAAGAGTCTGCTGAAGTACAGTCAGATGTATCATTTTAAAAAGGTGTGAAGTTGCTCTGAAAATAGTTATATCTCAATAAGGGGCTAGAAGTAGACTTTACAATTATAAAACAGTTAGGTTCTCAGGACTCAAAACCTCATCTGAAGCAATTAGTTGTTAGAAACAAACTAATATGGACCACACTGAGAGCGAGTTACGTCAGCAAGCTGAGCACTCAACGCTGCAGTCAGCAGAAAGCACAATGGTAGGGGATTCCCTATTTTAAGAAGCTGAAAACAAATTCAGTGGGCATCACAGATAGAACTATATCCCCCCAACGTGGGGGGGGGCGACTTTGAAAACTTCAGTTTCCTAAGAACTCTGGAAGATCTTTTGTTAGCACTAACACATTTCACTGTTTGTATGAAAATGTAATTGAGACTATTAGAGGCAATAAATCTAATAACCAGTGTGAGCTGCTGTCATTTCTTCGAAGTGAACATTGTTAGAGATCTCTGAGAATGGAAAAGACACAATCTTATTTCCCACATTAACCTAATAATTCTAGCAAACCCACAGTATTCTAATTCCAGCACTTACCATGCCCCCAAACCTTCATTTCATTAATAGAAATTAACTCAGTGTTCACACAAGGGTAAGTAGTTCCGTCCACAATTTATTGAATTGAAAATCAGATTCATTAGATGTTATGGTGACTAAACAGAGAATAAGTCTGTAAAAAGGATCTTGGTGGATTCTTGGATGTCAGCATTATTGAAGTGTTAAATTATGAGAAAGTAAGGATATCAAATACCTACCTAAGTTTTAACAGTAAAAATATTTTTAAAGACCATCATATTTGGTAATAAATTAGGTTTATATAGCTGCTAATTTCAAAATAAATAAAACCTGAGTTGGAAATGCTTCCTCGTATCCTGCCCCAGCACACACTCTATAGCCATTTTCACCTAGGCCGGTGTACTTCACACTTCATCCAGTGACTACAGAGATAACCCTTGGGGATCTTGCAGAATGCAGTCAGCCTAAATTCCTAATGAGATACAGAGGAAGCTGATGCTGCTGGCCCTTGGATCATCCCTTGAGGAGTAAGGTGACCCAATATGAACTAAATATGATTTCTGTCTTAATGACTGGCTTTCTAAATGCCAAGTTAGAAAAGAGCATCCTAGTTCAATGAAAGCGTGCAGGATACCAGCTGGCAGTGTTTGGATCTGCCTGAGTGACGCCTTGATACACTTCAGTACAACTTGGGACACCCAGCTTTGTTAACTTTAGAGACTAGCAGCTGGAGGCTCTCCCGGTTAATTCAAGCCAATACACTGCAAACCACTGTTAAAAATCTTTAATGGTTAAGTGTCCATATAAAGTACTGTGAACGTTCTTTAAGCTATCCCATCTCCTCCTCCTCTTTCAACAAACAGATGCTGCTTTTTCTTCTGTCTCGTAGCCAAACAGCGTGTAACAGCCAGTGCCCCTCCCTTTAAAAATCGAACAAAATTGTCTCCAACCAAAGGGCCCAAAGCAAAAAGGTTGGCCTCTTTCACACATTCATAGGTGTATGCGTCGACCTCCACAGGGTTCCCCTTGCACGTTATTGGCCGGCTGGAGTGGCGGCCTAGGTAACACCCTTGTTCCTTCAGAAAGGACAGGTTAGGATGGGAACCGATCAAGACTACAGCTGCGGACAGCTTAAATATTCTCTTCAGTCCCGAGTCGCTCTGAAGAACGCACTTCATGTCTGACTTAAAGGAGAGCACACGGTGCTCAGGAAAGCTGGTGTACTCAGACACGGCATCCGAGTCTGCGGAGTGTGTCTGAGTGCACATCATGTCGTAGACTTTGTGGTACTCAGGATACAGCTTCTGGGGAAGCTGTTTGAAAATTAAGCTTGGGTCAGTTACTCGTCTGCGGAAGACGTGGATCACAGGGATGTTGTTGTTGTAGGCACACAGCACCGCGTCAGCCGCGGTGAGGCCGGAGCCCACAATCAGCACCGGGTCCACTCTGCCGCACAGCTCCCCTCTGTTCACAGCAGCTCCGAACTCGGGCAGTGAGTGGAACACAAAGGGAAGCTCTTCCCCCTCGACTTCCAGGTGGGCAGGAGAATCCAAGGTTCCAGTTGCAAGAGCTACATTCTCAGCGAAGAGGCAAAAGGGAACATGAGAACCACCTGCTATTCGCTGATAGCCTCTGATTTCCCAGTTTCTCTTGATAAATTTTGACTTCTGGTTCTGTAAACGCTTTGTTGAAATATCTCTGTCTTGACTACCATTATCTCCTTGGTCTCTGTAGAGTCTCGATACAGAGGTTATGTAAGTATTCTCTCTGAAATTCTTCTGAAGACCCATGACGTTCACATAGTGTTTATAGTAGCGAGCTATTTCCTCTGGCATAACACGGTCCCCCTTTAAGTTCCTGTAGAAGAAAAGGAGAAATGACCTATGAGGAGAGCACTTTCTGCTTCAGGTTACCGTCTGAGCTAGGAAGCTTCTACATCTTCGTTCTTCCAACCTTGCACTAGCTGATAATTTCCCTCATGCTTTATAGAACACTGCTCTCATTTTCTTACCCTAGTCAGAAGGGCAGTCATTTGTTCGGGAATATTATTTTCAGGTGTGTGACTTTTGTTTATGCTGCATTTGTTTAACTCTGTGAAGCTGTGGTTCTCTGCCTGTCTAAAACACCTGATGGTCTGATAAAGAGCTGAACGGCCAATAGGAAGGCAGGAAAAGGATGGGCGGGGCTGGCAGACAGAGAGAATAAACTGAAGGAGAAATCTGAAAGGAGAGCATCAGGGCGGCCACCCAGCTCCATACAACAAGCCACAAAGAAAGACAACAGCCCGGAGGGAAAAGGTAGACGGCATCATTTAAGTTAAGAAAAGCTGGCCAGAAACAAGCCGAACTGAGCCAGTGAGTTTATAGCTAAGAATAAGCCTCCATGTGTGATTTATTTGGGAGCTGGGTGGCGGACCCCCAAAAAGTCAAAAGAATAAAATGACACACTACAGTCATCAACAAAACACATAACAAATGCGAATAAGGAGATGGGTAAAGGGATCACTGCTGGGGAAGGACACAGACCAGTCTAGTCACTAGTCTAGGGAAATCTGTATGGAGATTGTTCATGACACTGTTACACCACCCCTGGGTATGTATGTACCCACAGGGCTTCACGTCAACACAGCACAGAGGTATTTTCCCATCAGCACTGATTGCATCACTAGTCACAGCCCAAAGCTTTGGAACCAACCTAAGAGTCCAGCACAGAAACCAGGTAAAGGAAACAGCACATAAGACCAATGGCTTACCCCTGCCCCCGACATAAAAGGGTAGTCAGACAACAGGAAAATAGATAGACACAATAGAGATAGGTGGATTAGGCTAATCTCAGAAGTGCAAGTGTGTTCTCTCATTTGTGGTTCCTAGATTCTACATAGTACATAGACCATACACGCATGTGTCTATGACGAGGAAATAAGCCAACTGTCTAGAGATCAAAGGAAGCAAGTGAGGAGCGGGCTGCTTGACAAACTTTCAGGTAATAAACGGATTAACATGTAGATATTTGAAAAGCTAGCCTATTTTATCTTACAACTGCATTATTAACAAATCACTGTGCAGGGAGCCAGACAGATGACGTAGCAGCTAACAGTGCCTGGTTAGGAACCAGCACAAAGCTGGGTACAGTGCACACACTTCAGTCCTCTGTGTAATTCAGATTGATAAGTGCTTCTGGTTAGAAAAAAAGCAAATACCTTTCCCTTTTGCTACTCATTTTAACCAATCTAAGAGTACATTGATCAATTTCACTTGCTTATCAAATGAATTCAAACTTGACTGACTTTAAGTTTTCACCCTTTACATACTTCCACTTTAAACAGCCTAAAGTGAATGTTTAAAGATTTAACTTTTGCTCCATTTATTGATCTTCTCTGTGTTTCTCCTTCGTGTATCTATGTGCACCAAATATATGCCTGGTGCACATGAGTGTCAGGAGGGCCTCAGATTCCCAGTAACTGGAGTAACAGATGGCTGTGAGCCACCATGCGTTGGGAACTGGACCTGGGTCCTCCGTAAAAACAGCAAATGCTCTCAATCACTGAGCCACCTCTCCAGTCCCTGATGATTTAGTCTTCATTAAATTCATCATTATCTAGATCTTAAATCTTTTAAAATTAAGGAAAATTTCTACAAGTTAAACATGTTGGGTACCTAACAGGAAGTCAGGTCCTCAAACTTTACATCTCTATTCTAACAAACATCAAGTAAATTCCCACTTTAACATACTTCAATTAGTAAAATTAGATTCTCTGCATTCGTAGTTCATATCTGGTTTATCCATGTACCTGGAAATGATAGAGCTTTCTACTTTCTTCTTTTGAATTTTATGTTCTTTCCCCCCAAATGAATAAGACTTGTATTCTTTTATGAAGAAATTTCTCAGTCCTCCTTAAAAGTATTTATAATTAAATATTTACCTTCATGTTCTAGTAGCCAACCACACCATGTTTTAGTTTATCATTCTAAATGATCAGTCATACACTACTCTTTACTCTTCAGAAACAAACACCCTGCTGAGGATTTCATCCTGGCAGAGGCAGACAGATCTCTCTCTGTGAGTTCTAGGCTAGTCTGGTCTACATGGTGAGTTCCAAGACAGTCAAGGCTATATAGAGAGTCTCTGTCTCAAAACACTAAACCAAAACAAAACAAAAGCACTTTACCTTATGTACACATTAAATATAAATAAACAGATATTCATTAAAAACCTGACACAAGTTTGGGAAATAATACATAAGTAGATGCATAGGCAGAAATAGTCTGTAGGTAGAAAATAACAGTGATTAAATAAGAAAGATAAATTCTGATGAGCAAGGTGACAGGAAAGCCCTTGTAAACAGTTCTTTACGTACACATGGCTTATAGCATCCTCCTAGCTCAGCATCACAAAAGGACTTTTACTGAACAAGGATATTCTGACTTATCTAACACAGGATGCAGATAGTGCGTCCCCTTTTCCTCACACATCAAGGAACTCTAGTATAGCTCGATCTTTACCTTCGTTTGCTTGACATCCAATCTTTAAATTTAAGTCCAGGTAGCTCCATCCAACTTCCAAAGCTGATTGTCAGCATAGACCCTTCCATATTCTAGTTTGAAAGTACAGATAAAGAAAAGCAATATTACCTTCTGAAAACAAATATATCTTATTTATACACAAATTCAGGCCATGTAAAGTGTGTTCCCAAGAGTCCAAAGGAAGAGTGGCAAACAAGCACTATTGCTTCCAGACATAAACAATAACAGTCAATGATAGAAAAGCAGGCACACCTCGAGTTAATCCTATTAACGGAATTAATCATTTTCAGAAATAAAAGCACCTTATGTTTTCACATTTATACTTCCTCTAAACTTTCACTCTAATAAGACCTTCATATATTCTCACCATTTGGTACTACTTGTAGCATATATTTATGAAATAACAGCACTAGCTTTGGTCTATGATCAGAATAATTAAGATATATGTGTTAAAGAATAAATCAGCGTTTTTATTTTTTAAACAAAAAAAATGTTCACTAATTTCCAAAATTTTATTTTTTCATTTTGGAATTTTTTATAGATTTTTTTTCTTTTTAATTAGACCGCTTTTCTCTATCAATTATAATTTTGAAATCTGAACTAAGCTGGATATAATATAATCACTCTAAAAATAGAAAAATAATCAGTGGTTGCCTAAGAAACAGCCTCAACTCAGCACTGGGTTAGTCATCATCAAGAAGTAAACCTCTCAAGCTTCCTCCACCTACTTCTGCTTTGCTCGAAACAAAGCAGAAAAGCCAAGGGCCAAGATACCTACCCAGTCACCATTAGGCCCCTTCAGCTCTTGGGGACAGAGGCTCCGTTCTCACAACTTCCCATTTCTACACAGTCTAACATGGAGAATGGGCACATTATAATACATTTTATTCAGTCACATGTATAATTTTTGACACAGGGTCTCACGTATCTGGTTTATTTATGTATTTTTTAGAAAGACAATAATACATATAATGGTTTGTATTTATGTGATGAGTGACCTGTCCACACACACCAGAAGAGGGCACCAGATCCCACTACAGATGGTAGTGAGCCACCATGTGGGTGATAGGACCTCTAAGAGAGCAGCCAGTGCTCTTCTCAGCCACTGAGCTACTTCTCCAGCCCCTATCTATGCATGGTCTCATATACACCCGTCTGGCCTTGAATCCTATGTAATGTATACACCTGCTGCCACCGGGATGACAGTGTTCTCATGAGGCAGAAGTGACAGAAGCACTGGTTCTTCTTCAAAGATGCAATGCATTCTGGGGAGTGTACGTGAGAAAAGGAGATGAAGCCTAATAATGAAAAGGACCACCAATTCCTTCAAGAAACTGAGCCCTGTGTGAGAAGCGTTGGACTCTGCCAGGCTGAGTCACAGTTTTACATTTCTAAAAAAAGTCGGTCCCTGCACAGCCTCTTAGATGAGCTCGATGCTTGTGGTATCTTCTACTTAGTGCATGTGTACCTGCATAGCCGCCCCGGGTAATGCTGTGCCTCTAACCATGTTAGTCTATCCTGACTGTGACTTATGGCGATCACTAGTGCCCTGACACAGGGGTCAACACAAATGTACATACGGACTGAGGCTTCAGCCCAGCTGACAGTCCTTGCTCAGCATACACACAGCTGTGCTGTCCCGGCCCCTCATGAACTGGGCATGCTGGGACACACCTGGAATTCCAACACTTGGGAGTTAAGGTAGAAAAAGAAGACGTTCAAAGTCGTCTTTGCGTCCCTGGGAGTTTAAGGCCAGCCTCGCCTGACATATCTATTTATCTGCGGATACCAAGCATGAACAAGTTTCCCTGCCTGGCAGCTTGCGGGCAGATTTTCACACATGACTGACTTGGAGATTTCAACACATCTTCAGCAAACAGCAACATTTCAGGAGCCAGAGCAGCAGCACAGGACGAATGGTGAAGGTGAAGGAGAACTGGTGTCCCTGTGGGGGTCTGAATGAAAATGGCCTCTACTGGCTCATACGTGTGCATGCTTACTAGCCCGCTGGCTTAATCATTTGGAAGGATTGGGTGTGGCCCTGTTGGAGGAGGCTTCACAAGCACCTGCTGGGCCCAATGTTACTCTCGCTGCCTGCTACCTGTGGATACCGATGAAGCTCTCAGCTATTTCTCCAGCATTATGCCACCCCGAATGCTGCCACGCTCCCCGTGATCATAATGTACCAAAGTACTGAAACTGTAAGCAAGTCCTCAGTTAAGTGTTTTCTTCTATAAGAGTTGCCTTGGTCATTCGTCTCTTCACAGCAGTGGAACACTAAATCACGAAATGGGCTTCAAGCCAGGCTTTACAGGTTATGGACCTGTGAGAAATGTCTTGTTCTAATTAAACCTTCATTTACAGTATTTTTCATTTAAATCTTGAAAATACATGGAAATAGTTGCTGGGGACACAGCTCAGTGGTTAAAAACACAGGTTGTTCTTCCAGAGGACCAAGGTGTGATTCCCAGCACCCACAAGGCAGCTCCCAACCATCTGTAACTCCAGTTCCAGAGGCTCAGACATCCTCTTCTAACTTCCGTGGGCATCCAGCACCTTCATGGTTGTACAAGGACATACATGCAGACAAAACACTCACACTAATAAAATAAATTGTATCTTTTTAAGAAAAAAAAAATACATGGAAGTAATAGACACTGGTTTTCAAAAACCCTGCGAAGTTTTTCTAAGCTCTAAATTAAAAGAAATTTACTTTATTATGAAAAGTGTCCTCTTATGTTTTGGTGTGGGAGGGTGGTTATTCAAGACAGGGATTCTCTGTATAACAGCCCTAGCTGTCCTCTAACTAGTTCTATAGACCAGGCTATCCTCAAAACTCACAGAGATCAGTAGCCTCTGCCTCCCAAGTGTAGGGATTAAAGGCGAACACCACCACCAACTGGCTAATTTTTTTCTATACGATTTATACAAGGTAGTATATAGATACACTCTAAGACTATATCATTAAGAAAAACCTGGCTTAACTACCTATAATTAGTATATGCTAAAGACTCAAGTTGGATGCCTGATATGATGGTGCGCACCTTTAATTCCAGCAATTGGGAGGCAGAGGCAGGTAGACTCTAAATTTGAGACTAGCCTAATCTACAGAGTGAGTTCTAGGACAGTCTGGGATATTCACAGAAACCCTGTCTTGGAAAAAAACCAAAACAAACAAAAACCAAGTTGGTTTTATTAAGGCAAAATATAACAAATACTTCACCCTACACTAACAGGTGAATGTCATACTTACATGCCACGCCCCACCAGGCGGGCCCTTCCCAAGAACTAAGTGAGGGATATACTGATGCTGCTCCAGTTTCCAGTGTAGAACAGATGGGTAATCATACCCAAAGTCAGCATCTGGGTGAAGAAGTGTGTCAAAAAGCACTGCCACGGGATTGGACGACCGGCCCTCCAGACCCTCAGATAGGTACTCTAAGTCCTAAATGGGAATGGGAAGAGAGAAAGGGGAGCCGAGAAAGCCAGGACCGTTATGTTAATAAGGACTTCAACTCAACAGTTTCCAGAGAGAGAGCGCATTCATAATAGATTGCTTGGCAAAATAAATGTAGGCAACATTTAGATTTAAAACGAAACTTTAAAAAAAGCCTTGTAAGAGCTGAGGACACCATGGCGTAGGAATTGTCGGTAGGATGAGAAAGGCAGCGCTTCCCCGACTGATTTCAGCGCGGAGAACGTGTCAGACCCTCACCAGCAGGCTACAAAGATGGCTCAGTCAGGAAAGCACTTCTTCGGGCCTGAGTCCTTTCACTAGAACCCACATTTGAAAGTCAGGCATGGTGGACCATGCTCCTAATTACAGCACAGTGGAGGGGCCATGGAAGACTTCTCTCACTCACTGGCTATGCAGCCTAGCCTACTAGGTGAGATTAAGGCCTACTAGGTGAGATTAAGGCCTACGAGAGACCTCACTTCGAAAAATATGGTGGGCAGTCGGAGAATTAACACGCAAAGTTAATTTGTGGCCTACATGAGGGCACGCGCTCACTCTCTCACATAAACCTGCAGCCACAAGTCACATAAAATTTTTAAAAATTCCACTAGGAAATAATTTGGAAATTTTTGCTCAAATATTCAATATAATTTAGATATGACATCAGAATATATTTATAAAGCTAAAATAAATAGCATTATTTAGAATGAAGGATTTACAACAAAGAAATATACATAAATAAAGCTAATCTTTCAGCATTAAACATCTTTTAGAACTGATGCAGCAAACAATACCTGGTCAACAATGGAGAGATGCCTTGCTTCCTCTAGCTTACTGTGTAAGATTGAGTTTGGATGCATCGCTTCCGGTGATAAATACGGTCTGTACCCTGACAACATATATGACAGGCATATTCCTGAAGGTCCATTTCCTGTTTTAAAAAAAGGAAAATGACATAAGTTGATCCTCTTATTGCCTGGCGTCTCCCCTCACCTGTTCCTCCTTCTCCAATCAACTAAAACCAGGCACTCACACACTTCTGACCTCTGTCTTCTGTCTGTCTGTCTTTCAGTATCTCGTCTACTTAAGGCTTCAACTCTGTGTTACTGACTTCCAAAATTAGTTCTCTTGGATGACCTGTTCTTGAGAAATATACATTTTATAGGCTACTTCTTTATTACAACTGATGTGGAATTGGTCTATGGGCAGGAGAGACGGCTCAGCAGGGTAAGGCTCTTGCCACCCTTAACAATCTTAATTAAATCTCTGGAACTCACACAGTGGAAGGAAAAATCAATTCTTGTAAGTTGTACTGTGGGCATACATGCAGGATATGCAGGCACACATACATTTAAAAAGAGAGATGGAAGACATTTAAAAAAAATCAGGAAAATTCATCAGGTAATACCCACAAATACAAGAAAAGCCATTTGACTAAACATAGCATTGCATTTGGGAGTTGAAAAAATATAGTAAATTTGAAAGAGGCAAACTTCAACGTGACACAGATCTTGTTAAAACAAAACTTAAAAAAACCAGATACTCATCACCATAATTGATGGTGTTGAAGGGATGAAATAAAAGATACAAAGACTGGGGAAAAGAAGTAAAAACAAAATACTGAAAATACTGTTTGCAAATGACATGATTATCTATATAGAAAATCCCAGGAACTGACCTCTCAAGACCCCAGAACAAGTTACAGCCATGACTGAAGAACACAAGTCAATACACAAAAGTCAAACACTCTTACACCAATGAAGAACGGAATTTGAAATAAAAAAAAAAACTATCGCTTACAACTACATCAAAAGAGAACCATTTTAGCATAATTGTAACAAAATATGCGTAAGAGCTACATAAAGAACGCCACAAAATTTTGACTAAAGAAATAATAATTTTAAAAGGGCCTAAATAGATGATAAGTTATTCTATGTTCATAGAAAGGAAGCCTCAAAATTACTGTATATTGTTAACCTGATCTGTAGACTCAATGCAATTTCAATAAACAACTCATTAACGATAAACTTACTTAAATATGTATTCTAAAACACTTTAGAAAGGCAATGGTTCAGAATAGCCACCACAATGCTATCTTGAGGTAAGTCTTGTCTGACTTCCTCAAGTTTGAGCACTAGATGAAAATATAAATAGCAGGTAATTAAATGAATATAATAATCAAAGTTTCAAAAGTCTGAATTATTGAACACCTTAACTGTAATAGTCGTAGGTCCTATCCGTTGAGGTCAGGAGTGAATACTTTAGGTAATCATAAATGTCGCCGCAGAGCACGACAGTCACTGCAAACAGCACGACTTCCGGACTAACAGCTGCCGTTCAGTTCACGTCCACAGGTGTCTGACCCGTACCACAGAGCTACACGGCTGAACCCCTCCACGGAACTCTAGTAACACTGGTCACCATTAACTGCTACTACCGGTAACTCAACAGAAAGCTACTGCGTTCCAGCATGGATTCTATCATATAAGTCAATGCTTCTCCAAAGACTTGGTGATGGTTATTTTAACAAATCAGGCAGTTTAATACTTTATAATCCTGTACTCAATTATCTGTCTCCATTTCACAGAAGCATCTCCTTATATTTTTGTTCTTTTAAGATATTTATTAATTGCCACATGTTGGTTGTACGTATTTGTGAGGCACAGTGTAGCGTTTTAATGCATGTCTACAATGTAGATCAGACTAACACATCACTTCAGACGTACACCACTGTTTATGGCAGGAATATGCAAACCTCTACTATGTCAAGGCGGGGAGCTTCTTCACTACAATGTTAGAACATACACACCTTAGAATTCTACAAGCCATAAAAGTAGTAACTAGCTTTAAGAAATGAAATACAGTAACTTACCAACTATAACCACAGGTAAAGTCACTGATGAATCTTCGAGTAAAGAAGTTTCTTCAACCAATGGCATCCCTTTAGCTTTTGGCCCCAAATTATCACCAAAATATTGCACTAAGGAATTGTAAATCTCTCCTTCAGTTTCAGTATCACTATAGTCTCTTTAAAAAAAAAAAAGTAAAATTATAGTTAATTTAAGTTTTATAAAATCCAATTTTTTCTCATAGTTTACTTAGACAATAAAATATCCATCAGTTACATAATGCTTTCCATAGTACAACATTTCAGGTTCACGAGTCTGAAGTAGCCATTTAGCTCATATTAATATCTTGAAGCAAGTTAACTACTGAGTAAGCTTTTCTCCACGCTAGGGAAATAGCTTAGTTTAAAGCACCTGGCTGCACCAGGCCCTGAGTTCAGTCACCAGAAACCACATAAAAAGGCTAACCACTGTGTCCAGTGCCTGGGGCTCACTGGCCAGCCAGTCTAGTCCGGTTGGACAGCGCCAGGCCAGTGGATGAGCCCATTGAGAAAAAAATTAATTGTTTCAGACAGACAGACAGACAGATAGACAGACACAGACACACAGAGAGGGAGAGGGAGGGGGAGCGAGAGCTTCTACCAACCACACAGAATTATATCTGAGATTTTGCCATTTTGGGGGATGCCGAGGAGGGGCTAGCTTGCCCTCTACTTTTTTTTCCTCAGCCAGGCACACAACTTTAATTCAAACCTTGGGAGGCAGAGGCAAGAAAATTTCTGAATTTAAGGCCAGACTGGTCTACTGAGCAAGTTCCAGGACAGCCAAGGTTACACAGATAAACCTGTAAGGCAGAACTAGTCATAGATTTTTTTAAAAATTATTTTTATTTCGTGTGCATTGGTGTTTTGCCTGCATTTGTGTCTGTGTGAGGGTGTCAGATCCCCTGAACTGGAGGTACAGACAGTTGTGGGCTGCAATGTGGTGCTGAGAACTGAACCCGGGTCCTCTGGAAGAGCAGCCAGTTCTCTTAGCAGCTGAGTTACCACTCCAGCCCTAGTCACGGATGCTTTAAGGAAAGATTATTACACAAAAGTGGGCCTTTTGGCAAAAGAAGTGAGGTCTACACATTTTCAAGTAGGAAAGACCTTAACGTTGTCTTCTAATCCCTATTTTCCAACTGCCTCTCTAGAAACTAGTTTTAATATTCTGACATGTTCATTCAATAAATAAACTCAGTTTTTTAGGTTACTTCACAGTAGAATCATCAAATTACTTTCCATACTTAGCAACAATTATGTCTGGAAGGGTTAATACACACTATCTGTGTCATTATGACTTTCTAAATGATGGATGTTATTTCGCAGGACTAAGGTGAAATTGTTCATCCTAGACCCTAGCCTGGCTACACACCAACTTAGGCAGCAGGATGGTTCTACTTGCCCACTTAGAGACTCCTTGTAAGCCCTGCCCCTGGAGTCTTCCAGCCAATAAGCTCAGGCTCCATCCTAACACTACTCTGGCCTCCCTGCCTCATCCCTTGAGGGGCCTACCAACTAGAGTGGTCAGGCCTCTGTCTGAGGAGCTCCAAAGGTCAATCCCACCTCTCAACTAGCTGTGTTCCCAGCCCCTCATGGCAGGACAGTGGTCAGGCACAGCTGGGGGGAGGGAGAAGCAAGAACAAATCAAAAAACTCCTCTAATCCCAGGCCATCCTGGAAGTTGGTGTGTTGCCCACCAACCCTGTATAAACTCAGGCACACTTCTGTGTTTTCCCTCCCAATAAATGTCCTGTGTGAGGTTTGTTGTGTCATGTGACTCTGTGGGTATTCCTTGGCTCCTGACAGCCAGGATTCCTTTTCCTTCAGAGCTGGAACACTGGCACTGGGGAAGCCTTTCCCCTCCCTGAGAACTAGAAGGCTGATAAACGGAGAGGATTCCAGGCAGGACTTTTCACCTCCCCTATGACCTTCAGGGACTACACCCTAACTGTGGTACCTAATCTCTATTGTGACTCTGACTGGATCTCAGCAATTTTTCTTGATCAGATTATTTGAAGCATGAAGACCCACGTAAATGTGGGCCACACCTTCTAGTTGGAGTCCAGATAAATGGACGGGAAGGAAACCTGCTTTTCAGCCTGCTTGGCAAGTTCACCTACTATCTGGGTGCCACAGCATTCCTCCACTGATGTTAGAACCAGCTCTTTGGGGGTCCAATACAGTAGCTCTCAGGAGTCCTCCAGGACTGAAGTGCCACAATGAGACTGCTGAGTCATCCAGCCTCATGGCCTCAGCAGCTACCAGATTCTCCACTGATCCCAACCAGTCTGAAACAGCCACGGTTGACTTCCTGGACCATGTAAGTCAATCTACTAAGTACCCTTTAATATTCCCATTCCACCAGTTCTGTCCCTTCAGAATTTGCCCAGGTTAGTACAAATTATTAAATATAATAAGCTTCCCTGAGTTCTAAAAAGAAAAGGCTGCCCCTAAACACTTATAGTCCTCTTTTTTAAAGACTGAGAATATTTTACTGAAAACCCATCAGTGAAACAGACGGCTTGGGTCTATGACAAACTGTTACTCATGTCTAAAGCATAAATCAGTAACTATACGAAAGCGCACATTGCCACAAACAAAATTAACTAACCAGACCACAGCTTTCTATGTCGGATCAGAACAAATGTCCCTGTAAAGCTGCACCTTTGTGACATTTAATTTAGCATTATTCTCTTCTTCAACCTCTCCTTCAGCAGAATCCACACCAACTTCCTCATAATCTTTCTCTAAGGCAGCCACGTCTTCACAGGCCTCAGAGAACTCCACATCCTCCATGCCCTCACGTACATACCAGTGCACAGAGACATGCTTGGCACACATCAGAGTAAACCTGTGATTCAGGCATGCCTCAGTGATGGCTGTGGTGTTGCTCAGCATGCACACAGCTCTCTGGACTTAAAAGGTCTCCACCGGGCACCGCAGAGGGAGGGTGGTAGTTAATGCCCACCCTGAAGCCAGAGGGGTACCAGTCCACACACTAAACGGTACGCTTGGTTCTGATGAGGGCCATGACAGCACTGGCATCTTTGAGACAGCACCACGGCACAGCAGGCAGATGACAGAATAGGTGGCCAGAGGGATGTGGATTGGAGGGTAAGTAACCAGGTTGTTACAGAATTCTGTCACGTCAACATTGAGGGCCCTATCAAGTCTGAGGCAAGTGATGGAAGACAATGTGTAACCTACTAAGTTCTCTAGGTTAGTGGAGGCTGTTGCTGCTTGTTTTACAGGACATGTGTGCTCAAGTTCAGGACTATGAACACTGTTCATCTGTACTTGGATTTCCAACTTGATGAATAGTCTATTGAAGGCAAACTATTTTGAGGTTTTTTTGTTTTGTTCTGTTTTTTTAATTCACTGTTCCTTTATTCAGGACACCAATAAAATTGCAAATTTTGTAAAATTACATTTAGGAACCAGTAAAGAACAGCATCTTGCATGCATGCAAAAATGTTACCACACTGTCGGACATTAAAGATCATTTGCTATAACTTTGGAAGCCTTCTACTTTTAGCTTTTGAAACACTTCGGTCCAAAGTTTCTAAACGAGATAGTATAGGTATAATATTTGGTAATAAAAAGACTTTTACTCAATCACAGCAATGCTTTTCTAAACAACCAAATACAAATGAAACGCCTTTGCGCCTCAATTCTAAGGGAATTGGAATCACTCGTCTTAAGTTTTATCAAACTGACACTACCAGACTAAAAAAAGGTTCTCACGTGCCAAATAAAAGTAATCTCACATTTTATTTTCCAGAATAGAAATGTGAAGCTTTTCCCCTTGAAAAATTCACATGACATTCTATCACAAGGCCTATTAATGCAGACTCTGGAGAAACCCCAAATGTAATTGTAATCAAAAAATGGTTCAAAAAGCTGCATCAAAGACAGCATCTGTGCTGCAGATGTTAACCCAACCCTTACTTCACTAGTAAGGCCCTGCATTTCATCCCTATCAACACAAAAATAAATGAATGAAATACACAAGACTAGAAACCTTCCTGAAGGACCTGGCAACCAATAAAAAAAACAAAAACAAAAAAACAAAAACAAAAACAAAAACAAAAAAAAACAATCCTGGCCCTAGCTGAAGTATTTTTAAAAGGATACATTTATCAGTGATAATGTACTGGGCATGCTTTCTTCTCTCTCAACACCAAAATGTAGCAAAGACTTTTCACTCCCTCACCTAAGTTTCTTTTCACAGAGAAAAGCATATGGTATTTACCACATAGCAACAAGAGTGTGAATTCCAAGCTTTCTCCCTACAGTTCAACAGTATGCCAAAGGTGCCAGCAGGCTTTCAGAGGGGTATGTTCTAAAAAGAATGCAGTTTCCCAAGGGGTTTCAAATCTTCACTCCAGCCTCTTTCTACAACACTCAGAGTGAATCCGTTGTTACAATCTGTCTAGACGTTATCCATCCAGCAGCCTGTGACAAGAGACTTCTAGGATCCAGAATTTAAAGTCTCAACACAAACTAAGTTGGGCAGGCCTAGCTTGCTGCATTTATAGCAGGTGTCTGTGCTTTCTCTGCCCCTCACTGCCCTTTTGCAACCTCGTCTATGAATGCTATTAAATACACACTGCATGTATCTATATTAAATAATAATCTCTGTGATTTGTGTTGATGACAGACACAAATACTGTGACTTGTGGCTCATATTTGTAAAGAAGGAAAAGTTAGTATTCTTAGAGGTTACTGATATTAATATCCTTTCCACCCAAGTTAATGGTTCACCTAAATTCTATGAGCTTCTATTAAACAACTCTTTTTTTTTTTTTTTTTTTTTTTTTTGGTTTTTCGAGACAGGGTTTAGAGCCTGTCCTGGAACTAGCTCTTGTAAACCTGGCTGGCCTCAAACTCACAGAGATCCGCCTGACTCTATGTTCCGAGTGCTGGGATTAAAGGCATGTGCTACCACCACCCAGTATTATTAAAGAACTCTTAATCAGTTTTTTTGCAAAACAAACAAAACCCAAGTGTTACACGTCCTTATTCTGTTACATCCATCCATACATGTAAAACCGGGTCTTAAAGTCCTTACTAAACATAACATTTTCCCCCCACTGTTAATACAGAGTTTCTAGTACTTTTGATCTTTTTTGTAATTCTCTGACGTGTTGTTCAATTGTACCGGATCTAGAACACACACACACACACACACACACACACACACACACACACACACACACGTTCATTCATATTTAAAACTATTCTTCTCACCTTGAGAAACTTTCATCATAATTTGAATATAAAACTGTCACTTTCTAGTTGTCTCCACCCTAACACGGTTACATCTTAGCCACAATCCCTTGTCACTACATGACACATCCTTCTCCACTTCCCTTCGAGCCAGTAACTTTTATGGTTCCTCAATTTTTAAAAGATAAAAACGTAAAAGAGGCTCCCCACGGATTTTCACATTTACCATCTTCATGTAACCGACTCGTCACGGGCCTAGCCACTCCCGCGGTCCGGGGACAAGAAGAGAGGGGACAAGAAAAGAGTGGGGTCCCCGGAGCTCCGAGCAGCGCCGGCCCAGCGGGCGGCGGCCGAGAAGCACACGCGGGCGACGGAGCGGGCTCCGACCCGTCCCGGGGCGTCCGGGGCTGGGGAAAGGAAGTCACCTGAGATGCCCAGCCAGGGAGCAGCGGCAGCACCACACGGGCATGGAGAGCGGCGGCGGTCCTCCGGGCGTCCTGCACCGCGGCTCAGCGGCGCGGGAAGTCCGTCCCCGCACGGCCGCTTCCGCTCCTCCCGGCCGGCGGCAGGGGCGGCGCAGCGGGGAGGGGCGGGGCCGGGCGCGCGTCGGCGACGCGCGGGTCCGCCCAACAGGGCGAGAACGCCGATTGGTGGAGCCGCGGCGAGGGGCGGGCCCACGGAGGGAGACGCGCAGGGCCGTGGCGCTGCGGTCCGGGTCAGCGCGAGGCCTATGCTCGCACCTGGACTAGAGCGGGCGCTGGGTATCCGCGCCCTGGGGGCTTCTCCCTCCGGCTGCAGCCGGCGAAAGCCCCGCCACGAACACCCACCTGAGCCCACGGCCTCGCATCGCGGGCACCCCGAAAGCCGAGCCAACCACGGGTGCTCCAGCCGGCCGCTCGCCCGGCGCTACTCCTGGCCGCGTTCAGCCTCCCTCCTTAAAGAGCGCGGCCCCCACGATCAGGGTGGGGAAGGCCTCGGCCCTGCAGAGATGTTTGGGGAAAGGGGCAGGGCCAGGAAGTGTTTTGAGTTCTCCCAGGTGTCTGCGATTCTATTGGCAGGCAGGAAAATTCTGGATCGGGCTTGCATTCTGTTTGGTATTTCTCCAAAGTTGAGAGGTGGGGGTGGACACCGTAGAAGCAATTGACTACCTGCTATTCTACACACAGAGGCCGGTCCTCCTCCCAGGAAGTCCTGATTGTTTGGGACAAATAAAACACGCCCGTGTTTCTGTCTTTGAAAGAAGCACTCTTTTAAGTTTTTCAAAATGTTGGAGTCTGGTTTTTTTTAAGCAAATCAACCTGGCAGGATGCAGTGACCCACACCTTTAATCCCAGCACTGGGGAGGCAGAGGCAGGTGAATCTCCGTGAGTTCAAGTCTAGCGTGGTCTACACAGGGCAGCCAGGGCTTTATGAGAGACCCTGCCTCATAAAAGAAAAAGAAAGAACTCAGCCTGCAGTGTATTCACCAGTTTTTTTGAACTATGTTCTTCTCTTTGAAATAATAGCAATATGGCAGTTCATTTTATTTTTAATGTATTGCCAGTGGTGAAGGAGGATTTCTGGAAGGAAGCTAGCTGTGTCTGCAGAGACTGACTATAACTGCTATAGAGTGGAAAGCTGGGAGTGCTGCAGGGCCAGAGGCTCATCACCTGATCTTGGGCTAGTTCTAGCGTAGCAGAATAGCCATTGACTTGACGCCTTTGGGTGTGTACTAAAAACCTTGTAACTAGGAGATAAAGTACCTTTCGGAACCTATAAACATAGCAGACCACTGACTTTCACCAGTCCAAAGCTAAGAATGCGGTTAGATAGCATCCTGAGACTACAGTAAAGCTTCCTGCATCTTGGCCAGCCTGCCTGTCGGTCTGATGTACTTTAGTAAAATATGCCAATGTATTTTAAACGTGCCTTGATTTCTTTGTTCTGTAAAACATCATGAAACTGTTTCATGTTGAACCATGAAACTTGAGGGCGTTTAAATCTGTGTTCCCAGGCCATGGTCACTCATAGTAGCTCCAGAATAATTCCTCGTGTGCCCTTTAAGAGGACAGCTGTGTTTTTTGCATCAAAAGTGTGACACATAAGATTACACTTCTAATATTCATGCCATTGTCTTTTTATACATTTTTCCTTTATGGCTTCGTTTTTAAATTGTAGCATTTTTTGTTTTTCAATAGTTGCAGAAAAAATAAAGTGGATACATCAGATTTCAAGTTTACTTTGGTTTGTATTTAATGTATTTTTAACGAATATTTTTAATCATGGCTGTACAGGATATGTGGGTAAGGAATGAGTTCATGAGTTCAGGAGCATACAGAAGCCATAAAAGAGTGTGGAACTCCACTAAAGTCGAAGTGATTGGCATTTGGGAGCTGGCCAGTCCAGTCCATGCTGAGAGCCCAACTCCTGCCCTAAAGTTCTTAATGACTGAGCCATCTCTCCAGCCCCTATCGTTCTGAATGTGTCAGAATTGTGAGAAAACAAATTCCTATTGTTTATGCCTTTTAATGTGTGGTATTATAGAATGCCAGTGGGAGCCAAGATAGTACGTTTTTGCACTTTCTACAAACAAGTATTTTAATCATTCAAAACACACAGTTGTGTTCTGTAGACTCTGGACAACTGGCAGTGGACCATTTCAGAAAAGCCAGTAATTTGACCACAGAATACTCAGAGAGTTCCAGGGAAGATTCTAGAAAGGGTATTCTTTTATTAACTTAAAGCCGGAGATGGCTTTCAAATTTGCTGTCATCTAGGGCATTGATTCTTCTTGGTACCAGAAGCAGCTGTGCCTACCTCTGATTGCTGTGGGACAATGGTCTTTCATCCTGTCACTTGTATTATTTTTAATAAAGTACTGATTGGCCAGTAGCCAGGCAGGAAGTAGAGGCATGGCAACAAGAATTCTGGGAAGAGGATGTTTCAGTCTCCAGTCGTGACCCAATCTCAGAGGAAGCAAGATGTGACTGCCCCGCCAAAAAAAGGTACCAAGCCACGTGGCTAACTCAGACAAGAATTGTGGGCTAATGTAAGATATAAGAATCAGTTAATAAGAAGCCTGAGCTAAGGGGCCAAGCCGTTTATAATTAATGTAGACTTCTGTGTGATTCTTTGGGACTTAACGACTGCCGGACAGGGCGGGACAGGAAACCTTGGTCAGCATCTGATGATGCAGGAATTGTCATCTTCTCGGCCTTCCACCCTAGGTAGCAAGCATTGAGAGAACATCCATGATTCCATACAAAACAAGGATAGAAGCTGTGCTGAAGACCAGGTGAGGTTTGGCCCTGCAGTTTGATTTTGGGGGACAGAAATCTCACAGAGGCTTCCCTTTAAGATATTTTGTTAATTTTGCAACAGTCCAGTTCAGCTGCAGAGAATTTACAGAAGAAAAATAATTTGATGCATTATGTTTCATACAGGTTTCTCTAGAGAATCATAAGAGAGCAGAGACCCTAATGTGGGTTGGATTCAGAAAAATCCCCAAGTTACACTGGAAGATCCCATCGCCGTCTGAATGAAAAGCTGTGTGCCCAATCAGAAAGCTGCAGTTGCAGACAGTCTACAGCTATGCCTGACATGTGTTATTTTAATATGTTTTATTCCTTTCTCTGATACAAAGTTAGTGTTGTAGGTCAGACCTTCATTTCTTTGTTCACTGTTGTGCAGCAGAATCTGACTTGTGGTAGAACACACAGATAGCAGCCAAGTGACCTCAGAAGGGCTGAGGTTGGATGTCTTTTGAACTGAATGGAAGGGATGAACAGAAGTTAGGAGAGATACGTATTTTATAGCTTGTGAACTCTATATGGGTGCTGTATGCATTACTATAAGATAAGAGAAAACAAAAACTGAGACACCTCATGCAGCAAAAGATAACAGGTTTTATGTAATTTTTTCAGAAAATGAGAGTAGAAGATTTTGGATGAAATGCATGGTAAGAAAATGTATAAAAAGTAAAAAGCAGGTAGTGGCATATGCTTTTGATCCCAGCACTTGGGAGGCAGAGGCCGGTGGATCTCTGAGAGTTTGATGCCAGCTGGTCCATAGACAGTTCCAGTATGTCAGGGTTTCATATAGAGAGACCCTGTCTCAAAAAAGCAACAACAAAAGAAAAGAAAAAGGGGATACAGTCTGAAGAAGCAGGTAGCCTATTATTGTGCACTGAGCAGACAAATCCATGCATTAAGGTATATTGTGGGATTCAGGAAGAGCAGAATAAGCAAGCATCGACAAGCTCTACAAGGGAGTGAAAACCAGACTAGCAGACAACTTGTAATCAATAGGACAGAGTCTTAGAAGGGAACTCTTTCAAAGTTCCAGGTAATGGCTTGAGCTTGGAGGCCTTCTATCTAGATCAAAAGACTACAAGGATGTAAGGGTGATTGTCTATAATAAAGAGGAGTTCCTCGGTATGTTAGCGCCCTGGAAATATTTGAAGAATCTGCCCTGATAATGCTGCCATAAAAGTAGCCTTTAAAGACAGAAGTAAAACTGCATTTAAAACCAGCTGAGGTGGCTTTGTGACAGAAACGGACAGGGAATGATGTTTGCATAGAGACAAAGTAAACACCCGCCCATTTTCAGATTTACAATTCTTTAAATAAGGAGCTCTTCCTTATCCTCACCGAGCTGGTTGCAAGTGATAAACACTGTAATATAAAAAAAGCATGGAAAATTAGGAGTTTGTGGTACAAAGCTGTCTTGTGAGGTGAGGATAAACTGCCTATAGTTGAAATAAATATGAATTGAAACAGGTTTTAAAGTCACAAATGTAATCAGTGGGAAAACTAACAACAGTGATAGAATTAGGTGTTGTGGGTGGAGAAATTTTGATAGTTTAATGTGTTAAATCTGTGTCGTGAGGTTTAGGCACTAACAATAATCAAGAATTAGCATCATGAGCATATGTTTACAGGTATGAGGGTTTTAAACAGTGGTTGTCCCTAGGTAGCAAGATTGGAAGGTTGGAGAAGGTTGGGTTGGGGAGCCTCTTGTTTTGTTTTATTCCAGTCAGCTCACTTCATCCATGTCACACATTTATCCAGGCACGTGTAGGAAATGGGCTTTTTTGAGGATTGAGACAGAATACTTTTCTATCATAACAATACCAAACCGTATGAGTGGGTACTGGACAGCTCTGTTCTCCAGGTTTGGTGAGCACCTGCTGCCAGCTGTGCTGGTACCCTCCTCCCTTCCTCTTCCATTATCACAATGCCTCTGTACACGTGGTGCTGTGTGTTGCTGGCAGGACCTCACAGAGGGGCAGAAAGCCCCTCACGACGTCTAGTGGAATAGAGTTCCCAGGACTTCTGCGGGTAGGATTTGTGATTCTGGAGCTCTGGGTAGCAGGGAAAGGAGTAGTTCTGATTAGAAGTGAGCAGTTGTTGGGGGCAGGAATGGGAGGAACCAGGTTTGCTCTTGGAGCAGAGCAGTGTTTCTTAACCACGGCTGCACATTAGAACACCAGAGCGTTGCTAACACGCTCTTATGGTTGGGCTGGAGCTCTTCCCCTACTCTGCCTCCTCCACTGCCAATGAAGTTTAAAAGTTTCCATGGGTGCAACCTCAGGCCCATCATTCAAACCACACAATTACGGAACCGTCAGCAATGAGTTGAAAAAACTGTCAAACTGGCCCTCTCTCTTTGAGGGGAGGGGGAGTACCTCTAAATCATCCTGACTAGACTGAGAGTCACTTTGTTAATGGGGTTGGCCTCAAATTTACAGCACTCCCCATTCCTCTGTGTCCCGAGTCCTGGGATGACAGGACCAAGCCGTCATTCCTACCTCAACTTCCCTTTGTTCAAACATTTTCATTCTAATATTTGAATTGAGTAAAAAATCTGAAAAAGAACTTTACTCTTTCCTCCCCCCCCCCCAGACTTATCTTCTTGTTGTTGTTTTGTTTTGTTGCTTTTTGAGGCAGGGTTTTTGTGTATTTTAGGTTGGCACTCAACTCACTAAACTTACTACATAGCTAAAGATGTTAAACTTCTGGTCCTCTGCCTTCGCTTCCCCAGTGCTGGGATTATACACATATGCCACCACTCCTGATTGACACTCCTGATTGACATGGGTTAGTGATCCCACCCAGAGCATTCTACGTGCTAGATGTATGCACATCCAAGCATTCTAACAAATGAGCTGTATGCCCAGTCTCTATGCACATTTTTTTTAGCTTTTCATAGTTATGGCCTAAATAGAAAATGTGTAGCTTTTGTTTTATTGACAAAGTTACTTCTGTTTAAGATCTCTCCTCCCAATGTGCCTTTCCCTGATTTAGGATAGCAGACATCAGCTGTTTTCCATAGTCTCTCATTCCTCTCACGCCTCCCTCAGTTCTCACCAAGCAAGCTCCTAGAATTCTGTGCTGCAGCAGCCGGGCGGTGGTGGTGCACGCCTTTAATCCCAGCACTAGGGAGGCAGAGAAGGTAGATCTTTGTGACTTATAGGCCAACCTGAGCTAGTTCCAGGACAGGCTTCAAAGCTACAGAGAAACCCTGTCTCAAAAAAATCAAAAAAAAACCAAAAGTTCTGTGCTGCCTGTTTCTGACTAACTTAAAGTAAAAAGTAACCCATTTCTACCAATCTATGAATCACCACGAGGCTGTGGCCTACTGGGAAGGTTCTGGCTGGCGGCTGGCAGCTTCCTCCTCTGCCAGCTACATGGTCTTTCCCTGACTCTGCCTATTTTCTCTCTGTATCCCTGTTCAGATTTCCTGCCTCGCTTTACTCTACTAAGCCATTGACCGAAACAGCCTCTTTAATAACCAATGGTAATGAAATATATTCATAGCATACAGAGGGGAATCCCACTTCAACACTCACCCGTTTTACACATACCTAAATCTCCTATCATCTCAATGAGGCTGATCCCATCACCCTGCTTAAAAAGAAATCCTTCCCTCTTTGTTAAAAATGGCACCCACCATGTCGGGCATGGTAGTGCTCACCTGTAATCCTAGAACTCAGGAGGCAGAGGCAGGAGGGTCTCTACAAGTTCCAGGACAGCCTAATGGTCTATACACTGAGTTTCAGGTTAACCAGAGCTGCACAGAGACCCTGCCTCAAAAACACCCCCCATTGCACCCTCGTCTCAGCCATTCTGCCCATTTTTATTGTACCATTTGTAATATAATTTCCATACTTAGATCTATTATGCTCAATATGTTTAAGCCCCTTAGAATATAAACCAGTAAAATGATGGGTCTTCTTCATTTTGTTCATTAATAAACCTTAAATGTCTGAAACACTCAACACTAATGAACCCTCAGTAAGTATTTGTTGAACTTCAGTGACCTCTTAAATAGCATTTGGCTCATTTTCTTCCTAAAAAAAAATGTGTTTAGTCATGTTATATAATATGTGTTTAGAATGTACTAACATTACATGGTTACATAAAATCTTTGTGAGTTTCAAATCTCCCCAGGCAAGTGTTCTGTATCCCAGTGAAGCCTGGATGGCAGTCAGGAGATCTGGCCTTTGATCTCCTTTTGTCTGTTAAGTCTCTACAAAAGTTTAGTCAAGTTATTTTACCACTGTGAACTTCAGTTACATAATATATAAAAGAACAAGATTAACATAAACAAATTCTAATTTAACTTGCTTTTCTATTACATAGTATTTTCTTATCAGTTGTGAGCTTGAAAAAAACTGTTAATATTGAATTTTCCTTTTATTGATTGCTTTTGGTTTTGATACAGGATCTCACTATGTTGTTCAGGTTGAACACAAACTCAGCATTGTAGAGCAAGGTATATTTGGAAAGGGATCCCTATCCTATCTTTCAATCTATAAGCTTCAGAATTCAAATAGATGCCACCAAATAGGGTCATTTAAGAGGACGCTGATGCTATTTTTCCCCTTCCAAGTGTATTTTTCTATTCTGCTCTTCCCGTTTAGGTTTAAAAGGTCAAGCACCCCAGTCCCTGACAGGACTCTCCAGCTCAGCAGTGCAATGATTTTTGATTTCAGCTCCATATGGGACACCTAACAAGGACACTACTTTTGAACATCCACTGCTTTGGAGAAAGAGTGAGGAGCAGGGAGAGAGTGTTTTACTGTGATTAAACTCAGGGTTTCCTGTCTGCTAGGCAAGCACTCTACAACGGATTTACATCTCAACCCTTTCTAACAGCTCTAGTTGGACCTGTGTGTAATCTCAGAACTCCAGAAGTTGAAACAGAAGGATCTGGAACTCAAAACCTACCTCAGCTACAGAGAGTGCGTGGGTGGGCATACTACCCTCGTCCAGAGAGAAATCAAAGGATGTGTGTGTGTGTTCGTGTGTGTTCATGCCTGTGTGTGAATGCATGTGTGCTTGAGTCTGTGTGTTCTTGTGTGAGTGTGGGCATGTGGCTATGTATTTACATGTTTGTACGTGTGTTTGGAGGCCAGAGGATGTATGTTGTCAGGTGTCTTCTGTCACCCCTCTTTTCAAGTTTTGAGACAGTCTCTTGCTAAACCTGCAGCTAACCTGTTGGCCAAGGCTAGCTGTCTGAGGAGGTCGAGATCCAGCATCTCCACCTCTGTAGTTCTGGGTTATACATATGGACCACCATGCCCAGCTCAAATGTGGGTCCTGGTCCTCATGCTTATCCAGCAGACACCGTATTGACTAAGTTATCTCTTGAGGCCCCCAAAACTGTTTAGCTTTTCGCGTTACGTCAGGTCTAACTATGGAGGCATCAGTCACAAAACAATCCCACACCAGTTTGGAATTATGATTAATAAAGGGGTTATTTATTCAAAGGAAAAATCTTACAACCGTCCTAGACATCAGCCCTCTGCATGACCAGGAAAGGAGTCTAGTAGCCGGAAGCGGAGCCGGAAGCAAGGGAGAGAGAGCAGGGCTGAGTTTCTCTGACCTGCCTTAAGCTTGCGGTCTTACTACATCAGCCTCCCAAGAGCTGTGAGTATTGGCAAATTCCTCTAGGCCCACTTTGTTCACTACTGCTTTCTAGTTATTTCCTAAAAACAAAACAAAACAAAACAAAAAACTGCACCTAAGCAGTACACTGTCAAATACCAGGGAACAAATTAATGCCCACCACTATTTATTTGTTTTTAGTATTTTTTTTTTTGGTAAAGTTGTTAACACTTTAAGGCATTTAGTTCCATTATTATATAATTTATGCTTAACACATTTTGTCTTAAGGTAGAAATTATTAATATATTAAGTGCCTTAAAGTCTAACTTGAAATATTGAACTTTTATAATAAGATCACTTTGTTTATGTAATGGTGATATTATGAGATGTTTAGTATTACTGAAATAACTATATTCTCATCTTGGTTCTCAGTCTAATAACAGATCTTTGTAAGTCCAATAAATAAAACTTTCCATCATAAGTAGTTATTTTGCTTTGGGTTATGTACTGGTCCAACATAGTTAACATGATCATTAGATTAACCAATGGCCTATTACACTGCATGGTTTAGCCAAGGGATTCCTTTACAGGACTGTCAAGGCACCAAACTTTAATGTCAATTTACTACCATGGGAAATTCAATAAAAGCTGCCAAGTGTGCAATAAGTGTAGTGTGGTATCCTGAACTTAAAATTAGAGTTTGAAGTAAATTGAAACAAACAACAACTAAAATGTAAAACACATTTACCTTCTACATGCGTTTCCAATGAGGAAAAACTAATCTAGAATTCCTCTGTATTCAAGAGTTAATTTCCAGACCACAGCATCTCAAACTACCAATGCTTTCGATAAACTCATGAAAGAAAAACGATTAGAACTTTCCGTCTGCTGTTTTCATGTTTTATTATTTTTTTGAGTATGTATTTTATTTGCAAGGCAGTTCTGCTTGGCTTTCCTACAGATCTTCCTGCTCTTACTAACAATCCTCTCTTCATCTTTCACTGCGGTTATATTCCTTCGTGACTTCACGGTGTCTTCATGAGAAGACTGTGTCCCTTCTCTAGTCCTTGCTGTACAAATTCTATTTGTCATCTCTACCGATGCTTCCTTGGAGTGGCTCATTTCTTCAAACTGTAAATTCATCTCCAACAAAGCGCAGTTGGCTGGTGTGTGCTTAGGACATACAATCTTATCCACTCAATCTAAGCAGTTTTACATTTGCTTAGATTGAGTGGATTTTGTTATATCCTGATTGATTACCATTCAGACATCTGCTTATGATCATTTGAGGCAAGCACACAGAACGAATTTGTACTCCACAGCTAACCATAGGCTGAAGTGCTGGCTTGCTATGACTTTGTTCCGTTTTAGAGCCTCAATGGAGAATAAACTCTTGCTGATTCATAAGCGTGGTCAAGGACAGAGATTTTCCCATATCTCATATCCGTATCCCATATTCCATATCACAGACTAGTCATCCCCTTGAAACTCCTGCGTCTATGCAACCAACTTAGTCACACTTTGGTCAGGGTGCTCTTAGAGTTTGCTTGTATGTGTCCCAACATCACATTCATGAGCATAGTATCAGATTTCAAACTATCTCTTGAGCTAGCAAGAGCTGATAGCAAATTATTAAAGTCAGTGCTTTGGAAATTGAATTTTATATTAGTATTAATTGCTCTGGAGAAGCTGGTAGGAAAAAGTCTTAGCCCTGGTAAACCATCATGTGTATGGTCACTGTAGGGTTACAAATTTTGTTTTGGTTTGCTTTTTGCCACAGTGACACACTATGTAGACCTGCCTGACCTTGAACTCAATGCATAGATCAGCAAGCTTGCCTAGAACACAGATATCTGCCTCTTGTCTTCTCAATGCTGAGGTTACCATCATGGTTTTTAAACTTGTTCACCCTCACCAGTCTCTGCCTCCCATTTTCTACTCAACCTTTATTCCTAACATCTAGAAAATTTTCTAGCCATTTTTAACTTAACTGTCTATCAGACTTTCCATTGTGATTTAGATTGATTTACATATTTGTATCACAGGGTGGGTATTTCTAGTATCAGCTGATATTTGATGTGTTAACCTAAACATGTGTGGGTTCCTTTAATGCATAAAAGTTGTCATAAACCTTTACTATCCTGTTGATTCTTGTGAATTCTAATTAGATCTACTAATGACTGTTTTTTGAAAAAGCAAACATTTAGCTTTCTGTTAACTTTAAGTTACTATACAAAGGAATGGGTTTCTTTGTAGACATTATATTTACTTTTATCAGATTCAAAGACAGTAAGTAGGGTTTTCCCCCACTTTTCACCTTGAAAAAACTGACAGATCTGATCGATGTTATGTAGTTTCTGAGTGTTCATCATTCCTGAGGTATAATACAATTCTTTGGATTTCCTACTGAAATACACAGTACTTAGTACATTATTATTGTTGTTGCTGTTGTTATTTGGCATGTAATTATACCCAGTAAAACTACTTTGGCATAATTTACATGTAATTTTTATTACTTAAAGTCAGGAGTCCATAAGCCATGAGACAAGAACAACGCTGAGCTTGTTCCCAATGTTCCCATCGACTTAGGGCCAAGAAGACTACTAGGAAATGACATTAACACACGGTCCAAAGTAGGCTCTTAAAAAATCGGAATCGAGTCCAGTTGGGCCCTAGAGTTTTGTCTTGCAACAGAATCCTAAAGCCAGAGTTGGGATAAAAAAATGGGCAGGCTGAGCGAATCAGAAAACATGTTCAGATGTGCTGAGTTTAGACACTGGGCACAGCCACAGGCTGAATGGGTCCAAGTGGGTTATAAGCTTATAGAGAAGAAGTTATCTTCCTGGGACCAACGTCTTTGCTAGCACATATTCCTTCCTCTCTGTTTGTTGTTGATACCTTTATCTGTGTACCTTTTCTTCCAATAGGTCCTTCAGTTTCCTCAGGCCTCAGGCCCAGAGCACACCAAGGACCACCATGGGAAGACTTGGTGGAAAAAGCATCCAGTTGGCAACTAGCCACGATTGTGGTAACTTAGGTGCCTGGGAATTAGGACAATGATCCAGCTTCTCCCTGCTTGTGTTTCTATGAGGAAAAAACAATCAGGTTCTCACCTTGAAAGTAATGGATGGCCTGTAAACTCTGTAATTAGTTTAGGCATCAAATTTCTTAGCTGCTTATGAAAATATTCTTTATAGTCAAAATTTTAATTTTTTTACATTACTCAAATATTTTTAAAAAGATTTTATTTATTATGTATATGTATATATGATGGTCTACCTGTACGCCAGAAGAGGGAACCAGATCTCATTACAGATGATTGTGAGCCACCATGTGGTTGCTGGGAACTGAACTGAGGTCCTCTGGAAGAGCAGCCAGTGCTCTTGACCTCTGAGCCTTGTCTCCAGTACCATTCAAATATCTTTTTCATCACCATGGGATGGTGCTACCCCAGTTGGGGGATCATCCCTCCTCAATGAAACCTCTCTAGAAACATGCTCACAGGGATACTCATTGACTTGGTAGTAATGGTAAACAACAATCCTATCTCTTGCACATCTGTCCCCTGTTGTATTTTTACTGATTACTTTTTGGGGGTTCACCCAGCTCCCACATAAATACACAGAGGCTTAATCTTTCTTATGAATGCCCAGCCTTAGCTTAGCTTGTCGCTAGCCAGCTTTTCTTAATTCAAATTATTCCATCTACCTTTTGCCTCTGGGCTTAAATTATTTTCTGTTTCTCTTACTTCTTGCTCTGTGGCTTGTCATGTAGCTGGGTGGCTGGCCCCTGAGATCCTCTCTCCTCCTTTTCTCGCTCCATGATCTTCTCCCAGATTTCTCCTTCTATTTATTCTCTCTGTCTGGCAGCCCCGCCTATCCTTTCTCCTGCCTTGCTATTGGCCACTCAGCTCTTTACCAGCCCCATCAGGTGTTTTAGACAGGCAAAGTAACACAGCTTCACAAATACAACAAAAAAGAATGCAACACACCCTTGCATCATTAAACAAATGTTCCAAGGCATAAACAGATGCGACATCTTCAGCTAATAGTCCACAACAGTCCACAAACACACCATTTTAAGGACATAACGCTTCGATTAACATGGTCTTCAGAACAATGAAAGAGAAACTCCATTTCATGCAAGCACACAGAGTTCCATAAAAACATATTTATGATTCAATTGCATGTAGCATTAAGTAATATCTTAGAAAATTTTAATGTACACTGCCACATACACAGGTTGTCAGAGGGTAAATTTTGAGAGCATGTTATCTTTTTTCACTGTGACGTGTGTGGAAGTCAGAGGTCTTTTACTGCCTTCTACAATGTGGGTCCAATGCAGTGGGTGAGACTTGGCAGCAAACACCTGTACCCACTGAGTAATCTTACCAGCCCTGATCTGCCTCCTTTAGTAAAGTACCGGTTGGTACCTTTGGCCCATTATTTTCTTGGTTTTTTGTTTGTTTGTTTAAAAATTAATTTAAATGTTATGTGTATGACTGCTTCATCCACAAGTATGTTTGTGCACCATGTGCATGCCTGGTGCCCGCTGAGTCCAGAAGAGGGCACTGGATCCTCTGGAACTAGAGTTACAGGTTGTTGTGCGCTGCCATGTGGGTGCTGAGAATAGAACTTGGGTTCTCTGGAAGAGCAGCCAGAACTCCCAACGACTGAACCATCTCTCTAGCCCTTACCTGTTTTCTTCTGAGTTGTAAGAGCTCTTTTATATTGCAATGTAAATTCTTTATCAGAAAGAGATCCCCTACATAAATGTTCATTCAACAGTTCCAATCATAATTCATAATCAATAATTCCAATAATAAATTCAGTATTCCTTGGAGCAATAAAAACAGTGTCATATTCTGTGAGGCTGTGAGACCAGTGCTTAAAGGAAAGGTGTGATGGGCATATGGTGGGATACAGCCATTTTAAATGGGTTTTCTACTTTGTTTTATGGTAAACATATGTATCCATGTAATTATATGACCACATATGCACATACATGCATGCTTTTGGACAGAAAATCATGTTATGTTCTTACAGGTGCCACTTGCACAAATCCTATGCCACATCAGCTGGTTGCTGCCTAAATATGGGGTTCATGGTAGGTGCATGGCTTCCTTCCCAGAACACCAAATTCTTTATCTGTAATCACATGATTGTGAAATGAACCGAGAACTTGGAAAGAAGATGTCATTCTATTTTCTGTAGGGGATATGTTAAGAAAGCATGAAATGACAGTGTAGATACAGAAGCACGAACTGAAGAAATTAAATATTTAACAACTGTATCTTCTTTATCTCTTTGAATAAAGCTGTATTGTAACTGTGATAAGACAGGGCTTGGCCACACAAGTTAGGTTACAAGTAAATGAAAATTCTGAAGAATTGCATGGGATGAAAGGAAGATTTAGAAGAATATCCCAAACCTTCCCAAACCTCAGCAAGTGGAGCACCAAGAGGAGCTATGGGACCTCAGGAGTTAGTATCTATGGGAAGGACGTTAGGTCATTGGGCGTGTACCCCTCAAGAGCAGACCTGCCCTTCCTGCCCCGCCCCTCCACTCACCGTCTTCTCCCCTTCTCTCTTTTCTGAATTAATATGTGACATCCTGGTCAGACATGTATTCCTTTCCTATGTGCTGCTGTCCTAGTTAGGGTTTCTATTGCTCTGAGAGACACCATGGCCACAGCAACTCTTACAAAGGAAAACATGTCACTGATGTGACCGCTCACAGTTCAGAGGTTCAGTCCGTCATCATTATTGTTCTTTTTAAAAATAATGATGGTGGGATGGCCCCGGGCGGCTCGTGGAGCAGCTTCTAGTCTCCAGGGTGGCAGCGCCATGCGGCCGGGGGAGTCAGGCGGGCAGTTACGGCGGATAAAAGGCTCACAAGACATAGTAAATAAACATAAGGATAAACATTTATTACTTAAAAAGAAATAGAAAAACAGAAAGACAGAGATAGACAAATATAAAGACATAAAGACACAGAGACAGAGAGAAACGTGTGCACACGACAGGAGACAACCACACAAGAGAGAGAAAGATGGCGAAGTGGGAGGTCAGAAGTGGCTGGGGTGGGTGTGGTTAGTTCTTAAAGTGGCAGCAGAAGACTAACATTCCCGGATCCTTTTTATAATAAAAAGTAGAAGGTTAGACATTACAGGTTGAAGGAATTGGGGCAGCGAATTCCCAAGACTGCTTCCAGCTGATTTGTGGGCGTCGTCTTTGGGGGGGAGGTGTGGGGGATCCGAGAGAAGCTGGGTGCTGGTCACATCCTGGCATAGTTGGTCTCTGCTCCCGACAGGACAGGTGTCTGTGGCATGGAAATGTCTGGTGTCCCTTGTACCTGGTTAAGGTGTTGGCAGAACAGAGGACAAAGTTAAATTGAGAAAAAAAAATTTAGGACCAGAGAATTGAGGGGTTTGTATCTGACCTGTTTATGATGGGTTTTTTAATTTGGCTCCCTGGAACTTATAAGAAAAACAGAAGTTTTAGATATATACATTGTATTAAGAACTCCTTGGGTTTGTAAAAACAGAAATTATAATGAAAAGTATTTTTATTTGGTGAGATAACCTGGCAAAACCTCTTAGCTATCAGACTGTCAGAGATCTTTGAGAAGGATAAGATTTTACTTGAGTTATTGATTAAACAATGATAGAGAACTTACTTGGTTGGCACCCAGAGATACTCTTTTTGGGTTCTCCCTGGTTGTTGAAGGTTGTATTTGACCTTTGTTGTTTAATGTAGAGCCTGCCAAGCTTTAGAAGACCCTGTGGACTAAGAAATCTTTAGGAAGACAGGCCTACCTTGACCCTGGGCAGCTAGACTGTTGATTCCAACAACCTCGATTCGAATCCGAGTCACAGCACCAAATATTGTTCTTTTAAAACTATTATGATGATGGGATGTCCTGGGCAGCTCGCGGAGCAGCTGCTAGTGGCTGTGGGTCCCGGCAAGATCTCCAGGGTGGCAGTGCCATGCGACTGGGGGAATCAGGGTCCCCGGGCGAGCGGCAAAGTCACGCGGCTGGATGCGGTGGATGGCAGAGTAAATGAACATAAGGCTATACATAAAGCTAAACATTTATTACTTAAAGAAGGGGAGATATAGACAAACACAGAGAGAGAGGGAAAACACATGTGCAGACAGTAAGAGATGGACAGGAAAGAAAGAGCCAAGATGGCGATGAGGTCAGAAGTGGCTGGAGTGGGCGTGGCTAGCTCTTAAAGTGACAGCAAAGAATAACAATCATCACTGCAGGAAGCAAGGAGGCTGCAGTCAGACCTGGCACAGGCTATGTCTTGATTCGAAGGCAACAGGCAGTGGACGGGGGCACTGTGCAAAGCTTAAGCAAAAGAGATCTCAAAGTCCGCCTGTAATGGAAAAATTAAAAATGCTGCAGGATCCCCCCACAGCAGTAGGCAGCAGAAATGCTGTAGGTCCCCGAATGGTCGAAGTGGGCCCTGGGAGCAGCCAGTGGTCCTGGGCAGGGAGACACGAGGCGGGTGGGCAGGAGACAGAGACATGGATAGACACAACATGCAGAGTGAAGTTGAATATTTATTCAGGGGGTTATGGAGGGGGAAGGGAGAAGGGAAAGAAAGAGAGAGGGAGAGAGAGAGAGAGAAGAGAAGAGAGAGACAAAGAAGCGGGGAAGCGCAGAAGTGGGGAAAGAGGCAGAAGCGAAGCTGCCTCTCCAAGAGAAAGACAGGAAAGGGAGTGAGCTCAGGCCGGAAGATGAAGATCAGCCTGCCTTAGCGGATGGGGGAGGGAGTGAGTGTGGCTTGTCTCTTAAAGAGACACACCGATCATTACACCACCCCCACAGTGACGTGCTTCCTCCAACAAGTCCACACCCTGTGAGCTTATGGGGGCCAATTACATTCAAACCACCCCAACTGCCTCCCCCCAAAGCCCAAGCAGTGGTGCTGCCTGACATTAGACTTGAACCTCAAGGCAAACATGAGTGAAAAGAGAGGTCACAAGGGCAGACCTGTGTGTGCTTTGCAGGAACTCCACCAGCTGAGCTACACGTCAGCTCGAATCCATGGTTTTCCTTGTTACTACGATCTAACATATTTTTCTGAAGATGAGATTACTGAAATTTTAAATATTTTGATGAGAATAGTATTCATATACTTCTTTCTTTCCTTTGTTCTCTCTCTCTCTCTTGTTTTTTTGTTTTATTTGTTTCTTGTTTTGTTTTGCCTTTTGGTTTCTTGAGAGAGGGTTTCTCTGTGTAGCCCTGACTCTCCTGGAACTCGCTCTGCAGACCAGGCTGGCCTCAAACTCAGAGATTCACCTGCCTCTGTCTCCCAAATGCTGGGATTCATGGCGTGCGCCAACTCTGCCCAGCTTCATAGGCTTATTTCTGTGGTTTTAAAATGCACTTTCGTATACTTATTTTGTGTGCATGTGTATATGGGCATAGATGAGCCACCGCACGTATTTAGAGCTAAGAGGACAATCTGGCGAATTGGCTCCCTCTTCTACCATATAGGTCTCAGGGATCAAACTCAAGTTGCCATGCTTGGGGACAACTGTCTTTACCTGCTGAGTTATTTTGATGCCCTTTCTTTGGACATTGGGTCTTTCATGTTACATAGTTCAATCTGGCATTGAATTTAAGATCCCCTGCCTCAGCCTCTTGGATGTTGAGATATTCAGGTGTGCACAACCATGGCCAACAGGATCTGTATTTTTGATGTGCCATATGGCTCTGCCTATTGTCAACTGTTAAACAGTAGTTTAGACTACTGAGACTTTTAAAATTATTTCTCTTTCTCTCTGTCTCTGTCTCTGTCTTTCTGTCTCTCTCTCTCTCTCTCTCTCTCTCTCTCTCTCTCTCTCTCTCTCTCTCTGTGTGTGTGTGTGTGTGTGTGTATGTGTGTGTGCAGGCTTTCACAGAGGCCAGAAGCATTACATCACCCCAGAGCTAGAGTTAAAGGTGGGAACTGAACTTTGATTTTCTGAAACCATCTATCTAGCCTTAGATAAGTGTTTAGGATTGTATACATAGAACGTAAAAGTTAAAATGTAAGGAACACCTGTTTATACTTCAGAAAATTCCATAGAGTGTGTTGTCTTTTTCTAAAAGACTTTAATGATAAATATCCCCATTTATATGTAAGGGATGAGGGTTATAGGACTTGGGGAAGTATTATGGGAGATGAAGTCATGGAGAGAGTGCAAAGCAAGCAAAATGATTACAGCATCCTCTGTGGAGTTAGTTTAGTTATTTCACCAAGCAGTGTTGTTTCCAGATATAAATGTGTCTAATAATAAGTGAAAGCTCTTAGCATTTGGTTCTATTTTGGAGAAAACAAGTATAATTCCCAAGGAGGGGGAGGTTGCCATGTGTTAGCTGAGTTCTATTTAAAAGCTCTGTCCTTTTCAAGATAAAGTTACACTTGTAACTTTACTTGCCATGGTGCGTAGGACATGAATGTTGCCCCCAGTTGCTTTATAGCATATTCTGTTGACAGAGAGCAGACCCTCAACTGCAAAGTGAGTGATACAACAAGGAAATTAAAAACATAAAATGTCTGGAAAATCGGATATACACATACATAAGAGTGAAATTAGACACCAGTATCTCAATAGTTTCAAGTTAAATGTAAAGCATAAAATTATAAAAATTACTAAAACACATAAAAGAAATGTGTTACAACATTAGAATAGTCAAGCACAGGAAACAAAACAAAAAATAGACAAATGAGATGTTTTCAACAAAATGAAAAATCTTTACAGCAAAAAAAGAAACAACATGTAACTGTAACTGTGAACTATACATCTTAGGAAAGATTAATAACCACATAATTTTGTGAAATGCTCAAAGAATTCACTGGCAAAACCAAATTGCCTATTTTACAAGTGGGCAATAACATCAAGAAGACATTTCCCAGTGAAAGGCATACAAACACCCAATAGGTGTATGGAAAAATGTTCAATATCACAAATCACCATGAAAATGTCAATCAAAACTGTGAGAGACATCAAGCTTACATTAGAAGGCTTATTACCCAGATAGAAGATAGCAAGATTGACAATAATAAGGAAAGGGAATCTTTTTGTTTTGTAGAAATGTGCAGCCATCTTGTCTCTGGACACATATCCAAAGTAAGGCAGCAAGCCTGCGGAAGGACGCCCGCATCCCTACGAGTGCTGTCGTGAAGATGCGAAAGGTGCCCGTGTCTGTCAGGGTCTAGCTTTCTCACTACTGCCGAGACAAACATCATGACCTAAAAGCAACTCACGGGAGGCTTAATTCCGGCTCGAGGTTGCAGTTTATCATTGAGCAAAGTCAGGACTTTGAGCTGGCTTCTTCACAGGGTTTCTTAACCAGCCCCAGACCACTGCCAGCAAATGCTGCAACCCACAGTAAACTGGGCCCTCCTACGTGAAACATCAAGACAGGCCACCACAGATATATCCACACTATCTCAACTGAGAATCTCTTCTCAGAGAACTTCAAACTCTGCCAAGTTGGCAGCGAAGCTGTCTAGAGCAATAATCTGATAAATGGATAATAAAAATATGGTCTAACTCATAACTGAATTTTATTCACTCATAAAAATACAATGCAGCTGGCTGACTATCATGCTATAAGAACTGTAGAGTGCATTTTCTTTCAATATTATTCATATTTTTTCTCCAGAAAATAAAACTGTTTTTAAAAAGGTAGTGTTTTCCAAAGCCAAATCATCTAGGGTGTGGCGGCACCCACCTTTCATCCCAGCAGTTGGGAAAATGAGACAAGTAGATCACAATGAGTTCCAGAACTCTACTGTGTGGGTTCTAAACCAGTAAGGGCTGCATATTAAGTAAGACCTGTCTTAAAAAAAATGGCTCAGAGGGTAAAAGTGCATCCAGTTAAACTGCATTCCGTCCCCGGGACTCATATGTTTGAAGGAGAGAAGCAACTCCTGAAAGTTGTCTTCTGGCCTGCATTGGTTTAATAAAATGCTGATTGTTCAGGAGCCAGACAGGAAGCATAGGTGGGGTGACCAGACCAGGAGAATTCTGGGAAGAGAAAAGGCAGAGATGCAGTTGTCATCCAGAAGCAGAGGAAGCAAGATGAGCATGGCTTACAGAGAAAAGGTACCAAGCCACTTGGCTAAACATAGACAAGAAGTATGGGTTAATTTAAGTTGTAAGAGGTAGTTAGTAATAAGCCTGAGCTATAGACCAACAAATTCATAATTAATATAAGCCTCTGTGTATTTATTTGGGAATGAATGGTTGTGGGGCCAGATGGGACAGAAACTTCCCTCTACACCCACACTCACTCACATAAAACAAAATGCAATTGAAAGACCTAATGTTAACAATCCAAACTATTTAAAAGGGTGCTGTTTTGGTGTCCTATTGCTGCAAAGAGACACCACAACCACAGCAACTCTTATAAAGAAGAGCATTTAATGGGGACTTGTTTACAGCTACAGAGGTTTAGTCCATTGTCCTCTTGGCAGGAAGAGTGGGAGTGTGCAGGCACACATGGTATAAGAGATGCAGCTGAGAATTCTGCATTCCAATCTGCAGGCTGCAGGAAGAGAGAGACACTGGGCCTGGCTTGAGCTTTTGAACCTCCAAAGCCCCACTCCCTGTGACACACTTCCTCCAACAAAACTACACCTACTCCAACAAGGCCACATCTCCTAATCCTTTGCAAGTGATGCCACTCCCTCATGACCAAGCATTTAAGTATATTGGGGGGCATTCTTATTCAAATCACCACAAAAGGGAAAGAAATAACACCATATTTTTCAGAAATCTGTATCCTAGAATCAATAAATTACAATGATTTCCTATTCATTATAAATGTTGACATTTAAGAATCTGACATAATGTGCCCACTTTTCATTATTTCCAATCAACTCTTAGCAAAATATTAATACTGATCACTATCCACTTCCCAAATTTGTGTCTTATGAAATGGTAGCTGTGAATTGCTTTTAAAGCTATAGGGCCAAAAGGATGATGGGGGGAGTGAAAATAAGATTGCATATATTAGTAATTATCTAAATTAAATGATGGTACTTGGTCCTCTATTTCTGCATGTTTTAAACTTTCCAAAATAAAGATTTTTTAATAGAAATGTACAAGTTTCCTGGTGCGGGAGAATTATCTGTATTCTGTCAATCATATTTTAATAAAATGCTGATTGGCCAGGCAGGCAGTATAGGCGGGAAAGCCAAACAGGAAGAGGTGGAGCAAAGAGACTGGGAGTATTCTAGGAAGCTCCCTCTGCCAGTTCTGCCCAGACCACTGGAGAGGAAAGATGTAAGCTGCCCCACTGGAAAAGGTACCAAGCCATATGGCTAACATAGATGAGAATAATGGGTTAATATAAGCTATAAGAGTTAACAAGAAGCCTGAGCTAATGGGCCAATCAGCTTTATAACTTACAGGGATCTCTGTGTGATTGATTTTCTCTGGGACTTGCTAGCTGTGGGGTACTGGGCAGGACAGATACCCCAACAAGCCAGCCCCTCATGTTACATATGGCTCCCAACGTGGGTAACTGAATCCACAAAAAGCTTGAGAAATCTTGGGAAAGAATAGAGTAAAGCATGGCTTCTTGGCAGCAGCAATTTCTTGGGTCTGCTCTGCTTGCTAGAGGCAAGCAAGGCTCTCATCTAAGAGAGGCTTCCTGACTCAGCTTTAGCTGCAAAACCTTGCAGCTCTTTTAGGAGGTCCTGCCACAAAACACTTAAACGGTGTTGGTGAAAAGCTGAATGCATGCTTTTCGGGGTTTTAGCCGTAACAGGAAAAAAGCTGCGCTGTTTTAAAATGCCAACTTTCTGGGCTGTCCTGCCAGAGCAATCTCTGACTCTTTCAGGCAGGCAGTCCGACTGAGTGTGGTCTGTGAGCAGAATGCTGCAGCTTGCTTGCTGGCAAGGACCTTAAAACGCCATAGAGTTGTGGCAGTGAACACAGCTCTGGCTAGTATCTCAGCCATGAGGCTGGAAAGCTAAGGAATAGGCTGGATCTAACTGTCAAAGCCAGGGCTTTAGTCCTACCCATTAAAGACTCATGTGGTCAGAAAAAGAGAGATATACAGTAAAGAGAGATTCAAAGAGGAAGAAAACCTCTAAATGGTTTACAGTGTGTTAAAAATATATGCAGGATAAAAGTTAAAGTTCTTAAAGTAAAAAGAAAGAGAGTAGTTGGATGTGGTGGTACACATCTTTAATCCCAACACTACAGAGGCAGAGGTAAATTGAACTCTGAGACTTTAAGGGGCAGAGGTAGTTGACCTCTGTGACTTCAAGGTGTGGTAGCACACACCTTTAATCCCAATGCCTGGGAGGCAGAGACAGACAGATCTCTGAGTTCAAGGTGTGGTAGCATATACCTTTGAGCCCAGCACTGGGGAGGCAGAGACAGAGGAATCTCTGTGAGTTCAAGGACAGCCTGGTCTACAGAGTTATTCCAGGACAAAGATATTTGGAGAACCTGTTTCAAAAAGTAAAAGTAAAAATAAAAGAAATAGAGGTTAAAGTAAAGCCGCATAAAGATGGAAAATACACAGAGAATCTCAATACTGTATGCTATTATGCTCTCTTTGAATTGTTTGAATGCTGAGGAAGGAGCAACAGCTGCTAAAAGACTTTTGTTTATAAATGCTGCTGAACTAACCCAAGATAGGTATTTTGAAAATACCTTGGCTTCAAAACTGAAGTCAAAAGGTATGTTACTTTGGAGAAGAGATTTTGCTTTTGTTTCCACAGAAAATGAGAGGCTGTGGATTCATTCTGAGTTAAGAAAAATCAGGTTCCATAAAGGAAGACCACCCGAGAAATTTCCGGTAGAAACAGACAGCCCAGATGGCTGAGTTCTAGATCCAGAACTGATTCAAGACTGCTGCCTGAGATGATCAAGACTCACAGGATACTCCAGTCAGGACTTGATTATAACTCTAAATTTTCTTTAGGTCCCTATAAGATTATCAGCGCCCCCAACCAGCAGGAAGTAGCCTAAAATACTACGCCCACATTCCCAACAAATGGACTATAGGTATTTTCCTTTGTTTTTTTAAAAAAAGAGGGAAATGGTGTGGGAGAATTGTCTGTATTCTGTCAATCATATTTTAATAAAACGCTGATTGGCCAGGCAGGCAGTATAGGTGGGAAAGCCAGACAGGAAGTAGGGGTGGAGCAAAGAGACTGGGAGTATTCTGGAAGCAGAAGCTCCCTCTGCCACTCCTGTGCAGACCACCGAAGAGGCAGCATGTAACTTGCCCAGCTGAGAAAGGTACTGAGTCATGTGGCTAATATAGACAAAGATAATGGGGTAACATAAGTTATAAGAGCTAATAAGTAGCCTGAACTAATGGGCCAATCAGTTTATAATCTTATGGAGTCCTGTGTGTAATTTTTTTGGGGGCTTGCGGACTGTGGGGTACTGGGCGGGACAGATACCCCAACAAGCTGGCCTTCATGTTACAGGTTCCATTTTTATTCAAAATATAATTTCATTTTTTAAAAAATCCAGATTTACATTTAATAGTTCTTCTATGTTTTTTAAAATGTGCTTTATACCGCGGAGAATGCTGGGAATTCAGCCACTGAGCTAATCACCTGAGCCCCTCAATGCTTGGAAGTCTTATCTTTAGGTTTGATCATGCTATCAAACCAACTTTAATATTATTTAAGCAAAAGACTATTTTCTGTTACCATAAAGCTCTGACAGACTTTTTGTGAAGATATTTTAGCACAATTGTGTTTGGTACATAAAAAGAAAAGCAGTGGGGATGAAACAGGATGGCTGGCCAAGAGGAAAAGTGTTTGCCTGAAAAGCCAGACAACCTGAATTCAATCCCTAGACCCAAATTGACCTCTGACATCCACAAGTGCACAAGTCCACACCATACACACACACACACATACACACAGACACACACATGCATAATACATAGTATATAAATGTTTTTTGAAAGAAGTACATGTCAACAACACAAAGGCTAGATTTTGTATGAGGGGATGGGTAGATCCGATTTATCTTACCTTTCAAGTGAGTATGTTCGATGCTGGTGCAGAGGGCATCAGATCCTTCGGTACTAAGGTTACAGAGGGTTGAGAGCAATCATGTGAGTCCTGGGATAAACCTGGGTCCCCTGCAAGAGCAACAAGTGCTCTTGATCACTGTGTCAATTCCCCCAGACCCTGTTTTTTATATATTTTTGAGATTCACTTTATTGTATGGGTGTCTATATCTGTGTATATCTGTGAGTCACATGCATGTCATACCCATGGAAGCTAGCAAATGGTCAGAAGAAGACATGAGGTTCCCTGGAAACTGGATCACAGCTGGTTATTAGCTACCATGTGGGTGCTGGGAATTGTACCCAGGTCAAGAGGAGCTGCCATTGCTCTTAACTTCCGAGCAGTTTCTCCAGCCCCACTCCCATGCCATTTTCTTTTCAGTGATGAGAAACTGCTTAGATAAAGAGATACAAATATAAAGTTTGTATCAATGTCATTCTGAGGTCTTTCCTAGTTTTACACTAACCTCTTTATAATTTTTATTGAAGATTGTGTTTAAGTATATGTGAGTTGACAAGTTAAGTCTTCAGTTCTGATGAAAGTAGACAGCTGGAAAATCAATTGCTACTCATTCATTAGGATAATCTACATTTTTTTTTTCTGAGACAGGGTTTCTCTGTAGCTTTGGAGTCTGTCGTGGAACTAACTCTTGTAGACCAGGCTAACCTCAAACTCAGAGATGTAAGTGCTGTTATGGTAAAAATAAAACAGTACTGTTCCAGAGTGGCTGCAGTGGGCAGCAGGTCCCTAGACCACGGCAGGCCACAGAGTCAGCCGTCCCAGGCAGAGGGCCCTAGAGTAGCCCACGGGCCATGAGGCCCAGTGAGTCCCAGGTGTGAGACTGAGAGCAGCAAGTTCCACAAGAAGCTGCAGCCACAGCTAGTGAGAGACAGATGGATAGGCATGCCGCGAGATCACACTACAGGTCTCTGAAAGAAGCTGTTCCCAGGCAGGGAGCCTGTGGAGGGTGAGAGACCTAGACGGATAGGCACACCATGAAGAGTGAGGTTGGATATTTATTTACTGGGTGATGGAAGGGAAAGGGGCAAGGGAGAAGGGAAAAGAGCTGAGAGGCAGAGGGAGGAGGGTGGTAAGGGGAGAAGTGGGGAGAAGGGAAGGAGGCAGAAGCTGCCTCTTTGGGAGAGAGAAAGGGGGAAAGGGAAAGACTCTGGCTACAGGTTGGAAGGAAGATCTGCCTGCCTCGGCAGTAGACAGTGGACAGGAGAGGGAGTGGGCAGGGCTTGTCTCTTTAAGAACCAGGACAGACCATTGCAGGTGCCAGTGAAGAGGACAAAGCAAGCACTGTGGAAGGCACCAGGAAAGCACCACGACAGCAGAGGTCAGAGGTTGGTAAGAATTAAAGGGACCCCAGAGCAGCCTGAAACTGGCTCCTCTAGCTGTGGTTCTGGAGCGCAGAGAACTGGCGTGCCCAACAAGGGTGGAATAAACAGGCAGGAGATGGTGCTCCAGGGAGTTGCTGACTTTTCTAGAACCTGGCGGTTTATGGGGACTCGAGTGACTTGTGTTTATTTTTATCTTGCTCTCAAGAGTACTAATGGGGGTTTGTCCTGGTATAAAATGTTGTTACCAAAGTAGTTCTAACACGTAACTTAGAGTCGTACCCCACGTACATGACCTGCTCGAATTGAAGACAAAAGTATCCCAGCTCAGAGAAGGGGAATTAGGCACCAAGTCCCACCCTGACCAAGAAGCTGTTTGCAGCTGTTTGCTGGGAGAGGAAAACCAGTTTTCTCCAGTGGAGTGTCACTGGGATCATGAACCACGCTCCAGGGCAGGCCAACACAAAATGAACTCTGTAGTTTTTTGTCTACTTTCTTTTGTTATGGTATGATGTTTCTTGTCTTTTTAGGTTCTGTTTTATTTTCTTATCTTATGTCTGTCTGTTCTTTTGAGAGAAAGAACATGAAGTTGGGTGAGTAGAGGTGGGAGGATCTGAGAGACCTTGGGGGAGGGGAATACTACAATCAAACTATATTCTATAATTTTTCTAAGTAAAAAAGTGTTACGAAGTAAAAAGGAAGGCCAGGCATGGTGGGTTTCTGTGAATTGGAGGCCGGTGTGGTCTGTATAGCAAGGTCTTAGACAGCCAGAGCTACTGAATAAAAAGACCCTGCCTCAAAAAACAAACAACAGAACACAACAAAAAATAAAAAAAAGAAGAAAGAAAAGGGTTCTGTTCTTTAGGTGTAGATCATATGAGTAGATTTGTGTCAGAGTGAAAATGTGCCCTAAGAACAAGTGGGCCTTTGAGGATTCACACGCACATACTTTTTTCTTTTCTTTTTTTTTTTTTTTTTTTTTTTTAGTTTTTCGAGACAGGGTTTCACTGTAGTTTTAGAGTCTGTCCTGGAACTAGCTCTTATAGATCAAGCTGGCCTCAATCTCACAGAGATCTGCCTGCCTCTGCCTCCTGAGTGCTGAGATTAAGGACGTGTGCCATCCCCTCCCGGCAACACACACATATTTTGATCAGATCCATTCCTCCTCCTCCCCTAACTCCTCCCAGACCCACTTCCCACTCCCCAACTCCCTGCTTTACTTGCTCCTTTTTTTTCTTTTAATAACCCACTGAGTCCAATGTGCTGCCCCATTTCATGAGTGTGGCACACTGGAGCGTGGTTGACCTACCAGACGCCCTACCCTTAAAGAAAACGGATTCTCTCTCCCCAAGTAGCCATCAACTGTCAATAGCTCCTCAGCTAGGAGTGAGAACTCTCTAGTCTCTCTGACCTCCAAGCTGGGTTGTTTATTAGACTGGTTTTCTTCAAGTCTTGTCCGGGCAACCACAGCTGCTAGAGATGATGAGTGCGGCAATCCTCTCTGTCCAGAAGGCTCTGTTTTCACTCTGGTCCTCAGAAACCTCTGACTCCTACAATCTATACACTTCCTACTCTGTAATGTCCAGGAACATTATGGGGGAAGGAGCATAATGTGATGTCTGGTTTGTGGTTGAGCATCCCATAGTAACTTATTCTCTGTGCTTTGATGAGTTGTGAGTTTCTTCATTAACTGCCATCCACTGCACAAAGAAACGCAAGGCGATTTGAGGAACGGCAGTAATCCGTGGGTAGAGAAATACACATTTAGAAGGCAATTTGATACTGTGTCCATTTATCAAAATAGTGGAAGTAGGTTCATCCCTGAGCTATGAGCTCCCCAACCATGAGTTTTTAGACAGGTTTACAATACCAGGCAAGTATTTCTTTTTGTGGAATGGGCTTTGATTCCGATCAGAAAGTAGCTCATTGTTGTCCTGACCTCTGTGCCCCTGCTGGGCCCATGGATGTATCTCCTTAAGCTGTCATTATTGTAACTCACAGGAGTTCACTGCTGGCTAAGACTGTTGATGATCCCCCACCCCTCCACCCCTGCCCCCAGTAGTCTGCGTGACACTGTCTGGTATGAAGAGCACTGGCCACCAAGGAGGAATCTCCTTGGTCAGTATTAAATTGATTTCTTCATGCCCTGTGACAAGAGCGTGTGGTAAGGTCAGCAGCAGACATCATTAAGTTCTGGTAAGCAACTAAGAGCAATGACAATGTCCTGTATTGTTTTAGGGGTGTTTGATGACCTGCATTCTAGATGAAATTTAAATGGCAATCTAGTTGCTAGGACTCTTTCCTGGCACAGAATAAACACAGAAATTTGTGTGTGAAAATGTTCACAACAAGGTTATTTATATTCACAAGAGTTGAAATGCTCTCTATTTCTGGCTATATGGGAATTGTTAAATCAAAGAATAAATCCAAACAGGAAACAAAACAGATACATAGTACTTTAATTTTATATAGATAAAACTGCTTTATGTTTTACTTAGAAAAAAGGTAGGAAGAAAATGCATTAAAATATTATTACAGGGAATTTTTTTCTGTTTACTTTTCAGTATATTAACTTTTAAAGATTTCCTGTGAGCATATCTTAGTATTTCAATGTTTTATGATATTTAATAAAAGCAGCAACTTTGTGTTGTGTAAATGTTTTAATTATTTGGGTTTCCATTATCACACGCTACAGGCATTTTTATGATTCAAAAATACTGTGGACAGAAAATATTTGTCGGTGTTTAATATGTCTATCTTTTCCCGGATAGCTTTTGGACTGTGAAGATACAACATTCCAGCCTGAAAGCACCCTGCAGATTAGTTCAGCTGCCTCTGTCGTTCCAAGCACTTTTTCCATTCCTTCAACGGTCTAGAATTAGCAGGACACGTTGTAACTAAAGTGCTTCTTGTCTAGTCCTGGGAATGCATGAGTACAGACGTATCCAAAAGCAATTTGCATTGAATTTCCCCCTGGAATTTTCAATTACATCATTGTAATAGTTTCTCTCTCAACAGTACTACCTTTCTTGTGAACATCGCCAAATTATGTTTTACAAAAGCAGTATCCACGTAGTTCCCACAGTCCCGATTTCGGAACTCTGCTTAGCTCTAAGGACTTTAAATTTAGCAGTCACTGATAGGGAAAATGATAAAATCTGCGGTGCACATACTCCTGTTATCTTAAGTATGTAGCTCACAGCTCACTAGAGTGTGGAGTCATATGGCTGCGTTTGTTTTCTGTCTCCGCTAGGTGATGTGACAGAAGTTGCTGGAATTCTCTAAAACTTGGTTTTCTCAGTTGTCAACAGCGAACACAAGCTTGTTAAAATTCCCTGTCTTTCTAGCAGCACAGTCTTCTGGGTGCTCTCCTTAGACTTGCAGCTCTTTTCAGAGTGCTTTGTTACAAAAGGGGACAGGGAGGCTTATGGGGAAGAAAAAGGCTCCTAAACTAGTTTTTCAAAGGAAGCACACTTGTGTGTGCTGTGCAGAGTTGCAGGCAAGGCAAACTCAGAAACGTTAGGGAGTGGGTGAGCAGCGCACTGTCTTTACCAGAGCAGTTCTGTAATTCACAGCACGCTGCCTGACTGTCACGCCTGAGAAGAGGGCGTAACTCCTCAACAGTTTACATTTTAATTGAACTGCATCAAATTCATGGCAGCTTTCAAGGTTGGCTCATGGGAATAAAGCTGTATTATCATGGGATTTTTGCAATGGATCTTGCTATTGTACAAAGTTCCCAATTCAATGCTTTTCATCTCTTCTTGAGCTTGCTTTTGGTGGGAATACAAACTTCTCCCAAATGGACTAATGTTTTGAAGAAGCTAGTGGTGATCAATGTGTTTGTTATAAGGACCATCAACACTCCATTGAAAGCCTAACCTTAGTACCCGAAGCCACCCTTGACAATGGATAGATCCCAGCAGATGCAAAGAGTTAGCGAGGGAGGGAGCCAGGCCATGATGGTAGGGAGACTCTTGCAGCCTGGTTGACTGATAGCCAGAGTTCTTCTTTATTTACACAGACTTTAGTAAATAGAGGTACATTCCTCTTGCTCCAAAACATAGATCACATCAGTTTTGGTTTTCAACATGTTTCATTTCCTTTTGTTCATCTTATAGTCATCCTTAGTAAACTACGACAGAACAGAGTTATCATTTCCAATCATTTTCCCTCAAGTTTTGACATCATTGATAAACAAAGTTATCATTTTTACTCATTACCACCATAACCCAATTTTTAAGAATCCAGGGGCCAGTGACAAGTTGTTCTTGGGCCGGCTGCTTCTTTGGCTACAAGGACATTTGATCCAAACAATCTTCAAGACATTCCAGGCATGCTGCCATGTCCCAACCTGTGTATTATTAACTCTTAATGTTCAGAGTGCCCAAGAAATACCCTCAGACCAAAGCAGTTATTATTCAAATACTGGCATAACACAATGTTTATATTTCATCTCTTTATAGAATACTTTTGTCATCTTTCTACATTATTCTTTGCCCATCAACGTAAATCTCTGGGTAGGGCAGAGGTGACTTCAGCTCATCTAACCTTGTTGTCTATGCCACGTAATTGTCTGGGTGTGTAGTGGAAGGAGGCTTGTGATCTGAACTGTGGCCAACTCCTCCAGTCCACCGAATCTTGTTGACCTTTTTAAGTTCCCTTTGTTTTGATTATCTTGTTTCTGAGTAAGTACAGGGACAGATGTTTCAAAAATGTCTTGTAACCTCCATAAAGAAAGAGACCTCTGACTTCTTTACGTGTGTCACAACCTCCAAGGCGTAAGGAAAACCTTCAAATAGATAAGGCTATCTCCCTAAAGGGGAAGGGGGATAGTATGTTCAGGACTGTCTTGGAAAAGCTTAGGAATAGCGTTCCTGGGAGAAGGCATAAATGATTCATAAGAAATTTTCCAACACTCCAATATTCCAAAATTGCACAAATATTAAAAGTCTCCCAAGTATGCAGCAGGCGGAGGTGAAAACCAAAGGTGGCCATCACGTGGCTCAGCTTTGTGGGATCTCTGTCAAGCAGCTGTGTTGGCTTTATGACTTAATGCTATTCCCATCAGACGCAGCTGTACCACCTTAGTTTATTCCCAGGAGAAAGTATTTTAGAAGAGACCAAGGGAAAGTAAATGGGCTTGCAAATTGTTTTAATCTTTGAATCTTGTTTTAAGTTTCCGGACATTGGCTTCAGGATTCACATGAATTCCTTCGTTTCAGCGTTGTGACTACCTTTCCCCACACCACTCCCCAGAGGTTAAACAACATAAATCCTATCTAAATAGGAGTCCTGTTTGACTCTGGGGGTTGACTTTCACAGTCAGCAGAACCAAGGTCAATTATCTGGAAAACGGTGCTGCCAATGTTGGCAGTCAGATCTGAGAGGCCGGGCAAGCTTTAGAGTCTGGTTTTAGGCCAGCAACAAAGAATTGTTGGCATCATCAGTTGAACAAGCAGCAAGTGGGCATTCCATTCCAGGGCGGAACTGAGTGACCGCGGCACAGACCCTTTCGGACTGTGAGAAAGCTGCATTGAGTTCAGTTCGCAGAAAGCAAACGAAGCTTAGTGTTTTGCGAAAACTGTAGTTTGACAGAGATTTTTCTCTTTGAGCAGGATTCTTGTTGAGTGAGACAAAAAAAAAGACTAAAAATATTTTAAAGTATGTTTTGATTGAAATATTCCTACATATACCTCAAATTAAAGAATATTTATTATTAGTAAATTCTGGCTCAGGATCAGGATGTTGCTAGGTATGTATTGTTCTTTTAAAAAGAATATGATGATGGGATGCCCCTGGCAGCTTGCAGAGCAGCTGCTAGTGGCTGTGGGTCCCTGCAAGATCTCCAGGGTGGTAGTGCCATGCGGCCGGGGGAGTCAGGCGGGCGGTTACGGCAGATAAAAGGCTCACAGGACATAGTATTATTTAAAGAAGAGGGAGACATTTATTGCTTAAAGAAGAGGAAAACAGAGAGACATAAAAAAAAGTAGAGAGAACAAAGACACACGTACACACAACACTAGACAAACACACAAGAGAGAGAGAAGATGGCGGCGGGGTGGTCAGAAGTGGCTGGGGTGGGCGTGGTTAGTTCTTAAAGTGACCCAAAGGAATAACATTCCCGGATCCTTTTTATAATAACAAGTAGAAGGTTAGACATTACAGGTTGAAGGAATTGGGGCGGCGAATTCTCAAGACTGCTTCCAGCTGATTTGTGGAAGTCGTCTTTGGGGGGGATCTGAGAGAAGGCTGGGTGTTGGTCACATTTTGGCATAGTTGGTCTCTGCTCCCGACAGGACAGGTGTCTGTGGCATGGAAATGTCTGGTGTCCCTTGTACCTGGTTAAGGTGTTGGCAGAACAGAGGACAAAGTTAAATTGAGAAAAAATTTTTAGGACCAGGGAATTGAGAGGTTTGTATCTGACCTGTTTATGATGGGTTCTTTAATTTGGCTCCCTGGAACTTATAAGAAAAACAGAAGTTTTAGACATATACATTGTATTAAGAACTCCTTGGGTTTGTAAAAACAGAAATTATAATGAAAAGTATTTTTATTTGGTGAGACAACCTGGCAAAACCTCTCAGCTATCAGACTGTCAGAGATCTTTGAGAAGGATAAGATTTTACTTGAGTTACTGATTAAAAAATGACAGAGAACTTACTTGGTTGGCACCCAGAGCTACTCTTTGGTCCTCCCTGGTCGCTGAAGGTTGCATTTGACCTTTGTTGTTTAATGTAGAGCCAGTCAGGCTTTTGAAGACCCTGTGGACTAAGAAATCTTTAGGAAGACAGGCCTACCTTGACCCTGGGCAGCTAGACTGTCGATTCCAGTGATTTTGTCCACGTTTAGAGGTCTCCAGTTTAGGTGAAAGGCAGTCTTTGCCCAATGGTCAGCGCTTGGCAGTCGAAGCAAACTGCAGATGGACGCTGGTCTTTGATGGTTTGTCTTCTGTCTTCTCGGAGGAAACAGAGTGCTTGCTAGGAGCCAACCTGTCTCTTTTTGTTATGAAAAGTTTTTTAAATAATTAAACATTTAAATATTGCATTTCCCAGATCTCTGAGCAGTTGAGGGCTGATTATTAGATATAGCTGCAGTATAGAATCTGTTTGGATGGTTGGGTTTGAGTTTGACTGTACTGACTCTTAACAGGTAAGATTCACATTTGTAACATTAAGATTAGTGGCAGACCTGACAATGGTAGAAAACAGCTTAATAGTACATACCAGTTTAAAATATGAGACTTATGGTTTTGTAGTCTGAAACAAGATGAAATGAACAATCATTATACATAGAAAGATTGAACAGGAATTGGGCAGAATGCATGTTTCTGATGGGCCCTATCAGAAAGCATGTCAGTATGTAAAACACCTGTAATCACAGCTAAGGAGAGGATTTCAGTGAACACTGAGGAGGGGGAGGGGAAAGCGGGACATACATAACAGTGGGAGGGCCTGGTCGCGTGATCTGGCTCTCAGTGAATCTAGCGATAAAGTCACCTGACGCCAATGAACATGGCGGCGGCCACGTGTTGTGGGGGAAAGTTACAATTTTTGAGCAGTTGTTGAGCTGCCATGCCGAACCATGAGCCGCAGAGGGGAGCAAAAGTCTGGAACCGAAAAAAAAAAAAAAAAACTGCACCAGGTCACGTCTGGGATGGAAAAGCCAGTGGCTGCCTGCCATGGACGATTGCTATCCAGAGTCTGAATCGTGAAAACCTGCGCAAGAACGAGCGCCCAGGACCACGTGAACGAGCGTCCCCAATTCACGGGTGGGGAGCTATGGGTCTAGCTGGATAAACCAGAGGCCAGGGCCGCTCCATAGCGGCGGTACGACGAAAGGAGAGAAAAAGGAGAGAAAAGAAGTGAAAATGAAAATAGATAAAGAAACTGAGGACCCAGTCCCCAGACAAATGTCAAATGCATAGCACGGGAATGCAGTGCTAACGCAGGCGGACCAACCCCCGGGGTCGTCCAAACACGATTCTGGTAAAGGAAAGCAACCTTCTGTAGCAGAACGAGGAGCGACTCACCAAGTGAAGCCGGTGTTGTTTGTAACAGGTGGGTCGGTGTTGAGACCTTGGTTCCGATTCAGTCCCGGAAGTTGGAGCTCAGAGTTCCGGACGATATGTGAAGCCGGGACCGGCCCTTGCGGGTGAATCTCTCGAGTCCGTGGCCCCAAATATTCTTCTTTAAAAAAGATATGATGGTGGGATGCCCCGGGCGGCTCACGGAGCAGCTTCTAGTCTGACAAGGATGGCTGTGGGTCCCTGCAAGATCTCCAGGGTGGTAGTGCCATGCGGCCGGGGGAGTCAGGCGGGCGATTATGGCGGATAAAAGGCTCACAGGACATAGTATTATTTAAAGAAGAGAGAGACATTTATTGCTTAAAGAAGAGGAAAACAGAGAAACATAAGAGAAACATAGAGAGAAACAAAGACACATGTACACACGACACGAGACAAATATACAAGAGAGAGAGAGAAGATGGTGGCGAGGGAGGTCAGAAGTGGCTGGGATGGACGTGGTTAGTCCTTAAAGTGACTGCAAAGGAATAACAGTATGGAGACACAAACATGTAAGACCTATGGTGCAGTTGGGATAAGTACATAGGATAACACATACATGCTGACACATATATGTGTGTATATGTGTAATTTACATATGCATTATGTCATATACATATGCACACATATAATTTATGTATAGAATAGTCTCCCTGATCATTACAATATTGATTCCTGATGCAGGGAGACCAAGCGACACGAAGGAGCTATTAGACAACAGAATCACAAAGACCAAATTTTACAGGGTGACTCTTAGCTAATGAACCTTTGGATCTGATGGTTCTGAGTTCCTGTTTCTTATCTAGAAAATAGGGCAAGGCATTTATGTGATGGTGGCACTGTAGGGAGTGGTAGTGTAAGAAATAACTGAGTCTTTCCTATCAAATACTATAAAACTCGTGTTTAGAGCAAGAACTGAATCTTTATATATCTCCCACACTATGAGACTTGAATAAAAATCATTTAATCCCCATCCCCCAGTAAAATATTTGTTTACAGAAGCTCCATCTCTGTTCTGTTCTAGAGATGGATGTCCTGGAGCTGTGACCCTCTACTCCCTGGAGGAGGGACCCCTTTCCCCTTCCTCTCCTGCCTACAGTTCTCTACAGATTAGCCAATTGAATAAAATTGTAAGGTCAGCCTTGGTGGAAAGACACAGCCATCACCTGAGTTAGAATGAGAAGCAAATGCATTTGGTCTCAGTGCACTCCTGATCAAGAGTGAAGCCTGCCTTGTCCAGACACTTAAGCTGGAGTGGCGATCTCTTCCTCCGTGGCCCCAGCATTTCTAACATTTCTAACGCTGTCTGAGTGAGGGTTTCTACTGCTCTGAAGAGACACCATGACTGGGCTAACTCTTTTCTTTTTCTCTTTCTTTCTTCTTTCTTTTCTCTTTCTTTCTTTTCTTTTTCTTCCTTTCTTTCTTCTTTCTTTTCTCTTTCTTTCTTTTTCTTTTCTTTTTCTTCCTTTCTTCCTTCTTTCTTTTTTCTTTCTTCTTTATTTTCTCTTTTTTTCTTTCTTTTCTCTTTCTTTCTTTCTTTCTTCCTTTTTTTTTGAGACAGGGTTTCTCTGTAGCTTTGGAGCCTGTCCTGGAACTAGCTCTGTAGATTAGGCTGGCCTCAAACTCACAGAAATCTGCCTGTCTCTGCCTCTCAAGTGTTGGGATTAAAGGCGTGCCATGGTCTCTCTTATAAAGGGAAACATTTAATCGTGGTGACTCAATTAAAATTCAGAGGTTTAGTCCATGAGCGTCATGGTGGGAAGCAAGGCAGCATGTAGGCATACATGGTGCTAAAGAAGGAACTACGAGTTCTTTTTTTTTAATTTTTAAGATTTATTTTACATTCCAACACAGTTTCCCCTCCTTTTTCTCCTCCCATTCCCTCCCCATTCCTTTTCTCCCCCACCCCACATCCACTCCTCAGAAAGGGTAAGGACTCCCATGGGAGTCAACAAAGCATGGCATATCAAGTTGAGGCAGGACCAAGCTCCTCTCCAGGCATCAAGACTGAGCAAGGCCTCCCATCATAGGGAATAGGTTCCAAACACCAGCTCATGCACCAGGGACAGATTCTAGTCCCACCGCTAGGTGCCCCACAAACAGACCAAGCTACACAACTATCACCCAAATGCAGAGGGCCTAGGTCAGCCCGATGCAGGCTCCCTAGCTGTCTGTCTAGAATCCACGAGCCCCCACTAGCCTGGCCAGCTGTCTTTGTGAGTTTTCTGGTGATGATCTTGATTTCCCTGCCCTTGCTTGTGTAATCCCTCCTCCCTCTCTTCAACTGGACTTCTTCCTGGAGCTCAACCCAATGCTTGGCGGTGGGTCTCTGCATCTGCTTCCATCAGTTACTGGATAAAGGCTCTCTGATGACAATTACGGCACTCACCAATTAGTACAGGAGATGGCCAGTTCAGGCACTCTCCCCACTATTGCTAGGAGTCTTAGCTGGGGTCATCCTTGTAAATTTCTTTGAATGTTCCCCGGTACCAGGTTTCTCCCTAACCCCATTATGGCTCTCTCTATCAAGGTAGTTCTTACTTTGCTCTCCCTCTTTGTACAGCCATCCCAATCCCTCATATTTCCATCCCCTCCCCCTCTACTCCCCAGACCTCCAGTTTACCCAGAAGATCTCTTCTATTTCCCATCTCCAGGGCAATCCATGCATTAGGGGGTCCTTGTTACTTAGCTTCTTTGGAGCTGCGGATCACAGCCTGGTTATCTTTGAGCCTAAGAGTTCTTACATCTTGACTCACAGGCAACACAAACTGCCTGAAACACTGGGCGTGGCTTGAGCACATCAGAGACCTAAAAGCTCACCTCTGCAGTGACACACGTCCTTCAGCAAGGCCATGCTTACTCCAACAAAGCCACACCCTCTCAATAGCGCCACTCCTTTGGCGGCCATTTTCTTCCAAACCAGAACAGACACACTCAAAAGGTTTGCTATACTACATGGCTTAGAACAACAGGTTCCATGTGTATCTTGTATTAAACTTATGACAATAATAACAACGATAAGATTTATTATTGACCCCTTACTCCTCAGTGTAGACAAAGTAGATACCTGGAGGAAGAGTCCTACCCAACACATTCTTATTTTAAAAGTATAGTTAGTTAATCCCTCTGGATGAGAATAAAACCACTACCACAATTTTTGAGTCAAAAAATGAAGCAAACTTTATTAACTACTAACCAGGACAACGGACACTGGCCAGGTCCATGCCCAGGATCCCCAGAGAATGGCCACAAATTATGTTAGTCAGGTGCTGATTAAGTCAAAGTCCACAAGGCTATGATGTACTTCCTGTGTTTGCCTAATCGGGGACAAGCATAAATCCCGATATACTTCCTGCCTGCATACCTGGTGTGGGAGTTCCTTCTGTCTATGTGTTGCTTTTATTGGTTAATGAATAAAGAATTGCTTTGAGCCTATGGCAAAGGCAGAACAGAATTAGGTGGGGAAAGCTAGGCTGTATTCTGGGAGAAAGAGGGTGGAGTCAGAGAGAAGCCATGGAGCCACTGCCAGAGACAAATGCTGGGAACTTTACCTAGTAAGCTACAGCCACGTGGCGATATACAGATTAATAGAAATGGGCTAAATTAATATGTAAGGAATTAGCCAATAAGAAGCTAGAGCTAATAGTCTAAGCAGTGATTTAATTAATACAATTTTTGTGTGCTTATTTTGGGGCATAGAGGCCAGGAACCAGCAAGCGGCCTCCTTGCTACACATACATGCTGCTGCCTACATGTGATCAAACATGGCCTGGGCGGTTGGGGCGGCAACCAACCTATTGAAAACATGTGGCTTGTTAGCTTACAGCAGCCACAGCCTCCAGCATTCCCAGAAGTTGTATGTCCATGGGCAGTGGGACTTACAGGTTAGAGAGAGGAAAGTAGTAAGCTTAGCATGGCCAACAGACTGGACTTGGTCATGGGAGGAGAGAGAGGGGACGGAAATGAAGACCAATGATGCCAAAGAAATGAAGAAAGAGGGGTGAGAGAGGGGGTCAGACATTCACATAGCCTAAATAGTAGGGTTGCAAGGGAATGGGGCTGGAGGACAGAAGCGCATGAACTGGAGAAGTTTAGGGTAGGGAGGAAAGAGCTAGGTACTCATGAGGCTGAGGGAGCCTGGAGGTCAGAATGAGCTTTAGTATTCTCGTGGGCTCCACAGACAGTCATCTGTTCCTGTATAAGGAAATGGCTCCTTTGGAAGAGGGGACTAGGCACCAGAATTTGGGAGAGAGGAGTTTCCTTTGGACCTGACACCCCTCCTTCAAAGTCATGGCCTCTTTTTCATTAATAGTTAATATATGCATATTTGTATGTATATGTAGATATATATTCTTAAAGATAATCTGCCCAGTCCCTATAATGTTACTTGTGTGGGAACATGACAGCCAGACCCAACCGGATGGCACTGTGTTATTGCCTGGACTATCCCAGTCAGTTACTGATATTTCCCCATGTGCTCAGAACTGTGTAATAATTGAACATGACTCCCTTGTGATGGCTAAAGAAAGTTAATATGGTACCAGTTATGCCTTCAGGGCCACTGACTGTTGTTCTGGGTTGCCTGTGGGACCCCAGGGGCCTACAGGTGAGATAAGAATAAGATAATGGTACTCCTGCTTTCTGCTTCTGCAAGCCTGCTTATTGCCGTGGGACTGTAATAAAATGGTCTTTTTATCGCTATACAAGGGAAAGAGAAACAACCAAAGACAGCAAAAAAATTTTCTTGCCCAGCTATGGATTCTGTAGGTCATTGTAATGTAAAGTACACCTTTGATGTCCACCTTTATAAATCCTTCCCTTAGCTCCATGTGGCACATCATGCTGTTTGGCTCTAAAGATGCTGTCCTGCTAGCACTAAGAATAAATTCCTTTATCCTAAATTTAAACTGAGTCTACATCTTTGGTCTTCCCCAGTAGATCTCAACATCGCAGTATTTGAATGTATGTTTTCAGTGCTGACCAACTGATGCTGGACAGCCACTACTTTGCAAGCCAGCATGGTCCCAACCAACAGTCTGAAGACATGTGTCCTTTTACCCACAGGTAAGTGCAGCCTTCCCCTCTCTTCAAGGAAACTTCTCTTTGCAACAGACAGAGACCACTACAGAAAACCATAGCCAATCAAAATACAGCGATGTGGAGAGCAATTCTGATGGATACAATTGCAAAAACGCTTTTGCCCCTAAGTCTCAGGACCACTGCCAAAGGGGTGAGGGGTGGAAAGACTGGAAGAGCCAGAGGACCTGGGAGTTTGCTGTGAGATTGTATCACATGGTAATGTCAGGACAGTTGCTTTCGAGACAGAACTTCCTTTCAGTTACTTATAAATCTAGCTTGCTGTACACAAAACCAGGTTGTTTCTTACGAGAAAGGCTTATATCAATGGAATATATCAAAGGGGCGGAGTATGTGGCTCAGTAGAGTGCCCAATGCCCATCTAGCTTGCGTGAAGCCTTGGGCCCAGTCCCCAGCACTGGGTAAACAAGGACTGCTGATGAATGCTTATCATTTCACACAGGGGAGATGAAGAGAGGCCAAGAGTTCAAGGCCATCCACAGCTGCTGCCTGAGACAGAGTTTCTGTTGCCATGAAGACACACCATGACCATGGCAACTCTGATAAAGGAAAACATTTACTTGGGGTGGCAGCTTATGGTTTCATAGGTTCAGTCCATGATAATCCTGGTGGGGCAAGGCAGCATTCAGGTAGACATGGAACTGGAGAAGGAGTTGAAAGGTCTACATCTTGATCAGAAGGCAACAGGAAGTGAACTGAGACATTGGACATATTGCAAGCACTTGGAGACCTCAAAGCCCGCCCCCACAGTGACACACTTCCTCCAACAAGGCCACACCTCCTAATAATAGTGTCAGTCCCTGTGAGACTATGGGGTCCATTACATTCAAGCTACCACAGCTATTTATTGAGTTTTTGAGGCCAGTCTGGGACACATGAGACACTCTCAAAAACATAAGTGTCCAAAGATCTCTATTTGACTCCCTGTGGGTAGGACAGTGCTTCTGTTCTGAGAGATTGGCCTCCTGGGAAGTGACGAATTCTCCAGCACACACCCAGAGCACAGCAATAATGGTGAGAGTTTGAACATCTAGTCACCACTGGCTTGAGGCCTCCCAGCCTAGGGCAAGTCTCCCCCAGGACAACTGAACAAAGATTTAGGAAGGGAAAGCTCCATTTGATTTACTCTTCTGAGAGTTTGAGTTTTGGGATAAGTTTAATAAATAAGTTTACTTCTAGGAAAGGCATTTGGTTGTCTCTGGACTGGAGGCAGTGTTCAAAAAGCTGTTACCCTGACAGTCTGTGTCCTCCTCACCATGACAGGTGCATGAGACCAAGGCTGCCCACCTGTGCACACCGTTTCTTCTGGTAGGAGGAGGATCTTACATGTCTTCTCTACTCCAAGCCTCTCCTTTTGTTTTCCTAAAGGAAAGGGTAGATGAGTTGGGGCTGTGAGAGCCAAATGCCTCTCTCCCCATGTAATCCTCTTCCAGCTCTCAGCTGCCGTGCATGCTAAAAGCCATTTGCTTTCTCTCTACACACCCAGCAACAATTTCAGTGCCAAATTCCCTAGTATGCACTTTTATTCTGGGTCTTTGCTTGCACTCAAAATTGGGTTCTCCTCTTCCACTCTTTACCCAGAGCCTTCAGTTCCTCTATGCCTTTCCTGTTCAGCACATCTTGCAGGTTTTCCCCCAATATGAAGTCTGATAGCTGTTATAGTCCCATGCACATCATATCCTACAGTATGTATCTTACTACAGCTATAGTCTAGCCCATATTCTATGTTTCAATGTGGTATCTTACTGCAGCTATAGTCCTGTGTATATTATATCCTACAGTGAACACCTTACTGTAGTTATACTCCAAGTATATCATATCCTATAGTGCAATCTCTTACTGAAGTTATAGATCACACTGTTACATATAATATGGGCTGGACTATACCTGTAGCAAGATACACACTGTAGGATATGATATGCAAGGGTCTATAACTGCTATCATATCCTACAGTGTGGCATCTTACTAGTTTCTATTTTTCTCCCTCTTTTATATTTCCTCTTCCACCCCATTCTCAGCTCAAGATCTGGACGTGGATCTGTGCCCTAGAGATTCACTTAGCACAGCTGTTAAAATCCGGATTCCCTGAGAGTGTCTCTGCCTCTTGTGTCTTTACAGCGCAGGTCTTTCGTGCAGAAAATTTGCAGCAAGTTTAGCAAAGACTCAGGTTGATTACGGTCACCCACTGTGTATGTTATGTATTTGAAAATGTACAGATGAAATAGAATGTGCAAAACATCAACTAGTATCCTAAAATAATTATATTGCTTGTTAATTGTGTTCCTCCTTCTACAAACTGATTTGTAGTTTTCTAAAACTAAGTGAAAGTCAATTTTCTGTATCATTATCGTATTTTAGGTCTAAGTGAAAAAAAAAGCCAAGAGATCATTAATGCTCTTGATGAACCATTCTTGAACCATAGTTAACTAGTCAGGAAAACAACAGCAGTGTTTCTGATGTGTCTTGCAATGCTCCAGGCTTTCTACTATGTTTAATTTCCAAAAACTTGTCTCCACATCAGTGGAAGAGAAAACAAGACCAGCACAGATATCATGGATGTCGGAAATGTGGCTGACCATCTGATGAGAGAAGCAAAACTGGACTTGGCATGACTGACTGCCCTGCTCTCCTCTTCCACTGTGTGTGCGCACACACATTCCCTATAAAGTCTGATGGCTGGAGATGAATGCAGGGCAGAGTTTAGGGCATTAGTACTTGGCTTTCTCAGGTCGTTAGCTCTCCGAATAAAGTGCAGCTCAAAGACTCAATTTCTGTCTCCACTCAATGGTGTTTTGAGGAGTCAAGCATTATGGGAACTCTGGTGTTCTGCTGCCAGGATGTCCTCAGGACTCCCCAGTAAGTAACTGAGTTATGGAGGAGCCAAGGGGTTCAGGGGTCACAATACTGCCTAGACTTGCAGGGACCAGGAGTCCTGGGCTGGAAAACTTCCCAGTAACCACCATGTAATTTTGCTTGGGGATTTTCCCCATCCTGGTTCCCTCCTGGCCCTCTTGCTCTTGTCTAACAAGCAGAAGTGCTGTGCACTCTCTGGCTTGGCTTCTGATCTAAAGTGCCTCTTGTTTAGTTCTCATTGCTGGCTGTAGCCTGCGTGGCGTCTATTTGAAAGGTGCCATTATATTCTGTTTTCTGTGTTTTATTTCGCAACTCTTTGTGCGATGGGTGTCACAGGCCCTGTTCCTGGTGACACCCTCTTGGGATATGTTCTGGAAAAAAAAATGTGAAAAGGAAAAAAAATTATCTGCTTGGTTTGATATTGCTTACCCGCTTACTTTTTGTGTCTGTAATGGCTATTGCAGGGTTAACATATAAAGATTTTTGGCTCTGGATTTTCTCGCCTGCTTTTTTTTCTTATGTAAGATTAATTAACTGCCTAAGGTCACTGAGAGTTCTGTTATCTCAGCCAACACTGGCTGGATTGCAACCTTCTGCAGCTTCAGAGGACTGGTGTGAGAAATGGGGGCGGGGGGGGGGGGAATGGAACCTGGATGAAAAAGCCTTTAAAAAAATCCAAGCTGCTAACTGGGCTATCTGGAGGCAGAGCCAGGCTGGAAGATCTTTGTGAGTTAGAGATCAGCATGGTCTATAAAGTGAGTTCCAGGACAGCCAGAGCTACAAGTGAGAACCTGCATGAGAAAAAAAAATCCCAACAGCAGCTGTAAAGTCTGCCTGGAATGTGCAATAGACAGGAACCTTATACCTTAACAATGTGTGAGCAGGTGATCTTAATTTCTTATGGTGTCATAAATATAACTTGTATTCAATGTTTCTTTATTAAGTTGAGAAACTTGTTTATTATATTACTGTGTCTCATAATATTGAGGGAATAAAATAAAATAAAAAAGGAGGAACATAAGGAGAGAACATAAGAACATAAGAGGATACATTTATGGTAAGGCAAATCAGAAAGAAAGGAGAAAACATTTTAATAATAAAGAGCTTTGTACGGTAAAATACGGTTTTGTTCCAGGATAAGCATAGCTACATCTTTCTAAACCAGCAAAGGAAATATGAGAGAAGAATTAGAACACTGAAGCCCACTGAAGATGATCCGAGTAAGCTGCAAAGGGTGTGTGGGGTTGACCAGGAAGATGGTACATGTACGGTAGGCAAAGGTTTTCAAAACTTCAAGGATCAAAGTTCAACACACTGACCCTAAAATATAGTCCTATTTTAAAGTCCATGAAAGTCTTTAGAGTCTCTGTGAATTTTCTGAATTTCTATGAAATTTTATACTAAAAGTTTTTTTATCTTCATAGAAATATGGAGAAGCCTGTAGTGTGCTGACCACTTAGAGGGTCTGTGTAGCAGGAGTGCTGAGGTGGAGGAGTATGGCTCTGTGGGGGGCATGGTGCCAGCTTCACATTCAATACCTCCTTTCCCGGGAACAGTTTCTAACCCTCTGACAAAGGAAGGAATTAGAACAAAAGTATAACTTCTCCAGAAGATACAAGGAACTGACAGAATTAGAGTCACCCAGTAAGAGATGAGGCTGTCTTAAGGTGAGGTGGAATTCTCCGTAGACCACGCCAAGTTCCCTCCACACTGCAAATATTGTCACCACAGGTGTGTCCAGGAAGGCAGAAGGGCTAGAGAGCTCAAAAGCTTAGCTGTGTAGGTACGGTGTGGACAACCTGTTCCAAGTGACTTCCAGATTCAACAATCTGTCTCCTGGCATCACTGCCCTGCCTGGAGCTGGATCTTGTTTTTATTATGTTTGATATCCTCACTGGAAATTAGACTTAAAAAGTTGCGTATGCAATGTTCTTATTTTGTTAATTTTTACTTACAGGCTCTTACAGTTTAGTTCTTCTTATGAGACCTAGACTATTCCTTTACTTTGCAAAATCCCTCAGCTCCAGGAGTTGACAAAGTTTTATTTCTTCTAAAATGTCTCATCTAATCTTTTTTTCAAAACACAGCTCCATTCTTAAGCTTTATATCTTTGTGGCCATGAACGGTGGTGACAAAATGGAGGTTTCCCTTTTTTTTTCTTTTGTTTTAAATGCATCCCTCTCTAGAGGCGAGGCGTGCTTATGAATAGTTTGCGTACGATGTCACTACAGACTGAAGGTGGAGACTCGCCGCCGACCAGCTCTGTCCCCGTTGTCACCGCTCTGTCCGCTCCGCACCACGCTCTGAGCTTTATTCATTTCCCCGTGCAGCTGGGACCACAGCAGAGTGTGAGCCTCTTCGAGCCTGCGTTCAAAGAAGGGAGGGCATGCGTCATTTCCACACTGGCGCCAGAGACATGCAGGCAAGTATGCTTGCCCCAAACACAGCAAAAAACAAAAGAACTGATGAATTCGGTCACTTCTGTTTTCGGAGGGAAACAATGATTTTTATTGTATTTATTTATTAGAAGCCCCTTACACACAACGCAACGGAATACAAACTGCAGTTTTGATCGCCGGTAGGATGATGCAGCCTTTGGAATACAAATTAAGCATTGAGCTCCCTCTAGTGGCAAAAATATGGATACGTTTAAAAGCGGGATCACTGGAATCTATTTTGTAGTCCATTGTTTTTAATTTTATTGTCATTTTGTCTTGCAAAATAGAAAGTTTCTACGCAGCCAGAAATCCTGAGTTCCAGGTCAACCAGGACTACATACTGAGAACTTGTACATCTTTTTCTCCTATTTTAAAACTCTAGCTTAATACCATTGTGATTGTAAACTGGTACTGAATATTTATTGACTGAAGTTTTTAAAATCTGCTAAGTTGTTTTGTACCCTAACCAGATCTTCTCTGGAGAGTGTGCATTTAAGAACGCATGTTCTGTTGGCAGTTAAAACACTCTGTGTATATCTGATAGGTCACTCGTTTTAAAGTATAGTTTTAGTCTGGTATTACTTTTTAGTTTTTTATCTGGATGATCGATCTGGTGTCTCCTATTATTAGTAGACTATATGCCTGATTTTTATGTTTTTATGCTTTGTGTGATATTTTAATGTTTATATCATATGCTTAGTTGCACTGGTGTTGAGTACGTATATATTTATAACATTATACCTCCTGCTTGACACCTTTATCATTGTGTAACAACTTAATCCCATTTTTACAGTTTTAACTTACATATATCTTACCGTAGGTAGGTACCCTCATTTCCTTCCCTCCTTCTCTCCTGTCCTCCCTCCTTCTATCCCTCCTCCCGACCATAACTTAGTTCAGTCTCAGTTTGAAAACATCTCTTAACACCTTGGTTACTTTTCTGATCGCTGAGAAGACACCCAACAGAAGCAGCTCGAGGGAAGCAATACTGATCCTGGCTCACAGTTCCAGAGATCTCGGTGCCTCATGGAAGGGAAGGCACAGTGCAGCATATTGTGTGAGATTTCTTTCATGCAGAGACCCAGAAGCAGACAGAGCAGTCGGTGCCAGAACTGGCGATACCCTCCAAAGCCTCGTCCCCGGTCACCCACTTTCAACAGCCAGGCTCCACCTTCTAAAGGGTTCTTCAAAATAATTGCTAATCCTGGGAACATGAACATGTAGGAGATATCTCTGATTCAAATTCTACCATTGTGCCACAGGGCCCCATGAGTTCAGTGTCATCTCATGGAAATTCATTCAGTGCAATTTCCAGGGCCCCTATGGTCTAAACATTCTCCGCACGATTCAGAAGTCTAAAGTTCAAGGTCTCTACTCAGACTCAAGGTGATCTCTTAGTCTCCTCTCTCTCTCTCTCTCTCTCTCTCTCTCTCTCTCTCTCTCTCTCTCTCTCTCGTGTGTGCGTGTGTGCTTGCGTGTGTGCGTGTGTGTGTGTGTGCGTGTGCGTGCGTGTGCGTGTGTGATTTAATATGCAATTGCTGTGCGAACTCCTTCAGCCAATAGCTTTTAAGATAGCAACCCACTTTGGGCGTGGTCTCATGTACTATAAATGCAGACGGAACCGCGTGTGCAGCTCTCTTGGCTGCTGGATTCCATTCTAGTTCCCAGGGCACACAAAGGACTGCAGTTCTATACTTTTCCTGTGAGTTTATCCCCAGATAAATAAACCTTTGTTATATCCCACTTTGGGCTGTGGTGGAACTCTTTTGTACACCCACATACAATGGCATGGAGTAAACGTGGGAGAAAAAAATGACAAATGACGTAGCAAGGAATGATTTGGAGGAAGTAAGCCCTAGGCACAGCAGGTAGCCCATTAAATCCTATAGCTCCACATCCAGCATTTAGGATACATAGTGGCATGACTAAGCTACAGTGGACTTGCATAGCTTTGACCCTACAGAACTCTATGTGGCTCTGCTGGGTGGCCACAGCGATCCTTAGCAGACAGCCCAACTTCCTGACAGCTCCAACATCTCTGGGTCTCCGCTGACATGTAAATTTCCTTCTCACGGCATCATAAGTAGCTTACTCAGGAGCTCTATGGAAGGGGTCTGATCCTGTTGCATACACACTATCTGTCTTTACAGGCTTTTTTCATGTAACTTAACCGTTCTGTTCTTTATGATTTCATGACCATCTCTGCGAGACTAGCAGCTCAAGATGTGTCGTCTCGGAGTACAGCTATAGTAGACTCTGATCATCTCTGTGCCTGTAGAACACTTTCCCATGAGGCCTTGTTTGGATAGGTCAGTTTCTCTTCAAGCCTTCTTGTTTCAAACTGAAGTCTTTCAATATGTTTGTAATCTTGCGCATGGAGCCTTTAATGTACGGTTCTGACCTAAGAGCACCATGGTCTCAGGAAAAAGTGCATGGTTTCTGTGTAACAATCTTTAACAGCTGCTGTTGCCTTCCCATAGCACAGGTTTTGTTAACAGCAGAACTATGAGCTCATTCTCCAAACCCGCTCTGGTTTTCGTTCCTATCAACTTTATCTGTGAAGCTGGCTAAAGGCAGAAGAAAATAGCCAGGCTACAGTCTGACGCTGAGCTGCCATGGAATTTCCTCCACCAACAGAATTAGCTCAATATTTTTAAAATGCTCAGTCTCGCATGAATGTTCAGGACGCAGACAGCATATTCACATATACAGTCAGTTTTGCTTTGTTTGCCAGTATGTAACATGCTTTGAGGGTAATCATGCTCCCAAGGAAACCTCTTCTCTTCCAGAATCTCATGAATGCAGTCCTCACTCTTCATATTTCCACCAGCGTTCCGGTTTTCCACACTCCCATTGGGATTACTCATTAAACTCTTCTTACGAGTCTGCTAGTGCGCTCCTAGCCCACATATCCAAGATCTTCCATACTTTTCTTGTGAACCAGTTCCAGGGCCTAGGGCTCATAGTCAGATGTACAGCCCCAGGATCGTTTATTCTCAGAAACAATTTCTGTATCCGCTGTTTCTGTCATCTTTGGGACAAGAATCTACAGCAGGAACACATTAAAGTCAGAAAGATTTAATCTGACTCATGGTTTCAGAGGGTAAAGAAATGGGGTACTCACGGTAGAGGAAGCGTGTATAGAGATTCCTCACACAGCAGATCCAAACCAGAAGTGGCTATAATCTCCAAACATCTGCCCCTAAGGGACCTACTTCCTCTAGTCGTCTTACATGGCCCACAAAGTCCTCATACATCTTCCTCCCCTCTTACAAGGTCCACAGTCTTCAAAATAGCATTATAACTTGGGGACCCATCATCCTGAACATGAACTCATAGGGAACATTTGTGATGCAAATCCTAGTACTCGGTTTTGTTTAGGAAAATTATTGTGGAGTACATAATTTTTTTCAGTGAGAGAATAACTTAGAAATATTTTAATGTTTGTACTATAGAGATTGATTCGTCTGTAAAATCCTGCCGTGCAAGTGTTAGAACCCAAGTTCTGATCTCCAACTCCCGCGTGAAAGCCAGGCAAGTGGGCATGTGTGTATAACCCTGGCACTTGGGGGAGAAACCAGAGACCTACATAAACATCTCCATGATTCAGGGGCAACAGCAGGCTCTCTGAGAGGAGCTTCAGTGAGGGTCTAGAGCTGTGCCGGAGGCCAGAGGCCTTGGAACCAGACCAGTGACTGGCGGTAATGAACAGCTGTGGGCGGGGCTGATCAGAAAAGGGTTTCTGAGTGACTGTTCCCAAAGCCACTAGGACTAAGGAGGTGTTGAAAAGACAGAGGAATGCAGTGGGTTTTTTGTTTTTGTTTGTTTTGTCTTGTTTTTAAATAATTTGTGGGGCCTCTTTTGGGGAGCAGACTGCAAGGGTGAGGGGTGGATATGGACAGAGTGGGAGGCAAGCAGGATTGGGGTACATGATGTGAAATTCCCAAAGAATCAGGAAAAAATTATGCCATTAAAAACAAAAAAACTTTGAGTACTGTTTAAGTTTGTGCATTCAGTGGGACTTGTTTACACCTGACATTACTGAGACTTCTCAACAGCCCCAGGCTGTGCCAATTATTTTGTTTTACAGGTATTTTAGCTAAGTCCTGAAAGCCTGTGTAATTTGTCCGTGTCCCCAGCTGGCAAATGACAGAGCTGGGAATTTAATCCCCTGGAGTTGCATGTCAACACCTTCCCACTCCACTGGTGATGCTTCAGTGGATTCCTTGAGCTTTCCCTGAAGGTTTTCAGCACGCTGTGTTTGCCGTGGGTTCTGTGGGTGCCCTGGTGTGCAAGAGTGACTAGTGAAGGATCCAAGTTAATTTTTAATTAAATATAAAACTGTAGGTTCCAGAAATAGGAATGTAAAAATAAAAGAAATATAAAGTTGCAAGCCTAGGAGAATGAGAGCAGGCTGTCAGCAGCTTTCTCAGCAGCTTAAGAATGAACTATTAATAGTGGGTTGCTTTGCTTTACAACTGGCTGCTGTGTTTACAAGGCTGAAGCATCCCTCTGCAAACTGAGAGGAGTTAGCCCTAAGATAACCTCCCTGGCCACTCAAGACTGGCAACTGATGTGAGCTGAGTTAACTTTTAAATGATGGGATGTACGTGACTTTTGACTTTTTTGGTTTTATAATGTCACAGAAACACTATCAGCAAGGACCAGAGAGAGACCATGGCCTAAATACAATCACTAGTTTAACTGAAAGGGGAAAAAAACCCCAACCAACCAACCAAACTAACAAACAAACCCCTGTTAATGAAAATTGCAAAGAAGGGCAATTTGTATCTGAGTGATACCTTGAGATTACAAAGATTCACTTGTTATCGCCTAATGCTTGCTATAAAAGGAGTTTAAAAACCAGCCTTTGCCATAGCCTTACAAATCCTCTCTGGCCATGGACTCAGCTAGCTGATAAGCTTTTTGTGCCCCATGGAGATTTATTTTTTTTTAATTTTTTGTTTTTTTCCTGGAATAAAGTTTGCTTCTGGTTTATTAGACTTTAATGGTCTGTCCCCATCTTTGTGTGACCCCCGTGGACCCAACAAGTACAAAGACAAAGACAACTATAAAGCAGCTATCTGCTGGTGGAGGTCAAAGTGGGAGCCTTGACAAGGGGCTGGCTAAGAAAAAGCCTCTGGAAAGAGCCCCTAACTTCTCTGTACCCTGGAAATTATATAGGGATCCAGCCAAGGGAAGGGGACACGATGAACCTCCCAGCCAGAGGATGTGCCCCAAATCTGTGTTTCTCAGCATTTGCTCAGGACTGTTGTTATTCCTTTGGGTCTGGTTTCTTTAAGAGCTAATCACGCCCACTTCCAGCCACTTCTGACCTCCCTTGTCGCCTTCTTAACTCTTTCTCTTCTGTCCCCGTCTCTGTCTCTCTCTTCTTTAAGTAATAAATATTTAGCTTTATGTTTAGCCTTACGTCTATTTATTATGTCCTGTACGCCTTTTATCCACCAACTCCACCCGCCAGCTCTGCCACTCGCCGAGTGGAACCTGCACCCATTGTGGCGGCAGCCTCTGCCTGGACTAGCCTGCCTCGGACACTCGCCAACATATTATCCTTTTAAAGAACAAAATTGGTGCCACGGACTCGAGAGATTCACCCGGCCAGGGTCCCAGCTTCAGGATTCATCCGGGACTCTGAGCTCCAATTTCCGAGACTGAATCGGGACCAAGGTCTTTCTCAACACCGACCCACGTGTTCCATCTGCCTGGACTCATTCCTACAAACAACACCGGCTTCTAATCGTGAGTTTCCCCACTCCAGCCAGCCTAACTTAGCCTTTTTAACCCGGGATTGACAGGTCCTCCCGGTATTTCTAGGCTCAGGGGGAACCTTCTCCGCCCCTTCGCTGGCGTTCATTACGCTTGCATCCTGTTAAGCCCATGCCTGGGACAGCTGGCCTGGCTGGCTCCCAGCACTCCCGCACCTGGGGGCCCGGAGCCACCTATCTTCTTCCTCTCTTATTTCATTCTTTTCTTCCTTCTTATCTTTCTCACAGACGGATTGGCTGATCCGATTCAGCCGATAGCATCCCACATGGGCACCTCAAACGCCTGGACACATGTTTCGGATGTTCACTTGCATCTCACCTAAACGGGGAGCCGTTCCCCATAGGCTCGGGATGCCATGGTTTTTGGGGGTTTTTCACAGTCTTGACCTGGGAAAGCAAGTCGTTCCAGTCTAAATATGCCTTACTTAAAATCCTCCACACCTATCCGTCCTTAAATTGTCTGTTTGCGCGGGTTTTCATGATTCACATTCTGAATAACAACCGCACACGGCAGGTGGCCCCCGGCTTTTAAAATTCCTGCTAGCTTTTTCATTCCAGCCATGACATGGTGCAGTTTTTTAGGTTCCAGCCTTTTGCCCCCCTCTGCGGCTTATGGTTCGACATGGCGGCTCAACAACAGGGCAGATAATGCCTTCAAGTCCCTCTCTTTAAGCCTAAAATCCTTACAGCTCTAAAATTGTAACTTTCCCCACAACCCATGACCGCCGCCATGTTCACTGGGGTCAGGTAACTTTATTGCTATCTCGGCTGAGAGCCAGGTCACGTGACCAAGCTCTTCCATTCTTATGTATGTTCTGCCTTCCCTTCCCCCTCCTCGGTGTTCACTGAAATCCTCTCGTTAACTCTGATTACAGGTGTTTTGCATAGTGACATGCTTTCTGATAGGGCCCATCAAAAACATACACTTTGCCTAATTCCTGTTCAGTCTTTCTATGTATAATAATTATTCATTACATCTCATTTCAGACTACAAAATCAGGAGTCTCATATTTTAAACTGGTATGTACTTTTACCTCTCTTATATTTAATATTAAGCTGTTCTCTATCATTGTCAGTTCTGCCACTATTCTTAATGTTACAGTTTTTTTCTTTCTTTCTGTCTTTTTACAAATGTGGATCTTACCTATTAAGAGTCAGTGCAGTCAAACTCAAACCCAACCTTCCAGACAGATTCTATACTGCAGTTATACCTAATACACAACCCTCAATTGCTCAGAGATCTGGGGAATATGATATTTAAATATTTAATTACTAAATAACTTTCATAACAAAAAGAGACAGGTTGGCTCCTCTCAAGCACTCTGTTTCCTCCAAGAAGACAGAAGACAAACGGTCACAGACCAGCGTCCATCTGCAGTTCGCTTCAACTGCCAAACACAGACCATTGGGCAAAAACTGCCTTTCACCTAAACTGAAGACCTCCAGAAGTGGACAGAATCACTGGAATCGACAGCCTAGCTGCCTGGGTAAGGTAGGCTTGTCTTCCTACAGATTTCTTAGCCCACAGGGTCTTCTAAAGCCTGAGAGGCTCTATGCTAAACTACAAAGGTCAAATGCAACCTTCAGCAGCCATGGAGGACCCAAAAGAGTAGCTCTGGGTGCCAACCAAGTAGGTTCTCTGTCATTTTTTAATCAGTAACTCAAGTAAAATCTTATCCTTCTCAAAGATCTCTGACAGTTTGATAGCTGAGAGGTTTTGCCAGGTTGCCTCAACAAATAAAAATACTTTTCATTGTACAAAAATATGTCACAGCCATTATACAATGTATATGTCTAAAACTTCTATTTTTCTTATGAGTTCCAGGGAGCCGAATTAAAGAACACACCGTAAACATGTCAGATACATAACCCCTCAATTCTCTGATCCTAAAAATTTTTTTTCTGAATTTAACTTTGTCCTCTGTTCTGCCAATACCCTAACCAGGTACAAGGGACACCAGATATTTCCATGCCACAGACACTTGTCGGGAGCAGAGACCAACTATGCCAGGATGTAAACAACACCCAGCTTCTCTTGGATCTTCGCTCCCCCCCTCCCCAAAGATGAAGCCCACAAATCAGCCGAAAGCAGTCTTGAGAATTCGCTGCCCCAATTCCTTCAAACTGTAATGTCTAACCTTCTACTTTTTATTATAAAAAGGATCTGGGAATGTTATTCCTTTGGGTCTGGTCCCTTTAAGAGCTAACCACGCCCACTCCTAGCCACTTCTGACCTCCTGGCCGCCATCTTAACTCTTTCTCTTCTGTCCCCGTCTCTTGGCGTGTGCACACGTGGTGTCTCTCTCTCTCTATGTCTGTCTCCATGTCTCTCTCTCTCTTTATCTCTTCTTTAAGTAATAAATATTTAGCTTTATGTTTAGCCTTACGTCTATTTATTATGTCCTGTATGCCTTTTATCCGCCAACTCCACCCGCCAGCTCTGCCACTCACCGCATGGAACCTGTACCTATTTTGGCAGCAGCCTCTGCCTGGACTAGCCTGCCTCGGTCACCCGCCAACATATTATCCTTTTAAAGAACAAAAACTATAGTCTTCCCTCTCTAACAGTGACAAAGCTAAGAAACCAAGTGAAACCCCCACACCCTTCCTAGGTGAGTAAAGGAGGCTATGTGCTTTGTCTCACAGACGCTTTTATTTTTAATTTTTAAAACTACTTTTATATTTATTTATTTATTATATTTTTATGTGTTTGAATGTTTTGCCTGCATAAATATATGTGCACCTTGTACATGCCCATGGGTGGTTGTGAGCCACCAAATGAGAGCTGGGGACTGAACCCAGGTTTTCCTCAAAGACAGCAGATGTTCTTTAACCTTTGGGCTCTCACCAGGCCTTCACAGATGCTCTTAAAGACAGACTTTGTGTGACCTGTAATTGTTTAGCTACCAGACAGTAAATATGGAGAATCTGTGCCTAGTTAGGAGTGCTCGGCAATGGGGACAGGTTGCTCCTTAAGAAGTTTACAATTAATCGGGAAAAGACAATTAAATACAAGATTTGTGTATTTGGTGTTGCAGATCTCTACAGTTTATTTTTCTGTCCACCAGTCACTGGGAGGGTAGAATTGATGCTGTCATGTAATTCCAAGAAATAATTTATTGGCTGGCTTGGCCACATCATGTGTGTCTTGCGACTGGCCTTGCCAGGCCTACCAGCCTAATGACTGCTCTGAAAGGGAAGTGAAGTCACCGAGGCATGACTTGTGCTTCATGGGTCCATGCTGACTCAGGCTGATCACTACTTCCCCTTTGTGAAATACTGTGTTTCTTATTTTAAATGTTTGATCCCACCCCACCCTCCCGCCCCTGAGCTAACCCAGGCTCCACGTGTAAATGACCTTAGAAGTCCTTGTTAATGTTCGGTACTCATCTTTACTCTAGTTTTGTGGGTTCGGGACTTCCAGTCCCCTAGAATCTCTACCGATACTAAACCTACTTGTCTTAGCACTTTGATTGGTGACCCATGCTGTACTCAGTTTAGTTCTACTTACTGGTGCTTTTCTGTAAAGGACTCAACTTACAGATAGCGGTGGAGAAATCAGGATGGTTACTACACAGGCTTTTCTGTTCAAAGGAAGGGATGGGTTCACCTGTTCCCACCCATAAATCTGAATGGATGTGTTAATGCCTGGTAATCTTGGCTATTTATTCTGTAAAGTAAGCCCGCATCCAATCCCACAGAATTCTGAGCGCCCTCTCAGTCAATAGAATCCATCTTTACACTTCTTACCAATCCTTCCTCCAAAGCCCAGACTCCTGAACTCTGTTTATCAGTCAACAGAACTCATTATTATGGTAAAGGTCACAGGTGTTTTGCTAAAGAAACGTACTTTGCAGAGTTTTGATGTAGCCACGCCCAAAGCTTCGTCATGATAATTGTCAGGTGGAAACTGTTTTCCAAAGTTTTTATGTGTTTAAATGAGTAAGAAACATAAACCCAGGTTAGAGAGGTGGCTCAGCCATTAAGGGCCCTGGCTGCTCTTCTAGAGGACCTGGGTTCAATTCCCAGCACCCACATGACAGCTCACAATGGTCTGTATTTCCTCTTCTTGGGGATCCGACACCCTAACACAGACATATATGCAGACAAACACCATGTACATAAAATAAAAATAAAAAAATACTAAAAAAAGAAAAGAAGAGAAAAATAAACCACTTGGTCAAACTCCAAAAGCTTTTGACCCATTGATTGGTCCTATTTGTAGATAAGATACTAATTTGAATAATATTAGGGGCTAGAGAGCATAGGGCCTTGAAGCCAAAGCTCATATATCACAGATCAGGTGGTGGTATGCGGTAGAGAAGGTAGGTGTCTCTGAAGATCTGACTGTGGCCCTGATTCTCCTCTCTGGACTAAATCACAGTGTTCATTTGAGGTTCTCCATGTCTGTCTGTCTGTCTGTCTCTCTTACACACACACACACACATACACACACACACACACACAACTCCTAATTGTTTATTATTTTGTTTGCCCTGCCTTCCTGCCCCCTTCCTCCTTGCTTACACAGCCATTTGCTGAATCAGTGCAGGCCTGGGACTGTTCTCTCGTCTCCCAAATGCTGAGCTCACAGGTCTGTGCCACTGCACCTGGTTCAGTTTGTCTCTTACATTAAACAAATAGAAATAAGTAGAAGTCACCGCTCACGGTGCAGTCACGGCGCCCACCCAGGTCAACCCTCAGCAGCTGAGGGAACCAGTTCTGCTTTTGGCCTTCATCTGTTTCCAGCCCATGGCTTGCTTTTCCCAGACAGTCTCTGCTTATATTGACTGTGAGAAGATTACAGAATTCTGCTGGGAAAGTATTTTACTTTCAGAGTTTTTTTTTTTTTTCACGTATGGACTTGGGAGCTTTTAGCCACTATGTTCCAGCACCAATATGGCCCATGAAGTTCTCAAGATCTTCCAAAACCCCTTCTAAATTTTTTAAAACTTATTACATATATATATACTATATATATATTATATATATTAATAATATATTAATAATAATAATAATAATAATATATATTAACTCCCCTGTATGGCCTACAGAAGGGTGAATGCATCCACTGACTCGCCAACTGTAGTGGGAAGCCACCCTTCCTGCTCTGCTGAGGCTCTCAGGAACCTCACCTGGAAAAAGACTCCTAAAAGATAAAATGTTTCCTCTGCTCCTCAGTGAGAACACTCAGCGCCATCTCTTTTGCCCCTCTCCCGTTCTCTGGTAGGTCACTGCGAGCTGTTTGTGCCGGAGACGGGTAGATACTTTCACAGATCTTTGGTTGAATACTGGAGGTAACTAAACTGCCCTGCCTTTTCCCAGCTGTCTAGGGAACTTTAATTCCTTCTTAATGATGTGTATTTTATCTTTTGAGTGCTGGAACTTTCCACTGGAGATCTCTTGATTTAAAAAAAAAATCATTTTAGGGGGCTGGAGAGATGGTTCAGTGGCTAAGAGCATTGCTTGTTCTTCCAAAGGTCCTTAGTTCAATTCTTGGCAACCACATGGTGGCTCACAACCATCTGTAATGATGTCTGGTGCCCTCTTCTGGCCTGCAGACATAAGGACAGAATATTGTATACATAATAAATAAATAGATATTTAAAAAATCATTTTAGATCATATAAACAATACAATTAAAAGGAACGCTTTCCAACTCAATTTTTCTCTCCTGTTAAATATTGTACCCACTATCACTAACAACAGGGAATTCCTTTTGTCTACTGTCTCTAACCTTGAAGGTTCTTCAGACCTCAAAGGCACTCCTTGTATTTTTCATTAAGTTCTGTTCAAGGGTCTCAGCTTATTCTTGACTTTACCCCTCTCCTCGTTTTTGTGCATGTCTTTTCAAAGTTAAAGGTTTTGACATTACTTTCTGAGAAATGTTGGTCGCTTAGTCACATAGACGGAGGAACCACATGTCAGAGAGTGAGCAATGACAAGAGACTTATAATGTGATAGCAAATTCTAAGTAACTTGTTGGTGAGACATCTCACAATCATAGGTCCTGCTGCTGAGGTCACTGCTGACCGTGTTGTGACTCCTCTCCTTTGAGAGGCCACACCCCAGTCTAGACTCACAATTTCCCCTGCTCCTCTCACATTCATAGTGTTTCAGTGATTGCAGAGTTCCTTCAGATAAGCTCCTACACTTGTGTTGTCTTCTCACTGACATAACAGTTTTTAAAAGAAGGAATGGGCTGGCAGACCCGGAAAAGAGACGATGCTTTCAGGCATAGAGAAAGGAGAGGAAAGAGGAGGGCTGAGGAGATGGCTGGGTGAGAATTCGCAGCAAGTACACTTTTATTACAGCATTTACAAGAAATGTCCAAGACAGAGAAGTCCACAGAGATAGAAAGGCCAAAGGCAGTTTCCAGGGACCAGAGGGAGGGAGAGAGGCCACTGACTTAATGGGTATTAACTTTCTCTCAGGCTGCTGATGTTTGACACCGGGAGGTGATTGTTACCCAGCACCGTGAAGAATATGCGCTGATAGGGACTTGATTGTTACACAAACTTGCCTGTTGACTTCAAAATGGTCACATACTATGTCATGTGGATTTCACCTTTACAGAGAAAATAGGGCTCAGTGGTTAAGAGTGCTCTTACAGTGGACTATGGTGTAATCTCTGGTGCTCACATTGGGTGGCTCACAAGCACCTCTTACTCCAGCCCCAGAAAACCTCACATCCTCTTGTGGTCTCCATGGGCATTCTGGCGCACAACCCCTCCCCGCCCTACACGCATGTACACGTACGCACACGCACATAGAAGAAAACAAATCTTTTATAAAAGAAAGTAGTGTATAGAACATAGGCTTGGCTTTTCTAGGACGTCTACACCGACTGTTACTTAGATTAGCTTCACAGGCAGCTTGAGAAAAATGTTCAGGGTGAAAACTACTTCCGAAATCACATGGCACGGAGACAGAATGCGTGTAGGTCCTCAAATCCTTGCCTGCTCTTGATAGATGTCTAGATCCTACAAGTAGTTCATTTGTGTGGAAACAGCATCAAGAAGGCTTCTCTGTAAGAAAGAGTAAATGCGTATAGCTTACAACTTTGATTTTGGCACATTTCTGTGTGGTCAAAGCTAAAGGCTCCATTACCATGAAAACTGTGAATGAGATTGATTTTTGTTCTCCTCTTTTAGGATTATCTATTTTAACTTTTAAGAACTGTGCTTTATTTTTTTTTCTTTTTTGATAATAGTCAAATGGTGGTGGTATGTACTTTTAATCCCAGCACTCTGGAGGCAGAGACAGGAAGATCTCTGAGTTTGAAGCCAGCCTAGTTGACAGAGCAAGTTCCAGGACAGCTAGGGCTGTACAGAGAAACCCTGACTTGAAAAATAAAAATTCGGTAATAAATGGACATTACCTCAGTAAAGATGGAAATTTTTAATGTTTCCCATGGTTCTGTATTTAACCCTTTTTATTTATAATCTCAGACAAAATCCTCACTCTCAAATTTTGTTGCAAGTATCTAGGCATATTAGTTACTTTTCTCAACTCTGTATCAAAAATCTCTGATAAAAGGGGCCTTCAGAGACTAATGGTCCTTCGCAATGAACGCCTGCTATAAAAATGTACGGATAAAGCGGTTTACTGCGTGACTCACCGTGTCACCCTGCCGCTCCCATGATGAGATATCCCCCTTCTTCCTTTTTTTTCCTCTTAAATTTTGCTTTGTTTTCAGGGTCGGAGATGGCTGGGATTGGGAGGCATGATGTAAAATAAACAAAGAATAAATAAAAAGAAAGATTTAAAAAAACCTGGTAGAAACAGTTTAAGAGAAAAGTTTATTTTAACTTATGATATCAGAGAGACTTTTTTTCAGCTCTCATCTTTTTTTTAAAAAATATTTATTTATTTATTTATTCATTTATTATGTATACAATATTCTGTCTGTGTGTATGTCTGCAGGACAGAAGAGGGCGCCAGACCTCATTACAGATGGTTGTGAACCACCATGTGGTTGCTGGGAATTGAACTCAGGACCTTTGGAAGAGCAGGCAATGCTCTTAACCACTGAGCCATCTCTCCAGCCCCTCAGCTCTCATCTTAAAAGGAATGAGAGAGAGTTTATTTTGGAGTCATTATGAGCGACCACAACTCAGGAACAGAGATTTAGATTACCCCAAATTCCATGTTCCAATGTAGGAGCAGTTTCAAGGGGCTTTTGTAGTTTTATAGAACAAAAGAAATCATAAATCAAAGCAACTTTAAAATACATTACCGGGTACAACAGAGAGATGGGGAGCTTTTGTCTAAGCCCAAGATGCTCTCTGATGACATTCTTGGTCCTTGGATTAGTGGAAGCTGGTATTCTGCTGAGTTAACAATTTCTAAGAGGTTTTCTATTATCATGAGGTATTAGTTCATATGCAGGATGAGGCAATGAATGTCTATTTCATAACATTCAAACTGGCCCAAGATAAGTAATTAGTCTCTGAGCCTACAAAATTCTGATCTCTTCACAGTAGTGAAATTCCCAGTGGGCCCGTGGGTCTCTGTAGACTCAGGAACCTTCCAGGCGATTTGTTCATGGCCAGACACAGCTTCTTTCCAGGAACTTTTGTTCATGATTCCATCATGTCAGGGAAGTGAACGGGAGGGAGAAAATGTAGTCAAGATTCTTTCTGCCTTTGGCATAGACCAAGAGGCAGACAGCAGACCACAGGCCAAAGATGGTCTAAACCTTAAGGGCTTATTTCTAGTAGCCTACTCTAAGCCAGGCTTGTTTTATATACTCCGTCTGCTGGGGACCAAGTGTCCCAACACTTGAACCTCAGAAGAACATCTCATATTTAAACTATAACACAGGGCATGGCTTTCTTTCAGCTTCTGAGTGAGGTGTTGGGCCATGGTTCTGCTTTCATCCTTCAGTTACCAGCTTACTTCGGGCCATGTCAACTCCCTGGCATTTCAGTTAGCTGCCTGATCTTGGAGAAAAGAGGAGCCCTGTAAGGATTCCAGGACAAGCATTTCCTCCATCACTGATATTTCTCAGCATTGCCATTTCTTCTCTTGGGTTTCACATCACAGAGGAGATTTTTCTATACTTTTCTGAGCCAGACAACCAAGGTGATGTCTTCATATGAGGTCCTGAACAGGCATGTTTTATTTCCTTCTAAAGGATATATTTGAATTTATGAATTAGGGTTAAATACCCTTTAATCCAGAGGTTTTTTAACTTGTGATTCATGATCCCTTGGGGGTCCAATGACCCTTTTACAGGGGCCACATATCCAATATTCTGCATGTCAGATATTTTCATTATGATTCATAACTATAGCAAAATTACAGTTATAAAGTAGAAACAAAAATAATTTTATGGTTGGGGAGGGCACCATAACATGGGGAACTGTACTGAAGAACCACAACAGTAAGAAGTTTGGGAATCGCTGCAGTTAAATGTATAAGGACAAAAGTCAGGACAGCAAGAAAGGCCTGCCATGGCTACAACCAGATCTCTGGGAACCCAATTCTAGTGTTTGTTTCTGAGAACCGCAATGCCGTAGATATGGAGCCTGGTTTAAGAAGACCCTCATGACAAATACTTTAGCTACTCAGAAACGTAACAAGCATGACAAAGCCTGTGTCATTTCATTCTATCGAGATGTTGAAAGTTCCTCATCTTAAGGGATCTTCTGGATGATTCACCATGATTGTTTATAGAGTTTCCAAAGAAAGATGTTGGAGATTTTCATAGAAATTTCTCGTTGTCTCTCAATCCTTAACTTCTTATTCTTTTTCTCTCTAATCATATTCATATGCGAGTTCTCAGCTATCAGGGTGAGACTACATCTCAAGAAACAAATTGATGCCATCTGGGACACTCAAAATGAACCTTAACTTCTACACATTTGCTCATGTGTGCATATGCTTTCTCCGCGTAACACATACACACACACACACCACATACACCACATATACACACCAATGATAAAACAGGTCTGATTGAATGTGACGTCATGTCCTAACACTTGGTAGATGGAAACAGCAGGAATAGTGGTTTCAGGGCAGCTTGCTCTACAGAGAAATCTTGTCTCAAAAAGCAAGACCAGGCACGGCCATGGAGGTGGCTCAGCAGGTAAAAGTGCTTGAAAGCCAGCGCAAGGGACCTGAGGTGGACGACAGAGGAGACACTGACTCTGGAAAGTTATCCTGTGACCTCCACACATGCTGCGGGATGCACACAACCCACCAGCCTCCTAAACACAGACGGAGAGAAAAGCAAAGCCAAATTAACAAACACGATGCACAAAGATCAGACCCGAACAGCAACCAAAAACTACAACAGAACCGAAACGAGAAGACAAACACAGAACTAAAATTAGCACCACCAACAAAAAGGCCTTAAGATACAAATAGGTTTTAGAGAACATTGCCATGGTATTAATCTCTGGAAGAAGTCAGTTAAGACGGTAGTAACCAGATGTGCAGAGAGCAATAAATATGTTGATGATGCAATTTAGTACACTTTTCTGGTAAAATGTCAGTTTTAACACTTCTGTTAAGTGACATTTTACCAGAAATATTTGACTTATAAATACATCCTTGAGGCCAGGGGTGAGGGCCTTGGCTTGAAGTGAACAAAGTTTGCCCCTTGTCCCTCTAGGTCCTTGTGTCTTCACTCATTCCCTGGCCTCTAGAGTCCCTCTTTCCATTGCCTTTGCAATGCAGACTAGTTAGGGTGTTAGACTTTCAGCCACAGGATTGATAACGCCCTCTGAATTAATTAAACCTTCGGATCTCCACCCACGACCTGGGGTAGAACACTGATTCTGTTCTTTTGAACAGGATACAGTAGTTTTGTCTCTAAAGGGACCTCAGAAAAGCCCAGCCACCTCGGCCTTTTCATATGGTAATTTAAGGAGTGGCAAAGCCGGTGTTTACCTTTCTAGTTTCCCCTGGGAAACCTGAGGTGGAGTAAGCAGTCTTAACTTCCAAGGCTACTGGAACACTGGTGCTGTTGGTGGCTCGAGCACTGTCCCAGACAAAGCAAAGGGGAAGTTCTGATTTGCACGGGGAGCCTTGCTACACACGCTGAGACGTGAGGCTTGTGCCTGCCCACACTCCAAAGGGAAGTGAAAGGGGGAACCCTTGCATTGTAGGGACTGGGCGTTAGCTCCATTTGCATGGCTGCCATCCTCTGACACGCGGCACAATAGGAACTGAGGTGTCCTTTGGAGGTGTTGTTAGAAAGGCATTGGAAATGTAAAGTCCTTTAAAAGGAAGTGCTAAGTGTACTTCCAACAGATATGCAGAAACTCCGGGCGGGCACCTGTCTTCCAGTTAAGCAGCTGGTTGTGTCCTTGTGGAGTGGGGATATCAACAAGTAGTAGACACAAGCAGTGAGCGGCAAGAAGACAAAGGGGAAAAGAGAGAGTGGTTACAGCCACCAGGTGGCCAGCAGGCTCTTCGGATTTTGCTCCTATGCATTAGTTTTATTTTCCCCGAGCAGTGGGAGGAGCTAACAGCTTCTGTTATAACCAGCTCCTTCTACACTTTTGCACAGCCTACCGTGTAGGCCAGTGACACAAGGCAGTGGTCTGGACTCAGACATTTAATTTTGCTCACGAAGTAACAGAGGCTAGGCTGATTGTCACATGTAAGATGACCCTAAACACATGAAATGAGGTCGTGGGAAAGCATGACTCACATGTCCACAGGAAGCCCCCAGGCCTGGAATCTTACGCTTGATCTGCACTTGACCATGAGAAGCATCGTATGAATATGAAACTGGAACTTGCATCTGGGCCTTACACGTAGGAGCGCCTTCGCTCTCATCCTCAGTTATCTGCCTGGAAATAGATTGGGATGCGTGACAGCATCTTAACCCCTCCAGTTAGCACCAGCCATAAACAAAAACATCACCCATAAACGTGCAAATATCTCACTAAGGAAGACATCCCAGCAGTGATGATGCGGGAACTGATGGGTAAGGTCATATTTATGGCCAAAGTGAGTGAGATAAACCACAGAAGTCCACCATACAGGGAGGAAGGCTTCCAGGAAACTTGGCAGTGGGTTCAGGTACAAATCTGTGAGTCAGGATCATTAAGCTGTCTTGATATTTCCAATTTTTGCATTTAGAATTGATGAACTGAAATGAAACTATTGAGTGCTCAGGTGGTGTTCAGGGGTTCTGGGTCCTCAGGAGACAGCGAGCATCACAGATTTATTATTCCAGGTCTTCGTCTAGTGTCGCCCGCTCTCTCCACAAACTGTCTGTCACTCAGGCGTTTTGCTTTGTTCCCTGTTTTATACGATATTTTCTGCTTCCATATCTTATAAATAGTTCAACCTCTTATTTAAGGTTCCAAATAAAACTTTTGGTCTTTCCAAAAAAAAACAAAAAACAAAAAAAAAAACAAAACCAAACAAGCCAAAAAGGATCACAAGTCCTCTTTTCTTGTCCTTAGTTTTGTTCTCTAGTGTTCTAGATGCCAGGGGCCCGTGGTGATATAACAATATTAAATAGAAAGCTCAAAAGATAAACAATTCCAAGTGTCAAATTGACTGCTTTTTTTGAGCAAAGTGATAAAATCCAAAGACTTCTATCCTGTCCTGCCTGGGACCAGACTCTTCCCTTTGCCAGAGTAGGCATGCTGTGTGTCCCATCCACATTGCTCAACAGATAGCTTGGTTATCGGGCTAACTGAGTGGTATTGTAGTTCTTATGTTAAAAAAAAAATAAACCCTTATTTTGCTTCACACTTGCCCCAGTGTACAGGTCACGTGACCACCGACATTCACTCATCTCCCCAAAGAGGTCATAAAGTGTTTCTTTTGTGGATTTTTTTTATATTTTCTTTCTAAAATGTATTTACTTCTTATGTGTTGGGCGTTTGCTCTGCATGCATGTCTGTTTCCCTTCTGGATGCCTGGTGCCCACAGAGGTCACCAGAGGGCATTGGACCCCCTGGAGCTAGAGATATCGGTGGTTGTGAGCCACTGAATGGGTTCTGGACATCAACTCCAGCTTCTCTGGAAGAGCAACTAGTGCTCGCTCTCGCTTATGGAACCATTTCTCCAGTCCAAAATGGTTTTTTTAGATGAAAAGGAGAAAATGAAAGCCTGCAACTTAACAAAGAAATAAACTGTGTGCTGAGATTGACAGGATCCACTTTTAGGATTATGAAAAAAAAAACAAGCTTCTGCAGTTGTTGCAATTCATTGCTAGTATTGCTGTTGATCTTATACCTTGTAAGTTTATGTATTGCATCTTCCCATGCATATGCATTCAAAGACAAAAGTGCATAGATAGATGCAACCTTCAGTTTCAGGTACCCAGTCTGTGTCTTGGAACATGTTCATCATAAGTAGAAGAGACCACTGCACTATAAATACTATTTTATGTGACTTACATTCAAATAATAAATATTCTGTAGGTTTTACAGCTATATTATTTTGTAAGTTATAGGATTTCCCATCAAGTTTCACATATTCTATGTTAGTATTTTTGTTGTTACAAATAAGGGAACAGATAGCATTCTTGCACTTAATCTTTTTAATTCTGTTATTTATTTTATTTTAATTAAATTATTATTATTATTATTACTATTGGTTTTTCAAGACAGAGTTTCTCTGTGTAGCCCTGACTGCTCTGGAACTTGCTCTGTAGACCAGGCAGTCCTCAAACTCACAAAGGTTTGCCTGCCTCTGCCTCCCAAATGCTTGGATTAAAGGTGTACGCAACCATGCCTGACTTTTTTTAAATTTTTTTTACACAGGGTCTCACTTTTTATAATTGGTTGCCCTGGATTTTGCTGGCCCTGGATTTACAGAGATTTGCTTGGCTCTGAAATGTTGGAATTAAAGGCATGTGTCACTTGCTTGGCAAACTTTTAAATTATAGATTCCAATATATGTCAATGGTGAATACGATAACTTCAAAAAGTTATCTTTATTTCTTATAGGCATTCCTTTACTTTAGAAACAACAAATATCATATCTATAACACATAAAGATATGTGCTTTATTATTTTTTTAATCTGTGACCAAATATCCACAATCTTAAGGGAAGAAAGGCTGCTGTTTGCCTAGTTTTGGAGACCCAGACAGTGTGTGTCTGAACCGAGCAGCTCCCATAGGGTAGTCAGAAGCAGAGAAGGAGAGAATAACCACACTAATAGTTTCTCCGTTGTCTACTTTGGTCCCCATGCAGTACCAAGCCTACAGATTGGTACTATCAACATTTGTGGAGGGCCTTTCCATCTTTGGTTAATCTTCTCTGATTAACCAAACCCTATAGGAACACCCAGAAATGGTTTCAGGAGGCTCCTTGGCACTTCTCAGTCCAATCATGTTGACAATCAAGATCAGTTAGTGACCAAGTTGAACCATTCTTTAACGCTGTGAGGCAATGTCAGATAGCACGTATCTTGCTTGCACTGATTGATTTTGGTTTGGGGCTCTGTTTTCCTTTACGTAAGAGAATCATCCAATCAATAACAGCCCAGAAGCAGTAGTGGAAGGGACAACAGCTTATGAGCTGAAAGAGGCTTTCTTCAATAACATGCCTCATCAATACCAACTCCCAGGGAAACAAACACACAAAAAATGTTACAGTGTGACACAGATGAAAACCTCAATTTGTATCTGTGCAATCCTAGGTTTGTACAAACAGTCATCAGATGTGTGCTTACTGCATTAGCAAAAGAGTGTTACAGTGTTTCCTACCTTATAAGTAAGACACATGTAATCAATTTAGCCTTTCACTTTCCTGCTCTGGGCTTGCCCTGACTCAGAGAAACCTTAAGAGTACTCTTATATCTCATGTTTCCATGTCCCCCTTGCTCATTCAGTCTCACAGTCCCATGTACTCATGTATCCATTTAACACTGGCAAATTTTTCAGATGCTGAGACACAGCAGAGTCTAGTTTGTTTCCACTGAATTTCATAGAAAAAAAAAGACAGCACTCAAAGCAAATAAATGGGCATCTCAATGTTGATAGTGAAAATACTGGGGCTGCAGAGATGGCTCAGCAGTTAAGAGCACCGGCTGCTTTTCCAGAGGACCCAGGATCAATTTCCAGCACCCACATGGTATCTCACAACTGTCTGTGACTCCATTTCCAGGGGATCTGACATCCTCATTCCAATGCACAAAAAATAAAATCATATAAATTATAAACCAATAAAAATACTATGAGACAGTAAAGCAGTAAGATAGGACGCACTGAGTGCTGGGCAGTGGGTCGGGAGGACTGCTCTCAAAGCGAAGGCTCCTCAGTTTGATGAAGGACTGACTGCTAAGGAACGAGCACTCCTGTAAAATGGCCAGAGCGAAGCACAGGGGTTGTTGTTGTTTGCTTGGTTTTCTTTATTTCTCCATGAATTGCAAAGGACATGAACTTGGAGAAAATGCCAGAGACTAGGCATGCTGAGTGCTGTTAGTGATGCTAAGAGCCCACATCTGTTACCATTTTTTGAAAATGGAGACCACATTTGGAGGTCCTTAAATAAAGAATGAAATGATGTGATTCAGTTTTAAATGGACCAGGTTGCTGTATATCTTTTTCAAAGTCAATCTCCATTTCATTGTTAATAACTAAGTACAAGCTGTCCATTCTTCTTCCAATGCTGTTTCCCATGTTCTCTCTCTCTCTCTCTCTTACTCTCTCTCTCTCTCTCTCTCTCTCTCTCTCCTTTCGTCTCTATCGTCTTTTCCCTGACGATAGAAAAATTCCCTTTTCATTAGAACTCAGTGAAGCCATCATTGTTCTGGAAAGCCTTCCTGATCAGCAGAGCTGAGTGAACGCCCTCTTCCACGTACTCTGGACTGTAGTTGTTGGTTAGGTTATCTCTTTGTATTAGGTTTTCTAAAAGTCCAGAAGTAAAAGAAAACGTATGTGCGTATTAATGTATGCATGAGTGTATGCACATGAAGGGGATTTATTAGAATGGCTATGTGAGAGGAGGTTTAGGAGCTTGACTAGTCCAAAGCTGAAAGTCTGCAGCCTGGAAGCAGAGAACTCAGCTGCTGCTCTGTCTAGGCATCTAGAAGCCCCAGCAACCATAGGCTCTGTTTAAGGTCTCAAAGTTTCTTAGCGTGTGGTTGGTACTGAATGGATGTCGACTGGCTACAGAAGGGGCATCGTGTGCTCATGGGTGGTGGGAGCAAGAGGTGCAATTGCTCAGAAGGAATGCAGCCTGCGCACACGTGCTGGCTTCTGCTTGTTCCTCAGCATTTTGCATTTGAGCCATGAGTTCACTGAATGGTGCCACCCACATGCAAGGCAGTTGTTGGATTCCAATCAGTGTCTCACATGTTAATCCTCCCTGGAAAGTTCCCTAAGACACCCCAGTGGTGCATCTCACCAGGCCTAGACATCTCCTAATCTAGTCCAGTAGATAACCATAACCAGCCATTACACTCTCCTGAAACCTAATCGTTCTTTCCTGCTCTTTCTGAGTCTCCAGTGTGTTAGATGACACAGTGGCCCTGCCCACACTTTCGTCTGACTTTGAACTGGATTCTACAGAGAAAGACAGAGTTCTGTAGGTACACAAGTCTTTCCGCCTTTTTGTTCGTGGTGATTTGCAGGGCCATTTGACCTCTGGCTCCCTGGCTTTTCTGTTATTGCATCAGCCTGAGGGTTTAACTTAGAAAGAACTTGGCCCTCTTTTGTTATGGTAATTCCACCTGTAAACAAGGTTCCAGCCACAGGCCCTATAGCCTGCCATGCCTGCCTCATGCAGCTGCTTCTGGCCTTGGGCGCTGGGCACCTGTCATCCTCTTCCACTGCTCCTGATGGGAGGGGGCTTTGCCCTTTTGCCCCCTTGCCCACTAGTATATATGCCCGACTTGAGTTTACTAAAGTTGTCATTTACTCTTTGGTAAATGAGCAGGTCTCTTGCTGTCTTTGTGCTTCAACCCTTAGGATATTAATCCATTCTTGTGGGCTTGGTTCGGGAAAGCGCGCGCCTGTTTCGAGGTCTGGGTATTCACAGAAAAGTGGAGGCAACAGATGGCGTCCCTCGGTGGGCATTGAAGAAGGACAACAGCGTTCTGCCGTCTGTGAATCCACCACGAGAACCCTAAAAGGTAAGGGTCACCCCACGATAACTGACCAGTTTTGTAGTGTGCAATTATGCATATGTGATAAGGGGGTGAACAAGCTTGATGTTTAGAAGTATGGGTGCCAAAAGATCCAGAGCTGAAGGCCAGTGGGCAAATCAGCTGCTAAATTTCATAAAGAGACTAGGCACCAGGATTAAATGACACTGCACTAGAGACCGTTTAGACTATTTTAGAACTCAGTCCCTGGCTCTCACATGCAGGGAACTTTAATTTTTACCAAAGAGAGCAGGCTGGGCACAGCTAGCTCCCGGCGGGAATCCATACCCAAGGCAACAGGGCCCAATGTAGCTGACGACTAACAAAATAAATAGCTGAGGGTCCATATAGTGCGGGTCTCGGACTGAGAGAGGATTAAAGATATATTTGTAAGTTCCATTAAGAGTTTTTGAGAAACAAAAGAACAGCTTCACAGAGCTTGTCTTTCAGGGAGATTAAAAAGCTCCCATACATGTTTGAATGCGGGCCGCAGGAATCTAGGGCAGGGCACAATGCCGATTGTGGTGGCGCCTGGACAAACAGATAAAAAAGAAACGCTAGGCGCGTGCCCCAAAAACAAAACAGAGAGACTTGGGCGCGCAGCCCACAAGAAGCCACAATAGCCAGGCCTTGGCGGTACAAAGAATAGTTAAAAATCCACCCACCAAAACTCAGATGGTAGTTTGCAGACAGAGCGGAGCGGGTCTGTGTCCTGCCCCCCGCTGTGCAGCGCAGCTTTGGCAGTTTTAAGTTGGAGACTGTGATAGATTCAAAGATTCCTTGGTTTTACAGACCCAATAGAGACATAACTAAGTCTTGAAATGGTTTGTTGCCTGATTTTCTGAGATTTCAACTTACTAGGATCCAAAATGACTATGCCAGTTTGCATTTCCACCAGTGGTGAAGGAGTTTCTCTTAAGTATAAGTTATAAGCAATATTTGATCTTAATCATGTTATAGGGATAAGATAGAGTCTCAAGAGTTATTTTGATTCACACTTCTCCAATAATTAAAGATGTTATAATTGAGGATTTTTAAAATGTCTTTCAGGCATTTTTAAGTTTGTCTATTGAGAGTTTTCAGTTTAGGTTTATTGCATATGTTTTAATTTTATTAATTGCTCTTTGGAGGACTATTTCTGGAGTCCTTATGTTTTTTTATAAGGATTGATAACTGACAAAGATTTTCCAAATCTGTAGCCAGATCTGTCGATCCTATTAATTATTTCTCAAATTTGGTGGGAGGCAATGTGCCCCCATAAAGATAACAATTTTAATAATTTTATCCAGTTATGTTAGTGCTCACATACTGGATCAGATAATTATTTTCTGCCCCTGGAAAAGTTCCAGGCAAAACTAATTCTAAAAGATCTTTTGGGGCTGGCCATTCAGCCCAATTCAAGACCTGCTACGATGGTGCAGGCCAATAAAAAATGATGTTTTGAGGTTGGCTAATTCAGCCCAATATTAAGGCCGGTTACTATGATACAGGCCAATAGGATTTGCTCTTTGGAGATAGAGACCTACAGATCTCTATATGTCCAAGGCCTGCCTGGTTGAAATTTAGATCCTATACAGCTAAGCACATCGCTCCCAGAGACCGATGAGGAGAGCCAATTTCAATGGCGCATGCAGGCAGGATTTGCCTCAGCTAGCGTCTGACATGGTCCAGGTCATGTACTAATGTACATGGTTCGGACCGGGTTTTGATTTGGGGTAGAGGAGCGGTTTGTGTGTTTCCACAGGATGCAGAGCTCTCCGTCTGGGTCCCCGAGCGATTGGTGTGGACCATGGAGTCCTCTATTCAGAGACCTGAGGACAAGACAAGATCTAGAGATCTCACGGATGCTGCGGCGGAGGCAGTGGCGGAGATGGCAGATTCCTGAGAGATGATCTAGCGCCTGATTTTACCCCTTTCCCAGCTTCCTATCCTTGCTCTGCCTTGATTTGTCTGTTTTAGCAAAGGCTGCTTGACCCCCTGAGGGGAAAACAGCTGTTTCCCCTACCCTGATTGCAGCATTGGGTGCTCCTGGTGCAAACCTTGCCAGATAGACAGAATTACCATAACTGTTCAAAGTAATCTAAATTCACAATTGGACACTGTAGTTAATCTTTACAATCTGGGTATGGATTTTGACCTCTGCTGGTCGCAGGATAAGATTTTGCTGCTTTTTCTTGGACCCTGGAATACAAAATTTGCTAATTGACTTTAATTTAGTTTGACTAGTCATTCCAGGGGTCCCATTTGCCGGTGCTGTAGCCCTACTCAAGGGGCTGTATTCTGAGCAAACGTTTCAGATATTGTGCAAGCACAGTCTCTTCCAGGAATAGTTATGTGTATGCTGGAGCATCTTCACTTGGCCAATGGTCAAGTCCAAGGACCTTATTAGGTCCGCCATGGCCTGGCCCTAATAAGGCATTCGCTTCGGAGTGTCTTTCAGCATTAATCTGGCTGAACTCAATGTATGACTAGTGAGGCAATGATGGGTTTATTGCACGGGGGGGGCAGTCTTGCCTAAGACATGGGTATGTTTGGACCTGAACACATTCCCATAGACGGGTTTAGAGATCTCACCCAACGACCGACATGCCTAAGACAGCTGCTAGTCATCATATTTTATATATATTTAAAGGGAGACTTGTAGGTACACAGGTCTCTCCCCCTTTTGTTCGTGGCGATTTGCAGGGCCATTTGATCTCTGGCTCCCTGGTTTTTCTGTTATTGCATCGGCCTGAGGGTTTAGCTTAGAAAGAACTTGGCCCTCTTTTGTTATGGTAATTCCACCTGTAAACAAGGTTCCAGCCACAGGCCCTATACGCCTGCCACGCCTGCCTCATGCAGCTGCTTCTGGTCTTGGGCGCCGGGCACCTGTCATCCTCTTCCACTGCTCCTGATGGAAGGGGGCTTTGCCCTTTTACCCCTTTGCCCACTAGTATATATACCTGACTTGAGTTTACTAAAGTTGCCATTTACTCTTTGGTAAATGAGCAGGTCTCTTGCTGTCTTTGTGCTTCAACCCTTAGTATTAATCCATTCTCGTGGGCTTGGTTTGGGAAAGCATGCGCCTGTTCCGAGGTCTGGGTATTCACAGAAAAGTGGAGGCAACAGAGTTCTGTGAGCTCAAGGCCAGCTTAGTCAAATATCAAGTTTCAGGCCAGTCAGGGCTTATATAGTGAGACCCTATCTCAAACAAAACAAAACAAAATCCTCACTAAATGATAAATTATTGTGTCTGAGAGTCTCATAGACAAGATGCCCTGATGTTTAAAACAGAAACGAGTTCTATCAATAGAAAGAAAAGTATAAAATCCCTCCATTGTTAATGCTTGTGAAGATAAGCAATTTTCAATAAAATTTGTCATCTTTTTAAAGATTTGTAGAAATAAGTCTTCACATATGAAAAACTAGTTAGCATAAAACAAAATCTTTCAATAATTGCTAATAGCACTTTATCTTTCATTTATCTGTTAATGATGTTGAAATACAAATACTTACAAAATTTTCATCATATAGACTTAGAAATACAGAAAAGGACAAATTGAAATAAAGATTAAGATAAGTTTTGTCCTTTATTTTCGTTTTCAAGCCAAAGGTGTGCGTGTGTGCAGTGTTTGGTTAGAGGAGCACACTGCATACCCGAGGATAAACATAAGTAAGTTTCTCTGTAACCATTTTGCCTTCCTGTACTCTCAAAGTCTCAGGACACCAACAGAAAGAGAGAAAAACAAAATAAGAAGAACCAGAAAGTTTAAAGCTATGAGAACCAGTATGCAGGCAGCAGAAGAAAGTATTCGTTTCAAGCATATTTATGAGAGAAAGCAATTACTAATCTGTCCAAACTGTAATTAAGGTCACAAGCCTAAGACTTTTGTAACCTTCATAGGAACTCAGAAGAGCAGAAATGGCTTGACCCCTGCTTGCCCATCAAAGGGGTAGAGACTCTGAGGGAGATGGGTGTTACTTTGAATTCCACTCCCTGCTCATTTCTGATGGTCTCTGATTCAGACTGCTGGGTCTTGTGTAGTTTTCAGACAATTCCAGATGCCCCCTTTTGGAGATAATGAGATGGTTCAGTGTAAGGATGCTCGTTGCCAAGCCTCACAACTAGCGTTTGATCCTGGAAAACTCCAGGGTGGAAGGAGAGAACCAGCTTCTGAAGGTTGTCTACCGATCTCCATGTGTGTGACATAGCACATGCATGTGTGTACCCACAAGTGTGCGAGGCTGCCCCGACACTGACTAAAATGTAATCTAAAAAACTTGAAAACGCATGTAAAAATGTGTACCTTTATTTTAGAACTGTAATTAAATACAGAATGTTCTCGGGTATATGGATACAACGCATGAGCAGGACTGGATAATTCTAAGTCAATAATGGTTTCTGTGAGACACACATAAGATTTTCCTGCATTCCGTAGAACAGAGTCTGGTGAGAATTGCCCCCTCATGGCCAATGTTCAAATGCAGATGGGCCCTCCTCTTGGGTCCACATGGAAGAGTCCAACAATTATGCCTTTCCTGACACAAGCCATGAAGTCTATCAACCCTGTGTCTGTCCTTTCCTTCTCCTTAGAGGAGGACTGACATTTGCTTGTATTTGCCACTTCCTTTGGTCACATAAGGGGAAGGGTGCGGTGAGGGCAGACAGAACAACGTGCTGCCACAGAGGACCACGGAAGCTGTAATGGAACCAAAAGAAAGAAGAACTAAAAGGAATTGGGAAAAAAAGGAGCTTTCCTTGGAGAGAAGCAGACCTTGGCCTCAGTGCTAGTGAGGAGGAGCAAGGTGTGGCAGAGACGTCAGAGAACCTGGAGTGAGAGACATGAGAGCCACTGACCGGCATGTGGTTTCAGAGAAATCCTTGTGGACGTCCTCTGGATGAGCTGGTCCATTCAGAGACGTAAGAGCCACTGACCGGCATGTGGTTTCAGAGCAATGCCCGTGGGTGTCCTCTGGATGAGCTGGTCCACTCAGCTCCAGGACAAGGGTGATGATTCTCTCGACAGCAACCAGTCTTCACAGGGTCATTTACAGCAAGTGAAAAGGCATGAGCAAAGCCTAGCCATTTATTTCAGTAAAAAATAGAGAAGACCCAAATGATTTTTGAGAATGGCTTATCACTATTCACAATTCTGGAGCAAAAACAATAACCATCTTGCAAGCCAGCCCATCTCCTAGTATTGTCTTTTGCCTTGACACGTTTTCTGTTTGCTCACTGTTATTCTAGATAATTGCAAAAGATTGTGACGCTCAGCGAGGCGACCGGCAGTGGGCGGAGCAGGAGAGGGAAGCGCACTGGAGAAGAGAGTGTGCCTGAGATGGTGGTCCACAGTCTATGCCTTGGTGCTCATCAGGTGGCCTTTACTTCCATCCTCTCGGCACTTCCCTGCATTGGTATGTGGTCATGGGATTATCCTGAGCCATGTGAGGTGTGTGATGGATCTGCTTCATGCTTCTAATCCCCCAAAGAAGGCAGAGTCACTCAATATGGGTTGCATTCATGCAGAACTAGTCAAAGAAATAAGTGGTAGAAAAATGTTCCCCCTTTTGCCATTTGAAATCCCTAAAATACTTTTTGGATAAAAACAAGAAGAACAAGTCACCAAGGTGTGTGGCTGCTGATTGTTATAACCCCTGAGCGCAGACGCCATTGTTTCCCCCTTGCTCAGCTTTGACGATGTCAGAACTTCAATACATCAAGTTTTTTTTTTCCCTCTCAATGCTGTGATAGTAAGTTCAGTTCACTGGGACAAGATGTGGCCGATGTAATAGAATATGGGTGTTGAACATGGCTAAGGATCTTACTGTCAAGAGTCTGAGCGTGGGGGGGGATATAAGAAAACAAAAAATTTAAAAATTATTGAGGGAATGGGGAATGATGACACACGCATTTAATTCCAGCACTTGGGTGGTAGAGGCAGGAAGGTCTCTGAGTTTGAGGTCAGCCTGGTCTGCAGAATGAGTTCCAGAACAGCCAGGGCTACACAGAGAAACTTTGTCTTGAAAAACAAGCAAAACAAAACAAACATTATTGAGAATCCACAGTTTCCTTTAGCACTATCTAAAATAAAATGAAATGTACTAAGGATACTTTAGACATTGATAAATTATACAGATAATGGCAAAATTGGGCCCATGATGATCTTTTTTAATTTTATTTTTTATTAGATTTAAAAAAATACCAATTCAAATTTTTCACTCCCTCCCCTCCTTTCATAGAATTTTACAATGGAAAAAAAGAAAGCATCTTCAACAAATGGTGCTGGTATAAATGGATGTCAACATGTAGAGAATGAAAATAGATCCATGTCTATCACCATACATGAAACTCAAGTCCAAATGGGTTAAAGACCTCAATATAAATCCAACCACACTGAACCTGATAGAAGAGAAAGTGGGAAGTAGTCTTCAATGCGTAGGCACAGGAGACCACTTCCTAAATATAACCCCAGTAGCACAGACTATAAGAGAATCAATGAATAAATGGGACCTCCTGAAACTGAGAAGCTTCTGTAAAGCAAAGGACACAATCAATAAGACAAAAAGGCAGTCTACTGAATGGGAAAAGATCTCACCAACTTTAAGATAGACAATGACAATTAAAAATAAATGTAACCAGTACTTATACCGTATACCATATATGCCGCAAACATTTCTCTAGATTGACTTCCTCTTAGATACCACATGCTATGTTTATAAAGGAACACCAGGCCACAATGTGTTGACATGTTAGACCTCAAAAATATTTCTTCCTTTTTCCACACTTCATTTTACCGAGAGCTAGAATCTATTTATTTATTATTTATTTTAAAGGTAAACCTTCTTTTATTTATTTATTACTATTGTTATGATGATAATGTTTGTATGGTGAGTGGGAACATATGAAGGTCAGAGGACACCTTTTGGAAGCTAATTCTTTCCCTTTATGGTGGGATCCAGGAATGGAACCCAGGTCACCAGGTTGGTATGATTTTCTAATTGTGTTGATAAAACACCATGGCAAACATCAACTTAGGGAATAAGCACACTTGCTTTAGCCTGTAATTCTGGGTTACAGGCCATCATTATGAAAAAGTCTCATCGTTGTGTGACAGAGCTATGTCTGTAGGCCACACTGAAATTGTCAATACCATGTTGAGATTCAGATGACTCTAGTTAGTGACAACTTAGCACTCAAGTGGACCATCATGTTTTTTCCCGGCTGAACCATCTCACTAGCTGTAGAATATCTTGATTATAAAGCTAGGGACTCAGGAACCAAACTTAGGGATATTCATTCTGAATTGTTTTCAAAGGTAGAAGTAAAAGTTTAAAAAAGAAAAGAGTGAAATCAGCCCATAATTTGAGGACATTGTGCATGTGACGGCTAAGCATGGCTGTCAGTGTGAAACACCTTGGTAGAGGGAGCCTCAGTCAGAAAATTGCTTCTCTCAGACTGGCATATATGACTGTGGGCTATCTTCTTGATTGCTAAATGATGGATGAAGACCTAGCATACTCTGAGTGGTGCCACACCTGGGCAGTGGGTCCTGAGTTGTATATTAAAAAATATGCATAATTGTGGAAGGAAGCCACAAGCCGTGCTCAGGGATTATTTTATAAGAGGGGCTGACAGGCTTAAAGAACCAGAGGAATAGGAAGTGTGCTATGAGATTTTGTCTCCTAGGACAAAAGCTACACCAATAAAGTCTCACACAAGCTGAGCAAAGATAGCTACCACAGACATGGTAACAGCACAGGATGGAGCCCATGAGGCCTCACCCCTTCACAAAGAAGTATAGTCAACTAAAGAGTGCAGTATCCACTGTTAAGTGGCTACATACCCTATTTGTCTTTCTGGGTCTTGATTACCTTGCTCAGGGCTATTCTTTTCTAGTTGCATTCATTTTTTTTCCTGCAATTTTCATGGTGTCATTTAAAGAAATTAATTCTGTGTTTCTATTTTGTTGATTTCAGCCCTCAGTTTGATTATTTCCTATCTTCTACTCCTCCTGGGTGAGTCGTCTTCTTCTTCTTCTTCTTCTTCTTCTTCTTCTTCTTCTTCTTCTTCTTCTTCTTCTTCTTCTTCTTCTTCTTCTTCTTCTTCTTCTTTTTCTTCTTCTTTTTCTTCTTCTTCTTCTTCTTCTTCTTTTTCTTCTTCTTTTTCTTCTTCTTTTTCTTCTTCTTCTTCTTCTTCTTCTTCTTCTTCTTCTTCTTCTTCTTCTTCTTCTTCTTCTTCTTCTTCTTCTTTCCTTTTTTTAGAGCTTTCAGGTGTGCTGTTAAATCACTAATGTGAGCTTTCTTCATTTTCTTTATGTGGGCACTTAGTGCTATGAACTTTCCTCTGAGCTCTGCTTTCATAGTGTCCCATAGATTTGAATTTGTTGTGCCTTCAGTTTTATTGAACTCAAGGAAGACTTTAATTTTTTTCTTTTTTTGACCCAGGGGTGGTTCAGTAAGTAGTTGACGGTTCAGTTTCCACGAATTTATAGGCTTTATGGGAGTAGTATTGTTGTTAAAGTCCAACTTTACTCCATGGTGATCTGATAAGACACAGGGTTACTCCAATATTTTTGTGTCTGTGGATGTTTGCTTTGTTACTGAGTATGTAATCAATTTTAGAGAAGATTCCATGAGGTGCTGAGAAGAAAGTGTATCCTTTTTTGTTTGGGTGGAATGCTCTATAGATTTATATTAAGTCCATTTGATTCATTACATCTGTCAGTTCTCTTATTTCTCTGTTAGGTTTCTGTCTGGTTGACCTGTCCATTGGCAAGAGAGGAGTGTTGAAATCTCCAACTATTAGTATCTGGGGTTTGATGTACCACTTAAGTTTTAGTAATGTTTCTTCTACATATGTGTGTGCTCTTGTATTAGGGGCGTAGATATTCAGGATTGAGACTGCATCTTCATGAATTGTTCCTGTTATGAGTATAAGGTGTCCTTCTCCATCTCTTCTGATTGATTTTAGTTTGAAATCAATTTTGTTAGATATTAGGATAGCCACACCTGCTTGTTTCTTAGGTCCATTTGGTTGGAAAACCTTTCCTAACCCTTTACTCTGAGGTAGTGTCTATTTTTGAGGTTGAGGTGTACTTCTTGTAAACAGCAGAAGGCTGGATCTTGTTTTCATATCTATTCTCTTAGCCTGTGTCTTTTTATGGGTGAATTGAGTCCATTAATATTAAGCGATATTAATGACCAGTGGTTGATAACTCTAGTTATTTTTCGGTAGCAGTGTTTGTGTGTTTCTCTTTGGGTTATGCTGGTGGGGGGGTTATCAGATGTCAGTGCTGTTGTGGGTGTAGTTACATTTTTTGGGTTGAGGTTTTTCTTCTAGTACTTTATGTAAGACTTGGCTTGTGGATACGTATTGTTTAAAACTGTTTCTGTCATGGAATATCTTAGAATATTACTTTCTCTCTCTCTACGCGCACTTTGACTGCTGGCACTTGTGCCCAGCCCGACGTGGTTTCCTGGCTATGGTGATAACTTTTGGCCCTGTCCCAGGGGCACTGTGTGCCTGCGGGCGGTCCCTGTGGCCCGCCACTTGCAGTCACCTTGGGCGTGAGAGCCATCGCAGGACGCGTGGCTGTGCTCCGGGCAGGTGCTGTTCCGCGCCATGCACTGCTCCCTCCCTCCTGCACTCGCTAGTCCAGCTGCCCACCCCCCGTGGGGCTCTCCGTGTCTGTGCATCACGGCCCGAGGTTCCTGGAGGGGCAATTTTAGTTTGTACCCGGGCCTCTGTGCTCCGGCAGTGCCGCTGCTATCTCAGCCACGGTGAGGGCCTGCTGACGGTCCCGTGACCCGCACCCAAACATGCATGGGAGCTTTCTTAATTCCCATAAAAGACAGGCTCTGTGAAGCTGCTCTTTTGTTTCTCAAAATCTATCAATAGAACTTATAAATATACTTTCTGAATCTCCTCTCAGGCCAAGGCCTGCACTTTCATGGACCATTGGCTATTCTATTTGCTAGTTGCCAGCTATGCTGGGCCCTGTTGCCTAGGAAATGGGCTCCCGCCTGGCGCTAGCTGCGCCCAGCCTGTTCTCTTTAGTAAAATTTAAAGTTCCCTACATGTGAGAGCCAGGGACTGAACTCTATTAAAAAAATTAGGCAGTTACTACCTACATAAAAGAAAACTGTCTAAGGAACTCTCGTGTGGTCTACAAACTTAATTATTGGTGCCCATTTCTCTCCAAAAGACCCAACCATATCTGTTTACCAGCCTTTACCCTGGAGCAGAAGTTTCCCGCACCCAAATGTGCCAAACCAGGCCAATTCACCCACTGTACTCATATAGCTGGCCAACCTTTCCATGGGTGACCCCATGGATTCTCCTAACCTTTCCAAAAACTCGGAGGTGGTTTTGCAGACGGGAGTTCTTTGGTTGCAGCTGCATTCGATCCCAGCGGTGCCTCCATTTGATATCCATTTGATATTAGATACAAACTAAAATTGCTCCTCCGGGAGCTGCGGGCCACAATGCACACACACGGAGAGCCCCACGGGGGCAGGCAGGCGGACGAGCAAGCACAGGTGGGAGGGAGCAGCACAAGGCGCGCAACAGGGCCTGCCTGGGCTGCGGCGAAGCCTCAGCTGGAGAACAGCCTGAACGGGTGCCAGGGGCCCCGCACCCACTCGACGGGGCAGTGCCCGATGTTCCCCAATGCAGTGGCGGCGGCTGGGCAGACCCCACGGGACCACGCGGATGTTGCCACCTCAGCCGAGGAGCCGGTGCTGCCGCGGGACCCTATGAGCTGGGCCTGGGGGCCCATGACAGACGGGCCAAAGAGAGAGAGAGTTGCAAATGGGCCTCAAGGCGCTCCCGGGACACACAGGGACCCCGGGGCGGGGCCACATACTGAGCAGGGAGATGAATATCCCCGGTATGCAGGCCCAGGGAACTCGCGCGGGGGAGCGCAAGCCCAAAACCGGAATGCTGCAAGCGGCTAGGCCAACAGGAAAAAGGCCATAGCTGGGGAGCCACGTTGGGCTGGGCAGGAATGCCGATGGCAAGGTTACCCATATCCTAGGCAACAGAGGCGGGCACAGTAGCCTATGGTGGCAGGCGGGGCGAACAACGCCGCATTACTAACTCAACAAGTTTCCACCTAAATAAAGAACTGGAGAGATGGCTCTGTGATTAAGAACGCTGCCTGCTCTTCCAGAGGTCATAAATTCGATTCCCAGTGACCACATGGTGGATCACAGTCATCTGTTTTTAGATATAATGCTTCTCTTATTAAAAAAAGACATTGCTTGCTAAATGGATAAAAAAGATATTAAAAAAATGATTTTTGGTCCAAAATCACCAAGTTACTGCTGAGATTGAATAGCCACATGGTCACAATAGCCAGCTAACCTAACACACCTGCGGATAAAAGACAAGCAGGGGCAAAAATAAATATGGAGAACAAATTTAACCTCACACAGTCTATATACAGAGGAGAGGATTAAAAAATTCTCCTCATTTATAATTTTCAAATTAATATAAAAGAATAATTAAAGATCTGCCCGCCAGAGCTCAGAAAACAGTCTACAGACAAAATGAGTCTATGTCCTGCCCCCTGCTATGCAGCACGGCTTCAGCTAAAGGAAAAAGGACAGTTTTGAATTAAAATAGCTCTAAAGATAAACAGGTTAAAAATTCTTTTTTTTCATTTCACAATTTTGCTTCTTTGCCATAAGTCTACGGTTTATAGGCAGGTAAATTTATATTCAAGGTAAATTTGTTTCAATACTGTAACTCTATGATAAAATTTAAAGTTAAAGATTGTAATAGATTCAAAAGTTCCTTGATTTACACAGGATTTTAAGATTGCTTAGGCTATCCTGAGTTTTGTCTTTTCTCATAAAGTTAAAAATTATTTTATTTAAAAGTCTAAAATTTTCGTTATAAATTTAATGGGCACTTACATTAAATTTATAGATTGTTTTCAATAATATTGTCAATTTAGCTATATTGACACTGTCTTTACAAGAGGAACAGGAGACCTTTCCATTGTCTGATGGCTTAAATTTCTTAAAAGGTTTAAAGTTCATTTGCATTTCTCCAACGGTTAGAGATGTTATATTTGAGCATTTTTTGAATGTCTTACAATCATTTTAAGTTCATCTATTGAGAGTTTTCAGTTTAGGTCTGTTACATATATTTTTACTTGATTAATTGTTCTTTGGAAGACTAATTTCTGGAGTCCTTATGTTTTAAAATGGATTAATGACTGATGAAGATTTTCCAGTTCTATAGCCTGATATGTCTTGTTGACTGTCCTTTGCTATACAGAAGCTTCTCAATTCTAAAGAGCCTATTAATTATTTCTCTAAATTTTGGCAAAAGGCTATATGCCCCCATAAAAATGACAATTTGGATAATTCTATCCAGTTATGTGAGTGCTCACATACTGGATCAGATAATTATTTTCTACCCCTGGAAAAGTTCCAGGCGAAGCTGGATCTAAGAGTTATTTTTCAGGGTTGGCCATTCAGCCCAGACAAAAGGCCTGCTGCAGTGGCACAGGCCAATAGGATTTACTCTTCGGAACAGAGAACTTAGATCTCTAAGTTCAAGACCAGCTTACACCAGTGCTGGCTATACTAAATTTTAACCTGAATTTTTATTACTCTTAAATATTAACTTGGGAGAGGAATTTGTTTATGTCTCTCCTAGGAATCCAGTCCATTTGGGTACTGCTGCTATGCTATGCTATGCTATGCTATGCTATGCTATGCTATGCTATGCTATGCTATGCTATGCTATGCTTTGCTATGCTATACATGGCTATGGATTCATCTGTCCAAAAGCCTAAAAACAAAGCCTCTGCTATGGCGCTGTCTGCCGTGTCTGCTGCAGAGCTGGCAGATTCCCGAGAAGTGATCCAGTGCCTGGATTTACCCCTTTCCAACTCTCTACCCTTGATCTGTCTGTCATTGCTGCGGCATCAAAGATGGCTGCCAGTTTTTCCTTTATTTTTTCTTATCCTGTCAGCTGATTCTGGGCGCTATGGATAACTTCTCAACACAGGCTAAAATGCCATGATCTTTCAAATTGAGCTAAATTTACAATTGGATACTACAATTAATCTTTACTGACTGGATATGGGTTTTTGACCCCTGCTGGTCACAAAACAGGCTTTTGCTGTTTTTTCTCGGACCCGAAAATACAAGATTTACTAATTGGCTGTCATTTAATGTGACTAGTTATTCCAGGGGCTCCATGCACCGATGCTGTAGCCCTACTCAAGGAGCTCTATTCTGAGCAGACTTTTCAGGGATTAGGTGGGCGCAATCTCCTTTAGGAATGCTTATATACACTGGAGCGTAACCTTCATGATGACAGAATCAATGACTACTCAGGTCAAGTCCTTTTGGCATTCACCTCCGAATATCTTTCAACATAAATCTGGCTAAACTCAATGATATTGACTAATGAGCCTATGACAGGTAAGGTTTCTGACAGGCTTTCCCCGACCTAAGACAGGATTATGTTGGACATGAGCACCCTCCAATGACGGATAAGGGGTCTGTCTGATGCCATGCCACCTAAGACAGGCCCTAGTCATCATATTTTATATAAAAGGGGTACATATAAGGCCCTGTCTTCCCTGTTCCTCGAGGCCAAGCACAGGATGCGAGAACTGTTTACACTAACCAGCCTAGCTTCCTCTGCCAGCTGGAGGGGAATAGTTCAGAACCTTGTCTATGTCTTTGATATGGTAATTTCACCTGCTAAGGAGGATTCTCACAGGCGCCCTAAATCTCCTTCTATCTGTCTGTCAGGGTTCCCAGCTTGGTACCCCCTGCCTGGAAGCTCCTGTCACTCAGCGCCAGGCACTCAACACTGTGATCTCACACCTGGCTGGGAGGAAGTTCTCCACTTCTGGGGCTAAGATATTTAACCCTGGTTTAAGTTTAAATAAACGGGCATTCTCTCCCTGGAGAATGACTCAAACTCTGTATCTATATATGCGTCTTCTGTTTTAACCCTAAAACATTATCCAACTCATGGAAGGTATGGAATCGCAGTCCATACCAGTTGGATGATGATACAGACCCCATGGCATGGAACATTCACCACAGTTTTCTCCATTGATGGTGAAAGAAAGCTTTGCTGAGTATTGTAGTCTGGGTTTGCATCCATGGTCTCTTAGTGTCTGCAGCACATCTATCCAAGACCTTCTGGCTTTCATGGTTTCCATAGCGAAGTAAGATGTAATTCTGATAGGTTTACCTTTGTATATTACTTGACCTTTTACTTTGCAGCTCTTACTATTCTTTCTTTATTCTGTATGGTTTATGTTTTGATTATTATATGACAAAGGGAAGTTTTTGTTTTTATTGATCTAGCCTATTTAGTGTTCTGTAAGCTTCTTGTACCTTCATAGGAATATCCTTCTTTAGGTTGGGAAAGTTTTCTTCTATAATTTTGTTGAATATATTTTCTGAGCTGGAGTTCTTCTTCTTCAGCCCCTATTATTCTTAGGTTTGGGCTTTTCATAGTGTTCCAGGTTTCCCAAATGTTTTGTGTTAAGAGTTTGTTGGATTTAATGGTTCTTTTTTTTGAACAATGAGTATATTTCCTCTATTGTATCTTCAGGACCTGAGATTCTTTCTTCTATCTCTTGTATTCTGTTGGTTATACTTGTCTCTGTAGTTTCTGTTCATTTACCCAGTTTTTGCATACCCAGAATTCCCTCAGTTTGGTTTTCTTTATTACCTCTATTTCAGTCTTCAAGTCCTTAACTGTTTCCTTCACCTGTTTGATTGCTTTATCTTGGTTTTCTTGGGTATCTTTGAGGGGTTTATTAATTTCTTCCAACTTTTTGTTTGTCTATTCTTCCATTTCTTTAAGGGAGTTTTTCAATTCCTCTTTAAAGGTCTCCATCATTTTCATAAAGTTACATTTAAAGTTGTTTTCTTTTACTTCTTCTGGAGTAGGATGATCAAGTCTTCCTGTTGTGTGTCTGCTGGATTCTGGTGTTACCATGTTGCTTCTTAGGATGTTGGAGGAATTCTTGCATTGGCACCTACCCAAATCTTCTTCAGTTGAGGCCGGCAGTGTCTTGGCGTCTTGGTCCAATCCTTGCTGTGGCTGTCTGAGTATTTGGGAGTTTTTCTGGGTCTGCCTTCTCTTAGGCCCCCTCAGTATAGGAGCAAGGTGTGTTGCAGGGTTGCCTAGAGGTGAAAAGGCGGGTTTTGGGGCAGTTTGGTTTGGGGGATAGCCCAGCCACAAGAAAACTCCATGCTGGCTGGCTAGAAAAACTGAGGGAGTTGAGGAGGGGCCCCTAGGTTTTGACCCACTGGCAAGGTCCCAGAGAGTGGGGCATTCAGCTGTCCAGCTCTGTGGCTGCTGACTCACCTCTTAGGTCTCCTCAGCAAGCTGTGTTGCAGGGTTCCACAGAGCTCGCAGGCGAAAATGTGGGATTATGGTCAGGATGGGTTGGGGGATAGCCCAGCCACAGGAAAACTCCCTGCTGGCTGGCTAGAAAAGCTGAGGGAGTTGGAGAGGAGCCCCTGGGTTTCACTGGAAACTCCTAGATCTGATAAACACTTTCAGCAAAGTGGATGGATTCAGGATTTATTCAAAACAATCAGTAGCTTTCCTTTATACAAAAGACAAACAGACTGGGAAGGAAATCAGGGAAACAAAACCTTTCACAGTAGCATCAAATAATATGTAAAATATCTATAAGAAATATTTTGGGATAACTCTAACCAAGCAAACACAAGACTTGTGTAATAGAAAAGTTGGATTTGGTTTGCCAGGATTCTATTGAGTATTTAATTTTTACATCAATGTTCATAAGAGAAATTGGTCTGTAATTCTCTTTTTTTGTTGTTGAATCTTTGTGTGGTTGGGGGTATCAGGGTAACTGTGGCCTCATAAAATGAGTAAGGAAATATTCCCTCTGTTTTTATTTTGTGGCATATTATTGATATTGACTTTTCTTTAAAAGTTTGGTAGAATGCTTCCCTAAAACCAATTGCCCTAGGCATTTTTTGTTTGAGAGATTTTAATGACTATTTCTGTTTCATTATGGGCTATAGGTCTGTTTAAATTGCTTATCAAATCTTGATTTAATTTTGGAAAATTATCCATATTTTTTAGATTTTACAGTTCGATGGAGTACAGGTTTTTCAAGTATGTCTTTAGGCTTTTCTGGATTTCCTTGCTGTCTGTTTTTATGCCCCCATTTTTATTTCTGGTTTTGTTAATTTGGATATTCTCTTTCTACCTTTTAGTTAATTTGGATAAGGGTTTATTGATCTTAAAGATTTTCTCAATGAATCAACTCTTTGTTTCATTGATTTTTTTGTATTTATCTCTTTGTTTCCACTTTATTTTTTCCATCCCTGAGTTGATTATTTCTTGCCATCAGCTCCTTTCAGGTGTGATTTCTTCTTTTTGTTCTAGAGCATTCCGGTGTGGCCTTCAGTTGCTAGTATGAGCTCTCTCCAGTTATTTTTTATGTGGCACTTAGTGCTATGTATGAACTTTCCTCTTAGCACTGCTATCATTGTGTCCTATAAGCTTGGGCATGTTGTGCATTCATTTTTGTTCAAATCTGGAGAGTCTTTAATACCTTTCCTAATTCCTATCTTGATCCATTTTTCCTTCAGAAGAGAGTTGCTCAGTGTCCATGTATTTGCAAACTTTCTGTTGTTTCTGTTGTTGGTATCCACCTTTAATCTGTGGTGGTCAGATGATATACAGGGAGTTATTTTATTTTTATTGTATCTGTTGAGACTTGCTTTGCATCCAAATATGTGGTCAATTTTGGAGAAAGTCCCACCAGGTCCAAAGAAGAAGTTGTATTCTTTCGTGTTTATTTTAGCCCAACTGTTTGGGCCTAAGGCAAGGCAGCCCATCATGGGGAACATCTAACAGAGGAAGCTGCTTGTCCCTTGGTGGTCAGGAAGCAGGCAGAAACAGACTGGGAACCCACTAGTCCTTTCAAGGACATACACCCCGTTCTCTTGGAACTGAATTCCTCCACCATGTATTATTTGTATATGCTGGGTATCAAATCCCCAACACACAGGCCTTTGAGAAGACCTATCATAGTACCCTGAATTCTATGGCATTCCCATGTACTAACACATTTAGTCTTTATGAGAGTCCCATCAACCTGGCACAGAGAGAAAGAAACATTTTTCACTCATGAAAATTCTCTGTGGGAGGGATTAGTAGGATGTTTCAAATTTAGCACAGCGAAAGTGTTAATTTTCAACAGAGGGATCCTTTTTCAGATAGTGCCATAAGCCACATGTGTCAGAAAATCAGGGGCAGACACAGAGGGAATGGCCCAGTAATGGACAAAGGTACATCCCTAAGAAGAAAAAAGTGCAAGAGATCTTGCATTGTTGGAGAATTTGAAAAGTAGCTCAGGAATACCAACACTTCCAAATGAAGAGTTTCTTTTATTTTTTGGCAGAAGGGAGAGTCTCCCTAGAGTTCAGAGAAGCTTCCCTGGGGTTTCTGGTTCCCCCCTTTTCTCTTTTGTCTCCATTATGAAATTGTCATCCTAAAATATAAAATATTGATATGGTCTTTGTTTTGAAAAGGTCAACAATATTAGGTTTTCTCAGCTGGCATAGTTAGGGCTAAAGTGCTGATCAGCTTTCTATTATAAAAAGTACCCCATTACTCTTGTTGGGCACTCCCTTATCCATCCTGGGCACCCTGTGATTCTTCCTGGATAATGAAAGAAATTCTGAGGCAAATACAGTGCAGTGGGCAGGAGTTTGACACCTGTGATCTTTATCATATGGTTAGGTCTGTGGACATGAATTTGTTACATTGTGATGAATATGTTGAACTGGAGAAGTTAGGACTGCAGAAGGATTAATGGTTGTTGGCTTTCATATAAAGAGATTTCTCTGAATTCTTTCAAGAAGAGGAAGGAGAGGAAGAAAGTGTGACAGGGTATTCTGTCCGGTTTTACTGGCCTTGAACTTTGGGCGTACAGAGCCAGTGAGTCAGTCCTTAGAAGTTGGCAAGAACCCTCAGCTGGTAATAATGTAAAAGAAGATGTTGGTCTGATGACTCTAAGGACTGAATTATGAAACTGCCATGATGTAGGTGGGTCTTCTTTCTATTTGTTGCTTTCATTGGTTAATTAATAAAGAAACTGCTTGACCTGATAGGTCAGAACATAGGTAGGCAGGGAGACAGAACAGATGCTGGGAAGAAGGCAATGAGGCAGACGATATAGCTCTCCTCTCCAAGATGGACGCAGGTTAAGATCCTTCCTGGAAAGTCACTACCTCGTGATGCTACACACATTAATAGAAATGGATTAATCAAGATGTGAGAGTTAGCCAATAAGAGGCTGGAACTATTGGGCCAAGCAATGTTTAAAAAGAATACAATTTGTATATTGTTATTTCGGGTGTAAAGCTAGCTGTGCACAAGCCGGGCGGGAATGCAGCCCGCTGCTCCTTTTTACACTGCAATAGTGAGCAAGCATGCTCAAACCCTCTTTCCTTCCTGCCACGGAATACAGCTCTGCTACACCTGCATTTTATCCCCATGAGATGTCTGTCAGATTTCTGACCTACAGAAACACGAGGTAACAATACACGCGGTTAAGCTGCCAAGTATCAATAATTCTCCAAGGAAAACTAGTAACATTCAAAAAATTCCAACCTTTAACCACCAATTCTGGGTTCCCTTAATATACTCTTCCCAGCAAAGACCTCAGGTCTTCCCCAGAAACCTGAAGATACACAGTCATCTACTGGCCCTTGTCCTTGCCAGAATTGGTTCAGTGAGTACTAAGAAGTGACTGTGTGGCAGTGTGACTTTGGGCTCTGGAGTGGAACAAAGCACTTGAGCTCAGAGTTTCGACGAAACTCCAGACAAGTGCATTAGAGAGGAACAGAGGGATTCCCTGCTCCAGGGGAGCAAGAAGAGCAGTTCCAGGTGGACTCAGGAAATGTGTGCTGGAACTAGTGATGAAGTCAGAACTTAAAGATGTGTAGGGGAGTTAATGACATGAAGTGAGTGGAGAAGGGTGAGGCAGACCACAGATAAAGTATGTGCATAGACTCGGCATGATGTATGTTGATGTAAGCCTCTGCCTGCTCACACTCAACCTTTCTTTTTCTTTCTCTCTTTCTCTCTTTCTTCCTTCCTTCCTTCCTTCCTTCCTTCCTTCCTTCCTTCCTTCCTTCCTTCCTTCCTTCCTCTCTCTCTCTCTCTTTCTTTCTGTCTGTCTGTCTGTCTGTCTGTCTTTTCTTTTTCTTTCATTTCTTCCTTCTTTCCTTTCTTCCTTCCTTTCATCCTCCACCTCCTCCTCCTCCACCTCCTCCTCCTCCACTTCCTCCTCCTTCTCCTCCTCCTCTCCTCCTCCTTCTCCTTCTCCTCCTCTTCCTCCTTCTTCTTCCTCCTCCTCTCCTCCTTCTCTTCTTCCTCCTCTCCTCCTCTTCTCCTCTCCTCCTCCTCTTTTTCTTTTCTTCCTCCTCCTTCTCCTCCTTTTCTTCTTCTTCTTCTTCTTCTTCTTCTTCTTCTTCTTCTTCTTCTGCTTCTGCTTCTGCTTCTGCTTCTGCTTCTGCTTCTGCTTCTGCTTCTGCTTCTGCTTCTGCTTCTGCTTCTGCTTCTGCTTCTGCTTCTTCTTCTTCTTCTTCTTCTTCTTCTTCTTCTTCTTCTTCTTCTTCTTCTTCTTCTTCTTCTTCTTCTTCCTCCTCTTCTCCTTTGTCTTCTTCTTCTGCAGTAGAAGGTAATTAACAGTGACTCACAACTAGCCAAGTTGCAGAGAATAAGAGACTGAAGAGACCTAAATGAGATATCTATATCACATCCCACTTTCCCAGTCTCAGTGTTTATTCAGAATAGAGAGAGATAGACAGATTGTAAGTGCCAGGAGTGGATGCCCACAAGAAAACTGTTATCTGGACACAAGGCAGTTGTACATATGAATTCATAGTGGCTGAGGTAGCACACTTGAAATCTGTGCAAACTCAAGCCAGACAAAAACCTAGCATGGAAAAAGACGGTGGGCACAAAGCTACATGCCAAGTGAGGAGCTACTGGTAACTGGCAGTTTCTGGAGAGAGAGAATCAGTTTTCCTTAAGGATGTGAGCTCTGGTAGATTGACCATGGTCCAATGACTGGCCACAGACCCAAGAGTATACATGCAACACAAACTGGATTCAATGGATTTATAAAAGATGAAGACATGAAGTTGGGTGGTGGGAAATGGGAACTGAATCTGGGAAGAGTTAGGGGAGGGGAGTAAATCCAATCAACATAAGTATATAAAATTCACAAACAATTAATAAAAATAAAAGTACATTCCTTACAATTAATTTTATGGCATTTCTTCTACACTAACACATGTGATAAGTCTATATTTACTTTTAAAGTTCAAATATTTAAAGAAGCATTTTGTGTACTTTTCATGGAGTGGAAATATAATTATAACAAAATAAAATTTCCTGGAAAGAGACATATGAGAAGTTTCTCTGAGTCTCTGGAAGCAGAACATATTTATTGTTGAAAAAAAAAAGAATTTCATCCTGATCAGACATTCTGTATAAATTGCCACCACAAACACATTTAGACAGAAAGTCAATGAAAACAAATTACAACAGGAAAAAAAAAGCAATAACAACAAAACTTAAAAGAAAACCAAACCAGTATGGTTCAGAAAATGGAAAAGTTCTGATTATATTTTATTAAGACAAAAACTAAGCTTTAGGGGCGCAACTCGGCAGAGGCAGTTCCTGTGCTTTGATAGCCTGCCTGAGGACAGGCAGGCCCTGTGTCAGCTCAGCCACATTCCTGGCCAGCAAGAGGCAGGGATCTTTGAGCAGACATCCATTGGAGGAGGGGTGAGTGTGCTCCTGGCCCGAGGCACAAGCCGTGCAAGGAGGAATTCAGACTTTCCCCAACCCCCTTGACTTCCTGGTCATTCTGCAGTGGTGGCTCCACCCAGTGGAGCTCTCCGGAATCCCATCCCAGCCTTCATCCAGGTACACCTTCCTCTCTTCCCCCCTTCCCCCTGGGGCCATAAGATCTCCCCAGTGCAGCTGCCTTGCTCACTGGGCCTGGGCTGTGGGCGCAACCCGGCAGAGGCAGTTCCTGTGCTTTGATAGCCTGCCTGAGGACAGGCGGGCCCTGTGTCAGCTCAGCCACATTCCTGGCCAGCAAGAGGCAGTGATCTTCTAACAGACATCCATCGGAGGAGGGGATTTCCCCAGTTCAGTTGCCTTGAGCACTGGGCCTGGGCTGTGAGTGCAACCCGGCAGGAGGGAGTGCCTGTGTTTCAATAGCCTGCCTGAGGAAAGGTAGGCCTTCTGTCAGTGAAGTCCCTGCCCAACAAGGGAACCTGACCCAGTATCAGAAGATCCAATAGAGAGCATTTGAAGGAAGAGATGGGCAGACGCCAAGGCAAGAACTCCTCCAACATTCTGAAAAACAACATGAAAACTCCAGATCCCAACGACCCTACAATAGAAGGACTTGAACCTCTTAATCCAGAAGAAGTGGAAAAAAGTGCCATATGAAAGCAAAAGAGTCCCTTAAACAGGATATGAATAACTCCCTTAAAGAATTGGATGAGAAGTACAACAAAAAGATTGAAGAAATGAGTAAAGAAATGGATGAAAAGTATAACAAAAAGTTTGAAGAAATGAGTAAATCTGTGAATGATACACTGGAAAACCAAGAAAAAACAATCAAACAGGTAATGGAAACAGTTCAAGAATTGAAAACTGAAATGGAGGCAATGAAGAAAACACAAAACGAGGGCCGACTGGATATGGAAAATCTAGGTAAAGAAACAGAAACTACAGAATCAAACATAACCAATAGGATACAAGAGATGGAAGAATGAATCTCAGATTCTGAAGATACCAGAGAGAAAATAAATGCTCTGATCAAAGAAAACAGCAAATCCAACAAAATCTCATCACAAAACATTCAAGAAATCTGGGACACAATAAAAAAACCAAATCTAAGAATAATAGGGATTGAAGAAGGAGAAAAACTGCAGATCAAAGGCCCAGAAAATATATTAAACAAAATTATAGAAGAACACTTTCCCAACCTAAAGAATGATATTCCTATGAAGGTTCAAGAAGCATACAGAACACCAAATAGACTTGATCAAAAAAAAAACAAAACCATCCCCTCGCCATAAAATAATCAAAACACAAAACATACAGATTAAAGAAAGAATATTAAGAGCTGCAAAGGAAAAAAGTCAAGTAACTTATAAAGGTAAACCTATCAGACTTACACCGGACTTCTCTATGGAAACCATGAAAGCCAGAAGGTCCTGGATAGAGGTACTGCAGAAACTAAAAAACCATGGATGCAAACCCAGACTGCTATACCCAGCCAAGCTATCATTCACTATCAATGGAGAAAACAAAACATTCCAGGATAAAAACAAATTTAAACAATTCGTAGCCACAAACCCAGCCTTACAGAAAGTAATAGAAGGAAAATCGCAACCCAAGGAATCCAACATTGCCAACACTGCCTACAATAACTCAGACATCTAGTGACCCTTCACAACCACAACTCAAAGAAGGGACACATCCAAACACTATTAAATAAACAAACAAAAAATAATAATAACCGGAGTCAACAACCACTGGTCATTAATATCACTTAATATTAATGGACTCAACTCACCTATAAAAAGGCACAGACTAAGAGATTGGATACGAAAACAGGATCCAACATTCTGCTGTTTACAAGAAACACACCTCAACCACAAAGACAGACATCTACTCAGAGTAAAGGGTTGGGAAAAGGTTTTTCAAGCAAACGGACCTAAGCAACAAGCGGGTGTGGCCATTCTAATTTCCAACAAAATTGAATTCCAACTAAAATCAATCAGAAGAGATGGAGACGGACATTTTATACTCATAACAGGAACAATTCATCAGGAAGAAGTCTCAATCCTGAAGATCTATGCCCCTAATATAAAGCCACCCACTTATGTAAAAGAAACTCTTCTAGAACTCAAGGCAGTCATCAAACCACAGACACTAATAGTAGGAGACTTCAACACTCCTCTCTCACCAATGGACAGGTCAATCGGACAGAAACCTAACAGAGAAATAAGAGAATTATTGGAGGTATTGAATCAAATGGACTTAACAGACATCTATAGAACATTCCACCCAAATAGGAAAGAATATACCTTCTTCTCTGCAGCTCATGGAACCTTCTCAAAAATCGACCACATACTCGGTAACAAAGCAAACTTCCACAGATACAAAAAATACTAGTAACCACATGTGTCTTGTCAGACCACCATGGATTAAAGTTAGAATTCAACAACAGTGCTACCCCCAGGAAGCCAACAAACTCATGGAAGTTGAACAGTCAACTACTAAATCACCCCTGGGTCAAGGAAGAAATAAAGAAAGAAATTAAAGTCTTCCTTGAATTTAATGAAAATAAAGACACAACATACTCAAACCTATGGGACACTATGAAAGCAGTGCTAAGAGGGAAGTTCATAGCACTAAGTGCCCAATTAAAGAAAATGGAGAAAGCACACATTGGAGACTTAACAGCTCACTTGAAAGCTCTAGAAAAAAAAGAAGCTGATTCACCCAGGAGGTCTAGAAGACTGGAAATAATCAAACTGAGGGCTGAAATCAACAAAATAGAAACACAGAAAACAATCCAAAGAATCAATGAAACAAAAAGCTGATTCTTGGAGAAAATCAATAAGACTGACAAACCCCTATCCAAACTAATCAAACAGCAGAGAGAGAACACGCAAATTAATAAGATCAGAAATGAAAAGGGGGACATAACCACAGACACAGAGGAAATTCAGAGAATCATTAGATCTTACTACAAAAGCCTGTATGCCACAAAATTGGAAAATGTAAAAGACATGGACATTTTTTTAGATAAATACCATATACCAAAGTTGAACCAAGACCAGGTGATCAATCTAAATAGACCTGTCAGTCGTGAAGAATTAGAAGCTGTTATCAAAAATCTCCCTACCAAAAAAAGCCCAGGACCAGATGGTTTCAATGCAGAATTCTACCAGAACTTCCAGGAAGAGCTAATACCTACACTCCTTAATGTATTTCACAATATAGAAATAGAAGAATCATTGCCAAACTCTTTTTATGAAGCTACAGTTATCCTGATACCAAAACCACACAAAGACACAACCAAGAAAGAGAATTACAGGCCAATCTCACTCATGAACATTGACGCAAAAATACTCAATAAAATACTGGCAAACAAAATCCAAGAACACATTGGAAAAATTATCCATTATGATCAAGTGGGCTTCATCCCAGAGATGCAGGGCTGGTTCAACATACGCAAATCTATCAATGTAATCCATCATATAAATGAACTGAAAGAAAAAAACCATATGATCATTTCATTGGATGCTGAAAAAGCATTTGACAAAATTCAACACCCCTTTATGATAAAGGTCTTGGAGAGATCAGGGATACAAGGTTCATTCCTAAATATAATAAGCAATATATAGCAAGCCGACAGCTAACATCAAATTGAATGGAGAGAAACTCAAAGCCATTCCACTAAAATCAGGAACACGACAAGGCTGTCCACTCTCTCCATACCTCTTCAATATAGTGCTTGAAGTTCTAGCAATAGCAATAAGACAACATAAGGGGATCAAGGGGATTTGAATTGGAAAGGATGAAGTTAAACTTTGTTATTTGCAGACGATATGATAGTGTACATAAGCAACCCCAAAAACTCTACCAAAGAACTCCTACAGTTGATAAACACCTTTAGTAATGTGGCAGGATACAAGATCAACTCCAAAAAATCGGTTGCCCTCCTATACACAAAGGATAAAGAAGCAGAGAGGGAAATCAGAGAAACATCACCTTTCATGATAGCCAGAAATAACATTAAATATCTTGGGGTAACTCTAACCAAGGAAGTGAAAGACCTATTTGACAAGAACTTTAAGTCCTTGAAGAAAGAAATTGAGGAGGATACCAGAAAATGGAAAGACCTCCCCTGCTCTTGCATTGGGAGAATCAACATAGTAAAAATGGCAATTCTTCCAAAAGCAATCTATAGATTCAATGCAATCCCCATCAAAATCCCATCAAACTTCTTCACAGACCTTGAGAGAATAATAATCAAGTTTATATGGAAAAACAAAAAACCCAGGATAGCCAAAACAATCTTATACAATAAAGGAACTTCTGGAGGTATTACCATCCCTGACTTCAAACTCTGTTACAGAGCGACAGTATTGAAAACAGCTTGGTATTGGCATAAGAACAGAGAAGTCGACCTATGGAATCGAATAGAAGTCCCGGGTATTAACCCACAAACTTATGAACACCTGCTTTTTGACAAGGGAGCTAAAGGTATACAATGCAAGAAGGAAAGCATCTTTAACAAATGGTGCTGGCATAACTGGATGTCAACCTGTAGAAGAATGAAAGTAGATCCATATCTATCACCATGCACAAAACTCAGATCCAAATGGATTAAAGACATCAACATTAATCCGACCACTTTGAACCTGATAGAAGAGAAAGTGGGAAGTAGTCTACAAGATATAGGCACAGGAGACCACTTCCTAAACAGAACACCAGTATCACAGACAATAAGAGAATCAGTGAATAAATGGGACCTACTGAAACTGAGACGCTTCTGTAAAGCAAAGGACACTGTCAGTAAGACAAAAAGGCTACCTTCTGACTGGGAGAAGATCTTCACCAACCCCTCATCAGACAAAGGTCTGATCTCCAAAATACACAAACAACTGAAGAAACTAGACACTAAAACTCTAATTAACCCAATTAAAAAATGGGGTACTGAACTGAACAGAGAATTCACAACAGAGGAACTTCGAATGGCCAAAAGGCACTTAAGGTCATGATCAACCTCCTTAGCGATCAGGGAAATGCAAATCAAAACCACTTTGAGATACCACCTTACACCTGTAAGAATAACCAAACTCAAAAACACCAATGATAGCCTATGCTGGAGAGGATGTGGAGTGAGGGGAACACTCATCCATTGTTGGTGGGAATGCAAACTTGTGCAGCCACTGTGGAAATCAGTGTGGCGGTTTCTCAGGAAACTGGGAGTCAACCTCCCTCAGGACCCAGAAATTCCACTCTTGGGAACATACCCAAGAGATGCCCTATCATACTACAAAAGCATTTGTTCAACTACATTCATAGCAGCAGTATTTGTAGTAGCCAGAACCTGGAAACAACCTAGGTGCCCCTCAATAGAAGAATGGTTAAAAAAAAGTGTGGAACATATACACGTTAGAGTTTTACTCAACGGTAAAAAACAATGACATCTTGAATTTTGCATGCAAATTGATGGAAACAGAAAACGCTTTACTGAGTGAGGTAACCCAGACCCAAAAAGAGGAATATGGTATGTACTCACTCATAAGTGGATTCTAGCCATAGTTAAAGGTCTTTGGGCCTATAATTTGTGATCCTAGAGAAGCTAAATAAGAAGGTGAACATGAAGAAAATCATATAGTTATCGTCTTGCATATTGGAAGTAGACAAGATTGCCAGGCAAACTTGGGTGTATGGGGGTTGGGGTGGGGGGATGGAAGTAAGGGGAGATGGTTAGAGAGAAGGGAGATGGGGAGGATTGGGGATGGCTGGGGGAATGGGATGGGGGAGAGGAAGGATGGATATGGGACTAGGGAAGTATATATCTCAACTAAGGGAGCCATTTCAGGGTTTGCAAGAGTCTTGATTCTGGAGGGGTTCCCAGGTCTAAGGAGAGGTCCCCAGATTGTTCCCTGGGCAGCAGAGAAGAGTGTGCCTGAACTGGCCTTGGCCCATAACCATACTGATGAATATTTTGTATATCACCATAAAACCTTCATCTGGCGATGGATGGCGATAGAGTCAGAGACATACATTGGAACACTGGACATAACTCCCTAGGTCCAAATGAGAAGCAGAAGGAGGGAGAACGTGAGCAAGAAAGGCAGGACTGGAGGGAACCCTCATCTGACGATAGATGGAGATAGAGACGGAGACTCACATTGGAGCACTGGATTGAGCCCCCAAGGTCCAAATGAGGAGCAGAAGGAGAGAGAACATGAAAAAGGAAATCAGGACCGTATGGGGGGCATTCACCCTCTGATACAAGGGGACTGATCGAATGAGAGCTCACCAAGGCCAGCTGGACTGGGACTGAACGAGCATGTGACCAAACCGGATTCTCTGAATGTGACTGACATGGGGGCTGACTGAGAAGACATTGACAATGGCACTGGGTCTTGTTTTGTCTGCATGTACTGGCTTTCTGGGATCCTAGTCTGTTTGGATGCTCACCTTCCTAGACCTGGAGGGAGAGGGGAGGAACTTGAACTTCCCACATTGCAGGAAACCCTGACTGCTCTTAGGACTGGAGAGGGAGGAGAAGAGGGAGTGGGGGGGGGGGAGAGGGAGTGGGGGGAATGGGAGGGTATGGGGAGGAGGGGAGGAAGTGGAAATTTTTATAAACAAATAAATAAATTGATTAAAAAAACCCTAAGCTTTAACATCCTAGAGTATATTCCTCTGTGAAAATCTAGGTCGCGGGATAACTCGCTTTATCTCTATAAGTCACATCAAAATATAAGGTCAAGAAATGCAATATTATTTCTGATTATGGAAGTGCAGAAAATAAATCAGTATTTTCCCCAATGTGTTTATACCTTTTGTGAATAGGCAGAGCTCCTGACCGTTTAAGTCACTCCCACATCATCTAACCACACTATAAATCAGTAAAGCACCATGGTTTTGAAAGATAGCCAAAGTTTTATAGGTACAGAGTCATGAGTTATATATGGTTAGGTACTCCCAGCAGGAAAAGTGTGCTCCTGTCAGAGTTATCTTGTGTGGTTTGAAACCCATAGATGCAAACTTCCTTCTGGGAAAAACCCAGCCATGTTTTCCTGCCCCTGCTAATTTGGGTAGGGCATGAGCTGAGTCAGACAGTCTGTGTCCTCATCAGAGTGCTCTGAGTTGCTAACGAAGACTTGTCTTATCAACTTGATCTTAGCATCAGGAGTGCTTCTGATGCTATTGGAAAGCACTGATTGATATGTCCGAGCGCTCGGTGTTTTACAATTTAACACAACGGGGCATAAATAGCAATGAGTCTAATGATTCTAACGAATCTAAAGATCTTTGGGATCTTACTGGTGAGCAACCCATCTCTGGCATGGGTTTATTTGTTAGCCTTTGGTATCTCTTAGGAGTATTGCTACTTTGTTATAAGGTAACTCCGTTTTACTCTTTTTAATATATGTGTATGTCTATATTCTAAGAAAGATTTATGTAGTCTGTTTCTATAGGACTCCTTCCCTCCACTCTTTCCCCCCCAGACAGGGTTTCTCCATATAGCATAGCCTGTCCTGGAACTTGCTCTGTAGAACATGTGGGCTTTGACCTCAGAGATCTTCCTGCTGGGATCAAAGGCATGCAGCACCACCCCTTAACTCCAGAGGACTTTTTCAAAAGGTCTTTAGTGTTAGTCATTGGTCCACTGTTTCTTCCTACTCCTATCCCATTTACCCCTTCTTGTTCAATTACTCACCTTTAATCCTTTATACCATGACATTCTACCTTCCTCCCATCAGTGACACACCACAGCTCCGTACTAAATTCCTTACCACTGTGGGCAATACAAATGAGATATACATATCTAAAGATTCAAAGTTAACATCCAAATATGAGATAAAACATGCAACCTTTGTCTTTCTGAGTCTGCGTTACTTTACTTGTGAATTTCATGATTTTGTTTTCTTGTCAGTTGAATAATATTCCTGTGTGTAAATATGTAACATTTTCATTACTGCTAGTCCCTTGCTTGCCCTCCAGAACTCGACAGTTAGTCCCGATTGCTAAAGGTACTACATACTTGAGTCATAGAACATGGAGAAACTAACCAGGTGCTTTCCTGGAAATTTTAATCCTGCTAGCTAGCTTTCATAGTGCTGGAATTGCTATGCATGCTGCAAGAGGAGAAGAGTCCTCATCAGTCTTATCTAGCTACAAACCATAAAAGCTACAATAATGATTGTCCTAGCAAGATAAACCCATTGATGCAATAGTGGCGTGAACAATGGTGGGGGGGTGCGGTAACCAGTCACTTTCTGATTGAACTCAAGATCCATTCCACAGTGTTGAACCAATGCTTGGCATCATTATTGGGGCCAAGAACTAGACAAGTTACATGGCCTGGAGGAGAACTTATTACTCTATTGCTCTATTAAAGAGAAATGGTATTAAATCTACTCTTAATGACTTCTTTTGTCCAGAGATAGTACTTCCCTCACACCTCATCAAAGAAGCTTCTTTTTGCAGTAGAAGGTGATTAACAGAGCCTCACAACTGGCCACGGTGCAGGAACTAAGAGACTGCAGAACGCTTAGCTCTAAATGGAGCACCGATTGTCACAGTCCTTCTCCCAGGGATCAGAGGTCACTGTGAAGGAGGGAGGGAGGATCTGTAAGATCCTGAGATGGTGCATGACGAAAAGGAAATGGTGTCTGGACACAACAGGGCAGTTGCACTGCAAGACCCAGAGATGGTGATGAGCCAAAAGAAACTGTGTCTGGATGCAAGAGGGCAGTGCACTTATCGACTTACAAGGGTTGTGATAGCATTCACTAGATCTGTGCAGGCTCAAGTCAGGCAAAATCCCAGCAAGAAGAGGGACCATGAGCACTGAGTCACACCCCTGGGTGAGAGCCACCAGTCGATGACAGCTGCTGGGAAAGGAAGGCAGTTTCCTTTAGGATGTGGCCCCTGGCAGGTTGATTATGTTCCAGGGTCTGCTTATAGACAAAATGGTACAGCATGGGCATCACAAATTGGACTCCTCAAGCTTTAAAAAATGAAGACAAAAAGTTGGGTGGGTAAAGGAGAGGGCGCTTGATCTGGGAAAAGTTGCAGGGAGGTGAATATGATTAAAATTCATTGTATGAATTATTCTCAAATAATTGTAAATATAGACTAAAATCTCTAGGGAGAGAGGTTGACAGTTTGGTTGTAGTTTAGGTAAGAAAATGAAAAAAAAAGAGACATGATTTTAAAAATTATGTATTGTTATTATTAGTGTGTGCATGAGTATCTTTAGGTTTGGTTAACTGTGCATGTGTGCATGTGATGTGGGCAGGGGCAGACTCATGCCACAAAGGGCAGGTGAAAATCAGAATAAGATTTTGAGTTGACTGTCTCCATCTTCATTGTTGAGGCCGGGTCCCTCTTCCTGCTGCTTCTGCTCTATCAAGTACTCACCTGTAGTTGTCCTACAGGCTTTTAGGTGCTTCTCCTTCCTCTGCCCCCCATCTCACAGTAAGGGATCCGGGTGTACAGGCATGAGCCATGACATCTGCTTGTTACGTTGGATCCAGAAATAGAACTCAGGTTGTCAATCTTGCATAGCAAAGCTTTTACTCACTAAACCAGCTTGTCCAGCCAGAGTGAAGACTTTTCAGAGAGAAGATGGTCAAGGTTCAAAAGGATTTTCTCTTTCGGTGCAAGCACAGCTATAGTAATGTCTTCGGAGATCTACAGACTTTTCTTGGAAAATGATGTGCTGACCTTCTTGTCCTGTTTCTGGAGGTTTTTGCTCAGTCTTAGTCTTACTTCCCTGACTCAACTCTTGATCAGAAAGTCAAATGTTTTTGTTGGGGAGTGGTGGAGGCAGTGGTGGAAAGGTTTATGGTAGCAGAGGAGGGACAGTCTTCTGGTTCTTCCGCTTATTGACTTTGGGGTGACCGCCATTGTCTACTGTATCTCAGTAAACTATGAAAATTGGTTTCCCTAGTCTCATTACCGGCAACCCCATTCATTTTCACGGTATTAGGTAATAGTTAGATGTCATCAATGGATTGATGGCTTACATGTGCCTATTGGGCTCAGTCTTGTCTGATCACAGTCTTGTGTTGCATGGTTTGGGCTTTTCATTCCAATTTCCTGCTCAGCACACCCCAGTCTGAACTCTTGACATTTTTCACCTCACATGCGGTGATTCCCACTTTTTTCTATCTCAAAAAAATAGTAATATTATTTGGCCACACTTTACACTAAAACCTTAGGACTCATGGTGACAGCATCTTCTTTTTTCACTGTGTATTTTCAGTCAACAAACACATTGGCAAAACTTTTGCTGTTCTGTTTCCAAAATGTACTTGGATTCTGTCAGTGGCCGTCTCCACCAGCAAGAAGCTTCTCCTGTCTAGCATGTATTTCCACCCGGACTTCCTCAATAGCCTCCATCCTTACTTCCTCAGTTCTTCCACAGGACACACAGTGGCTCCTGTAATTTTCCCGAATCACCATAACCATCACTTCCCTAAAAGTACTCCACAAGCCTCTGTTTATCCTGGGGATAATGTAAAAGGCCATTTCCTGCTCTGCAAAGCACCTTGTCATCTTTCTCCCTTATCTTCTCTTATTTTCTTTCTATTCCGCTTAGATTCTCCCTCCTATATATTCCAAGACACAGTTTCATTATATAGACTGGTTGACCTTGAACTCACAGAGTGGCCACCTTCCTCTGCTTCCTGAGTGCTGGGGTTCCACTGGCCCCCATTTTTAGTAATTATAATCTCATAACAAGAGATTCTATGTCTTATTCTCCCAGGATAACTAACAGGTAATATTATAAGACACTTGTTTCTCCCTTAGGATTCCGTTTCAATGATTGCCTTAATGAAGCCCTTCGCCAATTCCTCTGTTTAAAGCGAATCTCTCAGTTAATCACAGCACTATCCCCGTCCCATTGACCGTCAATGCCCTAATAACAAGTTACTGTTAGTTAATATGCTGACTGTGGTCACTATTTACTTCACCCTCATGAGAAGTCCCTAAAGGCAGAGATGCCTTTCCTGGATGCCACTGAAACATAGCCCAGCAATAAAGAGATGCTCAACCTGTTGAAACGCCAAATAACCACTCTACTTCTCACCAAACTGTTACATAACTTATTTTCAGCACAATAATTTCAAGTTTCCCCACATCTGCACATTCTCACAATGCTGCACTTATACATGACATACAAATCCCTTGATTTATTATGGAAATCAGAGCCTTATACAATTATATAACAGTTTTCACAGACACATTTTAATTAGCGCCACTGGCTGCTGAGTGATCCTAATTTGAATTTGAACATACAGACCGCTCTTGCTCTCATACCCTGTGCAAAAGTCTGTCTTGCTAGGTGTAGTGCTATGGCTGGGGACATAGCTTGATGGGACAGCACTTGCCTAGGGCATATGAAAATCTGGGTTTCAACACTTAAAAAAAAGCTAGACTATGACTATAACTGTGATATTGACTCTAGGACAATTTAAATGTTTCTCTTTTGTTAACTAATACATCTTTTGTACAAAACAAATGCTTGTTTATTGTAGAAAAAATTCAAGACAGCTCCGTATGTTAAAATAAACTGATCATTATTCCAGAGATCACGGTTATTAAATATTTTGTATATTCTATACATAGTACAATTGTAATTTTGAAATTTTACCAAATATGATAGTAAGATAACAGATATTCCACTCTCATTTCAATGACACTAAGCATTTTTCCTTTACATTGTCAAATATTTGTAAGTTATTTTACTTTTAATTATACATGTGAGTCTGTGTGTGTAGGTGCTGGTGGGTACAGGTGCCCCCAGGGGCCCGAAGAGAAAGACAGATTTCCTGGAGCTCCAGTTACGGACAGTTTGGGGGTCTTCCAATGCGGTGCTGTGAGCTGAACCTCCATCCTCTGCAAGAGCAGAGCTTCCGTCAGTGCTGGGTAGCCTCTCCAGCGGCTGCGCTGGGCCTTTCAGAGTCCTGTAGATAAGAAATACTTCCTATTATAGGCTTTATGGGCTACTGGGGATTACAGGCCCACAGGAGACAGCTGTAAGGTCAAAAGTTAAAGTTGTAACCTGACAGTTTTACTAGGCTGTATTGGTGCTGCGGACAGATTACTATGAATTCAGTGACTTAAAATGGTACAGGCTCATTCCTGTCCATTTCTGGAGGTGGAAAGCACCAAGATGATTTCCCTGGGCTAATGTCAAGTTGTCTGCGACACTAGTTCCTTCTGCCACGACTGAGAAGCAACCAGTTTCTTTCTTTCAATTTCCAGAACTGCGTTCCTTGGCTCTTGGATCCTTGTCCATCTTAAAGATAGCGGTGTAACATCTTCAAATACCTTCTTCATTCCTTGTTCACATGGCTCCTTTCCTTTGTAGTAAAGCCTCTTCCTTCCTCTACGGACACTGTGATTTCATTTCATGTGTATTCCAAGATCTCCCTCCCTCTAGATCCTCCACTTGAATCACATCTATAAAATCTCTTTGGTCATCAGTGCTGACCTTCACGGATTCCTAGGACTAGACTGAGATACTCTGACTTTCGTCAGTGAGAAAAGGGAACTACATCCAGAGACTCATAACCCGGGCTCAGTGTGGTTGCCTTAACGGTAGATTTAAAATAAGAAAAATGAGACCTTTTGGAAAAGTTTAGTATAACTTGGAAAGGAAAGGGACTATTGAGGTACTAGGACTCCCAGAAATGTGGGGCATAGAAGACAGCCTGAGTGAATCAAATGCAATTGAAGCCTTTACGGAAGTGAGAAGGCCAGGAAGGCAGAAGCCAGAATTTGGAGGTCTTGAATCTTTATGTTCTGGGGCAGAGAGCCATGAACGGGTGGTAAGGGGAAGAGACAGATGTCACTGTTGTACCCGGATCTAGTGTCTGAACTGTACTGGGGAAACAGACAGTCACATTTGACAGATATTTTTGAACTGCTTGGAAATGTTAAATTATAAAATTCCTAGACTAAGAGAGACATGGTTCTCACCTACCTTAATGGAATGTGTTTATGGAGAATAAGGCCAATAGACAATACATAATCAAACCAAATATTTACACCTCGAGGTATAGTATTAAAGGAACATGCGGAGTGATGTCAGAGAGTAGCTGTGTTTTAGATGTTGCTCAGGGATGGTCTTCAGAGGACACAAGAACTGAGATGAGAATTGAAGACTAAGAAGGCAGGAAGAGATCCCCACAAAGATCCATTTATCTTCAGAGGGGCATGTGATGAGGGGGTGTGGCCTGAGCTTGGAGACTGGCACGCTCAGATGTCATAGACTATAAAATAAAACTACGAGAAGCCACTAAACTGTTGGGCTAGCATGTAACTTGGGTGAATTGACTTTTTAAGCTCCAGACAGCTGGAAAGGGGATGCTGCCTATTAGAAATATGGACGTGAAACAGGGATGGAGAAAGTTAGCAAAACAAAGAGATCCTCTGGAGATAGCATGGACTTGTTTGGGTAGAAATGATGGGCATTTTGAAAGTAGAGGGAAGAGAAAGCAGAGGGCCAGAAGAGCCAGATTTGGCAGTTGCTGGCGGTATTATTCCCTGGGAAAAGGAGCGCAAGAAGCAGGTTGTTTGGGGTGTAGCGGTAGCGAGGACTGTCAAGGTCAGTTTTGGAATGTGGAGTTTCCTGTGGGGCAGTCACGTGGGTAGCTATAGCGCACAGTAGGTCTGAAGTGCAAGTCTGTCTCACTTAGGGTTTCTATTGCTGCGATGAAACACCACAGCCAAGACACAAGTTAGGGAGGAAAGGGTTTATTCGTCTTATGTTTCAGCATTGCTGTTCATCACTGAAGGAAGTCAGGACTGGAAGGCAAACAGGGCAGGATCCCGGAGGCAGGAGCTGCTGCAGAAGAGGAGCTGCTCACTAGCTGGCTTCCATCATTTGCTCAACCCACCGTCTAACAGACCTGGGTCCACCAGTCCAGGGACCACACTACCTACCATGGGCTGTTCCCTGCCCCGTTGATCACTAGTTGAGAAAATGCCATACAGCTTGATCTCATGGAGGCATTTCCTCAGCTGAGGTACCTTCCTCTCTGATAACTCCAGCTTAGGTCAAGTGGACACACAAAACCAGCCAGTAAAAGATGAAGGGCTGATTTTGGGAGACTGAGGGGATGTGGCTGGGTGGTAATGAGGACCTTTGAAGGGAATGAGGTTGGTCAGGGAAATGATATCGGCAACCAAAACAGGAAGGCTCATACTGAACATGGAGTGGGAAGAATTCCTAAAGTCCTGGACCAGGAGAGAACCACACTGCAGCAGGAAAGCACAGTGGGCTGTAGTGCTCTCCATCCTGAGAAACCACTAGCTAAGGAGGGAGCGGTCAGCTGCATCATGTGGTCTGGAAAGCTTCCTAGGTTTAGGAACAAAGAGGATGTGTTAGTCATTTGGGGCAAGAGCAGTTTCAGGGGAGTGGCTCTGACAGCAGGCAGATTAAATGATCGAGGATTGCATAACCGAGGGACCAGGGAGACGCACAGGTGAGAGCCGCCAGAGAGAGTCTCCCCGCCGTGCCTGGCCACCATTCATTTTTATGCCTATTCATTTTATTTTATAACCCATGAAGATTTACCAGCGCCATCTGTGTGGCTGTGGGTGTGGAGCTGTCCTCAGAGCCCAGTAGGCTCAGCAGGGAGCACACAACTAAAGACAGTGACCCTCACTGTGCAGAGGGGAAGAGTAGAGCCCCACGCACGAAGTCTCCTCATTCCTTGACTAATTGTGGATAGAGCTGGTTGTGGGCCCAGCACAGGTAACTACAGTTCATGTGTCACTAATTACAGTGGTTACACCCGGTCTAGGGAATGAAGTTTTGTAGCCCTTTGCCTGCAGTTCTTCCATAGGTGCTGGACCCCGGTTTCTGCTCACTGCCACTCCTTCACATGTAGAAAGTGGGGCTCTCCCTGGGCCACATGAGGGCGACTTTGAAAAGACCGAAGGAAGGCAAGAGAAAGCAGCTGTCCTTAAAGTGAGCTACAAAACACTTCTCGCCATTTTTTTTTTTTTTGTAATTCAGTGGCTCTTTTGTTATTTATTTATTTTTGTAAACTAATGTTTTTGCTTTCTAAGTTTTAATTTCTACAAAAGTAAAATGCAGTTATGGATGGTGACTGAGTTACCCTTAGATATCAACTTGACACCGCCCAGAGCCACCTGTGAAGAGAGTCTCAATTGAGGGCTGTCCAGAGATATCGCCCAACCTTGAGAAATAGTTCAAAAAAAAAATCAATGTAGCAATGTACAAATGATGTTGTGTAGAGCAAGCTAATGACGAGGCTGTAAGCTCCCTTCCTCGATGGTGTATTTAACTATAACATCCAGGGGCATTAATGTTTTTTTGTAGAGGAGCCTGGAGCACCAGATACGCCTCGTCCATTTGAAATCCATTCATTAATTACGTGACATTAAATTTTAAGCAATTAACAAGACCGACACGGCTCTTTAAACTTTAAACAATTTAGAAAGGGATTGTTAGGAGTCAAGGTAAAGAAATTCTTCAGGGAAAAAAAAATCAGTAGAGATAGACAGGCCAAGTGAAGGAATTCTGCTTTCACAAGGAATATGGGTCCTTGAGATGAAAAAGAAATAATGTCATTGAGAAAGGGAAAAAGTAAGGTAATCTGGGAACTGGTCTCTATGATACACAGAAAATATGATGTCAGAAATGATACTCTGGAAATTAGAAATGCTTGTGAGCATGGCCCAGCATAAACGACTATCAATTCTCCTTCTTTCCCAACCGGCCATAACTTTTCTTCATGAACTAGAAAATACATTACTTCATGAGCACACTGCTGGTGTTTAGATCACTGAAGGAGTGAAAACCAGCCTGAGGGAGATCCTTGGAGGCTGCAGCCACTGGTTGATTACCAGCACTTCAGGGTTGTTTTCTACTCAGTCCACAGCCGCGCACCCACGGGCGGCACTAACTGGATTCAGAGGGAACAGACAGAAACAAGAGACTAGCATAGTGAGGTATAGGGGTATGGTGAGAACTGGAGAGGGAAGATGGGGATGAAGAAATCACATTTCAGTGTGGATGTGTGGCATTCTCAGAGAAATATATATAAGCTCGACTTCCATCAAACAAACCTCCCTCACGTTCTTCCTGCATCAGCATGCCTCCTCTGCTTTCAGGGCTGAAGTGTTTGTCCTCAGAGCTGAGTTGAGGAAGTGACTCTGGCATGAGTACTGTGACTCAACTCACAATCTACAGTGTGTTCCACACTGTAACACGACCAACGGGAATGTCAGGTGGGGGCATAACCTAAACTTCTCCATCCAAATCTTAGTTCAGAGACCACACATTCTCAAGACAAATGCGGCAAAAAGACATCATGAAGAGAGATCTGTGAGCCAAGGGAAAAATTATTTTATAGCTTGTGGCATCCAAACAAGAATCTTGGATGCTAGCCACGACAAGAACGGCTTACAGGGCTGTTAGAAGACTGCTGGACCTCAGCTCTACACACAGAGGCCATGAACTGAAGTTCCTGGTGATCCACGTGATGCTGTCTCTGGACTGTATTTGTACGGAGCTGGGCGCTACAAAGACGCCACCTCCATCCAGCACTGTCTAGTTAGGAGACCCATCCGTGCTGCCCTAGAGTGACTGAATCTTCACATTTCCTTCTGCTCTTTCGATGCCTGTGAGCCTGTTAAAGAACTGTCTTTATTATAATTTACTTATACTTTGCACTGTCATTTGTGTATTATAAAACTTTATGCATTATATCACAGAGAAAACCAGTACCATTCCTCCTGTACTTTCTTCGAAGGAAAAGTTACAAATAATTATAAAATTCTTGCTGGATATTATTTGTGAAGTTCAGTGCTTGAACTCTATTCTTCTTTAATAAGGTCGATTAAAACTAAGCATACACAATTGGCACAAAATTAAGCCCTTCTCCTTTACTTAACGAGAGGGTGCAAACCCAGCAAAACAAAAACCTTATTATGTGGCGGAAAAGAGAGAAAGTTCTGACTCTCTGTTCTACCTACCATCCTCTGTATTTGCATGCATTTGGGGAAGTAAGTCTCAAAGGGAGATCTTGCTCCCTTCCTCAGCCTTCATCTTGGTGCTCATGAGCTATTTAAAGAGTGCTGGCATCACGCCAGGCCTTGCTCTGTGCTGACTGGTCACACTCAGCAGTGTTTTACCTTCCCTTGAAGCACAGACATGCAAACATCAGGTCGCAGCGACAATCCTCTGCTGAGATTTCATTCTATGCAGAGAGGCCCTCGTGGCACATCCGCCTGGATCCTCAACACCACTATGACTGGTCAGTATGTGTCTTCATGTGGAGTTTGTTCCAGCTGTGACAATACATGTGTCTTCCTTACAGTAAATCACCAGAGAAAAACGGTGGGTAACAAGCATGTAACTACAGACGGAGGTTCACACACTATAGACGAGGCTCACACACTATGAACTGGAGACTTCATAGTAAGTGAAAGACCAGGGCAGAGTTCATCTTATCAATTTACATAAACCATGCACATCAGTATAAAAGTCCATTTGAGGGCATCAGTATTATTATTATTCCTTTTTTTTTTTTTTTGAGACAGAATTTCTTTGTGTAGCCTTGGCTGTCCCAGAACTTGCTCTGTAGACCAGGCAATTCACCCGCCTCTGCCTCCCGAGTGCTGCTATTAAAGGTGCTTTTACCACCAACGCTCAGCTGAGGGAATCGCTATTCTAAAAGGTAATTTTAAATACACACACGTGAGGGAGGAGGGACAGGCACGGAGAGAAAACCAATCTTAAAAATCAAACAAACAAAAAACCTACTCCCCGCCTAAATTTAATCTTTTCGTTATTGTTTGTTTACTTATTGGAGACAAGATTTTAGATAGTTCAGGCTGGCTTTGAACTTGTGAGGTGGTTGAAGTCAACTCTGAACTCTATCTGCTTCCATTTCCAAAGTTCTAGGACACCAGGTATGTGCCACCACACCTATGTTTTTATTTTAATTTTTTAAAAAGAATGTAAGAAAACTCATGAATCTAATTAATTTTCATATTTCCCTATAAATTTATGTGTTTCTGAAAGTCCCATAGGAGTCAGACCATAGATTAATGTCATTTTAAAATGGAATTTAAATTCTTTTAAATTTTTCCCTATTACTTTATGTGCACGAGTGTTTTGCCTGCATGTAAGCACCCTGAGTATGTGCCTGGTGCCAGAGGCCAGAAGAGAGTTTAGGTCGCTGGAACTGGAATTACTCAAGGTTGTGAGCTGTCATATGGGTGCTGGGAGGATCTTTGTCCTGTGCAAGAACAGCCAGTGTCTGAAGTGTTGCATCATCTCCCCAACCCTGGGGCTTAAATTCCTATTGCAAATACAGACGATTTCATTGTTTAAATGCCATTTAAGTCCTTTTATCCTTTATTCATAGTTTTTCAGGTTCTGAGTCTGGTGCATTTCACAAGTTTGCGTTTTCAAATTTATCCTGTTTCTCACTTTTCGCTAACAGTGCTACACAGTTTTCAGAAGACGGTATCACTTCTTAAGGGTTCCCTTTAGTGATGTAAGCTAGCAGCCCAAGGGAAAAAAGACTCACATTATATTGTCTTTTTATTGTTTGTGGTGACGTTGGTGTGAACAAGCTTAGAAAATAGAATCTGGAGCAGAGTACCTGTTGTGTGGGAGCTGAACAGAATGAGTCAGACGCATCTAAGCTGGGAGACCGTGCCTGCAGCACCCTTCAGTGTACAGACCGTGCTGTGCTACAAGGAGAACAGCAACAGGACCGGCCTGGACTCAGTCAGCCTGTGCCTAAGACAGGAGCAGGAAGCAGCTGCGTTAGAATGCACACTGGGCCGCTCACTCTGCAGACAGAGGGGAGGCAGAGGCAGGATCAAAGGCCAGTGGTAATAAAGAAATGTTTTTGTCTTCTTTATACATGTTGTGTACCTTGAAACAACCTTCTAAGATTTTTGAGGATAAACTTTAAAAAAGGAGTTACTCTTTGGGAATCTGAATTTGGGATTGCAGAGTGGGAATATTGTATCACTGCTACATAAAGTCAATATGCATTTTAGAGGAACACTGAAAGCTATAGAGGAAGGGAGTTTAGAAATGTCTTCCATCAGAAACAAAGGCTTACCTTAAGGCACTGTGATGTCCAAGAAAAACGTAGCTATTACATAAAAAGGTTCAAGTAATGAAACTGACATAAAAAAAAAAACTGAACTACACGGCATAATGCAAAAGTTTTACTTATATTAATTTAAAAAAATACTGCAATGTCATGGAAGGAGACATACTCATCTCTTCCAAAAAACCTTCGGTGAAGAGTCTAATACACTTATGTATTTATACAAATATTATCCAGGTAACAGACATATAAATAACCATTTGTAAACTGACTTTCCTCTCAAAACTCACTCACAAGCTTTTATTTTGAAGGAAATTTGAAGCTGGTGTTCTGGAAACCACAGGCAATTCCGGGTAAGGCTGGAGTCCCATTTGCTTGTTGTCTTTCAACTTCTGTACTATAACTTTGGCGAATTCTTCTCCTTGGATGTCACTGGTGTCTAGTAACTGTCTGACTTTTGAGGTCCTTGTTGGTTTGGTACTAATGAGTTCATAGTCCTCCTTCATGATTAAGTCCCGGGAGAGAAGGGCATCCAGTGATTGGTTGAGGCAGGCCTCAGTCATCTGGCTCACAATGTCTTCCCTCTTGCTCTGGATCCACTGTTGGGCAATACCAGGCTGGAGGCGCTCTGTAGAGGAGCAAAGCACCAACAATTTACAAAACTGAGGGCAGACACAAACAATGAGTATTGACATGGGAGGAGGTCCTTCTGTCTGTGTGTTGCTTTATTAGTAACCAATAATGAATAAAGAAACTGGGTTGGCCTGATAGGGTGGAACAGAGTTAGGTGGGGAAAACTAAACTGAATGCTGGGAGAAAAAAGGGCAGAGTCAGAGAGAAGTCATGTAGCCCCTCTGGAGACAGACGCTGGAACTTTAGCTGGTAAGCCACAACCATGTGATGATACACAGATTAATAGAAATGGATTAAATTAATATGTAAGAGTTAGCCAATAAGAAGCTAGGGCTAATGGGCCAAGAGTGATTTAATTAATACAGTTTCTGTGTGATTATTTTGGGGCTGAGCAGTCAGGAAAGAAACAAGCGGCCTCCCTGCAACAGAGTATAATTCTGCATACAAATGAATAAGCAGAGCACACATTTCTGTATGATTGTGCCAGTATTAAACACTATTTTTTGAAAATGCTTATTTGTCCTGGTATTATTTAGAGACTTGCACTTTATCTCCCATTCACCTTCCTGGGAGAATCACATATTTTTCATATGCTATGCTGTAGGCCAAAATGACTTTAATTTCTGTTTTGTTTCAAATATAATGGATGCCTGCATATCTAATAATCACAAATAGTAAGTAATGCTTCTTCTTGACACTTCCCAGTTGGAGACTCCTGGAGCACACCTGGCCCTAATAGGACAAGTCAGCATAAGGCTGGAGATGCTTTCCTACTGAAGTGTTTACCGGGGTGGGGATGAACACTAGGAAGGCTCACTGTACGGTGTGTACACCTTGCAGCAAACACTCACCTGCACTTTTCTCAGCCAGCAGTGGATTTATTATAGCCAGAGAGCACAGGGTGGGTCTGTGATCACAGATGGCTGCCCTTTGTGACGCAGAAACGGTGCCATCCCAGCTGTGGTTTCCAGGACAGTGATGCAGCTTCAGTGACGAGCAGTCTGGAGGTCCTCCTACAGGACATTTCATTAGGGTAGAGCACTCACTAGATAGTCCTAGCAGAAAATACCAAATTGTGGGTCACACAGAAGATGGGCTCCCATGGGTATGGCTTTTCAGTGTCACTGAAGCTACATCAGAAACCCAATGCTGAACAGATGTTAAGTGTTTTCAATGACATTTACGTGTGTGTGTGTGTGTGTGTGTGTGTGTGTGTGTGTGTGTGTGTGTGTAGAGCAGAGGACACCCTGTGGGAATCAGCGCTCTCTTTCTACCATGTGAGACCTGAGGACCAGGTTCAGGCTGCAGGCTGGGCTGGAAGCACTTGACCCACAGCTCTGCAAGCCTTCTTAGGGAAATAAGCATTTATACCCCAGAGTTTTTACTTCTGTTGGTGCTTGCTTGCCCTATGACTACTATTTCCTGTTTAAAACTGTCTTAGGTCTGTAAGATACACAGTCTTTTAAGTATAAGAAGTCTGTATTACATGTTTTTCCTTTCTCCTCTAGAAAACAATCTGAGTGTTCTGTTTATCGGACCTTCAAGTTCATGAAATTATCTTTATGTCATTATTGAACACAGTGTCTCCAACATTCTGCACATTGCCCCAGTAGGTCCTGATGGCTTCTCAGACAAACAATAAAAAAAATAAAAAAATTAAAATCATAACCACCACCTGTCTTAACTCTAAACTCCATTTTGGTTCTTTGTTCTAGCAGCTGTGGTGGTTTCCAGCTTAACAACTTACTCAGCTTCATCTGTTCTCTCTTAGCTCCTCAAATGAGAAGTCATAAAGCATCGGGGAGACACCTAATCTCTCACACTCTCCTGCTCGTAACTGTCCTTACTCCAAGTCTCCTCTTCATTTCCAGGTAGCGTCTACACAGCCATCATGAGGGCTCTGTGCATCAAAGCATTTGCTTCACCAGAATCTGATTCCCAGAATCCGCAGTGGAAGGAGATACCTGACTCCCCAAAGCTGTCTTCTGATCTCTACATTTGCACTGTATTCTGTGCGGCTTCCTCTGTGCTGCCCCACCTCACACACATACAAACAATAAATAAAGATAAATTTGAGAATAGCATATATATTCCAGAAAAGATGAGCCTTCCTAAGGCAAAAATTCTTATTTTGTACCCTTCTTCAAGAATCACCTACTGAACTTAAAAGTCTAAATTACCTTAGCTGAGTGCAGAAATTATTTTTTTCTTTACTGCTTTTTCTTTTAAATTGGTGTAAGTATTTTGTTCTACAAATATGTCTGTGCATTCTTGGTGCCTATGGAGGCCAGAATAGGATAACTCTGAACCTGGAGTTTTGACAGTTCTGAGATACTGTGTGGGTGCTGGGAATCAAACTCAAGTCCTCAGAAAGAGCAATAAATATCTTTACCACTGAGCCATCTCTCCATTCCCTCGGCATTCTAGATATGACTGTGACCCCCCTCCTATTTTATCTCTTCTTATTCACTCCATTTACCAGACAAGCTAAGTTACCCACTGCTAGTTTGTTTCTGGGCTTCTGGACTCGGGTTCTTTCCCACGGAGGGCCCATCTGTCACAGCAAGAGGTCAGCCTCCAACTAGACATAAAGTCTTCATGCTGACATGGACAGTGGAGGGACGTGAACTATTGATCAGTAAGCCTGGCTTTAAGAAAATCTTGGATCTGCTAGCTACTTGCTGTGGGATCCAGAGTCCAGAATCTGTAAAACCAGGACTAACTCCCTTACATAGCTAATAAAAGTACTTTGTAAAGAATGTATCTTGTTCCCTGTAGTTATATATGTAAATCCTTAAAATATAGTTACTATAGTAATTTAGAAACATTTCTCTCTTTTCTTAAAATATTAAGAAAAAACCCTTTCCATCACGATCACAGAACGCCTTTAACATACAGGTGTCTGACCTTCATCCCACTGCTGCCTTCCTGTCACCTACAAAGGAAACGGAGCATCCCTGCACACCACTTTGCTAACGAGATGGCCTCAAAAGAAAGTGGAAAAGCTGCTAATGATACCGACTGGGAAACTGGCGTACCAGACAAAAAATCTTTGTCTTGAGGAGCTGACAGGGACCGGGAGGTTCCAGGAGAACCAGCGTTTCTGGAGAGCAGAGAGGATCCACATGATTCCTGAAACAGACAGTGGACCGACAGGTTGAGGAGAGCTGTTTACATAAACGTTTGTGGAAAGGTACCATCTTTAAAGTTACATAGCTAAGGTTTCCAGACTGTACTTGCCTCTGGCCTATTAAAAACAAAGGCCCAGAACCACCATAAATTATAGTTTACAGAACCAAGGAAATAACAGAAAACCATCACAAATACACTCAATTTCTTCCTCACCTCCATCTCTCCTAGGGATCAAACCGAGGGGTTACACACGCTAAGTGCGTGCTCTACCACCGAGCTATCTCCCAACCCCCAAATTCAGTTTTTTAAAAACCATCTTAAATGGAAGGATTGGGGCAATAGTTATGTTCTGGAAATAGCTATAGACCCTACAGAATTCAGTGGACCTGCTCAGCGGCTCTAATGGTGAACCAGAAACTCATGGCTGTCTCCTGATTTAGAGCAAATGCTTGCTTGCAGGTTCTTTCAACCTGACAGGATGAAAACCCTCGGAAATATCATGAAGATCTTCACTCCCAGCTCTGCCATGGAATTGCTCACTGCCATTCAACAATGCATTGAAACACTCTAGGTTTTAGATTCCATCAAAATTAGCATATATTCAAAGATTAAATTAGATAGTCTACATAAAAGTGGTTTCGAAATTATGTATTTGGACCAGTGAGGTGTTTCAGTGGGGAACGGGGCTTCTGCCAAGAGGATGACCTCAATTTGATCCTTGGGAACCACACAGCAAAGGAGAGAATGATTTCTGCAAGCTATCCTTTGAATCAGACACATACACATACACATACACACACACATACACACACTGTATAAACGAATGTAAAACCCCTCTGTGTTATGTTTACTGATCTTTCGAATGTACTATTACTTTTACGAATCTATAAAATGGACATATAATCTTAAAATGATTCATAAAGTGATCAATTAGAGAAATACTTCTTGGGGAACAACAGAACCTTCTGTTATGACTTACTATGAGGTGAGAGGGAGGTATAAGCAGTGGAGCAACGATCACGGATGTTTACTTGTACCCTACCCTAGAGCATCGCGTAGGACGGAGTGGGAGCTCAGCTTAGAGGTTGTCATGGCTCCATAACAAGGTATAAACACTCCCTGGACATTAGCTTTCCATACACAGAAAAGGGGGTTAGACCACATGATACTTTAATATTCTTCTCCCATTCAGTTTGGTATGAATAACACATATATATTTGTACCTCTTGTGGAGGATGGTTTGCAGGTAGGTTCAACGATACATCCCTTTTCTTATCACAGAGGTGAACAGTACTGGACGCACTCTGCATCTGAAGTAAACACACAGATAGCCTTTTTAGTTGGAGGTGACTTAGGAATTACAGAAGTATATACAATCTACTTCACATGTTTTATTTTTACACAAAAATCAATGGAAACAAAATCCAAATCACTTGAGAATCTATAACTTAATAAGGCAGTGACGGTGTCCAGCAAGAGACGTTTAGGGAACAGGTTTTTCATTCTGCCTTGTATCAACTGGCAGATGTCAGCAATTACTATCTCTCAAGTGTCTCGCAGCTTCAACTTTAAAGTCCTGCCAACAGGATTATTTGAAGATTGAGATAATAAAGTGTTTGGTTAAATGCAGGTACTTAATTTGCTGTGTGTTCTATCTATCCATAGCTGTTACTGAGGAGAAGTGCATTCCGAGCACTATGCTCAGTCCTACGCCTGTCTTTACTGTACTGATAAGAAACCAAGGCAGGGACAATGTAAAGGTGGTGGTGTGTTACTATGGAATGGGGTGTCTGACCCCTACATGTATATAATGCATTTGTCACTGTCTGACCCCTACACGTATATAATGTATTTGTACTGTCTGACCCCTACATGTATATAATGTATTTGTCACCGTCTGACCCCTACAAATATATAATGTATTTGTACTGTCTGACCCCTACACGTATATAATGTATTTTGTACGGTCTGACCCCTACATGTATACAATGTATTTGTACTGTCTGACCCCTACATGTATATAATGCATTTGTCACTGTCTGACCCCTACATGTATATAATGTATTTGTCACCGTCTGACCCCTACATGTATACAATGTATTTGTCACTGTCTGACCCCTACATGTATACAATGTATTTGTAAACTGTCTGACCCTTACACGTATACAATGTATTTGTACCGTCTGACCCCTACACGTATACAATGTATTTGTACCGTCTGACCCCTACACGTATACAATGTATTTGTACCGTCTGACCCCTACACGTATACAATGTATTTGTACCGTCTGACCCCTACACGTATACAATGTATTTGTACCGTCTGACCCCTACACGTATACAATGTATTTGTACCGTCTGACCCCTACACGTATACAATGTATTTGTACCGTCTGACCCCTACACGTATACAATGTATTTGTACCGTCTGACCCCTACACGTATACAATGTATTTGTACCGTCTGACCCCTACACGTATATAATGTATTTGTACCGTCTGACCCCTACACGTATACAATGTATTTGTATTGTCTGACTGACCCATACATGTATACAATGTATTTGTACTGTCTGACCCCTACATGTATACAATGTATTTGTACTGTCTGACCCCTACACGTATACAATGTATTTGTACCGTCTGATTCCTACATGTATACAATGTATTTGGCCACAGTCCCTCCTCCTCCCCTCTCTGATGTCCCGCCTGCTCCCTTTTGAACTCTTCTCATCTTGTCCTCTGTCCCACTTTCCTGACTTAAACAATCACCAAAATAAACAAACAGCCCACTGAGTTTAATTAGGGTTGCTTGCTTGTGCATGGGGTGGGCGATGAAACTTAAAATTAGTTTTTCCTATTTATCTATGACAGAGAAGGGTACTCATTTTGCAGGGTTACTGTAAGGAGAATTAGAAGCAATGCATGCAAAATGGCTCTAAGCTTATTGGCAGGTATTCAGCAGAAGATAGCTGCTAAGCAGGTGATTTGCTTATCTAAGTACTATAAGTTTATACTAAAGTGATTCACTTTTGGCTCCATAAATAGGATTAGATAAGTTGTCACCACTTTTACTAAGTCATTTAAAAACAGACTTGGGAGTCTAGCCCCCGCCGCAACCCAGTTGACAGAGAATATCACTCTGCAGTCAGGGTCAGGCTGGCCTGAAATTTACCATGCAGACCATGCTGGCTTCAAAATCACAGCAATCCACCTGCTTCAGCTTCTGGATGGCTACGTCTGTTTTTCCTCTCAATACCAGAATAATAGTAATTGCTCTTCAGAACTTTAGAAACCAGTGGGTTCTGCCCCCAGCTTTCCACTGCCCACTTTACCACTTCCTGCTCCAGTCAGAGGGAAGGACTCATATCCAGCTGCGTGAACTGGATATGAACGGGCCTAGCCCATCACTCATGAACGCTTGCTAGTTCAGTCAGTGTATGTGCTTGAGACCATGTAATTTTGTTACTAAACTTAGAGATCCACCTGTGTCTGCCACCTGAGTGCTGGGATTAAAGACATGCTCCACCACACCTAACATACACACAATTTTACATGAATCTTCAAGTAATTTTTTGTCTATGCCTGTTATGGAAAGTTTTCCTGAAACATATATAATATATTGTTTTGTTATGATACCTTATTTTTATATATATGATATATATATATGATATGATAATTTAAATTATTTATCGACTAGTGAATCATTCCCAAAGAAGAAATATAAGAATGTATTACAGAAAACTTTTTGGGTTCAGCTTTTAATTTTCAAAATATAGGAAACATTTGCTTGGAAAAATTCAAACAGATAAGAGGTGGTTAAGAGAATTTAAAAGTACAGAAAATGTAAAGGCAAGCCATTCTAAATAGAGAAATATGAGATGTGTATGTGTGTGTTTGTATAAGACAGGATCTGTTGCACATGTTTCTCACTCTGGCCTGGCTTCAAAGTGCACTCTGCTGCCTCTACCGCTAGAGGACCTGGGACGAGAGGCGCAGACCACCATGCTTGGCTCTTCCGTTTCTATTCTATTGCTAGTGCCACTGTTTGTGTGGGTATTATGGAAGTTACTGACATCTAGACTGCAATAATCTCAGCTATAGAAACTAGAATTCCAAAAACTGCCAACTACAGCTTCATGTGAAAATAAATGATACTGTGACATAATAACAATGAAGAATCCACCATGGGCTTACTAGACTATCTGAAAACATACACTTTACTTAGAAAGATAAAACTTCTAAACATTAAATCGCATACACAGGATCCTAGTGTTTAAGCTGGAGACAAAAAGGATGTGGGGTGGTTTTCTTCTCTTCAAAACCAGGGCAATAGGCCTCTGTAGTTTCCTCCATTCCTATTTCTTCTTTTTGTTTTGTTTTGTATGTTTAATTACGTACCACTGAACTATACCCCTGAGCCCACTCCCTTCTTTTCTTTTCTACTTCGAGACAGGTAAAGCTAACTTACCCTTGCTGGCTTTGAGCTTACACTGTAGCCCAGGCACACCTTGACTCTGCAATCCTCCTCTCTTAGTCTACCCAAGTAGATGGGATTACAGGATGGTACCACCAGGTCCCTACTCTAGTTTTGCTTAGAAAGAGATGAGAGAAAAGAGAAACTTGTAAGGAGAAAAATAGGAAAGGGAAGGATAAGACAAAAGGCAACAGTCTCAGAAGTTCGTATTGACATTGGTTTCTCTAGGAAAGACTGTAGCCTACCCCCAAATGGGGGAGTTAGAGAAGTTATGAAACGAATTTAAAGAATTCATTTTCAGATCCTTCTAAAACTTGGATACTAATATTGTATGGTAAATCTTAGTTTTGATTCTGAGTGACTGTTTCTTTTACATAGGAGGCCCGGCAAACCAGGAGGGGAAAGCAAACTCAGTCAACAAGGAAGTGCAGATTGTGTTTGTTCATCGTCCTAGAGTTTCGCTGGCTGGCAGTTTTCTATCACATATAAAGTGCAACTCAGTGGGACCTAGTGAGTGCGAGCCTCCACTCGCTGTGCTCTAAGGAGCTACGACTGCTGGTCCACGAGGGCTGCACGGACCACACAGCCACCCTTGGTCATTCCCATGAACATTACTGACAGTTCAGTCTCGGTAACGTGAAGTATTTGAGTGAGAAAACAAAGTAAAAACCAAGCAATAGACGTATAATTTGGGGGCTCAACTAGAGCATAAATGCTACTGCTTTACTTGACAATAAATCTCAGAAAAAGCCAAGCACATTAAGGAATAGCAGGAACTCATCATCTGCAGGTACTAACACTTAGCAGAAGTAAACACAGACCAACACATATCACATTCACCTGTGGTGAGCGACGCAGGGGGCCTGTTGTACACAGGGCCTTCAGTACACATTCTAAACTCACATTTGACATGCCGAGAGTCCTGAAATGGTTACGTCTGAAGGTGGCCCATTAGAATGAAGTGGGATTACTCGCTGGTGAAAAGGAAAGGTAGTAATCATGGCCCCTGCCAATTCTCCCACCTCCAAACTCTAGCCTGTGTCTGGGAAACTAAATTAAAACATGAGCGACATATAGCTATTTACAGTCCTAAATTACAAAATGTCAAATGGAGATTTACCTTTGTTTTTTTTAGCTGAATAACAGCTTCAAGAAAAGTTATGTCTTCAAACGTCCTCAGAACCGGTTCAAGTTCTATTAAGCATTCTAAATAAGAAAAAAACAAAACAAAACAAAACTCAACAATTTTAAGTTCACATTGCTTCTAATAAATAAATTGAAATGTTAGCATTCATTTCCTAAGGCTCCATGTCAATCCTTCACTAACGTGATGACATCCAATTGTAGGAGTTCTTATCGCTGGCATAAACAGACTTGATGATCAACAGAGCAGAGTCGGTAGCCTAAAAAACGATCCATTACAATTCTGGTAAACTTACTTTCAAAAGAGGGCCTGAAATTCGACAAGGCAAGGAGAGTCTTTCAAAATACACTATACTCAGACATTTAGATAACCACATAAAAACAGGTTAGTTATCCTCTTACCATACACCACACATAAAAACAGGTTAGTTATACTCTTACCATACACCATGCATAAAAATTGACTCAAAATTAATCATTCACTTAAATAGAAATAGGAGAAAATATTCAAAACCTTGAGTTAGGGAAATTTCTTAGATATGACATCAAAAATAAGATTCATAAAAACCTGGACTTCCAAAAACAATTTTTAAAACTGTACTCTAGAGAAAGGTTATTCTTAAGGAAAAATGCAAAGCCACAGACTTCGGGTAGGGGAGGACAGTCAAGCCGCATATCTGCTAATGGACTTGAGTCTGACAAGACACAACGTGTGAAGGATTCTTACAGGCTGGGCCAGCAAGAGGTAAGTGGGTAAAAGCGCTTGCTATGCAAGCCTGGCTGCCTTAGCCTGATCCTAGCACCATGGAGGAAGGGAAGAACCAAGTCTTGAAAGTTGCCCACAGATCACTGATGGATGCTTGTACACACACACACACACACAGAGAGAGAGAGAGAGAAAGAGAGAGAGAGAGAGAGAGAGAGCGAGAAGGAGGGAGAGAACACAGGTAAACGTCTGAATTGTCCTCCTGGTCTGCATGTCTCGTACGTCTACTTTGTACACATCAGCACCAGTTTTCTGGTCTCGCATCTCTATGAAACCGCAAGTGGGGCTGAAGAGATGCTCAGAGGTTAAGAGCACACACTGTTCTGCACCCAAGTTTGTTTCCTAGAACCCACATCCGACAGCTTACAACTGCCTGCCACCCCAGTTCCAGAGAGATGCAAGGCCTCTGGCCTCAGCAGGTACTTGTACTCTCATATACACACATGCACACAGATACAAACAAAACACAAACTAAAAAAAAAAAAATCTTTCAAAAGAACAAGTTACATTTGTACGTGTTACCAATGACGAGCGTGAGAAAAATCTTTCTTTTTTTTGAGATCAGGGACTTGGATCTTTATTACCCAAGTTGGCCTCAAACACCTGACTTCATCAGAGTCTCCTGCTCTAGCCTTTTCCTGCTGCACTCGGCTGGGGACCTGCTCGCACGACAGTCAGACGTGACTGGCCACACTCCCTTTTCCTTCTGGCTCCTTCCTAGACATATGAGACTACACCGTGGATGTCCTTCCTTTGCTATTTTCTTGTTTTTTCACACAATTTCTGAGAAATGCCTCAGAGGTCTAATATGGATATTTTATTCTTTGCTGTCAGGCTAAATTCTCCATCTAGGGTGATCTAGTCTAAATTACTTGTGAGCTAGCGATGCTTGATTTTTTTATCATAAATCCTAGATTCTTCCTTGGATAAAAATGTTTATATGGCTATTAAAGTATTTGCTGGTTATATGAAGCATGCCTATATGATTAGGCATACACAATCAGCAATACCTGAGGGTTTCATTGCTTTCAATCACACCAACATGTCATTATTTGTCTTTCTTACTGTACCTGTTTTAATGGGCTTCAATTGGTATCTCACTGTATGTATTTCCTAGTGATGTAAAAAGCCCTTTTATATGCTTTTTCATCAATTATATATTTTCTTTGATGAAACTCTAATCTCCAATTTTTAAAATTTATTATTTGTCTTGTTATTGACTTAGTCAGAATTCTTTTTATTTCCTCTTACAAGTTCTTTCAATAGATATATGATATGGAAATATATTCCCACCATCTGCATTTTGTCCTTTCATATTTTAGTAGTTTATTTATTTCTGCAAGTGTGTGTGTGTGGGATGTAAGCATACTGTTTGCATGTATGTGTGACTGCAAAGTCCAGTAGTTCACAATAGCTATCTTGACTGCTCTATACCTTATCTATGGAGGCCGGGTCTCTCCCTTGAACTCAGAGCTCTCCATTTCTGGCTAGTCTAGCTAGTCAGCTGGGATTACAGGCAGGCTGCACACCAGCAGGGCACATGGGATATATAATATAAGTATTTAGAGTCCTCGGGTTTGTATGGAACACAGTTTCTCCCCTGCACCAGCTCCTCGGCCTGAGACTTAGAGTACAAATTTCTAATTATTTTAAAGTTCAATCTCCACATTTATGTATTTAGTGAAAAATTTTTAGATCCTTTGGATTGGAATCTAAGAACTGTGCCTAACCGAGGTCTTAAGATTTTCTCCTGTTTACATTCAGAGGCCTGATGGTTCTTTCTCCTAAATGTATCTTAATTCTGAGTAATTTTTCTCTGACCAGAATTATCACCTTAGTTAGTCGATCCCTGAGGGAGTTTCCTAGCTGCTTTTTTGTTCTTCTCTGGCCTCCCCTAGCCACTTCCCCATACAGCAGTCACGAGTGATTTTGGCCTGAACTTAAATTAGATCATACTGTCTCCAGAAGAGATTGTGAGAATGGCTGGTCACCGTGCTTGGAATCCAGCTCTGGGCGTGGTGAGCACCTGCTCCTTTGCTTTCTAGGGCATCTTTACCACAATCTTGGTTCGCTATGCTCTAGCGATGAGGGCTGTCTCTTTATTCCTTGGAAACACAAAACACTCCTCTTCTAGTCTCAGAACCTTCGACTCTCTCCATGGTCTGGAGGACGCGCTCTGTCTCAGGTGTTACGCAGCTCCTCCCAGCATTCTCTCCGCTATCGCTGCCTTTGTGTCCTTACAGGACCTGACTCCACGGCGTTTGTGTCCTTACAGGACCTGACTCCACGGCGTTTGTGTCCTTACAGGACCTGACTCCACGGCCTGTGTCATGACCAGTGTCGTAGGGATCCGCTTGTTTTCCCAGTGCTTTCTCCAGGAGAACGTTAAGCCGAGATGTGGTTTTCTTCTTCTCTGCTCCCTGCGCTCCTCCAGTGAGGAGAGAGCACGAGGCAGGTGTTCACTAAGTGAATGGAATACTACCCCTACCAAACAATGCCACTTTTCTGTTAGAAATTCTCAGATCTTTAGAAGCAATCTTTACCTACATATAAATACAATGAATAACAAGAGCAAAGTAATTTATAGAATAGTTTCAGAGAGGCATAGTTTTTCAAGGAATACTTATAGCATACTAACAATTCCTATAACTTAAGGTCCAGATTACAACTGTCCACTCACTCAAGAAAGACGGCCTTTCATCTGGGTTCTGTGCCCAGCCACTCTGTATCAGAGAGACCATGAGACCCCGGTGAGGAACATCAGACGGCAGGCTCTCCTCGCTCGTGTCCGGCCGGCGGCCCTGGGACACACTGTACATGATCTGCAAAGGATTGGTGACCTCTGTCAAAACAAATACATTTCATTAACCGGAAAGATGTTCCTAACATTAGTCAGAAAAAAGGAGGCAATCTTCAAGTGTCAGACCAATTCATTATGCCCTTTTCTGTAAGCGGACGTATCTGCCAGGCAGTGACAGGCCTGTGAGCCACACATGGGACATGAGCAGAGCTGAGCCAGGCAGAGCTCAGCAGAGCCGAGCAAAGCCAACAAGGGACAGCCAGGGACAGTTAATATGAATGAGAGATGGATGTTATCCGCTGAGTCACTGAAATGCTGAAAGTATTCATTACAGAACAAGCTGAATACTACAAACTAAAAAAGCTCCAGTTTATCTGGGAAAGACAAAGAATTATTTTTCAACATTTGTTGGTATTTGTAGAAGGAATAATAGTTAAAATCTCATTTTGCAAAGAACAAAAATGAGGACTTGAGATTCACAAAAGAACTAGAGTTTAGATTATTCTCACCCTTAAGTCAAGTACACCCTTCACGACTGATCCTTAATCTAGTGTACTGTGTAGCCTGCAGTAGATGCATAGCTGAAAAGTTGTTAGGTTTTGACAGTGTGGTTTGTGTACACAATGAATGGCAGATATGTTTAAATTCTGACAAGCTTTAGATAGCTCTGAATGTGCACCAACATCTTGATATCTTCTGAAATAAGTAAATCAAGGGCATACGTACCTTCAAAAGGCTGCTTTCTTGATAAGACTTCCCACATGATAATTGCATAGCTGTTTAAGTTAAAAAGTTATATATCATAAGTGAACTTTGTACATTAACTTAAGTAAAATTATTTAAAAATGAAACCATTTTTGAAGACAATAGGTAATGAAATGTTCTATGAGGAATCACCATATATAGTCAGGGTAGTGAATATTCATGCATGTCTGAAAGGGAATCAACCTTTGTTTTAAAAAAGAATTAATTTTAATTAAAAATATAAAGTTACCACAAAAATGGCTTAGTGCTATATACCAGGAAAAATATTTGTGATAACTTGTTACTCTGAACATCCAGATAAAATGTAACCTCTAATCAGATGTTCCTAATTTTCCCACAAAACTAAAAGTAATAAAAGAAGTTTTTCTAGTATAGCACCATTCTTCTGACTTCTCCTGGTTTCAAGATTGTCTTTTCCTAGTGCAAAGGTTTTGATGACCATTACATTTCAGCTACAAATCACCTAGTTAAGCTGAACAGAGTATACATCTGAAATAAAAGGGAAGAAAATAGGAATTCTGCAGTATCTCCAAGTGAGTTACATACTCAGAAAGGATACCTGAACTTGATTAGGCGTGGCAGCACAGAATCTTTGAGGAAAATGAGGATTACAGAAAAAAATTCCACCCAAGCCAAGGAAAATTATTTCCTCACTTTTTCCCCTTATAGAGTTTAATATAAAATCTAATTCACAAAATGAATGATAAATACATTGAAATTAGTCTGTTTTCAAATTCCTGATACTAATAAGGGAGAAAGTACAGAACAAACACTAATCCAAGCTACCAGAAAAACAGCCAACCAGACTACAGCAATAGTAAGTACCCCTGAATTGTAACCTTAAACGAAAACGACCTCAACTCGCCTTGCTGGAGGCAGCATTGCTGGATTAAGAAACAAGAGCCTACTTTCTGTTGTCTCTGAGAATCATATCTATTGGTAAAGATAAAACAATCTATCAAAAACCAAGTAGTTATTCTGGTGATAGAGCCTACTTCCACCCAGCATTAGTCAGAAGAGAGAAGGAAACGATGACTTCACCAAGAAGTCATAGCTGTAAACGTACAGGCAGCAAACTCCGGCACTCCCAACTTCATAACACGGATGAATGCACACAAAGGCTTGATTTTTGAAACAATTATAGTGGGTAGTTTCAATCAGACAATAGATAGACCAGTCAAGCTAAAAATCAATAAAGAATTTTGAGAGTTGGAGTACATCATAGGTCAATGAATTGAACAGATGTTTACTGAATGTTCCATTCAACTGAAACAGAATACATGTTCTTCTCAGCAGCCCCAAGGACCGACTCTACAACAGACCACGTTCTAGGCTACAAAGCAAGTCTAAGCAAATACAAAGGAACCAAAATCACCTCTTCTATCTTTTCAGCTCCGAGTGCAATACGATTATGCATCAAAACGTGGAGAGAAAATCTACAGAAACTATCCAACTATACAGATACATGGAGACTGAAGAATGAACTCTTGGATTTCTGCTGAGTCTTTCAGGGAGTCAGGGAAGAGATTTAAAAGTTCTTAGTATCGGATGAAAATGAACACACAACTTCAAGGTACTTGTAAGAGGAACATTTGTAGCTATGAGTGCTTTAAAAAGTTAGAAAGATCTCAAGTAACCCAATGAAGTACCTCCAGGCAGTAAATAAAATGTGTGACCAAGTCATGCAGCGGGAGTGTGCACTCTGGAGGCAGAGGCAGGCGGATCTCCAAATTCAAGGCCAGCCTGGGGTACAGAGAGCCAGGACTACACAGAGAAACCATGTCTCGCAAAACAAAACAACAAAATAAACAAGCAAACAAATGAATAGACAAAACAAAACAGGAACAATCCAAACTCAAAAGCATTGGACAGCAAGAAATAATAAAGATCAGTGCAGAACGTAATGAAAAGGAGACAAAAAAAAGTTTCATTGTGAGTCTACCCTTTAACAGCTGAGCCATCTTTTCTGTCTGAGAACTACACATAGAATCAATAAAAGTTGATTCTTTAAAAACATAAATAAGACAGACACACTTTTAGCCAAATAGCTAAAAGAAGAAGAGCAAAATTAATAAAATCACAGATGAAAAAGGAAGTCTACTTTTTTGTTTCCAATAAAATTCAAAAACTCATTAGGAAGGGCTTAGAAAACTCATTTAAAAAAAACTTGAAAAATCCAGGAGAAACAGTAAATTCTTAGATATATATTACCACCAAAATTAAATCAAGACATATACATACACAAATACACACACATATACGTACATACAAACAAATACACACAAACACAGACACACACACAGACACAGACACACACAGACACACACACACACACACACACACACACACACACACACTAGAAATGATATATCATAGTAAAGTCTACTAACAAGGAAAATCTCAAGATCAGGTGGATTCCACATCAAACTATCAAGCTTTTTGCTTTTTTTGGGACAGTCTGTCTACGTACCTCTGGCTGTCCAGAAACTCACTCTGTTGACTAAGCTGGGTTGAACTCACAGATATCGACCTACTTTTACCTCTTGAGTGCTGGGATTAAAAACATACATACACCACCAGGCCTGGCTTTCTATGAGGCATTTAAAATATTTAAAAAAGAGGCAATGCCAGTGATCTTGTTTTATAAAATGGGAAGGAAAGTGACTCCACCAAACCCATTCCATGAAGCCAGCACTTCACTGATTCCAAAACTGGACATAGATACAACAGAGAAAGAAAACTATCATCCAGTTTCCTCGATGAACGTCTATGCAAAACTCTATAAAATTCTTGCAAATCAAATTCAAAAACGCATTAAGCAGATTGTATACCTGCACCAAGCTGGTTCCAGCTCAGGCATACAAGGTTGGTTTAACACTTGCAAACCAGGCAGTGCAGTTCACCATTTAAATAGACATAATGTCAGAAACCACAGCACCTCTCAGTCCAGGAAAATAAACACGTCAAACCAAACCAAACCAAACCAAACCAAACCAAACCAAACCAAGCCAAGCCAAACCAGTCTGTCTTTATAGAATCAGACCAGCTGGACTATGTAGTCTTTATGCAGCAGAAGCAAATCCCTTCTGTTCCTCCTTACTGGGCACCTCGCGTCAATGAACGCAGGCTACCAGGGAACAATAGAAGAAACATTCATTTTCATACAATAACACAAAAGTGAAGGATATTTGAACCAGGTGCTCACTGACACGAACTAGCTGTCACGGATTGAAGAAAAAGTGTAAAAAGTCCTTTCTTGACAGAAGCTGTGGATAAGCTGATGATGTTATCTTCTAGTCAAGACATACCATTTACCACCAAAAGCAGCTTCATTTTTACCGTTAATTTATGGAAGTTAGCAAAAGTTGTTTAAAAGTGCTATAGAAAGGATTTAAAATAAATGTAGGAAGCCTGATTTTACATTCCTTGGCAGGTTAGAGACAGAGTGAATTGCTCATGAGGTAAGAGCACCCATACTCCAATTCTATGCATAATAAATTATGATCCTCTTTTTCTCTGGTCAAAGAAGCAATATTAAAAACAATAAATTATGCTTATTACTGCACTGTGAGGTTATAACTAGCTGCAAATGAAACATGAAACCATAATTCTATTAAACATATCAATTTAATGTACAAAGGATCCATCCATATATAAACATAAGGGATGATTTAAATAAAAACATTCCTGGTAGGTTTAACAGTTTGCTTATTTCTGTTAAAACTGAGCAATGTATAAGTAACCATGACTAAATGCTATGGACTACTGATTCTCCATGCTTTACCAAGGCACTAAAAATCTACGAGCATTTTTCATAGGACAAAATATACAGTTTCATATCTTTAAACAATGCTGAAATCACTTAAAGCAAAACGTTTAATTTGAAAAATATCAACCACTGTGGCCTCTAATTAAATTTCACCATAAGTAATAAGAAGAAAATTTCATATAAAATGTAGTTGGAACATTTCGCTGCTTAATCTGACGCTTCTGACAATACTAAAGCAACCCTGGTACCTGTATATGTCATGCTTCACGCTGGCCCTCGACTTCTGCCCAGGTTCATAGTTCTCAGGCGGCATATAGATGATTGTTCCTCCTTCGGGGGCAGATTTGCTACTTCGTGACTGAGACAGCGACATCATGCGCCATTTTGATAAACCAAAATCTGCAATCTGTAAGAGGAAAGAGATGAATTAAAATTTTCGATCTTTTTTACTTTAAAACACCCAGGAGTTAACTGCCTTTGTTTTCATATATTGCATTTATAATGGCTTTCGGTCTAAGAAAAGCTAAAAACTATTAACATTCCACAGCCTCTTAAGAAATCACATACCACAGAGCTATGCCCAACACCTCCAGACGACTAGACACGGATAAGGTTTGTAGCAGAATATTACACATTTTTAATGAAACTAATTGTTTCAGAATCTGAATAAATATACATACTGAATATTGTTTTTATGGCATGGAACTTTAGGGTAGGCTGTGTTTTCCAGTCCCCTACCACCGATATTTCTCCTCATAAGCCATACAATAGACTGAACATTGCTTAAAAATGGTCTTTAAGAATTCTTTTTGTACAGGGTGGTGACACACGCCTTTAATCCCAGCACTTGGGAGGCAGAGGCAGGCGGATCTCTGTGAGTTTGAGGCCAGACTGGTCTACAAAGTGAGTTCCAAGACATGGTTCCAAAGCTACAAAGAAACCCTGTCTCCAAAACCAAAACCAAAACCAAACAAACAAAAAATAATTTTTTTGTGTATGGGTGCACATGGGTGTGTAAGGGTGTGGCTGGGGAGATTAGAGGACAGTTTCAGGAGCCAGTTCCCTCTTTCCATCACATGGGTTCTGAAGATAGAACAAGACAGTTTGCTAGGCCATGTTTACATGATATTAATGTTCTAAAAGTAGTGTCATTAGATTTTAAAATAAGTAAAATCTTACAATAGTAACTAGTCACCATTAGATGTTTTATGCTCACTACTACGAGGCATTCTGGATGGCACACATCATGCTGTGTGCCCCTACAAGAATGTACTACTAAAGAACTGACCAACGGTTAGCATTCTTTACTTCCAGTATGTCCTTTACAGCTTCCTTTCTGTTGTAATTTATATAGGTCATATAACTTTCTTAATGTCTAAAAGGCTCCTTACTTTTTAAAAATAAAAGGTAAAATGTAAGACCAGAAATGTTACTTAGTGGGCAAGGAGTATGGGAAAACTTTAAAGACATTTAAATTACTTAGACTAATAATATATGTAATGGTCTGTCCTGTCCCTTTAAGAGACAAGCCCCACCCACCCCCCACTGTCAAGGCAGGCGGATCTTCCTTCTGCTTCCAGTCTGAGCTCTTCCTTTCTGTCTCTCTCCCAAAGAGGTAGCTGCTGCCCTGGCTCCTCTCCTCCCCTGTTTCTCCCCATCCTACCTCTTTGTTTCTCTTTTTCTCTCTGCCTCTTTCTGCTCTTTCCTTTTCTCTCCTTCCCCACTAAATAAATATCCATCCTCACTTTGCATGATATTTATCTTGGTCTCTCACCTACCATGAGGCTCCCTGCCTGGGACTTGCTGCTCTCAATCTCTCACCCACCATGCGGCTCCCTTCCTAGGACCCATTGGCCCTCATAGCATGGCTCCCTGCCTGGGGTGGCTGCCTTTCTGGCCCACCATGGTCTAGTGCCCCTGCCCAATGCCACCACTCGGGAATCTGTAGCATTTTACTTTTACCATTACAATACCACTGAAGAAACTGACAAAGTAGGATGGGATTCATTCTGGATAATTGGTATTTTGAGTATTTATATCTTGTATTTTTGCATTTTTTCTTTTTACAGAAGAATTACTTTACAATCTGTTGAGATGAATGAGATAAAGATTGCAGATCCTGGATCATCAAACACAGATTGTACAAACTTTTCACACATTTCCTATAAGCTTAAGAGACAGCAACTATAAAAAGACCAAGAGGAGACAAACTGTCAGACAGTGGAAAGTCAGGCCTGACTAGCTGTGAAGGTAACGCAATTTTAGTTACGAACATTGGGTTCTGGAGTTGAGGTTATTTCAATTTACAGTGTAATTCTACCATTTAATTGGTTGTATAACCCCAAGGAAGTTGTTTACTTTCTCTGTGTCCTACACTACTCATCTGTAGCTGGGGATAAAGCATCCAGCAGAAGTGTGTTGAGGTAACTAATCAAACTAGTCTTTCTAGGGAATTATTCAGAAGAGCATCTGTTGTCACATGACACACTCTCCATACGAGCTAGTCACCATTACTAATGTATGCATGCGCTGAAATAGCCTAGTGTATTCCACTTTCATGTATACAAAGTGTTTATAATTGAAAACAAACATTTAAAAAGTCATGTCAGTATGAATTCTAAAGGAGAAAAAAAGTGTTGACTTTGCAACTCCACATCCTATTTAGAGCCCATTCCTTAACTCTGATTAAAAAGCCTTTAAAGAATTTATAAAGGGTTACTTTAAGCTATCGAAAGGGGAACTTCAAGTGATTGGAAAATGCATAAGTCAGCAAGAACTTATGGAATACAAATTACAAAGATCAGTACTCGCCAGGCGGTGGTGGTGCACACCTTTAATCCTAGCACTTGGGAGGTAGAGGCAGGTGGATCTCTGAGTTCAAGGCTAGTCTGGTCTACAAATATAGTTTCAGGAGAGCCAAGGCTTCACAGAGAAACCCTGTCTTGAAAAACCAACAAAACAAAACACCAGTGCTCATAACAGAGGCATTCCACAAATAACAGAATAAAAAAAATCCCAAAACAGATTTTCTTGGTACCTTTGTTACTGTATCACCAAGCTAGGAGTTTCTAGAAGTGCCTATAAGATACGCCGCTCTACGTACACAATAACATACTTGACTATTAACTGAGAAGATGTATTTATTATATGCAGAAGATCTGAAATTACCTCATTTGCTCACTTTAATTATGGGATGCTTCCACACAGCATGTGCTAGGCATGTAGTAGATAATAATCTGGGCTAAACTGTTTTCTTCATGAAGCTTCATCTAACTGACCAGCCGGTCTGGGCTGCATGAGACTCTTTCACAAGAGGAAATAGGTGTGACCAGGCAATCACGCCATCAAATTAATCATGGTAATTAAGAAAGTCATGCCAGTTGGTGAGAAGTATCATGGGGAAGCACAGGGTCAGGATACAATAGGACACAGAGGAGAACTAGGTGGCATAAAGCAGAAAGACTGGGTGTTTGATGACCTGAACCATGAGGACCTTGGGACGAGCAGCCAAGCAAGGGCTCCTCTAGGAGTCTAGAGGAGGAAGAACAACGGTATCTACCAGAACATGCCTAAAAAGCTGAAAGATGACTTCCCAAAAGTACAATTAACAAAAGAGCTGGTCCTCATGGTCAGGGAGGTTCTTAGGGCTGCTGTGCTGCCCCATTAAGGGAGGCTCAAGTCTAATTCCCAAACAAGACCACAACTGATACTGGACAAAGGAATTCTACTAAGTTCACGATAAAGAGAGGACGCTTAAATGATGATATGTGAAAAATGACAAGGATGACATCAAAACATCAAAAAGCAACCCCTGGGCCCTCTGGCTGGCAGTCCACTTTCTGCAGCATGATGGACTGCCTGTGGCAACTGTTAATTACTAAAACCCTTTCTTTTTTCTCTTATTTTTGGGGACAGGGTCTCATGCATTCAGATTGGCCTCAAACTCGCTATGTAACCCAAGTTGGCCTTGAACTCTCGATCCCCCCCACCTGCTCCTCACAAGTGCTGGAATTACAGGCAGCATTCACCTACTATGCCTGGCCAAGAAACTTATTACTAAGTACTTAGGACTTCAAAAATCATACTTTGATTCAACTCTGTCTGCATTCATCAGATTACATCAGACGTATTTTGTTTAGTTTTAAGGATCAAAATTTGCAGTTAACGCCAAAGCATGCAATGAAATCATGTAAGGGGATAAAACTCGTATCAACAAGGGACTGAATGAAGGCCGAAGAGGGTAAAGCTGGTTCAGCGGAGAAAAGGAGACTATCCTAGTGGGAAGCAGACGCACGGCTGTCTTCAAATATCAGAACGGCTGCTGTACTGAGGAAGAGTGGACTTTATTACATTTATCAATACAAAGTGAGGTAGAACTAAGGGAGGAAAGCAGGGAGGGCGTCTGGTTACTGGGAAAGTGCCTGTTGCTCACGTACAGACACTGTGTCCTCTCTGTGGAGCAGCCACGCTGGGAACAGAGTCCCAGCTCACCTGAGGTCTTGCAGAAAAGTGGGAAACCTCAGACAGTCCCTCTCTCCCTCTCCACAATGTTGGGCCGCAAGCTTGACCTTTCTTTCTCTTCCCAAACTGCCATTTTATTCCAAGAAAAAGGAAGTGTATTCAGTAATTTTTTTTTAAATTAGATTTTCTCATACTTCTGTGTTAAAAGTTTGTACTGTTACAACTTCTCTAGTAAGTAATGGAGAAACATTTCTTTGTTTCTTTGAACATTTTTAATGTTTAAAATCATCCTCTGACAATGTATGCTATAGAAATAGGTAGGCAGAACACTATATAGAAATAAAGTGAGCTGCATTTAGTATTAATCCCTCGGCAGTTACTCCTCACTTGAGTTCCCCCATTCTGGACAGGGTCGCAGTACACCTTGCCCTGTACACAAAAGCAAATTCAAAGCATGAGACTTCAGTATAACACTAAGCATAATACTAAGAAACCTTAGGAGGTGACACAGAGGAAAACTGTCACTCCCTAGAGTTGGGGGCAGAGCTTACAAGTGACAGCAAGAGCATGACTTAGGGACAACAGTGATGAACGGGACTTCAGCAAAGACAAAGTTTTTCTTGGCACCAGGCTTTGTTAAAAGAATAACAATGGCCTAGGAACCGGCTGAGCACTGCTGGGCAAACACGACATAACCCGAGCCTGACGTCTCAGCACTCACATAAAGCCTCCAGGTGTGGCAGGATGTGATCTGAGCACTGAAGATCCCTGTCACTAGGCAGCCAGCGTAGCCAACGATTACACACACATGTGCACACTAGCACACACACATTCTCTGTGAGTTAGTACAAACACAAACACCCGGACGACAACATAAGTTGTGGAGAAGTATTTGAAAGGAAATATCTGAAAATTATTATCTGATGAAGGACTCATATTTAAAATATACACAGGGTTCTTAAAATTGAGTGGTAAAAATGAACAATCCATTTGAAAACGGGCTCTTCAAGAGGCCTTTCAGTGAAAAGGCTTTATGGGTGACAAGGAGGCGTATGAAAAAGCACTCAAAATTACCCATTCCTGTCCAGATTCCGATCTGAAGCCTGCGTCTAATCATGCAGGGAAATGGGTAAAGGGAACATGGAACCACCTTGCACTATCTTCATAACACCTTATGACTCTAACACTAATTTCAAAATAGAAAATAAATCTTTTTTGTCAATTTTAATTAAGAAACACAGTGAGTTGCTATTTTGTACCAAATTTTATATCTAAAGTTTAAAAATAAGTGAGCCTTAAACTAGGTGCGGCCGCACACACCTGTAATCCCAGCACTCAGAAGGCAGAGACAGGAGGACTTCTGTGAGTTCTGGGACAGCCAGAGATACATAGTGAGGCCTGTGTCATACAAACGACAAGGAATAACTGACCCACTGCGAGAAAGGGGCAGGTGGAGAGCCAAGGACGCCCTGACTGAGTGGACACTGCTGACACCGGCCAGGCCATGCCAAAGACCTTCCCCTGGTCCCAACGCAAATGTTGGCAGCGTGTTTAAAAGCCAAGGGCTGGAGCTTCCTCCTCCAGGATCTCCACAGCCCGAGAGGCTTCATTCCTTCACGCATCCAGCTGGGTTTCCCAGCCCCAAGCCTCATGGGACATGGTGCTGAAGACAGCAATGAAGACACTACTAAAGGATTTTTCAGAATTATTAAGAACAAAGACCCAGAGAAAGGTTTTTTTTTTTTTCCCCAAAGTAGTTACCTTGACATGAAATTCATTATCTAACAAGATATTCTGAGTCTTCAAGTCATGATGAAGGAGAGGGGGATTCATATTGTGCAGGTAATTCACACCAAGGGCGATTTCATGCAGGATGCGGAATCTCAATGGCCATGCAACTTCAGGATACTCAGTTTTCTTTGTATGGGTGAAAGACACAAAACAAAAAATTACTATCTTAATTTAACAGTTAAAAATTACGAATTTCACGAGGAAATAGATTATAAACTAAGATAAAACATATGCTCAATTGATATTGTTTGATATTCTCGTATTTTACTTTAATCTTTAGAGATGTTAATAATAACTATAGCTGTGGTATTTCTTTTTATATTGGCCATGCAATTGCACGGTATTACTGCCTTGCTCTTCCGTCGGCACAGCTCTCAGTTGCTGTAGGAAGTATTATAGCTTGTAGTTGCCCGCCTACTAGGGCGTGCCCCTTTTTCTCTCTGGTTCCCCTTGCTCTGTTCCAGGCCGGCTGCTCCTTTTGGATTGCGTGATTCAACCGGTCAAGTGGAGAATTCTGATTTGTGAGTTTTTCCCCTAAATAAATAACTATCTATCTCTCAGTTCTGAGCTAGTGTGGGATTTCTTTTAAGCGGCCGATCGCTCCTCCATCACTCAGTCATTTGTATGCGTACAAGGTCAGACACATATATTTACACTCTCCCACTGCTCACGCCTGTGGCTTCAGCACATAACTTATATCCGTAAGCACACGTACATACAGAAAAAAATAAGAGTTTGCTTCTGACATACAAACTATTCATTCAAAATTTTAACTTTTTTTATTAATTTAAAACTACAATTATCACTGTAATCTCTATATCAGTGAGAGTTACTATATTTATTTGAAGTGTCTCATACCTGAAATAGTCTGCTACTATCCACTGTATGTGGATAGTATGTATGTGTGGATGGGCACACAATGTGACGGGGTGGGGTACATGTGCCAGGGTGTGAGTGTGGAAGGCAGAGGGTCAAGCTCAACTCATCAGGCTGGTACTGTGGTGTGGCGAGCGCCCGTCTCACTGACCTATACCTCGTGCTTTTAATTACGAAAGTTTTCTACATTACCTCTTGAAACATTAGCCTTCAGGAATTTTCGTCTTGAGGAATAAAGGTCACTTTTTGTTTTAAAACACATATCCATCTGAGTTTCTTTAAATGTTTTCTGAACATAAAAGTTAAACCAGTTTTCCAGGAGAATGTGTACACTTAGAAAATCCAGACACTTTGAAAAAGGTGACAACGGCCCAACAGGCCCCAAACCCAGGGTTCATTTTCCAAAACCCTATGTAAAAGTCACCTTTTTTGAAGTTCCAAAATTGCCTTAGGATTGTTTCTGAAACTGTCTGTTTACATTTCAGTGATCAATTGGTAGGGATGGTTCATAATATTCTAGGCTGTTTACATTTTCATTTTATTCAGTGATCTTTTCTGATGCTGTGGGTGAGTAACTGGCATATTTTTGAGGGCATCATACTAAGGAAACCAAAAGAAATACAAAGCACTAGCGTGGACCATTACCTCCCGGGAAACACGTCCAGGACCTTGGAGTGAGTGTCTCTTTTGTCTGTCTGTAGCGAGTCAACTTTTATGAAGTTTAAAGTCATTATGGGGCCTTTGAATGACAGTGTCATAGGGGGTTTTCCCTTATGGAGTCAAGGGTAGAGTGACCACTCGCTCAATCGCTTACGGTCACATCTAAGAGTTAGGAATATCCCTAGCAGAGGGGAGGCTACAGAATTTCCAGCGGGCTCCAAGTCTGGGTGCCACGTATCAATAAGGATGTGGAAGGAAAACATTAGGATTTCTGCTTAAACTTCATTTCTCAAACAAAGGAAAAGAGATTGAACTTTATGGAATCTTGGTCCTTTGATTGCTGGGGCAGGCACACGAACCTGAACAGACTGACACCAGTTACTTCAGTCCGTCCTTGTTTCAGATGGCCGCAAGTCATGATAGAATGCGATGTATTCTGAAACAAAGAGGAAGTCACCCCATGAGTGGCTGGCAGTGGTGCCCGCTTTCCCTGGACTGCTCAGAAAGCTGTGCTGCACTGTGACGTGGGCGTGCCATAGGTGTCCACAGGTGATTATGCAGCCTAATTAGCCCAAATCCTCACAAACTGGGGCATTTGACCTAAAAAGATTTCTGAAAGCAAACGCACACGGGAAGGGATCATGGTGTAAGATCACGCAAAAACCAAAATAGAATATAGGTATTTCAAGAATGTGGACCCCTAGGTTTGTTTGTTGATAGGATTCACACATAAAAGACAGGATTTTCTCATACCTTGAAAAATGTTAGTAATGGTTCAAATTGCTATAGACAGAAAAATGTCACTGAAGATAATTTACTTGGTCCATTAACTAATAATACTTAATATGGCTTCTAAGTAGTCACTAATATAAAACATGGATTAACAATTGGTTATAGTGTATTGGACACATGTCATCTATTTCCCATGCCTATCTGTATATGAATATAATATCTATACTGGGATTTAGTATGAATGTCACAGTTACCTATACAAAATAATCTAGGACCTTTAAATTCATGCCCAGCTCCACAGTAGTTTGTAACAACACAAACAAAGCCACAGAAGGTAAACGTTCATCAGGTCAATGGTGCTTCATATTCTTACTTGATTCATTGATATACTACAAAATACTGTGACAGAAATACTACAGACAGCTTGAGCAGACTAAATAATAACTGTAGTCACTGAAAATAAACAGTACTTACTCTATGTAGAAGTTCATTTAATGATCCATTTGGCATATATTCAGTAACTATGCCCAAAAATTCAGGCTCATTGCAAATTCCCAAAATTGGAAGAATGTAACTAAATCTAGCTTTATGTAGTATTTCAGCTTCTCGTAAGATATCATTTCTTTCACTAAGGAAAAAAAAGGATAATTATTTCAGATAATGAAAAACATACAATGACCACGCCCACAGATTAATTAAGCCTGGATTTTTTCATTAATTAGTTATGTAGCCTCATGTGAGTTCTCAACTTCAGTACTCCTTAGCTTCATCACATTTAAAACAGAGATGATATCCACTCTGTGTATTCCACTGGTCTGTTTAGAGAGCAGCCAAAATAGCTTCTATAAACCACTGGTGGTAAAAGTGCTGGACATGGTTATTACTGTACTTTCCACTGATGGTAACAGCGCTACACACGGTTATTACTGCACCTCTCCTAGGAGCGAGAAGGAGCCGTGAGAGAGGAAGCTCCCCAAGCTGACCTATGTTACATTGACTGGTACCTGAACTAATTAAATTACTAAGATTATTTCATCCTAAAAGGAATACATTTGATTAGCATAACGTTACATTCGATGGTTATACACCATGTAAAAGTTTTCTAACATGAATTCTAAAATGTTTAAATACTGCAGATATAATTGTACCACTCAGTGGCTCTCAACCTTCTTAATGCGAGGCTCCTTTAACACAGTTCCTCATGTTGTGGTGACCCCCAAAGATAAAGTTACTTTGTTGCCACTTCCTCACTATAATTCTGGCTACTGTTATGAATCGTAATGTAAATATCTTTGTTTTTTGTTCTTCGGTGAACCCTGTGAAAGGGGTCATGATCCATAGGTTGAGAACCCCTGGCTGAGGTGATGATAGCTATCAAAGTCAGTCACGCTGAGAAATTACACAGAAAACTCAGGAAAAGAACAGAGACGAGGGAAGCTCTCATAGCCGATCCCTGGTATCCATGCCTTGGGCATGAATAAAATAGGTAAATGGTTAACTTTTAGTACAAGTAGAGTTATGGTTAGTATTTCAGAGCCCACAAACACAAAGAGGCATCTTTGTCTTCAAGGCCCATAATTCACATAAGAAAAATAAATAATACAAGGAAGAATGTGATAACTACCACATATTTTACATACATATACACATATATACATATACATACATATGTACACACACATATAAAGGAAAAAGAAAAGCAAACTATGGGTCAAGCAGAGGGGAGAGAATTTTGAGCAAGGTAATGTCACCGCAGACTTCAACGATGCAGGCTTTCAGTAGAACCTGAAGTACGGCTAGAATTTAGCACCAGAGAGAAGGCATCCCCAGGACTTTGTCCAGTAACACAGTAGATGCTCCACATCCATGTGCCATGTGAATTGCGGAAGTGAAAGTAAAACTGATATGAACTAGGGTATGTAACAGTCTGTGTAAAAGGAGGGATGGTCAAACAAACATGCCAGGATCCTAAGACTCCCCAGGACACTTCATCTGAGTAGCTGTGACCGGGGTCCTGAGCAAGAGAAATCAGTAAGACGAAGTGTGAAGATACTGTCTTGGCACAGTATATGGAATTAACAGAAAGAGGAACAGTTCTGAAGACCGTAACAATTTAGATACAGAGCAGGGGGCGCCTGAAAGTATAAAGCTAGTCAAAGAAAGAAGAAAACACTGGCTGAGAAGAATGGTAGATGCTGGGACTAACTGGCTGTGAAGGACTGAAAAATATACAAAGAGAAATTATATTGACATCATCATTATCTTTTTTTTTTTTTTTAAACCGTCCAGATGCATGGGTGTTGGTAGCCATGACATAAATAGAAACACTTCCAGGAGAAGCCTATTGGGTAACTGATGATGCTCATGCTGGCTCTTGAGAAACCCAGCTCTAGATGGACGGCTGTTGAAATGAGAAAAGCAACAGACATTCCCGATAAGACTGCTGAGAACACACACGGAGACACACACCCAGCCATGGTCATAAGTTATTTATTCTCCGAGTAGGCAACAGATTTTATGTTTTTAAATTTAAGAGGTAGAAGAAAACATGGAGTGGAAAGTTTCTCTCTTCTCTGTCTCTGACCTTGACTGTAAGGAAACCAGTTATATCAATCCATGAAGCCCATTGAATTCAACGACAGTTTCTCAAGTTCTGTATTTGCACAGCTTCGGGTGACCACAACGATACAAAGGGACGGATTTAAGTCAGATTCAAACTGTAGTCCTGGTACGCTAACGTCTGTGTTGGACAGTTTGTAAGGTTAGATTTCAACAAGACTGAGGGGGAAAATAAAATTAAAAATCATAAAAAGCTAAAAATGTAGGGCAGTTTCAGTGATTATATCACCAAAATTACCCAACTCAAAATTTCAATAGGGAATAGTTACCCCATATCAGGGTACTTGAACAACCAATAGGAGGTCATCTATCCATTAAGGTAGGAAGAATGTTACGGAAGGCCTATTCATTGGTTACAGAGAAGGACTCATTAATCATTAAAATAACATGCAACGTCACATAAACTTATTTTCCTTTCAGGTCATCTTAAAGAACAATGGGTACTTTATCTACAGTAGAGACAACAAATACACACACATGTTAATTATTCATATTTTATAAACGAGGAAATAAGACATGCAGAGTCAATTGCATAAGCTCAGGCCTGTGCGCTTGTTAAGATCTTAGGCAACAAGAGAGAAGAACGCAGTGCAGTAAGGTCCCAGGATTTTGTTGCTCTTAGGAAGACAATTTCCTGTCCATTTCAATAAAACTGTACAGTGACGTGGCTGGGGAAGATGGAAAAAGCAACTTCAACTTTATCCCTTGGCACACAAAGAGCACAAAGCTTAGGTAAATAAAAACCTTGAAAAGCAGAATCCAAAGTGAGAAATCAACTAGTTTTGGTATACTTAGTGGTCTATGAGTGCTACATATTCAGAGAATATTTGTTTACTTGGCTTCTAACCAACCTCCTTTTAGAGCTGACTTACTGAATGAAACACCAGCACTGGCTCCACCGACTTTATGTAGTGCCAGTATGAACAGGCACTACACCTTGTACATTCCTGAATCTGGATCACGGTACACAAAAAGTTTCCGTGTTCCAAACTACAATGTGATCTAGCCCATGGTGGTTGAAGTCAGAAGAGGTATCTGATGTTGGATCTGACCTCACACCAGACATGAACAGCCTCTGGCCAATGGAGCCGCTATACCTTCTGCATTTTCACGCTAGATCCAGAAGAGAACGTGGCAACCACGGATGTCTGGTTAAATTCCCGAAAAAAAGGAAAACACAAGACTACTGACTAGACCCATTGACTAACACACACAGTCACAAAGACATGGTATTTAATTGTGATGTTTTCCTGGAAACAGAAACCAACGCTTTTTTCTTTCTTTCTTTTTCCTGATGTGGAAACCGGACCCAAAGAATATCAGAACACGAGGCGGTCAAATTTTTTTTTTTTATAATATTCACTATTTTTGACCATTTGACAATCTTTGAATTCAATTTACTGTTACAAAAACAGCGCACACTTCCTTAGAGGACTTCCAAAGTAAGAGCTCGAACAACAACTGCTAATGTAGAGTCTGACACCTGAACTTCATGACTGCATGGAATAAGCCACAAACAAGACAAAATCAACCAAACCGCAGCACCGATGAATACAAATACGGAGCGGAAAACATACGACCCCAGAAAAGTATTTTGACGTGTAGCCAATATAAAAAACACCAGCCCATTTTTGTTTTTAGGACTAAATGTTCAAAATCCGGTGTGTATTTTCCACTCACTGTATATTTCATTTCCGAGAGCCCACTTTGAAGAGCTCCAGAGCTCTTGCGGCTAAAAATAAAGCCAAGCCACAAACACTGCATCAACACACGTCGGATTCAATAAACAGGCTTTTACGGGCTGCCGTGATTGCGGGTTTTTGGAGGAGAGGCGAGCGGGAAAGTCGGGCGCCGTCCAGGGCAGTGCCTCCCCCGGACCCCTACCTGTCCAGCAGCGGCGTATGGATGTGCAGGTGCTTCACGGCCACCCGCACGCGCCAGTCCGCGTGGCGTGCCGACGACACGGTGCCCGAGGCGCCGCGACTGAGGTAGTGCAGGTCGGCGAGCTTGTGGTAGGGGATGGGAGGCAGCGCGCTGCAGATGGCGTCCCCGTCCATGGCTCCGGCTGAGCGGCGGCGTCAGGTCGCGGGGCGGCCCATTCCCACGCGGCCGCTGCAGTTCCGGCCGGGACGACTGTCCCTGGGAGCCCGTCGGGTCTGCGGCCGCGCCGGGGCGGACCTTCCTCCGCCCTCCTCCGGGCTCCGCGCTCCTCCCTCGGCGGATCCCGCCCTCCGCCGCTTCTCCTTCTGCGTTTCCTCCCTCCACCCAGCTCCTCGGCCGGCCTCACCCGGCCGGGGCCTCCCCTGCGGGACCCTCCCAGGCTGGACTCTCTCTCCGCAGGCCCCTCCTTCCCAGGCTCCGCCCTCATCAGGCCCCGCCCCTGTTGGGCTCTTTCTCCGCAGGCTCCTCCCTCCGCAGGCCACGCCCCTGCCGGGTTCTTTCTCATCACGCTTTTCGCTCCGTAGGCTCCGCCCTCTGCAGGCCTCTCCCTCCATAGGCTCCTCCCCTTGTGACCCCTCCCTCTTCAGGTTCTTCGCTCCTCAAGCTCCGCCCTCCGCAGGCTGCTCCCCTATCGGTCACTCCCTTCACATGCTCCGCCCTCCCCAGGCCCCTCCCCTTCTGGCCCCTCCCTCCGCAGGCCCCGCCCTCCACAGACCCCGCCCTCCGCATTTCCGCCTTCTCCAGGCACTCAGCCAGGACTCAGGAGCCTCCAGCTCCCTCCTGCAGGCCTGGAGCAATTTTCCTAAGGGGAAAGTCCCTGCAGTGGTGTCCACGCTGGTGTCAGGTGGGCAGGCCGGATTTTCCTTTGGCCCGCGTGCCTGCTTTAGTCTCCAAACCCCAGAAGTGATGGGGCGGAGGTGGCTTCCTGAGCGGTAACCTCCACTCCAGTCTACTCAGTGGCTGCTGCTTCAGGAGGGAGGTCGAGAGGTAAGCACCGTCATTGTGACAAACTGAGGTGTTTAGCTCCCCGCTCTTCTACCAGGAAACTGTTTCTGTTTTTATTCTCCAAAGTCTACAAGCAAATCGAAAATCATAACCATTTCTTGTGTCTGGGAAGGCTGCTATCCAAAAACAAGTGAACAACCAACCTACTCAAACCCAGTCACTATTCCATCATTTTACTTTAAACATCTTTCTCCTTAGATGACTGTTCTATAGGGTGTTTGGCACAAATATGACACCTCATATTTGTGAGCAATTTAGTTTCATGATCCCACATCCACCAGGATACTAAAATCTGTAATTGTGTCCCTTATATGAATAGTATAATATATATAACATCGATCCATTCTTTCCTAAACTTTCGTTCTTCACAGTTTGGTCTACAGTTTAGAAGTATGTGTTCTTGGGCTGGAGACACAGCCCAGTCATAAAGAGGACTTGCGGAGGACCTGAATTTTGACCTTAGCATCACATATGATGGCTCACAGCAGCCTGTACCTTCAGCTCCAGGGTATCTGACCCCCTCTTCTGACTTCTTCAGGTAATGCACATACAGCTAAATAAAAACTTCAAGCCAGGCTGAGGTGGCACACACCTCCAACTCGTCACTCTGGGAGACCAAGGCCAAAGTGAGTTCCAGGACAGTCAAAACTACACAGGGAAACCCTGTTTCAAGAAACAAATTAAAGGGGGCTGGCGAGATGGCTCAGTGGTTAAGAACATTGCCTGCTCTTCCAAAGGTCCTGAGTTCAATTCCCGGCAATCACATGGTGGCTCACAACCATCTGTAATGAGGTCTGGTAACCCATTGCCCATCCACTCCCATGGGGAGTCAACTAAGTCAACTAAGCCTGGCATATCAAGTTGAGGCAGAACCAAGCTCTTGCCCTGCATCAAGTCTGACCATGGCCTCCCACCATAAGGAATGGGCTCCAAAAAGTCAGTTCATGCATCAGGGATAAATCCTGGTTCCACTGCTAGGGGCCCCACAAACAGACCACATTTAGGGGGCCTAGTTCAGTCCCATGCAGGCCCCCCAAGGGTCAGTCTAGAGTCCATGTGCTCCCACTAGCACTGGTCAGCTGTCTCTGTGGTTTCCCCATTATGATCTTGGTCCCCCCCTTGCTCATATAATACCTCCTCCTACTCTTGGACTAGACGCCAGGAGCTCCGCCCAGTGCTTGGCTGTAGATCTCTGCATCTGCTTTCATCAGTCACTAGGTGAAAGTTCTATGGTGACAATTAGGGTGGTCACCAATCTGGCTATAGGGGAAGGTCAGTTCAGGCATCCTCTCCACTATTGCTAGGACTCTAATCCCAGGGTTCATCCTGGTGGATTCCTGAGAATTTCCCTAGCACCAGGTTTCTGCCAAGCCCCATAATGGCTCCCTCTATCAGATATCTCTTTCATTGCTCTCCCTCTCTGTTCTTTCCCCAACCAACCTGTTCCCTCATGTTCTCTGTCCTCTCCTCCTAGCCAGTTTACTCAGGAGATCTCATTAAATTTCCCTTCCTAGGGCAGTCCATGCATGTGCCTCTTAGGGTCCTCCTTTATACCCAGCTTCTCTGGAGCTGTGGATTGTAGCCTGGTTATCCTTTGCTTTACATCTAATATCCACTTAGGAGTGAATACATACCGTGTTTGTCTAAGAAAGCACTTTTCCAAAAAAGCATACTTTCAAGCCAAGTGTAGTGGTGTTGGTACATGTTACCATCTAGGGTCATCATGGATTGAGTTCATTTTCTCCAATAATTTAAGAATTAAAAGACAAAAATTCACAGTCACAGCAAGCAATCAATATTTGTTAAAAGTGAAGTGTGTGTGCGCATGCACACACACACACCACACATACATGCACACCACACACACACACACACACACCTTACACACACCACACATACATGCACACTACACACATACACCTCACAACACCTCACATATCACACACACCCCCACAAATGCTACACACATACATGCTACACACACACCACACACACCTCACACACACCACACATACCACATACCACATACCACACACACCACACACACCTCATACACACTACATACACACCTACACACTATGCACACATGACATACCCACAACACATAGACACACACCACACACACACCATATATGCACACTCACATACCACATATATACCACACTCCCCCACACACACACCACACCACACACCACACAAAAGAACAGACTGGTTGTAAGTAGGGAAAAGATAGAAACTGAAATCTGCTTTGCCCTGGTGGCCTGGGATTATAAAGTGTGTTGGTAGCTTAGCTTAGCATGGTTCCTCCTCCACCTTTTTGAATAGATGATGGTAAAAACAGGAGAGTAGCTCCGTAGGATCTCACTGCTCAAGCTTAGACATACCCAGAGCCTGCCCAGAATTTGTCTGGTAAGTCAGTAAGAAAGGCCCACTTTGGGGGAAAGGCAGAAGTTTGCCATCTTGATTACTTGTGGTCTGACTCCCTGTCTGCCTACCAGGCCGTTTATCTGACTCCTATAATCCTTCACTTAAAATCCACATTTGCGAGGCTGACGGGGAAATCACTGAAAGACTATTATAAAACAGAACAGAGCAGAACAAAAAAAACAAGAAGAGACAGAATTCCAAGACTTTCAGCCATCTCATTCGAAACACCTAGAAAGGCATGCAAACACACGTGCTGGAGAAACTGGCTCTGCACAGGTTACTGGACACCTGGGGTGCATTTGGAATGCTCTTGCCCCAAGTCTAACACCACAACTGCTTTAATCTTAGAGGTGTCTATACACACAAGTTAGAAAGTTGCCCAGTTTTCCCAGCAAATGATCAGTGTTCCTCAGTTAGCTATTCTTTGTGAATATTTTATATGCAGTCCTGTGCTTGAATAAAGAATTTTGAATGAAGATAGTTACACTAGGAAAAAGTAAGCACGGTTATTAGTCAAAAATTTACTAAAACCAGCCTTTCAAGATGGCATCTCCTAACACAGATTTTCTTGAGCGTATGTCAATAGAAAGTTATATCTTTATCACTTAGCATTCTAAAAAACGTTAAGAAGGTGTAGTGGCTAGAATTACGAATGTCCCCCTAGGCTCATGCACTATGTGGGGGAAATTTGGGAGTGACAGCCTTGCTGGAGGAAGTACGTAAGTAGAGGTGGGTTTTACGGGCTTAGATCCTCCCCCTGCTTCCTGTTCAACTTCTCTCTGCTTCATGTTTATGATTGAAGATGTGATCCTTCCACCTCCTGTTCTGGTCATGGGCTGCCGTGTCTTCCCTGCCATTATGGACTCTTGGCTCGAATTGTAAGCCACAATAAACTTCCATAAGTTGCTTTTGGTCATGGTAATTAAATAAAGCATGGGGACCCTGGGTTAGTACAGAACAGCGGGAATACAGCTGATGCTAGAACACTCAGTGAAAGTGGGCCAGCTTCTTGAGCACTTCCATGTGAACTGGCACTCGCTATAATTTGAACAAACCCCTTCTGTTGGCTACAAGGTTTTCATGTTACAGTCCTCTGACTTTCTAAATGTTCTTCTGGCCTTCAGATTATCTACTCATGTTATAGTAATCTTAATTCTGCTTCAGGTCACTAAATTAACCTTTCACACCATTTTTTTTTTAAATGGAGAAGATGTTTGGATACCAAGATAGACATACATGGGGGAAGACAGTGTGAAGATACAGGGGAAATGACAGCTACAGAAAGTCAAGGAGTGACTGAAGTTGCCACAAGCTAGGAGAGAGGACTGACACAGATTGTTCCTCATTGCTGACCAAAGGAAAACCTCCGTAACCTTGACTCTGTTTTCCTTGACTATAACTTTGTTGTTTTTCCATCATTGTGACAAAGTACCTAAGAAAACCACCTTCAAGGTAGAAGAGTTTCTCTTGCCTCATAGTTTTGGGCCCCATTGAGCAGTACATCATGGCAAAGACCCCGTGTAGAGCAAACTTGTTCATTAGGAAGCACAGAGAAATAAGGAAGGACAGGGGACAAGCTTTGTCTGTCAAAGATAGCATGTTACCAAAACCTGCAGTGGCCTGATTTCTGCTAACCCATTCAGTTATGAGCTAATCAATATATTACCAATAAATGGAGCAAGAGTCATGATCTAATCACATCTCGGTAGTGCTACCAACTGGGGAGCTCTAAGCTTTTAGGGCATGGGGCTTTTGGAAGGACATTTCCCATACACACCATAATAAATATGTTAATGAAATTTCGAAGTATGTAAAATTTTGAGATTGCTGTAGTTTATTGAGCAGCATACCCTTGAGATCCATGTGAACGTTGGTTTATTAATAACTTTTTACAAATTGCTGAATAGCATTGCATGGTATGGGTGTGCTATAGTTGTTCAATCGTATATCCATCAAGGAATATTTTAGGTTTCCTCAGTATTATTATTATTATTATTATCATCCTCCTTCTTTTTCTCCTGCTTCTTCTTCTTTTTTTCTTTTGAGTCAGGGCCTTTCTACGTAACCCTGGATCTCCCGGAACTCACTATATAGACTGGGCTGGTCTTGAGCTCACAGAGATCTGCCTGCCTCACCTTCTCAGTGCTGGAATTGAAAGTGTATGTCACCGCACCTGGCTAATGTTAGTAACTTATTTAATTTTAAGTACGTCACGCCTGGTACCCACAGATTTCAGAAGAGGGGATACCTTCCGGAATTACAGATGGCTGTGAGCTGCCATGTACGTGCAGAGAATCTTCCTCTGAAAGAGCCGTCAGGTATCGTGACTGCTGAGCCACCTCTCTAGCTCTACAGTGTCATTTTTTTAAAGCTGATTATATGGTCACAGTGCTAAGGAACGTCTCCGTTGTTGATCTCCATATACCCTCCAAGCCTGGAGTCCTGGTTTTAAAATAAAATTAGTTGAACTGACTGTCTTTAATAATTTCTTCATGATAAGTGAAAAATCCTTCTAAATGTAACTACATTTTAGTCCATCAATTATGTTTGGTTTATTATGTGAAGAATATGGAAGTAACAATTTGCTTTAAAATCCCTTGATTTGATCCATGATTGAAAGAAAAGGGAGATAAATGGAGCTGAGTACTACTATTTTATTATTACCTTGACTTGTCCATGATATACAGGAACCATTTTCTCCCTTTTTCATGTTAATATGATTTTTAATGTGTGGCAAATAGGTAAGATGTCCAGTTGTTATTAGGTGATGTGCAAATAAAAATTAGGTCTTCCGGATCCATCAGCTCTCCAGCACAGCCACTCCCAGGCAACACATTTAGCAGACATCTTACACACCGTCATCCTGGGCACTGGGAGTACAAAGACAAGAGAATAACTATTTCCTTCAGAACGCTTCCCAGGAGAGACAGGATGCAGAACGTGTGGTCTTTTCCTCTCCGTGGCAGCAAGACCAGCTGGGGGATGTAGTGCCAGTGGCCTTCGCAGGGACCATGTGACTCTCTGGAAGTGACAGTGTGTGAGTTGCTGGTCAGGATGCTGAAACACATCTATCTGGATCAGTTTGTGTCTTCTTTCTGGGAACTGCTTCGGTTCGATAATAACCAGGGGTGGGTTCTGTTTTCAGTTTCACTTTGTAGATTATCTAAGGAGAGAAACGGAATGACAAGGGAAATTCCCAGCTATGAAAAGAAGGTGCTGGACAAAAATATATTATTACAAAAACTTCCTGGGAATTTCCATTTTCTTTTGGGATTTTTATTTGGAAGGGTTCCTGGAATGTGCAAGAGCCTGTAACTAGCTGGTTAGTCTAAATCTTGGGATTTCAGTGCCTGAATTTAGCAGAAAATTTGTTCTTTTCTTTCTTTCTTTCTTTCTTTCTTTCTTTCTTTCTTTCTTTCTTTCTTTCTTTCGAGCTCAAAAATCACGTTCCCTGCCATTTATTCCAAAGCTGTAAACAAAACATGCTGGGCTATATTAACTTTTAAGGCAGCATGGTTATTTTTGTTTCAGGAAGCTACTCTGTGAAAGAGGCTGTGAGCTCAGTACCTTGTTAAAGATCCTGCTTGGGGCAGAGGCATGGCTATGGACAAAAGACAAAGCCATCCTCACTGTCGCAGCCTCTGGAGTTTAAGTTTTAACTGGGCTGGCTAGAACAGCTATGTAGAAACAGAAACTGAGACGAATCAGAGAGCCACTGCCAGAGGCTGAACAGATGAATTTCTAGGGAGAACTTGAAGGGTAGCTGGAAAAAAATACGTATCTTTCTAGGGAAGTCGTGGATCACAACTCCACAGGGTGTTATTAGCACCAGGGAGGTATGGTTTGCATGAAACTCTCTGGAGTTGAGTAAGTGAAGGCTCTTTGCCCTGCTTACTTGGATTATTCTGAGGCTCAAGTTACACAGTGATTATAAAAGGACTTTAAACTAAACCCAGCAATATATGCAATAGCAAGGATAGTTATGATTTTTCTCACCAGCTTTACCATTTGGTTAAAACCTTCTCATCTAGTTTGAGAAACAGAAAAACTTCTACTAGCCAGGAGCTTTCCAAGTGTGGAGCTCTCTTGTGGAAAGGCAAGCACTTCCTATTTTTTTTATTTAATGGTGAAATATTAAAAAAAGTGTATATTTAGAATTAGACAGCTGGACTCAGTTTAGATGATCCCAGTGATAGCATCCACAGCATCATAGCCAGGAGTCAACCAATTGTGTGCCTTCTTCTCTCCATCAGGCCTTAGGAGGGTGTTAACTTTGGCAATGGCGGTGTCATGGAGTTTCTTTACAACCCATTCGATCTGGTGCTGGTTGACCTTGACATCTGCAGCGAACACAAGTCTGTTGTCTTCGGTCTTCTTCTGACTAGTAGTAAGAGGGAACTTTATGGTGACATAGTGGTCAGACTTGTCTCTCTTGGATGCTCTCTTTCAAGGGTATTTGAGTTGCCTCCTGAGCTGCAGGGTCTTGGGCCACTAGGAAGGTGGATGGTGTGCATGTCCAGTTAGAACCTCCAGCCCTCTCCTTCAAGGTCCAGAACACCCTGTTCCTGTTTATCTACCTCCCCTCTCCCTCCCCCTCTTCCCCTCTCTCATACTTGCTCAGAGTCTGCCAACAAAGGAAAGGTACCAGAAAGCCCAGTTCTGCATTCTTGGTGGCTACTACAGCTTCCTCTCCTCATGTTGCCAGCTCCCAAGTCCCCACCTAAGTGCTGAGTTTTTGATCATACTTGGGTGGACAAACCCAGCTGTGGGCAGACACATCACCTTTCACCTACAACTCATAAAATCTCCCTGCTTTCGTTTGGACGTGTGACTCCTCCAGCCAGGAGAACCCGCCTGGGAGATGCTCTCAATATACCTGTTATGCTTTTTCAGTTTAGCCCTGGCTTAGTGCGTGGGTGGAGAAACATATGGGGTGGAGGAATGGGGGGGATATATTAGTGTGAATTGTTTTCTTTCTGTGCTGTGACCACCTTTCAGCACTGCCTTCTTGTCTTTCCAGGCCTTGCTTTGGCTTTGACTTTGGCTTTGGGAAGGGCAGGAGCTTCCTTCTTCAGGCAAATACACTCATAGGACACCAACCTCAGATACAAAACAGCTTAGAGCCTGTACTGGAGCAAGACAGGAATAGATTCTTCATGAGAATGACTCGACAGGTAAAATTAAAGAACATTGTCAACCAAGAAAATGATCAAACAATCCTCATTCCTGGATAGCAAGTAACTGTTGCCTCTTTTCCAGTAATAGCTTGTCTTTCAAAGCTTGGGTAAAAACGTTAAGCTGCTCAGTCAGAATTATCCTTGCTTTTAGACAGCATCCACTCTGAGGAGGATCCCCATTTCCTGGGAAGGTCCCTAGACTCAACCCATAGAGCAAATTCTTACTAACACTGTCTTATTGAGATTACCCCTGGGTCCCCATGGTGCTTGTTTTTTTTCTGCTTGCAATGAATCAGTAAATCCAGTTTTGCACCTGTGTAGATGGACTTCTTATAGTCTTGGGCTAGAGAATGTTGATGTAATTATTAGCCAGCCCCCGGTCTTTATTGTATCTCAGGTAGTGCTGGCTCTTCAGATTTTCTTAAGGGCTTGTCTATGGTATTGCTGCTACTTCAAAGAACAGATCTTGTGAACAAATGGTTATTTTCTAGACATAACATCATCCTTACCTTTGTGGATTAGGGGGACATGAACCCAAGGTACTACATTTCTTAGAAATAATAGAAATAATAGCTAACACGTATACGGCACTGGGTGGTAAGATGCGTGTTAGATAGTTCTAAGCGTGTTCCACATAATAATTTATGTAAAACAATGCTTTCTAGCAGGTGCTGTTGCCACTCAGTTTACAGATGGAGAACTGAGGTGCAGAACTGTTGTTTGTGTGTAGTTCCCCAACTGTTGAGTAAGAGGGTCCAGATCTGAGCCCAGGAAATCATATATTTACATTCGATATGGTTAGTTCATCTACCAAGAGTGTTCTGAGGCTCCAGAGAGGTGCATTCTGAATGATGTGGTGCTGCTCAGCTCCGTGTTACCGGAAGAGCTGCTCTAGCTGGCGGCGTGTCCGTCTCCGTTAAGGATGTGAGTCTAGCAACCCTCAAGTGCTAATGCGTTGCTTTAGCATCTGATTGTCAGGAGTAACTTAAACGTTGTGGAATTAAATCCAGCAACAATCCTGGATTAAGACCGTGCAGAATTATCTGGCACATGTATTTCAAGAGTTAGTTTCTCAGTTACCAGGTTTGTGTTTAGAGACTTTGAGCTGGGGAGATGGCCCGGGAGGTAAAATGCTTCCTACCTTCTACATGTTTGAGGATGTCAGATCCTAGCCACAGAACACACGTACATGGGTGTAGTGCTGCACAGTTGTAATGCCATGTCTTCCATGAGGCGCTCAGAGAGGGAGACAGGAGAAACCCCAGAAGCTTGAGGGCTGGCTAGCCTGGCATATGTACCAGCGAACAACAAAAGGGTGAACTTAAACAGGGTGGATAACACATAAGGCGATCCTCTCATCTCCATGTGTGCTGTGCATTTGTGGACACACACACACGCACGCACACATGCATACATACACACACACACTCACACACACACACTCAGAAAGATAAAAGATTTCTTTGAGCTTGGCATGTGGCTTAGTGGTATAATTCTTGCCTATCATGTGTATGGGTAATATCTAAGATCTGATCTCTGGTATTGAAAAAAATCTTTGTAGTCAAAATCTATATGTTCATAATACTTTAGAGTGCATTCCAATGTGATAGTTCTTAATACTAATTTGGAAAATATTAATCAGATTAACCTATTAAAAATCAATCCTGTACATCTGAATACTTTGAAAGATATCTTGCTTCAGTTAAGTATTAAACTTAAATGTATTAACTGTAGATTTAGTCAAATATCAGTCATCTGAATTAATAACTCATCAAAGTTTACTATGAAGGAGATACATGAAAGAAGTGAATTGAAATATGAATTGCTTATGCAGAAAAAGTACCTCCTGCTTTACCTTCTGTTTGGGTGCCCATGTCGCCTATTCTTGCTGAAACTTGCTTTCATCATTTATGAGTTGGAGGCGGAGTGAATGAGATAAGGCGTGTGTGCAGATAAGACATCTCGGACTCCGACAGTCTTCACTTTAGATCCCGACTGCGCTTCAGACCAAGTGTTCCTTATTTCATCTTAGCGTTGTTTTGAGGGTGAATTCTGGGCTGGGTTCTTATAAGGAAAACAGGGTATGTTGCTTTTATTAGGAGCTTAGTAATTATTCTACCCTTGGATCTTTACCCTTGGATCTTTTCTGGTTAATGCGGTTTCTAAAATTTCTCACCTGTGGGAGGCTCAGTACATATTTCTCTGCCAAGTTATCATATGTATGTTAGGCAAATCAGGTAATGGGATTTCATGCTTTCATTCATTAAATGCAACAGCCGATCTTACCCTTGGGAACCGGCAGTGTACAGAGTAATCAAACTGGCTTTTAAAGTCTAGTGGACCAGTTCAGTTTTGATTTGTTGTCTTTCCCATGCGTGCGGTGGCTTGTACCTGTTTATGTAGTCGATGCAGAATATCTGACTCAAGAAAGAGCTTCATACTTTGTCTCTAAGTGTCCTTAAGTCACAACCTGATTAGAATCGTTATCTTAGAGAGCACTTCTTCCTTAAACCTCAAAGTATTCAAGGAATTCTTCTCCCTTTGCTGCAGTTGCTGCTCATAGTGTCCTCCACACTGTTGGCTGCCTGGGCTGTGGGTGGTGCTTGCTATGAGTGTGGAGCTTTTCAGTATTCTATATGCAATAAAACAGATTATTCAGAAAGTGCTGAGTGTTAGCATTTTCACACAGAACACATAATTGCATTATTTCATTAGTTCTTTTTCATTTTTATTGTTTTGGTTGGGAAAGCTGTCATTTTATTTAAAATTTTTTCATGTAATATAGTTTGATCATAATCTCCACTCCTCCCTTCTCATCTTCCTACCCACCCAACTCCACACTCTTTTTTCCTCTTTCCTTCCCTCTCCACTCCCCCGAAACAAGGATCAAAACAGACCGGCAAACAAGCAAACAAATATGTAAAAGCCCAAAGGCAAAGTATACCAAACAATCTCACACATGCCTCCTGAGCTGACCTGGAGTGTGGTTGATAGACTCAGTGACGCAGATTAAGGATAGCTGAGTTTTTTTCTTTCACCAGCAGGCATGGATTGCAATAAGCTTTTTGGTCAGGAGTGGGACTTTGTGTCTACTTCTCCTTATCGGTATTAGAATTTTGTTTGGGTTGAATCTGTGCAGGTTCTAGGTCTTATGTGTGCTGTCCCTGCTTATGAGTTCATATGTATGCCAGCCTTGTTGTGTTTGAAAGATGCTGTCCATCTACTGCCTCTGCTTCCGAAAATCTTTCTGCCCCTTCTTTCACATAGATCCCTGAGCCTTAAGGGAATGGTGTGATAAAAATATATACCATCCCATTTAGGTCTGAGTACCTTAAAGTCTCTAACTGTCCATAGTTGTGGGTTTCTGCACTAATTATATCTACTACAAGAAGAAGTTCCTCTGATGAAGGTTAAGTGGGGCATTGAATTATGGATAAAGCACTAACTATGTCATTAGGAGTAATTTTATTGCTATGGTCATTTAGCAGAATAATAGCAGTAGGTTTTCCCTAGGGCCCAGGACCTATCTATTTCCAGGTTCTTGGCCACTTTACCAATGTCAGATATGGGTTCCATACATCTTAAATTAACCAAAAAGTGGTTGGTTACTACGGTAACATCTGTTCCACCGTTGCATCAGTGTGTCTTGTAGGCAGGTCACTGTTGTAGGTTGCAGGGTTTATGGCTGGGTGATATTGATGGTTACTTTTCTCCTCTAGTAGCAGGCCAAGTACCTCCCAGCGCCACGACTGTCAGCCTGTAGATGTGAAGCTTCTAGTTGGCACCAGCTTGATTTCTTCATGACAAACTGGTGTTTTCAGCAATAGAGTATTACCATAGGTTGTAGGGGAAGCAAGTAATAGCCTTGGCAGTAGCCTGATGTTTGAAGGGGATTTACGGGACCCTTTTAGCCAAGGAATCAACAAGATGCAACTCATTTCTGTCACTGGAGATTTTACTTGGTGGCTTATGATGTCTAGTAGGGGGATTGTCTTTCTTATAATGATTCCATTTAAATTTTTTCATATGTGTATATATTTTAGGAAGCTTCCATAGTAGTTGATTTTCATTTGACTTTTCAAAACGCCTTTAGTGTTAGTGGTTCCTCTTCATATTCCTTTCTTTACTTTGCCCTTCCATGCCCTTTTCCATTTAACCTTCTGTTCTAGTTTCCCCTCTAACTCTTTATGACAGTATTCTATTTCCTGTTCCCTGGAGGATGGAAGAACCCCTCCTTTCAGCTATGTAACATGAAGGGCCGGCTTGTTGGGGTTTCCGTCCCGCCCGGTACCCCAAAACCGGCAAATCCCAAAGAGAAATCACACACAAGACTCCATGAGATTATAAAACTGATTTGCCCATTAGGTCAGGCTACTTGTTAGCTCTTATAGTTTATATTAACCCATTATTCTGATCTGTGTTACCCATAAGGCTTGGTACCTTTTCCAGCTGTCAGCTCACATGTTGCTTCTTCGGTGATCTGGGCAGGAATGGCGGAGGGAGCTTCCTCCTCTCTGGCCTTCTCCTATTCTCATTGCCCTGCTTCTACTTCCTGTCTGGTTGACCCACCTATACTTCCTGCCTGGCCAATCAGCGTTTTATTAAAATACATATTGACAGAATACAGACAATTCTCCCGCACCATTTCCCTCTTTTTTTTCTTTTTCTTTTTTTTAAACAAAGGAAAATACCCATAGTCCATTTGTTGGGAATGTGGGTGTAGTATTTCAGGCTACTTCCTGCTGGTTGGGGGCGCTGATAATCTTATAGGGACCTAAAGAAAATTTAGAGTTATAATCAAGTCCTGACTGGAGTATCCTGTGAGTCTTGATCATCTCAGGCAGCAGTCTTGAATCAGTTCTGGATGAAGAACTCTGTCATCTGGGCCATCTGTTCCTATTGGAGGTTTCTCAGGTGGTCTTCCTTTATTGAACCTGATTTTTCTTAACTCAGAATGAATCCATAGCCTCTCATTTCCTGTGGAAACAAAAGCACAATCTCTTCTCCAAAGTAGCATACCTTTTGACTTCAATTTTGAAGCCAAGGTATTTTCAAAATACCTATCTTGGGGTAGTTCAGCAGTATTTATAAACAAAAGTCCTTTAGTAGCTGTTGCTCCTTCCTCAGCATTCAAACAATTCAAAGAGAGCATAATAGCATACGGTATCAAGATTCTCTGTTTATTTTCCATCTTTATGCATCTTTAACCTCTATTTCACTTTTACTTTTACTTTTTGAGACAGGTTCTCTATATATCTTTGTCCTGGAATAACTCTGTAGACCAGGCTGTCCTTGAACTCAGAGACATTCACCTGTCTCTGCCTCCCCAGTGCTGGGCTCAAAGGTGTATGCTTACCACACCTTGAACTCACAGAGATCTGTCTGCTCTGCCTCCCAGGCATTGGGATTAAAGGTGTGTGCTACCACACCTTGAAGTCACAGAGGTCAATCTACCTCTGTTCCTTGAAGTCTGAGAGGTCAAGCTACCTCTACCTCCCAGGCATTGGGATTAAAGGTGTGCACCACCACACCTAACTACTCTCTTTTTACTTTAAGAACTTTAACTTTTATCCTGCATATATTTTTAACACACTGTAAACCATTTAGAGGTTTTTTTTTGTCTTTGAATCTCTCTTTACTGTTTGTCTCTCTTTTTCTGACCACATGAGCCTTTAATTTACAAAGCAATATGGAAAGCCGTGGCTTTGACGGCTAGATCCAGCCCATTCCTTAGCTTTCCAGCCTCATGGCTGAGATACCAGCCAGAGCTGTGTTCACTGCCACAACTCTATGGCGTTTCAAGGTCCTTGCCAGCAAGCAAGCTGCAGCATTCTGCTCACAGACCACACTCAGTTGGACTGCCTGCTTGAAAGAGTCAGAGTTTGCTCTGGCAGGAAGGCCCAGAAAGCCGGCATTTTAAAACAGTGCAGCTTTTCTCCTGCTACGACTGAAAATTGAAAAGCATGCGTTTAGCTTTTCATCAACACTGTTTAAGTGTTTAGTGGCAGGACCTCTTAAAAGAGCTGCAGAATTTTGCAGCTAAAGCTGAATCAGGAAGCCTCTCTTAGATGAGAGTGCTTGCTTGCCTCTAGCAAGCAGAGCAGACCCGAGAAATTGCTGCTACCAAGAAAACATGATTTACTCTATTCCTTCCCAAGCTTTCTCAAGATTTCTGTGGATTCAGTTATCCACATCTGGGTGCCATATGTAACATGAGGGGCTTGTTGGGGTATCTGTTCCTGCCTGGTACCCCACAGCCGGCAAGTCCCAGAGAAAATCAATAACACAGAGATCTCTATAAGTTATAAAGCTGATTGGCCCATTAGGTCAGGCTTCTTATTAGTCCTTGTAACTTATATTAATCCATTATCATTATCTATGTTACCCATAAGGCTTGGTACCTTTTCCAGCTGTCAGCTCACATGTTACTTCTTTGGTGATCTGGGCAAGAATGGCGGAGGGAGCTTCCTCCTCTCTGGCCTTCTTCTATTCTCATTGCCCTGCCTCTACTTCCTGTCTGTTTGACCCACCTATACTTCCTGCCTGGCCAATCAGCGTTTTATTAAAATACATATTGACAGAATACAGACAATTCTCCCACACCAGGCTTCCTAATTTCTGTTGTTACTCTGACTGAAACACACATCAAAAGCTTAAAAGCTAATGCTTACATAGAAGAGAAAGCATGCAATATTTTTTTTTTTTGGATCTGGGTTACCTCATCAGGATGGTTATTTATTTCTAGTTCCACTCATTTTCCTGCTAATTTCATTTTTTCTTAACAGCCGAATAATATTCCATAGTGCAAATTTACCATGTTTTCACTATCCGTTCTTCAGCCAGTGGGCTTCTAGGCTTTCTTAGTTTGTAGTTATTAAGAATAGAGCAGCTGATGCACATGAATGAGCAAGTATCTCTAGAAAGATGCAGACTCCCTTGAGTATAATCTCCAAAGTGGTATAGCTGGATCTTGTAGTAGATGGGTTTTTGGCTTTTTGAGAATCCTCCACACTGATTTCTATTGTAGTAGTTTGCACTACTACCAGTTATGAATAAGTGTCCCCCTCCCTTCATCCTTGACAGCATCTGTTCTCCTTTGGTGCTTTGATCTTGGCCACTTTGACTGGGGTAAGATTAAATCTCAAAGTAGTTTTAATTTGCAATTCCTTGATAACTAGGGATGTTGAAAAATTTTAAATTGTTTCTTAGTCATTTGTGTTTGTGTTTCAAAACTCTCTGTTTAGCTCTGTATTCCATTTTAAAAAATTGTTCTTTTTTCCCTCTGAAGTTCAGGTTTTTGTTTGTTTGTTTGTTTGTAATACACATTAACTTTATCAAATGTATATTTGTATATTTGGTAAAGTTTTTTTTTCTATTCTGTCAGCTACTACTTTGCTCAAATGATGTTTTTTTTCTCTCTCTAAAGCCTTTCAGCTTCATGAGGTCCCTCTTACTGATTTTGGTTTTAATGCCCATGCTGTAGGTGACCCTGTTAGAAAGTTCTTTCCTGGGCCGATGACCTCAAACATATTCCCCACTTTTACTTCTGTTCCGTTCAGGATATCTAGACTTACAGTGACTTTGTAAACCCATTTGGAGTTCAGTTTTACACAGGGTGATGGATAAGGATATATTTTAATTATTTTACATGCAGACATCCAGTTTGGCCAGTGCTATTTGTTGAAGATGCTCTCTTTTCTGCAGTAAGTGGTTTTGGCTTCTTTGTCAAAGGAAGTTTGTAGTTTGTTTTTTTTGTTTTGTTTTTTTGTTTGTTTGTTTGGGCTGCCAACCAGCTCCCAAATAAAGACATGGAGACTTAGCATTGTGAGTGTTTGGCCTTAGCTTAGGCTTGTCCCAATAGCTCTCTTAACTTAACTGAACCTGTGTCTATTCATCTATCTTCGGATTTTTTTTAAATTTTTCTTTCATTTTGTATGTCTAATTTTATTAATTTGGATCTCTTCTCTTTTGTCTTTGATTAATTTGTCTAAAGCTTTGTCAGTCTTGTTCATTTTTCTCAAGGAACCATTATTCCTTTCATTGTTTCCTTGTATTTTTTCTTTATTTATTTCTATTATATTGGTTTTAGCCCTGACTTTGATTATTTCTCCTAATCTACTCTTTTGGGTATTATTTCTTCTTGTTTTCTGGAACTTTTGAGTGTATTTAAAGTATTAAAATGAGCTTTCTCCAATTATTTTGGTTGTGAGCCTTCCTTTTGAGCTCCTGTTTTTTTAGTGCTGTGAACCTGTCCCTTACAGTTGCCGCCATTTTGCCCAGTGGATTTGGATATGTTCTGCTTTCATTTTCACTCATTTTTTAAAAAGTTTTCAAGTTTCTTCTTGATTTTGTCTTGACCTGGTTTACATTCAGTAGTGAGTTGTTCAGCTTCTATGAATTTTTAAACTTTGTATAGTTTCTGTTTTGTTGATATCCATCTTTAATCCATGATGGTCAGATAAGATTCAGGATGTTATTTCAATTTTTAAATTTCTGTTGGGACTTTCTTTGTGTCCTAACATGTGGTTGGTTTTGGAGAAAGTTCCAGAGGCTGTTGCTTAGTGGAATGTTCTGTCAATGTCTATTTGCTATATTGGATTAATGAAATTATTTAACTCCCTCATGTCTCTGTTTAATTTTTGTTTGGATGAGCTATGCCTTGGCAAGAGCTGGATACTGAGCCATCCTTTTTCATTGTCTTAGGGTCAATATGTGATTTTAGCTGCAGTAGAATATCTTTTATGAAATAGAGTGTGCTTCTCTTCAGTACATACATATTTAGAATTGTAAGATCCTCTTGGATTTTTCTTTTAATGACTATGTAGTATTATTTCCTATCTCTTTTGACTAATTTTGGTTTAAAGTCTATTTTGTAAAATATTAAAATAGCTATGTTAATTTGCTTCTTGGTTCCCATTTCTTGGAATATCTGTTTCTATCCCTTTACCATAAGGTGATTTCTATACTTGATGCTGAGGTGCATTTCTTGGATGTGGCAGAAGGATGGATCCTGTTTTGTACTCCAGTCTGTTAGTCCATGTCTTTTCATTGGGGAATTGAGGTCATTTATATTGAGAATTATTAATGAGCAATGTTTATGAATTTCTGTTATTTTGTTTTCATGTTTTTCCACCTTTTTTGGTTAATCCTTCTGGGATTATTTATCTGGCCATCTTGATTGAGCTAGAATCTCAGCATCTGGATTTAGGACATTCAAAGTGTTTCTTGGTGTAGATATCAGATATCACCTTTACTAAGTCTTGCAAATGGGCGTCCTATTCTTTGGTTGCTGTTTCCCACTCTGGTTCCTAGCCAAGTGTGCAGCTGTTGGGCCCCTGAGTTACAGTCAAGTCTGCGGCAGTGGTAGAGAGTAATTCTGCAAGTCAGTATAGATTCACAATGGAATGGAGATAAGCTAATAGGAATGACTGAAAGGAGTCATGGGGAAGAACTAGGTAGACCATGGACACTGACTCTACATTAAAGGCCAAGTCCTTGAGATGTAGCCGTAGATGAGCTGGGAGGAGGCGCTTACAGGGTAGGTTGCAGCTGGTCTGAGCCCTGAAGAGACTGCAGTAGAGGGGGATAGAGTTCACCTTCTTGAATCCCAGCAAAGTGTGGGACTGTGGGGGTTCCTAGCAGAGAGCTGTTCTTCCAGTTGGCTGAGAGTCACAGAGAAATGGATATGGTCTAGAAAGAAAGACTGAAGGGAGTGACAGGGAAGAATTAGCCATTAGTTAATTCTTAGACACAAAACAGAACTAGATAATAACTTGTTTTTCTATGTACTCGGAATTACATTTGGGTTTCATATTCATTTGAAAAGATAAATATTGATTTCAAAAAATAATAATAAGTATTGATGAACTGGGAGCACTGTAGTGGGAGCACAGGAAACCAGAATGCAGACATTATTTGAGCCACAATACTGGGTTGGGTTGTCTTCTCTTTTTCTTGGGACTCTCTCACTGGCTTTAGTCCCTGGGGTAAATGACTGGATCAGATGACATCCTGAGTCAATTATGAAATAGATGCTCATCCAAGTTGAGCAACCATATAAAGGGACAATGAAATGACTGGGCCCCAGTTCATCTTGAAGCTGATGCTTAGGTAGAACTAGGCAAACGGAAGCTGAAGGGGTAATTTTTATGCCAGTGGGAGAGCCAGTTGAATTGCTTTTACAGGCTGTTGAGAGTAGGAGGACTATGAATAGACTATAGTTTAACCTGAACTCAAAGACTTAGCACCAACAGATGCCTGCTTTTATTCCATAGCACTGTGGGTCCATAAAATTCATTTTATATATATGTTTGTAATAATCTTTTTTTTGTTCTTACGTGAATTATATAAAAATTTGAGGAATCAAAGGATATAAGAGTAGAAACCTACTGTCCACCTCTTTCAGGTGTCCTAGAGACATAGTCTCCTTCGCAGAAGGTGACAGAAATTGGTGGGTTCCAACTTCCCTCCTTCTCTATCTGCTCTATGGCTGTCTTCTCTAGTCTTCAATCCTCCTGCCCCAGAACATAAACCCAAGTTATGTCTCCTCGTGCCTTGTTAAATTGAACCTTATTTATCCATTTTAAAGCCTCAATACTTTATTTATTCTTCTCTAATTTCCTTCTCATGTCTCCCTGATCTCATTCCCATGTCTCATGCCTGCACATACTGTTCTTCTGTGACCACTCTTCTCTACCTTATTTGATCTTCTGCTTCTTTGAGATTCAGGTTAGAGTCCATTTTTTCCCTGATTGCTTTCATTGCTTTACATTTTCTTATTCTCAAACTTCTAGGTCATTCTTTCAACTTGGGACATCTATATTTCATCACATGTCTTGATGTGTATTTGTGTTCTATCTTCCTTATTCCTAAATGATGTAAAATATGTTAAAGAATTCTCCATCTTGCCTGACAACATGAGTTTGATGCCTGGGACCCACATGGTAGAAGGAGAGAGAACTGGCTACCACAGAGTGGTCTCTAACCCCTTCACACGTCCAGTGGTATGGGTTTGCTTACTCTCTCTCAGAGTAAATAGATATAAAATTAAAATTAATAAAATGTTAAGTTGTATTTGGGGCTGGAATTGTATAAGTCCAAAAGATTTGAAGAGGTTAGCAAAAGCTTTCAGTTGGAAATTTGTCTTTGACTCATAAAAATTTAATTAAATAATTTGCTCAGGATAATGTATGTTTTTGAAAGATAATAAAAGAACTGTGATTTTGAAATTTACTTGTGTGCAGTGACCCAAGTTGGTTGAGGGCATGGCGTTTGTTGTCAGGAAGGCCTGCGTTTGTCACCTTCTGTTTGTGTAACTTGGAGCAGCTTATCACATCTTTTTAAGTCCTGATTTCTTGTCAGGAAAATGAGTGAGGGTGGCATCTCTGTTATTGTTGCTGTTATACATTCCACTATTTTGTGTGGTTCATCGTCTTTGTTGCAAAATAGTCGCTTAAGTATTCTCCCAAATTAGCAAAAAATGTTTATTTCTGAAACCTCCAAACCTCTTATCTAATTAGGAAAGGGGTTTAGGAGAAGCGTTATGTCAGGAATCTTTTAGATGGAACATCTGGTGTTATTCAGATGAACTTTATGTTACCATGAGGGTCCTTCAAAGATGGAGGGGACAAACAGAAGAGCAGCAAGAATCATGACAACAGTGCCTGAGTCGGAGTGGGAGTCATCAAATGGGAAAGACTCAACCCACCGTTGCTGGCTTTCATCGTAAAGAAAGGAAAGGGGTTGAGACATAAAGTGTAGGAATCCTCCAGGAAAGAAAGGCACAGATCTATGATGCTCCCTTACGACATCTATGAAGGCTCCTCTTGTGGACACCTCATTTGAATTGAATTGACCTTATTCAGATTTCCAGAATTAATCATAAAATAATAAGGTTAAATTGTTTTCAACCAGCAGGTGTCAGTAATTCGAAAGAGTTTCAATAAGAAATGATTATTTCTTCCTAGCGAAATTCTTTTTTGATCAATTTTGTATGTGTCAGTGTCTGTTGTGTCAGTGTTGGATGTCAACATAGAACAATCAATAAGTTGGGATTACTAAGGATTTTGGCAGTCAGGCATAGTAGCTTGTAATTTGGCTTTTTTTTTTTTGTGGAGCTGCAGAAACCAGATCATCTATAACTCAGTTCTCTTTCTGAATTAGATTTCAGTGAAGTACAGGTTCAAAATACAGGGGAAATTCCCACCCCACTGCCAAGGACAGACCTTAACTGGTAATAGGTTTATTTACAGCCCTGCCAGGGTTTCCCCATTTCCTCATAGCTATGGCTGATTTTCAAGATCAACATGTATTGAATACATAAACTATGCAGTGGTCATGTTGAGCGCTGTGGATAAATTGTATTACTTAATACTGCCAAAATTCCTATGGTGGTCAAAAGAAATATAATTATGTGTTTTTCAAATTTTAGGTTGTGGCTCATTAGATTTTTTTCATCAGTTTTGTGGGGAGTCACTAGCAGTTTTAAATAGTACAGTGGGATATAACCAGTGCACTGCATGAAATAAGAGTAGGTGTACTTCATAAAATGTCAGTTTCAAATATACACAAATAGTGTGTATTTGTGTAATGGATATTAAAATCAAACTTCTTGCCATCGGTTATATTTTTTACAGTGGGTTACTTTAAAGGATTTTAAAGCCACCCATGAAATGATTAACAGTGTAGCTTCCAATATCAGAGCTAACTAGTTTCATTCCCATTATTTATCTTAGCAGTTCTTACCATGGATCCTATCATTTGTCTGAGTGTGTTACTTACTCTTCCTATGTTGTCACCTTGTTTATAGGGCCTTTTTGAGTAGTGAATGAGTTAGTCTGACTCCAACACTCTGACAAAGCCATAGTCCTTGACACTTGGATGTTTTCTCAGTGTCCTGTGGGTTGGTAAGTTGCAGAACCAGCCAGATTCCAGCTTTGTCAAAGGAAGTTTACTCCTTTAGATACTATGTGTCATTGCTTGAGTCTGAAATTCAGGTCAACTTTATATAAACTTAGATGTTCCCTTAAAGCAAACAATAGAGCAAATCTCTAGTTACAGTTACCAACAACTGGATACCAGGCCCTCTCATCTCTTGGGGTTGGCCTAGTTGGCAAAGTCTTATCTCTGAGGAAATACAGGCTTTGTGACTTGTTCTGCTGTGTGTAGCAGAAAAGGGACATGTGGGAAGTGGCTTATTTGGGTAGAACAAACTGGTGATTCCCTGAGACTTAGGCAGTAGGGTCCCATGTAGACTTTATCCAAAGGGAATCACATCAGGGAAGGAATCTCATAGGCCCCTGCTGCCTAAAACCTCCTTAGGTTACCAGAGTGCCAGCTTGTCCTTGTTTTTTTTTTCATATGTGTGTGTGTGTGTGTTTTGTTGTTGATTTGTTTTTTGCTTTCCCTCTTGCCCCATTTCTTCCCTTCCATCGGGAAGCTCAGGCATGTTGTTAATTATTTAGAATATATTTTTGGCCCAACTGTTCATTGAAATATATAGCAGGATCATATTGATTTTATAATTCAATTGTTTAAAAATTAAGAAGATTAAGAAGTTTCTGTCTTAATTGCAGGTTAATATAACTGAATATTATTCTCATTCCTTAAACTACTGGCTTTATATTACAACTAATAACATAACTAAAATGAATTGCATACCACTTTCAAACTAGTGTAATTTTGTTGCTCATCGCTATATTGCTGGGAAAGGTTTTTTTTTTTTTTTTGGCTTTCAGATCAGGAAGCAAGTGAGTCTCACTTGTCTAACAGGATCTACAGGATGCAGGATTTAGCCATTAGAAGGCAGTGTTTTGAACTGCTAGGGAGAGAAAGGAGGTAAACTCAGCTTGTTTACCCCATGTCAATACTTGCAGTTCCTTGTAGTAACAATGGTAATTTGTAGTAACAAATGATCTTTATTTTGTCTGAGTGTTGTTTGTGGTATGTGGCCCTACTGCCTGAGGGCTGTCGGTGAAAGGGAAGATTGAGTGAGCAGTTCCCTCAGAGGGCTGTGCTGCTTTCTCTTCTACAGGCTGTGGATAATTCGAGGTCCTTGGTAGTCTAGCTAAATTAGCAGCTCATGTATGGTCATGTGGTGGTGTTTCGGAAGACACATAACAGAGCTGGTGATTAACCTTTGTGCCAAAGGTCCCAGGACTCTCCAACCCCATCCAAGAGGTGTTGGGGAAAATTCTAGAGAGGGTGAACTGCCTATTTCTCTGGTCTTTGTGGGTGGCAGGTGGGAAGTGCATGATTGGGGCTGTGGTCTCACAGGATGTGTGCAGGTCTTCCTGCTGCTCTGGAAATGTACTGGGGCCCCCTTATTTCTTCTGAAAAACAAGGAAGAGACAGCAGCGTTTGCTTCTCAGTGTTTCCTTTTGCCAAACACAGGATTTTCTCACAGCAGTCATCTTGGGGCAAGGACATTTTATTCAACCTCAGATACTTTGTGGTGAAAGTTAAAAGTCGTAGCCTACACTGACTGGTCCTTGAGGATGTGTTGTCCCATTAAGAGCTTGGAGAGGCGTTTTAGTCCATTTAGCTGTTATAATAAAATATTACATGTGTTGTAGTTTATTAAAAAACAGTTTAAAAAAATTAAACCAGGAGGTGGTGGCTCATGCCTTTAATATAAGCACTTGGGAGGCAGAGGCTGGCAGATCTCTGTGAGTTCTAGCTCATGGTCTACAGAGCGAGTTCCAGGACAGCCATGGATTTGCGGAGAGACCCTATCTCAAACCCCCCTCCCATATATACACACAAAATTCTTTTTTTAAATCATATATGCTGAGTTTAAAAAGGATAATTCTTTCAAGTATATTATATATTTGGTCATATTAGCCCCTATGCTTTTCTCTCCCCACCTCCCTTTACCCACCTATAATCTTTTTCCTTCCCACAGCCTCCCTTCTGCTTTCTATGTATTAGTCACAGTTCTCTAGAGGAACAGAACCAATAGAATGAATAGATAGATACATATAACAAAGGGGATCTGTGACATTGGCTAGGCTTGTTTGTATACTGCAAAGATGTCCATAAGCCTTGAAGCTACAGTGTGTGCTGATTGCTCCAGATGCTCCCAAACTGGAGCTGGAAACCTGAAGGATCCCTGGAGAGTCACATATTGGAAGGCTGAGAAGCTAGATTCCAGTATCAGCAAAGGATGGCCCCAGAAACAGATTGCATGAACTTACCAGCAATAGTGAAGTTGAACAGGGACAGCAAAGCTCTCTCCCTAGACCTGCTGTGTCTTGGCTGCCACCAGAAGGCGCTGCCTACTCTGGGGAGGCTCTTCTGGCCTCAGGAAATCCTCTTGGGAAATAACCTCACAGACATTGACAGAGTTCTGTCTTTTAGTTGAACAAGAGCTAATCAAGCTGACAACCAAGATTAATGGCTAGAGAAGTGTAGTTAACAAAGACTCCGCACCCCTCCATTCGGCGGGTTGTCCCTTCACTCCGCTGGCCATTTCATTTCCTGCAAGAAGCTCTTTCATGTCCCGAAATCGCATCCATCCGTTTTTAGTATTATTTCCCGAGTTCTTAAGGTCCTCAGAAAGTACTTGCTTATGCATCTGTTTTGAAGTATAATCCTGTTTCCTTCTAACAGTTTCAGAGTATCAGATTTTTTTGTTAATGTCGGATCCATTTGGAGTTGATTTTTGTCCAGCGTGAAATATGGACTAAGTTGCATTCTTCTTCCTGAGGATTCTAGTTTTGCCACAGCATTTATTGAAGAGGCAATGTTTTTTTTTCCTTCCAGTGTATATTTCTCCAGTGTATTTGGCATCTCTGTCAACCTCATTTGGCTTAGCTATACAGACCCAATTCTTTTTCTTTCTCCGTTAACTTATTCCATCAGTTTCTCTGACAGCTCCCTGATGGAATGTATGTTCCCGTGGCTCCGTGTAACTTGAAGTCAGGTACGATGATATCTCTCAGGATTTTATGTTTTGCTTTCCTTTCAATTGCTTTGGCTATCTTGGGGTTTTGTATCTTCAGATGAGTTTTAGGATTGCTCTGTCTAGTTTTATGCAGGTTGAGAATTATATGCGATGAACTTGAACTTTGATACTTCTCATTGACCACTCCCTCCCCCCAGCCTGGATGACCTGTCTGTTGTTGGGAGTATGGTATTGAAGTTACCCACTCTTGTGTTGAGGCCTATCTGTCCTTTATGTGCAGTGTTTGTTTCTTATAACATTGGGTACTCTAATGTTAGATGTATGTAAAAATATCCTCTTAATGTTCTCTTAATCAACATGAAGTCACCTTCTTTAATGTTTCTAGTTGTCTCTTTTATTAGATATTATGACTGTAACATCTTCTTTCTTGATTCATTTCCTTAGAATATCTTTCTACATTGTTTTATCATAAGGCAATATTCAGTTTGCTCACGAGGTATGTTTTTAGTAGGCAACAAATAGATTGTTTTTTAAAAAATTTAATTAATTAATTTTACCTTCCAGCAGCAGCCTCCCCTCCCTTCTCTATTCCCACTCCCTCCCCTCGCCTCCCTTTTGTCCCTCTTGCTCAATCCACCCTTCATCCTTGTTTGCTCAGAAAGGCGCAGGCCTCTCACGGGCATCAGCAAAACCTGGCTTATCAAGTTGCCATAAGATCAAGCACCTTGCCCTGTATTCAGGCAATTCAGCATGAGTAATAGGGTCTCAAGAGCTAACCAAAGCACCAGGGACATCCTGCTCCCGTTGTTGGGAGTGCCACAAATAGACCCAACTACACAGCTGTCACACATATGCAGAAGGCCTAGGTCGGTCCCATGCAGGCCCCCTGGCTGTGGTTCAAACTCTGAGTTCCCATGAGACTGGCTCATGTGGGTTGGGTTTTCATGCTATGTCCCTGGTGCCTCTGGCTCCTATAATCCTGCTTCCCTTTCCTTAGCAGGATACCCTGAGCTCAGCACAATGTTTGGCCAAGGATCTCTGAATCTGCCTCCATCAGTCACTGGATGAAGGCTCTCCGATGACAACCTGGTTAGTCATCAATCTGATCACAGGGGACGGCTAGTCCAGGCTGTGCATCCTCTGCTGCCAGAAATCCTAGCTGGAGCATTTCTTGTAGATGTGTAGCTTTCCTTGCATCAGGCTTCTGCCTGAGCCTTTCCAGCCATCTTTCCCAACACTTTCTTCTCTTCCAACCCCTAACCCAATCCGTCAAGTTCCCATGCCCACCTGAACCCGCAGTTCACCCAGGGAGTTCCCCTATTTCCCAGGGAGATCCATGTCGTGATTCTTTGTATTGTTTTCTTTGTTTCTATTTTGCTGATTTCAGCTCTCAATTTGATTATGTCCCGTCATCTACGCCTCCTGGGTGAGTTTGCTTCTTTCTGTTCTAGAGTTTTCAGGTGTTCTGTTTACTCACTAGTGTGGGATTTTTCCAGCTTCTTTATGTAGGCGTTCAGTGCTGTGACTTTTCCTCTTAACACTGCTTTCGTTGTGTCCCATTAATTTGGATATATTGTGTTGTCATTTTCACTGAATTTTAGGAAGTCTTTGATTTCTTCCTTTATTTTTTCCTTGACCCATTGATGATGCAAGTGAGCATTGTTTAATTTCCATGTGTTTGTGGGCTTTCTGAAATTAGTGTTGCTGTTGAATTCTAATTTTAAGCCATGGTGGTCTTATAAGATACGTGGGATTATTCCAGGTTTCTTTTTGTATCTGTGGAGGTTTGCTTTATTACGTAGTATGTCGTCAATTCTTGAGGTTCTGTGAAGTGCTGAGAAGAGGGTATATTCTTTTATGTTTGGATGGAATATTCTATAGATGTCTGTTAAGTCTGTTTGAGTCATAACATCTGTCAGTCCCCTGATTTCTCTGTTAAGTTTCTGTCTAATAGACCTGTCCTGTTGTGAGAATGGGGTGTTGACATCTCCCACTATGAGTGTGTGTCTTAATGTGTGACTTAAGCTTTAGCAGTGTTTTTTTTTCATATGAGTGTGCCCTTGTGTTTGGAGTCTAGATATTCAGTTTTAAGATTTCCTCTTGATGATTTTTTTCCTGTGACTAGTATGAAATATCCTTCTTTGTCTCTTTTGACTGCTTTTAGTTTGAAGTCTGTTTTGTTAGATATTGGGATAACTATACCAGCTTGTTTCTTAGGTCCATTTGCTTGAAAAATTTTTATCCAACCCATTACACTGAGGCGATGTCTGTCTTTGAGGTTGAGGTGTGTTTCTTGTATGCAGCAGAAGGATGAATTATGTTTTTGTATCCAACCTACTAACCTGTGTCTTTTTATAGGAAAGTTGAGTCCATTTATATAAAGGGATATTAATGACCAGTGATTTCTTGTTCCTGTTATTTTAGTTTTCATTGTTAGTGATGTTATTTTGTGTGTTTCCCCCTTCTTTGGGATTTGTTGCTGTGAGATCATCTATTGTTTGTGTTTTTGTGGATGCAGCTAACTTCCTTGGGTTGGAGTTTTCCTTTTAGTACTTTGTGTAGGGCTGGGTATTGGTTAAATATGGTTCTGTCATGGAATATCTTATTTTTTCCATTTATGGTAATTGAAAGTTTTTCTGGATAAAGTGGTCTGGGATGACATCTGACTGAGTTCATTGTCTCAATAGAGAAGTCTGCTGTAATTCTGATAGGTCTGCCTTTATATGTTATTTGCTCTTTTTCCTTTGTTGCTCTTAATATTCTTTCTTTATTCTATATGTTTAGTGTTTTGATTATTATATGGCGAGGGGACTTTTTTTTGATCCAATCTATTTGCTGTTCTGTTAGCTTCTTGTATCTTCATTTGTTTATCTTTCTTTAGGTTGGGAAAGTTTTCTTCTATAATTTTATTGAATATGTTTTCTGTGCTATTGAGTTGGACTTCTTCTATTCTTTTCATGGTATCCTATATTTCCTGGATAGTTTGTGTTAAGTAAGTTTTTGTTAGATTTAATGTTTTCTTTGACCCATGAGTCTATTTTCTCTGTTGTATCTTCAGTGCTTGAGATTCTCTCTTCCGTCTCTTGTGTTCTGCTTTTTATGTTTGCATTTGTGTTTCCTGATTGTTATCTCATAATTTCTATTTCTATAATTTTCTCAGTTTGTGTGTTCTTTATTTTCTCTATTTTGGTTCTCAAGACTTGAATCGTTTCTTTCATCTGTTTGCTTTTTCTTGGTTTTCTTTAAGGGATTTGCTGCTTTCTTCAGGTTTTTTTTTTGTCTTTCCCCCCATTTCTTCAAGGGAATTATTTATTTTCTCTTTAAGGGTATCAAACATTTTCCTAAAGTTATTTTTTAGGTCATTTTCTTCTGCTTCATCTATATTTGAGTGTTCAAGTCTTGCTGTTGTAGGGCCCCTAGTTTTTGTTGGTATGATGTTGCTCTTTGTGGTGTTGAGTGTGTTCTTACCTTGTCTATCCATCTTTTCCTCTGATTGGTGTGATTGTGGCTGTCTGTGTCTCTAGTGATCAATCTTCCAGGTGCCAGTAGATTCAAGACTCAGATGGTTACTCCTCGTGGTGGAGTCAGGTCCACGGTTTCAGTCACCTTGGAGGTCACTCACTGTTCCCAGAGGTCGCTCAGCACTCTCTGGGGTCACTCTGCAATCCTGAAGGTCATTTGGTCCTGCTCCTGCTGAGGTGGCTGCCTTGGGCCTGCTCTGGCAGAGGTCATTGACTCAGGCTTGCACCAGCAGAGAGGTTGCTCCCTTGTCCCTTCTCCTGTGGAGGTCACTGCCTTGGGCCTGCTCCGGCTGATGTCACTGGTTCCAGGCTGATTTTTTTTATTTCCTTCCATTTGCCTACAATTTCATGATGTCACTATTTTTAAAAGTTGAGTAATAATCCATTGTGTAAATGTACCACATTTTCATTATCCATTTTTCAGTTGAGGGACATCTAGGTTTTTTTCCAGTTTTTGATCATTATGAATAAAGCTGCTTTGAATATAGTTGAACAAGTGTCCTTGTGGTATGATGGAGCATCCTTTGGGTATATGCCCAAGTGGTATAGCTGAGTCTTGAGGTAAATCAATTTCCAATTTTCTAAGATACTGCTATACTGATTTCCAAAGTGACTGTACAAGTTTGCACTCCACCAGCAGTGGAGGAGTGTTCCCCTTCTTCACATCCTCCCCAGCATGAGTGTCACTTATGTTATTGATCTTAGCCATTCTGACAGGTGTAAAATGGAATCTCAAAGTAGTTTTGGTTTGCTTTTCCCTGATGGCCAAGGATATTGAACATTTCCTTAAATGTTTCTCGACCATTTGAGATTCCTTTGCGAGAATTCTCTGTTTAGATCTGTACCCATTTTTAAAATTGGATTTTTTTGATGTCTAGTTTTTTGAGTTTTTTAGGTATTTTAGAAATTGGCCCTTTGTGATACGTGGGGTTGGTAAAGATATTTTTTTCATTCTGTAGGCTGCCATTTTGTCTTATTGACAGTGCTCTACTGATGTTCTGTTCAGGAAGTTGTCTTCTGTGCCAGTGTGTTCATGTCTATTTCCTACTTTCTCTTCTATAAGGGTCAGTGTATCTGGTTTTATATTCAGATCTTTGATCCAGCAATACTCTTTTATAAAGTCAATAATCTCATTCATAACAGTCTCTCGTGTCTTCAAATCTCAAAGGCCTTGGCTTATAATACACATTGGGGGTTAGGTTTCACCATGCATGTTTTTGGGTGAGCACAAATACTTAGACTCCCAGAAGGGACACAGGACTCATGCCTTTTACTCCCTTCCCGTTGTATTATCCTGCTGGACAGAAATGTTGTCTACCTCTGTGGCTACAGAGCAGAGGAAGCTTGCAGTAGTCTGCCTGGCCTTTAAAGACACAGATAACTCTCTAAGAGAATAAGAGTTGAACATAATTTGTTTTGCTTGAAACGAGTTCTCACTATATAGCTCATGTTATCCTTGAACCTGTAATCTTCCTGCCTCAGGCATCTGAGTGCTGGGATTACAGGCATAAATCACTATGCTCAGATATAACAAACTGTTCTTCAAGATAAAAATGTCAGGGTTATAGAGTGCTCAATAAATAATACCTTCTTTTGATCTTAGAGGCAAGAGAGGGATAAATTTACAGGAAACAGAAAACAAAAGCAGCTTTAGTGCTGGAGAAATCTGGACAGGAGCACGTGGCTAATGACTGAGCCACAGTGGACGTACTGGACATCATTGCTGATAGAGCAATTGGCGTAGTCATGTGCATAACTGGACAACTGTAACCCACTCATAGTGTTGCAGAGAGAACAAGGGCATTTTATTAATGCACCCAAAAGGAATTTTTTAATAGAGTATTCATTGTGCATTTTTGGGGAGGTTGGAGACACAGCAGTACACAGTTGAGAATAATCCTCTCCATGTATGGGGTTTTACTTTTGTGTGCTTGTGAGGTCTGGGGATGGGGTAGCTGAGAAGACTGTTGCAGATGCTAATTACAACAAAGACATGCATTCTTCAAGTTGACAGAATGGCTCTGATAATATGGAGAAATGCTATATAAAATGTCTCATTTATTTGTCCTAATTCAAATAGCAGATAATTCCTTGAGAAGATCTTTTAAGGAAAGAGATTGATGAAAGTATAGCATAAACGCTTCAAGCAGTGGGTCAGTGTGGATTGCTTTTAGTAAAGGGTCATGTGTATGGAAAAAATGTAGCACATAAAGGTAAGCCTTCCTTAAGTCTCCTACAGGATCACTCTGCATTCCTCACATAATAACCATTATTAACATTTTGTTATTCTCAATATAGTTTCTCTTTTTCTTTTTTATAATTGAAAATGGATTCTATTTTCATACAATATGTATTTACTATAGTTCCCCCTCCCTCTGGTCCTCCCAGTTCCTTCCCACCTGCTCTCAACAGATGAATTTTAAATGGATGAAAGACACTTAAGGAAATGCTCAACATTCTTTGCCATCAGAGAAATGCAAATCAAAGCAATTCTGAGATCCCATCTTACACCTGTGAGAATGGCCAAGATCAAAAATATTGATGACAGCTAATGCTGGAAAGGATGTGGGGTAAAGGAAACACTGCTGCATTGCTGGTGGGAATCCAAGCTGATACAGCTGCTTTGGAAATCAGGATGACATTTTTTCAGAAAATTAGGAAACAACCTACGTCAAGACCCAGCAATGCCACTTTTGGGTATATACACAAAGGATGCTCAATTGTACCACAAGGACATGTGCTCAACTGTGTTCATAGCAGCATTATTTGTCATATTCAGAACCTGGAAACAACCTAAATGCCCCTCAAGTGAAGAATGGATAAAGAAGATATGGTCCATTTACACAATGGAGTACTACACAACAGAAAAAAATGACATCTTGAAATTTGTGGGCAAATGGATGGATCTAGAAAACATCATATTGAATGATGTAACACAGACCCAGAAAGAAAAATATAGTATGTACTCACTCATAAATGGCTTTTAGACATAAAGCAAAGAAAATCCAGTGTACAATTCACAATCCCAGAAAACCTAGATAACAAAGAGGACCCTAAGAGAGACATACATGGATCTAATCTATATGGGAAGTAGAAAAAGACAAGATCTCCTGAGTAAATTGGGAGCATGGGGACCTTGGGAGAGGGCTAAAGGGGAGGGGGAAGGTAGGGAAGGGAGCAGTGAAAAATATATAGCTCAATAAAAGGAATAAATGATTTATATATTTTAAAAAAAGATCCACTCTTTTTTGTCTCTCATTATTAAAAAAAACTTCTAAAAGACAGCAACCAAACATGACAACAACCTATAATTTGATAATAAAACTATCATATCAAAGTTGGACACAGTAACCCAAGTGGAGGAAAAGAGTCCCAAGAGGAGGCACAAGAGTCAGGGACCCACTTGTTCTCAGTCACAAGTCTCATAAAATGCTAATTTAACAGCTAGAAAATATATGCAGAGGATCTGGTGCATACCCATGTTTGCCTTGTGCTTGTTGCTTCAGTTTCTGGGCTCTCATATGCACCTTACTTGGTTGGCTCAGTGCCATCATGTTCTCCTGGTATCTTCCATACTTCTGGCTCTTTTGTTCTTTCTCCCTCTTCTTCCCTTGGGATTCCCTGCACTCTAAGGGGAGGGGTTTGGTGAACCCCTTTCACTTGGACTCTTTCTCTAAATAATGTCTAACTGTGGGTCTCTGCATCATTGCCATCAGCTTCCAGAGGAGCCTCTCTGATGATGGATGCATAAAACATTGATCTATGAGTATTGTAGAATAGCATTAGTAGTCATTTTATTGATAGGTTTTTTTTTTAGACTAGTATTGTTTGGCTTTACCTCAGGTCTCTGGACTATCTAGTCTTTAATTCTTGTTTACCCCAGCAGTATTAAGTCTGGGCTCCTTCTTGTGGAATGGGCCTTGAGTCAAATCAGACATTGGTTGGCTACTTCAACAAGTTCTGTGCCACTCAACGTCCTAGCATATTTTCCAGGCATGCCAGATTGTAGGTTTTTGTAATGAATTTTTTTTGGGCTGCCAGCTTACAGAAAAACAACATGAGATGTCTTATTACTTATAAAAGCTTGGCCTATAGCGTAGGCTTGTCTATAACTTATATTAACTTATTTATATTAATCTACATGTTGCCTCATGACTTTTTACTGCTCTCCTGTCTTCTACCTCCTATTTCTTCTCTGAATCCTCTAGCATCTCTCTTGTACCAAATTCATCTCCATTCCTTATCTCATTGCCTGGAAGTCAGACTTAATCTTTTTCTGTCTAACTGTTGGCGTTTCAACTCTTTATTAAACCAATCAGAAGGTACCTTGGCGAAAATACATCTTCAAAGTGTACAAAAGAATTATTCCCCAACAGGTTTCTATTATTGTGAAGAGACACCATGACCATATCAACTCTTATAAGGAAAACATCTAATGGGGGGGGCTAGCTTACAGTTTTAGAGGTTCCATCCATATAATCATGGCAGGGAGCATGGCAGCATGCAGGCAAATGTGATGCTGGAGAAGTAGCTGAGAGTCCTATATCTTGCAGGCAATAGAAAGTCAACTGAGACACTGGGCTGAATCCTGAGCATAGAAAATATCAAAGCCCACCCCTACAGTCACTCACTTCCTCCAACAAGTCTATACGATTCCAACAAAACCACATCTCCTAACAGTGCCACTCCCTATGAGATTATGGGGACCAATTACATTCAAACTACCACAAGGGCCTTTCGGTCAGTTTTTGGAGAGTGACCAATAGCCTGAGATATTTGAGGTTTTTGTGGGGCCCTGAAGATGGACACTAAAAGAAAAAAAATCCCACACTCGCTCAGAATTGAGTATAATAAAGGGTTATTTGTTTAGGGGTAGACTCACAGATCACAGTCCTCTCCTCGAATGGGGACAGCAACCAAATTCTACAGCCGGAAGAGAGAGTGAACACACACTTTAAATCAGCATTTATAGTAAAAGAGGCCACACCCAAGTGGGCAGGTAACTTAAAGGCTACTGGTTGTAGGATTTCCTATAGCAGGTCCCTACTGGCTAATGCCTCAACTAGATGCACACATTCCTGGAACTGGAGGTTTCCTTTGGTGGTGTAACTTCTTTAGTTGGCACTTTGCCTCTACTATTATTTGGTGACTCCATTTAGATTCCTTTCATATATGTATATATTTTAGGAAGCTGCTACTGTAACAGGTTTCCTTATGACTCTCAAATTCCCCGACTGTTAGCTTACCTCCTTCCTTTTCCCCTCTCCTCCCTCTTTCTTCCATTCTTCTGTCAACCTCCCATACCAGTCTCCCCTCTGTCTCCCCATAATAATATATCTTATTCCTTCCTATGAAAATCCTTTCCACTAGACTGTTGCTGGGTTCCTAGCCTTTGTGGTTATAGAAATTATAGCATGCACACCCAAGGCTTCAAAGCATCCACATATACCAGAAAACATACCACATTTATCTTTTTGGCACTGGGTTACCTCACTCAGGATTTTTTTTATGCTCCATCCATTTACCTATGAATGTCTAAATTTCAGTTTTTAAAACAAATGAATAATATTCCATTTTGGAAATGTACCATATTTTTATTATCTATTCTTTAGTTGATGGACATCTAGGCTGTGTCCAATTTCTGGCTATTATGAATAGAGAAGAATGAATGTTTATGAGCATATATCTCTGTAGTAAGAGGTAAAGTCCAGACACCCTGAACCTGTAGATGAAAAGATGGGAAACAAGTTTGAACTCATTGGCAGAGGATAAGGGTTTCTTAACAGTGCACTTACATCTTAGTTTTTCTATTGTTGTGAAGAGACACCACAGCCATGGCAACTCTTATAAAGGAAAGCATTTAATTGGTGCTAGCTTACAATCCAGAGGTTGAGTTTATTGTCATCATGATGGTAAGCAAGATAGCATGCAGGCAGACGTGATGCTGGAGAGTTAGCCAAGAGTTCTACATCTGGATTGGCAGACAGCAGGAAAAGAGAGAGACACTTGATCTAGCTTGAGCACTTTAAACATCACAGCCCACCCCAGTGTCAATCATCCTCCAAGTTCATACCTACTCCGACAAGAACACACCTCTTAATAGTGCGAGTGCTTATGAACCTATGGGGGGCATTTTCATTCAATTATCACAACTGATAACACAGGTACTAAGACCCACAATTAATAAATGGGACCTCATGAAGCTGAAAAGGGTTTGTATGGTAAAGGCCAGTTTCATTTGGGAAAAGCACCAGGGTACATATGGAACAAGATCTTTACCAATTACACAAATAGTTTAGTATCTAAAATATATAAAGAACTAAAAATATTGGATACCAAGGAAATAAATAACTCCATTAAAACGGGGTAAGAATCAAATAGAGAGTTGTCAAAAGATGAAACACAGATGGCTGAGAAGCACTTGAAATGTTCCACATCCTTAGTCAGCAGGGGAGTGCAAATTGAAACCACTTTGATATTTCACTGTACACATTAGAATGGCCAGGATCAATAAAACAAATGACAGATCATGCTGGAAAAGGACATAGGGAAGTGTCAAACTTAGTCATTGCTGCTGGGGGTACAAATTTGTACAGCCACTATGGAAATCAGTGTGGTGGTTCCTCGGGAAGCTGGGAATAGATCTTCCTCAAGGTCTGGCAATTTTATTCTTGGGCATATACCCAAAGGACTCTGTCTCTTTCTATCCCAGTGTTTCTCAACATTCTTAATGCTGCTACTGTTCAGTACAATTTTTCATGTTGTAGTGACCCTCAGCCTTTAAATTGTTTTCATAACTGTAATTTTGCTCCTGTTGTGAATTGTGATCTAAATCTGTGTTTTCTGACCATCTTAGGAGACTGCTGTGGAAGGGTTCCTTGACTTCCCACGGCATTGTGGCCCACAAGTTGAGAACCATCCTTCTACCTGTTCTCATTCAATCATATCCTAGGAGCTTCATATATGTAGTTATGTCACTTAGTGTTGGTTGCTGTGTTTCTTAGGTTCTTGTATACTTGACATGAGTTAGGTTCATCTGGCAAGAGGAAAACTCAACCGAGAGAAAGACTCCATCAGATTGGCCTACAGGGAAGTCTCTTGGGGATGTTTCTTGATTGCTGATATGCAAGGGTTCAGCCTATTGTAGGAACTGCTTTTTGGTCTTTAGGTATTCCTGTGAGGAATTTTCTGGATTAGATTAATGCACGTGGACAGAGACACCATCAAAGTGGGTTGCACCATACCATATGCTGGGGTCCTAGATTCAATAAAAAGCAGAAAAAAAATTGAGCAGACATTCAATATCTGTCCATCTTCACTACTCTACCTTCAATAGCTACCTCAGGCTGCTGCTACAGTAACATCATGATACACTGTGCTCTCAAAGTGTGAGCCACAATGAACCTTTTAGTAGCAGTTTTTAGATATTCTGTTATTGTAATTCGACAAATAATCAAGACATCAATGAAGCTAGAAAAGTTCTGTACCAGAATATAGTGTATAAATCTATTAACTTTTCTGCTAGAAGGTAGTCAACCTCCAGAATTTTATAACTCCTAATTTAATGTATTAGACCACAGAGCTCAGGGTTTAGTATCTTCTGAGTTAGTGTCTTGTAGTATTAATGGTAGTCTACCATGGTGCCAGAGACACTGCAGAGTACAGTCATTGTGAGTTTGAGACTATTTTTTAATACATGTGAGTCATAAATAGTCTGTTTTATTCTCCAACAAATAATTGTTTTTATATCATAATTGTTACATCCCTGTACATAAATGTATAATGTATTTCTACAGTCATTATTTGAATGACCAGTTGGAGAAGATAGACATGTATAACCAGTTCACTCTCAACAATAAAGTTCAGAAAAAGCACACATAGACTTCTTAGTTTCATGTCTGTGTTGAGAATAAAGCTACAAAGTTAAGGGAGCTGGTAGGAGCCCAGCATTCTCTGGGTGCTGGTGTGAATCACTTCTGATTCATACATGTACTTTCATAGCCTTAATAGTGAAGGATATTTGGAGATAAAAAGATTAGAGTAATTTTCAGCTCATTAAATTATAGGTTGACATCTTTTGCTAGGATTAATTTCCCGGTACAACATGTTTTTAGGCTTTTCTTTTGTGTTATTTTTGGCTTAGATTTTTAAATCCTCCAATCATGAAAAATCAAATGTAGTCTTTTTGGACCTGCTGCTCTATAATTAGTGAGCATAATGAGGATGTCTTTTAGGATTCTCTGATGTGTCTGTACTAGAGAGTAAAAGATAGAATTCAGGCCATGGTTCACAAAATTCAGGATTTATTTTCAATAACTTCCCAGAAAGGGTTAAGATTTTGTATTTTTAGGGAAAACCAGAATGCTGGTGCCTCTAAAAAGGGAATCCACACATATTCATATTGCACTGGAAGTCTGTGTTGCTGGGAGTGGAGTGAGGCTCAGTGACAGGAGGGCTCACAGGACCTCACAGCCACGACTTCTCTTCTTCCGTGGAGCTCACCAGTCACTTTTGTCACCCCACTCTGGCCTCAGGCCCTCACAAAATCACCAAAGTGACTGCAGCCGCTAATGAGAATTTACCAGAGATACAAGGAAAACAGAAAATTAGAGTACCATGTTGCTTGCTTTTCGTAGTACAGAACTGTGCCTGCTGCTAATTAATTATATTACAGAATAAAAGATAGGCAATACTTTCTCTTGATAAAAACATCTGGCTAGAGTCGATGAGAATTGAGTCAAAAAAAAATGGATGAAGACTTGGAACTATTGACTATAGAAAACTCTAAATTAAGAGTCTTGTAAAGGGTTGTAGGCTAGAGGGTAAGTAAGAAAATGAGCGTTTTTATTCTTTTAAATGTAGAAGCAAAAACAAAGCCATTGTTCATGAGAAAAGGAGTCAACAGAGGAAGAAATATTAATGGCAACAAAGAAGGGTATTTTTTAAGAGTGGCGTCCTTGAGCAGGAAAATGTTGATGGCTCCTAGTCAACACATCAAAACATTGCTTTTAAAGTATGGACAATTTGTGCATGTAAAAAGGGGAGAAGCAGAGGGACTCCTCCTCTCTCTGTCTCTATCTCTCTCTCTCTCTCTCACACTCACATACACAAGCAGATAGAGTAAGTTGCGGTGGGAGTTTGTAGCTATTTTCTTTCATTTTGTTTTTATTTTCTCAGAGATGTAGCGAGCACCTGTACACAGCTATAGATGGTTAATGACGTCAGTGGTATTTTGATTTTGGCGGTTTTTTTTTTTTTTTTGCCTCACAGTGATTTGGGAATTTTTTTAAGCCTTACAGATCTTTTGCTTATATGTCACAGTTTCTGATTTTGTTTTTATGGGTTTTCTGTGAGTGTATATATGTGTTGCAGCATCTGAATATATTTCTTGTGCTTTTTTCTTTGGATTCATACCCCCATTTATTTATTTAGTCTCATTCTTGTTTGTTTTCCTTTATTATATTTAATTCTCATCATCCTCATCATCATTTTTTAGATGCCACCTATAAGAATAAAGGAAGGTGGCCGAGGCCCTCTGCATGAGAAAGTGAGAATAAGTGAGCACAAAGCACCTAGTGCTTGCTTTTGACTGAGGGGAGGACTATCAGAGAGAGCCCTGCCTGCCTTTATGGAGCTCATTCTTAGTGGAGCTAGACAGGAGGTGAAGAGGAGCAGAGCAGAGACATTCTGCAGAAGCTGCATGTGACGGCACTAGGCAGTAAATGTCAGCCCCACAAAGTCATCTGTGGTAGGAATTGGGGGAAGGATAGAAGGGCCAGTTAGCTCATGTCCTTAGGAATGTGGAGTGGGAGTGTGGGCCAAGTTTTACACAAGAAAAGGTGACTTCTGATCAGGGAGCAGACACAGCTGAACCTGGGTTACACTGAGTAATTCGAGACAGCCATGGGGCTTGTGTAGTCCTTCACTGCTAGACCAGGCTGCTCAGTATCAGATATTCTGTAGGACCTTTGTGTCGGGAAGGCACCACACATGATTGCGTTACATGTTCACATGGTTGAGATGAGACACTCTTGCTGGGGATAACACTCTTCTGATTTACTACCGCTTTGATACAGAAGTTTTAGAAATGAGGTCTGGCATTGATATAGCCCTGCACAGCATCATCTGCACAAGCATGGCTTGGGTGGGGGCTGATACAAAAGTCTGTATTCTATGGTTTGAATTTTAGCTTGTTGAACAGGAAGAAGCACCACACGATGAAATTCTTTCCTGAGGCAAATGTTTACGTTTTAAATTATGCAGGCCACAAGAAACAAGGGATAGGTGTGTCCAGAACACCAGCTGTGCCCTGGGTTAGTGTCAGTGGACCTCAGTGAACTGTACTCTTTACTGCTAATGAACCTCCCCTAAGTGGTTTTTGTTTGTTTGTTTATTTAACAGACAAACATGGCACTACTGGGTGGAATCTAAGGTTTGGAGCCATATGCACATATACTAGAGACTTGAATAGAAAAAGAAAACAATAAGGGATCACACATGTGTATGCTTATATTTTAACAGTGAGGCATTAACAAGTGATTTATGGGGCATGGAGAGATGGATTGGTAATTAAGAATGCTTTCTGCTTTCCCAGAAGATCTGGGTTTGGTTTCCAGTACCAACACCTGACAACTCTCAATTGACAGATCTCCAGCTCCAGGAGCCAGCACCCTCTTCTGCCTCCTAGGGCACCTACACTCACGGCACACATACATACACACTACACATACACACACACATATACACACACATACACACATGCACACATACACACATACAGATGGTACACATACACACAGGCACACACATACATACAAATAAAAGATTATCAAAAAAACCCCCGCCTTATTAGCAAGTTTAAATGTTTCTACTGAAGTGGTAACTCCAATAACTTCCTACTGCATGTGATTTCACTTCCAGGTTAAGTTTATGTGGTGAAATAAGTGACTGCATAGGACTGTCTGTCATGAAGAAACGGGGTGAGACTTGAACTGTTTGTTATGCGCAAGCTCTTCTTTCCACTCAGCACTTTTCATACTATCACGGAGGTTGAGATGGATGGTACAGGACAGGAAACATTACTTTCCATCAAACTGCTTTGTTTTCCTGTCTGAAAATGCACTTTCATGAAGGAGCCACTGGATGGCACTCTTGCAACACACAAGTGGGAGTAAATATCAGGCTGCTGGAGAAGGTTGAATAAGGAGGCTTCTGGGGAGGAGCAATGCATCTAGTCTCTCTTTTCCTGCATGCAACTGTGCTTCGACCATTCTAGGAACTTGGAATCAGGCAGATTCAACTTGGGGTTTCTTCTTCCTGAGAATTTTGGTTTTAAACCTAAAAGTTGTCTTTTTGGATGATTACAGCTATTTTTAGAACTAGGAAATAACATACTTTCATATGATTTTTTCTCATGCCTCTGTGGCTTTACTGAGTTTCCTAAAAAACACAGCTCACAAAGTACACAAAGCAGGACATGGCTTTATCTAACAGTTTTATCTCCATACTAAGTAAAACTAATTAAAACTGTGATAGGGACCCTGGAAACTTTATCATCTCCACTCTGGGCAGTTCTAAACAATCATGGGGAGATGTCTTTGGGGCATGATGTAATCAAGGAAGACACGAGGCACTTCCTTGCTTTCCAGTGGCTGCCTCACCGGCCATCCTCAGAGTCTTTGTGAGTAAAGTTGATTGTTTTTCCTCTCACACTGTCCTTAAGATATAAAGTGATCTTTGACTCCGCAGTGCATCATGGTACCTGTTCTAAGGGATGCCATAGACCATATCTTAATCTTTAAGAACTTTGCTGGGACCAAAACAGTGCTGTTCTGTATTCAGGACAGAAGTTGGCCTTTTCCTTTCCCTTTGTAAGATGTCTCAGTCATCTCCTCTGTGAGACTGTGAGGATAGAACACGTGCTGAGCAAGGGATCTTTTAATTGATAGAAGAATATAATATTACTTCAAACTGCCAGGCCTGCAGTTTATTTTAACAAATTTGAAACTATATTAGAAAGTGATTGTAGCATGAAGGGGCCAGCTTGTTGGGGTTTCTGTCCTGCCCGGTACCCCACAGCCGGCAAGTCCAAAAGAAAATCACAGTCTACGTTAGGTTATAAATTGATTGACCCATTATCTCAGTCTTCTTATTAACTAATCCTTACATCTTACAGTAACCCATAATTCTTGTCTGTGTTAGCCGTATGGCTCAGTACCTTTTTCAGCTGTCAGCTCACATGTTGCTTCTTCGGTGGTCTGGGCAGGACTGCGGAGGGAGCTTCCTGTTTCCCAGAATACTCCCTGGTCTCTTTACTCCACCTCTACTTCCTGTCTAGCTTTCCCACCTATACTTCCTGCCTGGCCAATCAGCGTTTTATTAAAATATGATGGACAGAATACAGACAATTATCCCACACCAAGGGATGACTTTGCCCCAAATGCATGCATTAAAAGAATATTCAGGGCAGGTATAACAGGAACAACTGTAAAGGACCTTCCTTTTTTGTATTTAAAGTGATTTCTATGATTACTAAGAAGTCCATTTTTTAATTTCATTAAAAAAGCAAAAACCTATCTTTTTTCATTTTACATACCAATCCCAGTCCCCACTCTCTCCCCTTTTTCCATTCCCTCCACGCATCCCCCCACCCACATCCACTCCTCAGAGAGAGTAAGGTACATTGCTTTGAGGCCAGACCAAGGCCCTCCCTACTATATATAGGCTGAGCAAGGTATTCATCCAAAGAGGATAGGTTCCCAAAAAGCCAGTGCAAGCAGTTGGGATAATCTTTTATCCTTTTCCCATTGCCGGTGGCCCCTTGGTCTATCCCAGCCATACAACTGTCACCCATATTCAGGGGGTCTAGTTTGGTCCTATGCTGGTTTCCTTCCTGTCAAGCCAGAGTTGGTGGGCTCCCATTAGCACAGATAAGCTGTTTCAGTGGGTGTCCCCATCATGGTCTTGACCTCTTTGCTCATATTCTCACTCCTCCCACTCTTCAACTGGACTCAGTGCTCTGCTATGACTCTCTGCCCCTGCTTCCATCAGTTGCTGGATGAAGGTTCTATGGTGACATTTAAGATAGTCATCAATCGAATTACAGGGCAAGGCCAGTTTGGGCACTCTCTCCACTATTGCTTAGGATCTTAGCTGGGGTCATCCTTGTGGATTCCTGGGAATTTCCCCAGTGCCAGGTTTCTTCCTAACTCCATAATGGCTCCCTCAATCAAGATATCTCTTACCTTGCTCTCTGTCTCTGTTCTTTCCCCATCTTGACTGTCTCATTTCTTCAAGTTCTCCTCCCCCTCCCCTTCTCCTCCTCCTCACCTTCCACCCTCGCTTCTCCCCCTACCCCCATGCTCCCAATTTTCTTCAGAGGTCTTGTCTGTTTCCCCTTCCCAGGGGGATCTATATATGTTTCTCTTAGGGTTCTTCTTGCTTCTTAGCTTCCTTGAGTCATAAACTATAGGCTTGTTATCCTTTGCTTTATAGCTAGTATCCGCTTATGAGTGAGTACATACCATATTCCCATATTCATCTTTCTGCATCTGGGTTACCTCACTCAGGATTTTTTTTATAGTTCCATCCATTTACGTGCAAACTTAAGATGGCATTTTTCCCCCTGCTGAGAAGTACTCTGTTGTTAAATGTACCACATTTTCTTTATCTATCGTTCGTTTGAGGGCCATCTAGGCTGTTTCCAGGTTCTGGCTATTACAAATAATGCTGCTATGAACATAGTCGAACAAATGTCCTTGTAGCATGATTGAGCATTCTTTGGGTCTTTGGGTATATGCCCACAAGTGGTATTTCTGGGTCTTGCCGTAGGTTGCTTACCAATTTTCTGAGAAACCACAACACTGATTTCCAGAGTGGTTGTACAAGTTTGCATTCCCACCAGCAATGGAGGAGTGTTCCCTTACTTTGCATCCTCCCCACCATAAGGTACCATTGGTGTTTTTGATTTTAGTCATTCTGACTGGTGTAAGATGGTATCTCAGAATCATTTTGATTTGCATTTCTCTGATGACTAAGGATGTTTAACATTTCCTTAACTGTCTTTTAGCCATTTGAGATTCTTCTGTTGAGAATTCTCTGTTTATATCTGTACCCCATTTTTAATTAGATTATTTGGTATTTCGGTGTTTAATTTCTTGAGTTCTTTATATATTTTGGAGATCAGTCCTCTGTCTGATATGGGATTGGTGAAGACCTTTTCCTGTTCAGTAGTCTGCTTTTTGTCTTATTGACTGTGTACTTTGCTTTACAGAAGCTTTCCAGTGTCAGGACATCCCATTTATTTATTGTTGCTCTCAGTTTCTGTGCTACTGGGGTTTTATTTAGGAAGTGGTCTCCTGTTCCCATGCATTGAAGGTACTTCTCACTTTCTCTTCTGTCATGTTCAGTGTGATCGGATTTATATTGAGGTCTTTAATCCATTGGATTAAATCCATTGGACTTGAGTTTCATGTATGGTGATAGATATGGATCTATTTTCATTCTTCTACATGTTGACATCCAGTTATAGTGTAACATTTGTTGAAGATGCTTTCTTTTTTCCATTGTGTAATTTTAGCTTCTTTGTCAAAAATCAGGTGTTTATAGGTGTGTGGATTAATATCTGGGTCTTAATTTGATTCCATTTGTGAACCTGTATGTTTTTATATCAATACCAATCTGTTTTCATTACTACAGCTCTATAATAGAGCTTGATGTCAGAGATGGTGATGTCATTTGAGTTCCTTTATTATACAGGATTGTTTTGACTGTCCTTGGTTTTTTTTACTTTTCCACATGAAGTTGAGTATTGTTCTTTAAAGGTCTGTGAAGAATTGTGTTGGGATTTTGATGGATTGTATTAAATCTATAGATTGCTTTTGGTAGGATTGACTTTTTCATTATGTTGATCCTACCTATTCAAGAACATGGGAGATCTTTCCATTTTCTGGTATCTTCTTTAATTCCTTTCTTCCAGGACTTAAAGTTATTGTTGAACACGTCTTTCACTTCTTTGGTTAGTGTTGCACCTAAGATATTTTATGTTATTTGTGGCTATTGTGAAGGGTGATGCTTCTCTAATTTCTTTCTAAGCTTTGTTATCATTTGCATTTAGGAGGGTTACTGATTTTCTTGAGTTGATCTTGTATCCTGATACTTTGAAGTTCTGGTATAATTCTGCACTGAAACCATTAGGCCCTAGGCTTCTTTTGGTTGGGAGGCTTTTATAACTACTTCTATTTCCTTGCAGGTTATAGGTCCATTTAAATTATTTACCTGGTCTTGATTTAATTTTGGTATGTGGTACTTATTCAGAAAATTTTCTATTTCTTTTACATTTTCAATTTTGTGGCGTTTTGTCGCATGACTTAATGAGTCTCTGAATTTCCTTCCTGTCTGTTATATCCCCCTTTTCATTTTTGATTTTATTAATTTGTATGTTCTTTCTCTCTTTTAATCTTTGGATTACTTTGGATGAAGGTTTGTCTATCTTGTCGATTTTCTCAAAAAACCAGCTCTTTCTTTCATTGATTCTTTATACTGTTTTCTTTGTTTCTATTTTATTGATTCCAGTCCTCAATTTAAATATTTCCTGTCTTCTACTTATCCTGGATGAACTGCTTCCTTTTGTTCTAGAGCTTTCAGGTGTGCTCTTAAATCTTTAGTGTGAAATTTCTCCACTTTCTTTAAGTAGGCACTTAGTGCTATGTATGAACTTTCCTCTTAGCACTGCTTTCATAGTGTCCCATAGGCTTGTGTATATTGTGCCTTTATATTCAGTGAATTCTTAATTTCTTTATTTCTTCCTTGACCCAGGGGTGATTCAGTTGAGCACTGCTCAATTTCCATGAGTTTGTAGGCTTCCTGCAATTAGTGTTGTTGAATTTCAACTTTAAACCGTGATGATCCAATAAGATACAGGGGTTATTCCAAGTTTTTTTGTATCTGTTGAGGTTTGCTTTGTTACTGAGTAAGTGGTCAGTTTTAGAGAAGGTTCCATGAGGTGCTGAGAAGAAGATATATTCTTTTATGTTTCTGTGGAATGTTCTGTAGATGTCTGTTAAGTCCATTTGAGTCATGACGTCTGCTAGTTCTCTTATTTCTCTGTTAAGTTTCTGTCTGGTTGACCTGTCCATTGGTGAGAGTGGGGTGTTGAAGTCTTTTATTAGTGTGTGGAGTTTGATGTGCTATTTAAGCTTTAGTAATATTTATTTTACATATATGGGTGCTCTTGTGTTTAGGACATAGATGTTCAGGATCAAGACTTCATCTTGATGGATTTTTCTTGTGATGTGTATGAAGCATCCTTCTCTATCTCTTCTGATTAATTATACTTTGAAGTCTATTTTGTTAGATATTAGGATTACTACACCCATTTGTTTCTTAGGTCCATTTGATTGGAAAATCTTTTCCCAACTCTTTACTCTGAGTTAATGTTTGTCTTTGAGGTTGAGATGTGTTTCTTGTATACAGAAGGATGGATCCTGTTTTCATATCCAATCTGTTAACCTGTGTCTTTTTATAGGTGAATTGAATCCATTGATATTAAGAGATATTAATTTCCAGTAATTGTTAATTCCTGTTATTTTTTGGTGGTAGTATTTGTGTGTTTCCCTTCTTTGGGATTTGTTGCTGTGAGGTTATCTGTTGCCTGTGTTTTTGTGGTACAGTTAGCTTCCTTGGGTTGAAGTTTTCTTTCTAATAATTTCTGTAGGACTGGATTTGTGGATAGGTATTGTTTAAATATGGTTTTGTCATGGGATATCTTGTGTTCTCCTTTGATGATGACTGAAAGCTTTGCTGGGTATAGTAGTCTGGGCTGGCATCCGTGGTCTCTTAGTGTCTACAGCACATCTATATGGAACCTTTTGGCTTCCATTGAGAAGATGGATATCATTCTTATAGGTCTGCCTTTATTTGTTACTTGGCCTTTTTCCTTTGCAGTTCTTAATATTCTTTCTTTATTCTATATGTTTGGCATTTTTATTATTATATGGTAAGGAGATTTTTTTTGTCCAGTCTATGTGATGTTCTGTAAGCTTCTTGTACCTTCATGGGGATATTCTTCTCTAGGTTGGAAAAGTTTTCTTCTATGATTTTGTTGAATATATTTTCTGTTCCTTTGAGCTATAGTTCTTTTTCTTCTTCTATCCCTTTTATTCTTAGGTTTGGTCTTTTCATGGTGTTCAAGATTTCCTGAATGTTTGTGTTAATAATTTGTTGGATTTAACATTTTCTATTAACTGATGAATCTTTTTCCTCTATAGTATCTTCAACCCCTGAGATTCTCTTGTCCACCTCTCATATTCTGTTGGTTATACTTACATCTATAGTTCCCATTTATTTAGCCAGTTTTCATTTCTAGAATTCTCTCAATTGGTTTTCTTTATTGCCTCTATTTCAGTTTTCAAGTCTTGGACTGTTTGAGCTGTTTACATCACCTGTTTGATTGTTTTGTCTTGGTTTTCTTTAAGAGATTTATTGATTTCTTTCATTTTTTTTTGTCTTTTTCTCCATTTCTTTAAGGGAAATTTTCATTTCCCCTTTAAAGATCTCCATCATCCTCATAAAGTCACATTTTAAATCAATTTCTTCTATTAACGAATCAATCCCACACCAGTTATGTTTTAAGGGGTTATTTATTTGGCGGGGGGTAAAACTTACATACACCATAAACCGTCAGGAAGGGAGCCTAGTCGCTGGAGCAGGAGCCGGGAGCAGCAGCTGAGACCGAGCACCGGAACCAAGAGCGGGAACCAAGAGGGCCTTATCCGGAACTGCTTCTCTTTTTAAGAGAGAAATATGCTACGCCCCAGTGGGCTGGTATTTCAGCAGCTATTGGCTGACGGAGCGGAAGTCGCTCCCCGCTGCACTGTGGGCTCCTGCTTCAGTGATTATTGGTTGAGGCAGCGGAAGTTACTCCCACAACACCTCCCCCTTTTGTTTAAGTAAGAGAGTTCTAAGCCTACTACGAAATTATATACAGTAAGTACAAACCTACACAATTATATACAATAAATACAAATATCCTATTTTAACTAGCTTAAGTCTTGTATAAGAAATAACTTGGCCACGTCATAAAAGGAAAGTAACTACGTTTATATAATCTTTAATCCCATCAAAGATCTGAGAAGGGAAATAATGTTACCTAAGTAATTAGGAAGTGCAATCAAACTTCCAGAACATGTAACAAATCACAGAGACAACTGGCTACCTGGGCAATCACCCAAAATCACGTTTGCAGCGTTGAAGCAACCAACTTTGGCTAAGGCCTAACGTAACTGACATACCATTTTTAAAGGCAAGGAACTTTTCAAAACTATCTTATCCTGTCTTGGCAGGATATGACAGTCCTGTTTTATCCATTTACGGATACTCTGCAACTCTGTCAGTAGTTGAGGTATGGGCATTTCTTTACCCAAAGGCCAGTTCTACCAAGAAGAAAGGCTCCAGGTGGAGTGTCTTTGGTGCTCAACATTTTCTCGGGAATAGATCAGTGTTGCCAGGAAGGATTGTGTCTCCCTACCACAGAACTCTGAGTTAGATTAAAGGCCATTTTCTACAGCTCTTTGAAGAGGTTGAAGATTATCTATCTATACTGAATATAATCTCTATGTATCTAAAGAACCTGATTAGTCTAATTATAAATGACAAACTTAGATAACTATTGATCTATATTATTCTCAATATCTATCTAACTTAAAGACTGAAATAGTAAACAACTGTGCAATAAATGGGGACAATATGACCTCCAAATATAAACAATGTGCAAGTATACATTGCAATATGGTAAATATATATATCAATACATAAACAATATATAAGTATCTTAATCAGAGGTAGAAGTGTACAATGCAATATGGTAAAATATACATATATCAATACAATATATATATGTCAATACATAAAAATGTTTTAAACAGAGGTAGAAGCATGTATGCATAAAATAGTCAACATAATTTAACTTTGTATCAATATATAAGAATCAATACCAATATATTTGTCAAAAACAATAACTCACAAGTACAAAGCTATTATCCCATAATCCAATTGGCTCAGTGGCTGAGTAATTGCTGGACATGTGTAAGGACTTAGGTTCAATTCTTAATATCCTACAAAAATGCATACATTTCCTGGCTCATGCATGACCCGTTATGAATGTCTGTTTATGAAGCATTTTGACAAATATGAAAGAAATACACTAGTTAACAATTCTAGAAACAAATTTACAAAAAAGTATTACCCAGATCATGCTAAATAATGCAATTAAAACAATAATGTAATTAAAACAATAAACTTAGAGGTAAATAAGTAGCCTAGGTTACACATAAGCAAACGACAGCACACTCTTTGAATCAGCCTGTACGTCTTCGTGATAAAGTTGCTTACATTACTTCAGGGAATCTGCTGTGACTTTGAGCTGATACATGGCTCGTGGCTCAGCTGTAAAGGTAACTCCCACTTCCATATCTTGGAAGACTATCCTGTTTGGGTACAAGATTTTGAGACGCAAAAATTTGAGTAGTTTTGTCAACAGCTACTGGTGTTCATATTTTTACTATTGAATATAAAGACTGAGCTATTCTTCTAACTTGTTAAAATAATGGACACTTACAAATGTAGAATCCCAAAGTTATTGCCATTGCACCTGTCTATCAATCACTGGGTGAGTTATGGAAGTGTTATTCTCTAAAGCAATGACATAACGGACATTCCAAGTTTTCTTCTCTCTCCTTTACTGATGCCACAGACAGATCATCTGGTAACTTATTACTATTAAATTTCATTGAAGACAGTTTTAAATTCCCTAAATTGTACACTGGTGATTCTCACAGTTTCCCAAGTTTCAAAATCACTTGGGAGAAGTAGTTTATTAAAAATAAAATCACCAGGTCCAATTTTAAACTTTTCTGATTCAGGGCTGTAGAATTCTGGGGAGCCTGTGCTTCTGGCAAGTTGCTGGGTGTCTTCATCACTGCTCTCAGAGGACGACTAGTGTTTGGATCTTCTCTCCTGCTTTTTCTAGGATCTTACACTACAGCTCTCTGAGTTTTAGAGTAGTGAAGGAGCTGAGGGAAAGATGTAAATGATGAATTTACAGCGAGACTGATTATAGGGAACATGTCTCTGAAGAGTAGACCTTGACTCTGGTCTTTCCTTTCTCTTCTTTCTAGGAGGATGAGCAAGCTCCCTTACAGCATGCTCTCTCTCTCCATTATGCTATTTTACCTTGCTTCAGGCTCAGAACAATGGAGTTAGTTAACCATGGGCTGGAATTAGGAGCCGAGTAAGCCTTTCTCTACTTACGTTGTTTTTCTCCTGTATTTTGTCACAGAGACGAAAACATGACAAATGCGCGTATGTTTCCGCCGTTTTTGCAGCCCAGCTTTTACTGCTACAGCCTCTGTTAAGTCTCCTTGTAGGACTCTAATTAGATCACTTTCCTCCTAGGCTTCCTCATCTCATGCCTCTTTCTTAGCCTCTGCTTAGTACTTTACAATGACTGCTTAAAGTCTTACAAACTGAACAGTGTCACTAGGGCCCTAAATTATCTGACCCTTTCCTGTCTCTCCATGTACAGTTTATAACTGAAATTTCTCACTTATGATACCTGTATCTCAAAGCTCTTCCTCAGTCCATAGCAGCCCATCTATTTCTGTCCTTGAATCATTCTTCCAAACAATCACCATTGGTGTATTCCCTTTCTTTAGTCTCAGCCCATTGGAAGGCTTCCCCCATCCAGTAGTCCTTCCTTGTCATGCTCTCTTGTGGGACTATGTTTTCCCTCCAAAAGGCATTGAAATACATTTTAGTTACATGTTTACTTTTAAAATACTTTATTTTAAAATACATTTTAACCTCTAGATGTTAATCTCCATCAGAACAGAAATCTTATACTGCATACCCAGAACCTCAAAAATTAATGTTCACTGAGTGGTACTTGGTATGTTTTGAATGAATGAATGAAAGAAGAAAGTGTGATAGGGTGTGCTGGTCTCAAAGCTGGGAGGTCAGGTGGTGGTGTTTAGATAAGTCATTAAAGAAGAGATAATGGGGAGTGACAAGGGAGACATTTTCTGGGCAGTTTATATCTGTGCTAAACACAGGTAAAATACTATAATATTATATATTTTCATGTTAATCTATGTAATGTATTTCCTAAAAATTCATGCTTTGACCCAGTTAGGATGTTAATTTGGATCTTCTATGAAGGGGAGGACAAGATGTGATTAGAGATGCAAGAGATTTATTGGGCAGTGAGATGGGAGAACACTTGTGTGAAAAATTGAAGAAAGAAGCAGTGCAGGCTGGACTGAGCTCCCAAGGTCCAAATGAGGAGCAGAAGGAGGGAGAACATGAGCAAGGAAATCAGGACCGCGAGGGCTGTGTCCACCCACTGAGATGGTGGGACGAATCTAATGGGAGCTCACCAAGGCCAGCTGGACTGGGAGTGATGGAGCATGGGATCAAACTGGACTCTCTGAACGTGGCTGACAATGAAGCCTGACTGAGAAGCCAAGGACAATGGCACTGGATTTTGATTCTACTGCATGGACTGACTTTGTGGGAGCCTGGTTTGTTTGGATACTCACCTTTATAGTCCTGGATGGAGTGGGGAGGACCTTGGACTTCCCACAGAGCAGGGGACCCTGACTGCTCTTAGGACTAGAGAGGGAGGGGGAGATGGGAAGGGGAGGGAAAAGGGAGGTGGGGAGGGAAAAAAGGGAGGTGGAAAATTTTAATAATAAAAAAAAAAGAATCAGTGCAGGTAGAAGAAGGGTTAGATCACCATTCAAGTGTGATTCTTATAAAGGAGAGATGGCCATGAGTTTGGGTTCAAAGATTCTTAGATTGCAATATGACTCTTAGAATGTTTCAGTAACATTTATGGCCAGTCCTCGAGCTTCAGTGGCCCAACAATGTTTGTTCTTGCAGAATTAAGCCCCCTTCACTATACTGGATTCGTATGCTTATTAGAGATGAGTGGTTCCTAGGAGGTGTGGCTTTCTGTCTGATGCAGTGGTAGATTAAGAGTATAGTCCTCTGTTATAGGAGCTCTGACAGGGGCAGCTTGAAGCCAACTAGAACCCAAGGTGCATTTATTAAAAATTATTAGTATTATTTTATTTTTGACTGTCATATTCAATTTTTTTCATCAAGAGACAAATTCTCTAGATTCCTTACCAATCTCTGATTATATATGCAAACTATGTTATTACCTGAATTAACTTTAAAAATTATTGTTAGCACTTAGGGCTATAAACTTTCCTTTTTGAACTGCTATTAGTATGTCCCAGAGGTTTTATTATGTGGTGTTTTTATTTTCACTTAGTTCTAGAATATTTTCATCTCTTTCCTGATTTCTCTTTTGACCCAGTCATCATTCAGTAACGAGGTATTTAGTCTCTGTGAGATAATATGCTTATCAGAGTTTCGTTTCCTCTTCATTTTAAGTTTTGTTGACTAATGGTTGAATAGGACACATGGAATTACTTAATACTTTCTTCATTTATTAAGATTTGCTTTGCGTCCCAGCATTTGATCTATTTTAGAGAGGAATTCATATGCTACTGGGTAGAATGTATATTCGTTGGCATTTGGGTGGGATATTATGTCGATATCTGTTAGGTCTGCTTGATGTTAGATGTCATTTCATTCTGGGACCTTTCTTTCGCTTCTCTCTTTCTCTCTGTCTAGATGGTCCATCTATTGGTGAATGGGGGTATTGATATCACCTATAGTTACTGGGTTTGTTTTAATTCATGTCTTTAATTTGGCTATTATGCTTTTTATGAAATTGGGTGCCCCAGAGTTTGGTGCACACATGTTTAATATTGTAATATTTTCCTCATTAATTGATCCCTCGACTGGAAGGAACTGCCCTTCTTTGTCTGTTCTGATTAGTTTTCATTTGAAGTCTATTATGCCAGCTATTAGGCTAGCAATGCCTGCTTGCTTCTTGACCGTATTTTCTCAGAATACTTTTCTATCCTTTCACTTTAGGGTAGCATCGATTTTAAAAGCTAAGTTTCTGAGTTTCTTGTAGGTAACAGACAGATGAATTTTGTTTTTCTAATCCATTCAGCTAGCCTGTGTCTTTTGATTGGAGAGTTGAAGACATTTAAAACCCTGGTGGTCCTATGCAGTCAATTATTGGATCTTGGTATGAGAAATCCTACCAGACTTTTATCTCTCTCTTTACATGACCTCATTACTATGTTTTGGTTTCATGGGTATTTCATTACTGATGAATGTTTAAGCAGTACTAATTTTCATTATTACAAGTAAATTATGGCGAACATGCATTTCTAGTAGTATTAATAAAGTTTAAATTTATCCATAAACAGTTCTTATGTAGAAATATATATGTTTAGTTTTCTTTAATTGATACTTGATATTGGGTAGAGCAATTATTCAATGCTCAGTTTAGCACAAATTAATACATGATTATCAAGGCACTAATTTTGAGTCATATTATGAATTTACAAGGTGGCATTTTGAAATCTTATTGCCTAAAAGATACAAGTCAATGACTGCTGCTATTGTCTTGCCTAACATCTTTGGGGACTGTACTCTTGTCATAGTTAGTCTATTCATAAGAAAATCTTCCTTAAAACTAGGTTGAAGGAGAAGGGAAAATCTTAAGGAAGTACTTATGATAATTGCATGGTGGATTAAAGACAGTTTCCTTGTTTTAAACGATGGTGTATAAAGTTTGGAATCAGCAGTAGCAGTTGTCAGATAATGGGCCAGTGTTTGTGAGTTTCATCAATGTGTAGCATTTTTCCCCCTTTGAAAAAAATCTTTTCTGCTTTAATCTAGAAGATTCATGTTTTGCATTAGTAGGCAAAATAAGATTTTCTTGCTGTATCCTTATCAAAAAGAAATTTTCATTTTCAGCAGTTCTTTTCTTTATTATTATATTTCTTTTCATTTTACATACCAACCACAGTTCACGATCCCTCCCTGTCTCCTACCCCTCTATTTCTCCCCAAATCCACCCCCCACATACCACTCCTCAGATAGGGTAAGGCCTCCCATGGAGAGTCAACAAAGCCTGGCATATTAAGTTGAGGCAGGACCACGCCCCTCCTTGCTGCATCAAGTCTGATCAAGGCATTCCACCACAGGGAATGGACTCCAAAATGCCAACTCATGCAACAGAGATAGATCCTGGTTTCAATCCCAGGGGCCGCTCAAACAGACCAAACTACACAGCTGTTGCCCACATGCAGAGGGCCTGACTTGGTCCCATGCAGGATTCCCAGCTGTCGATCTAGAGTCTGTGAGCTCCCACGAGTTCCGGTCAAATATCTATGTGGGTTTCCTCATCATGATTGTGACACCCCTTGCTCATAAAAATCCCTGCTCTCTGTCTTCAATTGGACTCCTCTAGCTCAGCCCAGTGCTTGGCTGTGGATCTCTGCTTCTGCTTCCATCAGTTACTGGATGAAGACTCTACGATGACAGTGTTACCCAGTTACTCTGAAACTGTGGATTGTAGTCTGGTTATCCTTTGTAGTCTAGTATCCATTTATGAGTGATACCATGTTTGTCTTATTGGGTCTGGGTTGCCTCACTCAGGATTGTTTTTCTAGTTTCATCCATTTGCTTGCAGATTTCATAACGTCATGTTTTTTTTTTTTTTTTTCAGCTAGGTAGTAGTCTATTGTGTCAATGTACCTCCCATAGGGTTGTTGGCAGAACTCAGCTTTGTTTGCAGTATGGCACTGAGGCTCAGTTCTTGACATCTAGCAAATGGAGGCTGTGGCAAGCTCCTTGCTACAAGCTATTTCCATAGGAACTCAAGTTGCTTTGTTGCTAGACAGATGTCCCCATGTGCACTGCACACCTTTTCCTGATTTATTGGCCAGGAGGTCACACACAGGTTCTGTCCACATTCAAGAGGAAGATACTACATAGGGTGTGAATACTGGGAATCTTGGGGGCTACCTTATGGTCTACCATAGATCTGCTGTCTTCATCTGCCTTTGACATTTATATAGAATGACATTGGCCCTCGGTGACAGCAAAGGCCTCAGGTGGCATCAGTTTGTTCTTCACGACTTCACATCTCCAGTTCCTCCTCTTTCCACAGCACATAGACTCCTCCGTGTCTCCCTTCCTCCCGTTTCCCTACCACACGTTTGCTTGTGGTAATAGTGCCACTATGCTGGACTTTGGGTTTCAGTGTCCCCTCATTGCCAAGAAAGTGGTGCTCTGAGCTTTAGTGTTTCCAGTTGTTTATGATGAGGAGTTTCTTTTTTGATCTCGGGAGAGGAAAGCGTAGATCGCAGGGCCTGTTCCTGCTCACTTTCTCTAGGGGTACAAAGCTCCTTGTGGAGCCAGCAGCACCAGTTCGTGGTCACCTGCACTGGGAAAGGCTATTTGTTTTATAAAGTGAAGCTCCCCAAGAGTCAGCTCAAAAAATCTCATCAGAGGGAGGATGATTTGAATCTATCACTCCTAAATTAAATTCTTAAGAGTAGGGGACTGACAGCTTGAGCAAATCATGTTGGCAAGTGGTTGCATTTAAAATAAATTTTAAGATTTTAAACCTTGAGAGAGTTTAATTAAAGTATTGAAGAGATTACAGCATAGTTTAAGAACTAAAATTCCCCTTTCATGTTCAATACCAATTAATTCTTCTCATCTTCCATTTCTAATTTATCAGTCTACTTCGGTTGCTTTGATAGTCTGCTACAATTTTCTGCTTGGTGGTTATTTTAAACCTAAGCAGATACATTTGCCACGCCGTAAACTCATGAAAGGAAAGCCCAGTTTGCTCTCCGTATTAATCACTGGAATTTCCTGTGAGGAATTAGGAGATGAAAGTGAGTATGACCCTATTAAAGGGTAACTAATGTGGAAGTTAAGAGAATGCAGAGATCATGTATCAAGGGCATACTTTATTTATCTTTATATTCTTCACTAGACCATATTGTAGCCTAAAAGTAATGGTTGAATTTAGGATATAATCATATATGATCAGAAGAATTTGTAAAGTTTTCTCCATATTGTGCTGTTTGTACTTTTGAGGCTAATATGCATATTAATAATCATTTGCCTTGAAAAGTCTTCTGGAATTTGCTTATTTATTGGTTTTGGGGATTGTTCTCGGGAAGGAAGGGCTGTTTTCTTGAGCTATATTGTTATCTGTAATGATACTGATTTAAAGACTGGTTTTCCCTTTACTAATCTTACAATGCTGTGGATGAACCCTGGACCTTGTTCATGTTAGAAAGGCAGGCCGCTATGGAGTCTTCTCTAGGTCCTTCTACTGTACCTGGGATTTAGATGCCTTACTAACTATCTGTGAAAATATTTAAATTGCATTTTATTATCTATGGAGGCCTATTTTAATAATTAACATTCATGGACTAAATAGGATGACAACTTCCTTTTCTCAGTTTTTATTAGGTTGGCCTTCTCTTGGGTTCATAAGAGAGGAAGGGGGGAAGGGAAGTAAAAGGAGGGAAAGAAAGAGCAAAAGGAGAGAAAACAGATTGGGCAGGGGTAATGGCTCATGATAACCCTGGATTGCTCTATCTACCAGACAAAATCCTGATCATAAGAGAACACATTTGATATTCCTTTTTTTTCTGTTTTGTTTTTATTTTTCGAGACAGGGTTTCTCTAGACCATGTTGGCCTCGAACTCACAGAGATCCTGCCTCTGCCCCCCGAGTGTGGGATTAAAGTCCTGTGCTACCACCACCTGGCCACATTTGATATTCCTTTGTCTTTGGTGTACAGGTCTGCAAACCTGGACACACACTTGTATATATACCAAACAAATAGACAACATACCCTCCTCTCCTCCCCTCTTTCTCTGGCACACAAATGTGGCCACATATAAAGTGGCGTTGACTATAAAAAATACAACCCAGGGTGTAAAGAGATAATTTTATGGTTAAAGCACTGGCTGCTCCTGTGGAGGCTGGGGTTTGGTTCCCAGCACTTAGAGACACTTAGTAAATAAAGTCAGTCTATCAGGCATGAATGCTGGAGTGTTGGGATTGTTCAGGCACACTTAAGCCTTGTGGAAATCTTCTGTATCTGATTAGTGATTGTTTTCTGCGATTTATGGAACTGTTTTTCTGTAGGAGCTTTATGTCTTCAGTCACAAGAGTCCTGGCGAACCTGGAATTCTTGCATTATTGAGCACTGCAAATGGTGCGTGTGTAGTAAGGACTGAGAAGTGCATGGTCATGTGTGTTCCTTCAGGGAGCATCTAGACCAGATGGAATGCTCCGGTACTAGGAACATGACTGACTCTAAAAATAACTTTTGTGTAGCAGTCGATAAATACGTTTCTGCAAAGCTGCTGGAGGTACAGTTCTTCGAGATTGTTCTCCTGGGCCGTGACCAGGCCTCATTTCACCCTCAAGTGTCTCTTTCCTCAGCCATCCTGGTGAAACAGTTTACCGACAACCTATGTTGAGTAGCTCACAATCAACGTGTGAGTCCAGTCTCCGGGGATCTGACACCTTCTTCTGTCCTCTGAGGGCATCTGCACAAGTGTATGCATTACTCCTCCTGCACACACTAAATCAGTGTTAAACAATAACGTGGAAACCATCATAGCTCAAACCAGCAGTGCCTTTCGGAGGAATTGCACAATGCAGTTTGGCAGACTGAGGTTTCTGGTGATGATGGTGCCTCTGCTGGTGAGGACTGAGTTCTGCCAGGAACGTGTACAGTTCTTTATGGCATACCTGTGCACCTAGCAGGATCTATGAGTTTATGAGCAAGCTGTGGTGTGGGACCATGGTCTGTATTATAGACATGTTGGATCATTGGGGAACATTGTATGCTATGTATTTAGAAATTTAGCATATTTATTTATTCGTTTGCCATAAATACATCCCCACCACAGCCTCCCTTCTCTCCACTCCCCCCAGTCTTCTCCCTTTTCTCTTCTCTTCCCCATATTCACTGCTTCTCCAAATCCCTTCAGAAAAGAGCAGGCCTCCCAGGGATATCAGCTGAACAGGGCATAAAAAGGTGCAGTAGGATTAGGTTAAAACCACCATGTCAAGGCTGGACAAAGCAACCCAGTCAGAGGAAAAGGGTCCCAAGTATAGGCAAGAGTCACAGACACCCTTCCCCCAACCATCACTGATAGGTATCCCGTAAGGACAACAAGGTACACACCCACAATGTAAATTCCAAGGACCTAGCTCAGACCCATGCAGGCTCTGTGATTGCTGCTTTTGTGTCTGGGAGCCCCTATGAGCCCTGCTTAGTTGATTCTATGGGCAGCCAAGTTCTCATGGGATCCTTCACTCTTCTGTCTCCTAAGATGCTTCCTCCCAGTCTTCAGCTGAGTTCCCGAGCTCCACCTAACGTTTGGCTATGGGTCTCTGCATCTGCTCCCACCCAGCTGAGGGAGAAAGTCTCTCTGATTACGATTGGGCTAGGCACCAGTTGAAAATAGCTTTCTAACAAAGCAATATTATTCAGAACAGGAGGGAACTGATTAAGGATAGGTACTTATGATTTCCCATTGCTTCAAAATTTGTTATGCCCTTTGTTTAGAGGAAGGTAAATCTCTGAAGATTTTTGTAAAAATTAGTGTTGTATATCTCAATAAGACACAAAAACAAATCATGGAATTAATATTTAGATTGAGATTGTTTTTTAAGTATTCATCATTGTCTCTTAGTTTTGATCACACTATTAAAATTATTTTATCTGCTTTGAAAATATTTACTATGAATAACTGCACCCCAGTCAGCTATTTTCATGTTCCTCTAAATTAATATGCTTTTCAAAGTCCAGAGGTTGTTTGCATGTGGACCCCATGGAAACAGAGGTCAAATACTTAAAAAAATAAATCTCTTTAACCATTACAAAGCACCTAGTTACAAAAGATTTTTGTTCCTAATCTAAATTTATTAACTTTAGTGAAGACATTAAGCTTGTCTCCCTAAAAACCAGCTCGTTCGTCTTGCTTCCTTTAAAGACTCATTTTCCTCTGACTGAGTTGGAATGGGACTACCCTATTGAAAGGCTGGCCGGAACAGAATCCTGAGAGTGAACTAGTTTGTGGACCGGATTCCTCTGCTTCCCCTTTGTGTGTGTTCTCTGTTTCCACACTGGCAGAAGCCTCTCCATCTCAAGGGTCTACTTCCCTCTCCCTATGGCCCCATGCCTTCCTTTGGCAGCTGCTCTGCTCCACTCCACTGCCTGCATCTTCTATCCATCCTCCCTCTTCTGAGCTCAGACAGTCAGAGTAGCAAGGCAGAGCAGCTGTCGGGAGAACAGAGCAGACATTGAGGAGCTGGGAGAGCGAGGCTCAAACCAACCAGATCAGGTGCTTCTGCAGGTCGGAACATTCAACCCAGAAATGGTTAGCTGTGCAACAAAGACTTGAGATTGACAAGTCTGTCTGGCTCCATCGGACAGATCCCTTTTAATGTTCCTTCTTTCATTTAGTGTCTTGTGTATTAGTGAAGAAAAAGAACCTAGGCCCATTTATGCAAGCATATTTATGTAGATTGTATATGTGTATAGGAGCATGAGGTGTTTTGGGCAAATATGGAGATGATTTTTGATCTAAATTAGGCTGATTACAAAGGGATAGAGAATGATTATCTGTGGTTCCTTGGGACTCCTCACCGTAACTGACTTTATCTTCTTGAAGAATATCTTCTTCTTCTACCTGCAGTGCATTGTTTCATGATGCATTGTGCAAAGAAACACATTTACGTACTATTTCCATCGGTTTAGCAAGCCTCGTAAGTGCTTTGCCTTCTGTGTTATTTGAAGAAGCCTCAGGAGAGTCACATCTTTTTGTGACACCTTAAAGCTTTGCCCATTTCACTGTGCCCCTCCCATGCACACTCGCAGCTCCTGTGCACACTCGCAGTGGTCACATTCTTCAGCCTGACCCCTTAGCGTCGTTCTGATTTCCTTTGCTTTATCGTCTTGCTGCTTTGCAGTTATGTTCGCTTCAGTCAAAGGTGTCCCTGGGGAAGTTCCTCCCAGCTATAATTTCCATATCCATTCTCACGTGTTAGCAGCATTTCTGTCAATTCCAGGCAATATGGTAGTGTTATTGAGTATCTTAGTGCGAAGGACCTGAGTCCATTCTTAGCTCCTGAGACTTGGGGAAAATAACATTTTTTTTTAAAAATGACTTCTTTATTGACACTTTGTGAGTTTCACATCAGGCTCCCCAACCCCAGTACTGTTCACCTCCTAGTCCACATATTCTTCCCTCATCCCTGCCATGCTCCCTCCCATAAGGAAATAAATTAAAATAAGCAAACAAGTCAACAAAAGCAAAAGAAAAAAATAAAAACAAAAAACATTACAATAGAAAAATCTCCTTGCTCCTCCTTTCCTTCTTCTTTGATATCTCTTCATTTGTCCTGGGGGCAATGGAGGCTTCGGTTTAACATATAGTAGACCTCTTTGTCCCATCCTTTTTACTGGCAAATGTCTATTGCAATGAGTTACTGGTCTGGTTCAAGGCCTTGGTTTCTGGTACACCATCATCACTGGGTCCTCACCGGAACTCCTGTGAGATATCCTGTGGCTACCATGGGTCTTGGAGATCTTGCCAGTATTGTTACAGGACCAGTCCCTTTACCAGTTCCAGCAGGTTCTACATGGGGTAGATGCTAGGGCGGTTCAACCCAAAGCCTCGCTGTGGGCCTGGATAGCAGCCAAGCTGGTCAGAACGGCCACCCACCTCAGGTGATAGGTTGGATGCCCTCAGGGTTGGTTCACCCTGGCCTGTAGTGAGGGGTGGAGGCCATCTCTCCAGCATGCAGGGACCAATTCTCTTGCTGAAGTGTCCAGAGAGGGAGGCAAGGCCAGTTTTCCCAAGGACAGCGAAGGGCATGACCATCTCAGCATGGCCCTCTGATTTCATCTCACATGGTTCCTATGAACTAAGGTGACACAGGTCACAGACATCCACATAGACCCCAGCTGTAGCTGGACCACAGACCCAGACATGGCCCTCAGCAGTAGCTTGGGCCCATTAGACAACCTGCTCTAGGCGGAGGGACTGACCACTCAAGTGGTAATGGTTGCGGCCCTTACCTTGAGTGTTTATATGACCTTTGGTGGCAATGCATGACCTGGACTTCAGCATAGACCCCAGCTCTGATAGAACCCAGAACCAGGACATGGTCCTGAAGAGTGGCTGGATCTCTGTGCCATTACTGCCCAAGCAGCAGTATGACCCTGAGACACCAACATGGCCTTTTCTGGTAATGGATGCACCAGACATCAGCACAGACCCTGGCTGCAGCAGGGCCACAAAGCCCAACATAGCCCTCAGCTGCAGTTCTGGCTGGACATCACTATGATTTTGAATAGCACTGCAGGCCATTCATATCTGGATTCATCCTGGCCCTCAGACATCAACCTGGACTCAGGTGACTGATCTGAGCCCGGACATCCTCATGGCATTTGGTGGCTTCAAGGGCCCCACATGTCAATCCATACCCTGATTGTTATAGAGCCATGGACCCAGACATGGCCTCAGGTGGCATCTCGGTCTGATCAACATGCTAGCTCCAAGTGGTAGCCCTTGCAACTCAGATCAGAATGGCTCTGGTAGCAGTATGGTTTCTGGACACCAATGAGCCCACAGGTTGTGGCCTAGACCTCAGGCTTTGTGAGGTCATTCATGGCTCCATGGCCTCAACATAGACCTTGGCTTTGGTAGGACCATGGACCCAGACAAGGTCTTTGGCAACAGCCTAGGCCTGGTCATCACTGTAGTCCCAGGTGGCAGCAAAGGCTGTCCGGATTGGCATGGACATCAAGACAGAACATGGCTACTATAGGACCAGAGACCCCAAGGTGGCCCTTGACAGCAGCCCGGTTTGGACATCCTCATCACGGCCCCAGGTGGCAAGTAGACCTGCCTGCCAGTCTATTCCTCACTGCCGCCACCATGAATCCAGCCCACTGTCCTGTTTTAATAAGGCACACATGCCCAGAGCTGCAAGGCGATTAGCGGCTCCCTGGCTCTCTTCCCTTGTACCGGGACCTAGAGAACACTGGCTGACTGTCTTTTTGCCAGTCGGGACATGGAGGACCGGGGTGGGTTTTATTTCTGTTGGCCAGGGCCTTGGGTGCCCCATTCAGCTAGCCCCTGCTAGCCGGTGCCTGGAGGACCAGGGTGGGTTTTTTCCTGTTGGCCAGGGCCTTGGGGTCCTCAGTCAGCTAGCCCGTCTCTGAGCGATTGTGTGTCTGGCAGGGTGTCTGTCTTCCCACCAGCCGGGGCCTGGAGGACTCCGGGTGGAAAAATATCATCTTCCCTTTAGTACTTCCACCTGCTTGGTCAGGAAAGCGCTAAGGAGGGCCAACATCTATTTTATTGTAAGTTCTAGTTTCTTTTCTGTTTCACTGATCAGCACAATGACCAAAAGCAACTTAGGGGAGGAAAGAGGTTATGTGATCTTACACTTGTGGGTCACTCTTCATCATGGAGGGGAGTCAGGACAGGACTTCAAGGCAGGAACCTGAGTGAAGGACTGCTTGCTTTTGGGGGCAGTGTTTGACAGGAACTCACTCCTTGCTGGAGGAGTGTGGGAGAAGACCTGGAGGAAGGCTGCTTGCTGGCTGGTTCACAGGCTCGTGCTTAGCTTGACCACATGCCGAGGGATGGTGCTGCTCACAGCAGTCCGGATCTTCTGTATTAATTAATAGTCACGATCAGAGTACTGGATAGGTTTTTGACATTTGGATATGCCATGAACAGATAGAAATTATAAGATGAAAAACTACTATTTGATCCAGTTATACCACTTGTGGGTACTCCAAAGGGTTCTGAACACACCACAGAGATATTTGCTCATCTGTTTATTGTTGCCTTGTTCACAATAACCAAGATAAGGAACTTAGAGGTCCCTAAACAAAAAATGGAATAAGAAAATAATATATAAATAAAATTGGGTTTTATTTTGCTGTAAAGAGTGAAATTAAGACTTATGTAGGAAGATAGATGCAACCAGATACTATTATGTTATTAAAATAAGTCAGACTCAGACAACCTAGATTGAAGTGGAACCTAAATTTGTGTGTGTGTGTGTGTGTGTGTGTGTGTGTGTGTGTGTGTGTATCTGGCATGAGACTAGAAAAGGGACTGTGAGGAGGGAGGGGGTTTACAGAGAGAGGGAGAGACAGAAGACAGCAATGGAATGTGTATGTCATGAATGTGGAATGGGAGCTTTTTGAGGGATGGAAGGTGGTGGATGTAGGGGAAGGGGATTTTGGGAATAGGGAGTGGAATAGTGGATAAGAAAGTATAATGATAAACATGTAGGAAAATGTCATGATGAAACCCAGTTCTTTGTTTGCTGACCAAAAATTAAAAAAGAAGAACCAAAGGAACTAGCATTTACACTTTCTGCTTTTTTGTATCTCTGTTCATAATAAGGAAGACGGAGCAAATACTTCGTTTTTGCTGTTTTCATTCATTTATTCACCATAACTTTCATGTTTTAACTCTGTAACGGAGCGGTGCTCTTCTTATTGTGCACATAGAAGGAAAATTAGGTCTCTTCTGAAAAAGTTATTGTAAAACCAGCTAAAATTTTACCCATATTCAAAATTACAGTATAGTGTAGCATGATGAATTCTGTAATAGAAACAGGGCCAGAGTCCTCCAAAAACATGAAATAAGAAAGATTGTCTTCTAGGAAATCTCCAGAGGAGATGACATTGAAATTGTGTCTGAAGACTGTAGACCAGATGGTGGACAGGGGGAGGAAGGAGAAAGACTTCTAGACAGAGGAGATTCGTGCACAAAGTCATCCTTTTGTAGAGAGAATAAAACACTTGCAGAGAGATACTTGTGAGAGCAGAGGAGTGTGAAGGGAAGATATGAAATAGGAAAGCATCATGAAGAGGGAGAACGTGAGGAATGGAGAGACAGGGCCCCAGGGCAGACTGGCGATAGCTCACCAAGGGCCTGTGTATCACTCTAAAGAACTCAGTGTTCATTTTAGCTACACAGAAACAAAGACTGTCTAATTTCTATCCAAGCACAGTACCAGAATGATACCCAAATAGGGATGTGTTACTATGGTAAAACAGGCCTACAGAGCTGTTTGATTAGAGTTAAGAAAAACATCTAAGACATTTTCAGATTAGCCTGTGTCAGGGATTGAGGACCTGATTTGAATATTCATGGGTGATTTCTTAGTCTGAGATGCTATAACAAAGTGGGCTGAATGGCTTATTTATTGCTCTGTTGAATGAGAAGCCCGCGATCAAGGTGCTGGCAGTTTGTGACTCTGGTAAGGGGACCCTTCCTCACAGGTGGCAGCTTCCAGGTGTATACTCACATGGTAGAAAGGAAGATAATCTCCCTTAGGCCTCTTTTACAAGAGTGTTGATTTTAGTTATGAGGATTTTTCCCTCATTACTTTGCTGTGAACAGATCCCTTCTCAGAGCAGCTCACAAGGGTTCAGCCTTAGCCTAAGGAGTTATTGGCAGCTATTGGTTGTTGGGGATGGGAAGCCACTTTTCTTCAGTGTTGTAGCTACTGGTAAGTTGCTTACATTTTAGTAATTAACCCCCATCCACAGTCGTATAGACAACTAATTAAACTCGGGTCATTAAAATATAAAAAAAAGACATGGGAGGTGAGGATTTAGCTCAGTGGTAGAGCTCTTGACTAACAAGTGCAAGGCCCTGGGTTCAGCCACCAACATTGGGGGAAAACAAGAATCATGAAAGACCAGTTAAATAAAACCCAGGGAATGGACACATACAGCCTCTAGGTGGGCAGGATGTCTCAATGGTTAAGAGTACTGCCACCAAGCCTAACAACCTGAGTTTAATCTCCAGGACATCGTGGTACAAAAAGAGAACTGACTGTCACAAGATATCCTCCCACCTCCTCAGTTGTCCCGTGGTAGACGTGTTCCCTACCAATAAGTAAGTAAATGCATGAGAAAAAGACATGGTAGTCAAGGAGGAACTTATTAGGAAGACGAAACAGTCCAGCGAGAAAGGGATGACGGGGCAGAAGGTGGTTGATGCCAGTGAGGAAGATCAAGATACACTATATGCATGCACGAATTTACCAATGAATAAATAAAAACCCATAAAACAGAATTTCAGCACATGGATTTCGTGGAGACAAATTGACCATAGTGGTCGAAATAAAAAAAAATTAGAAAGACTCAGAAGGTTAAGTAGGTAGGGTTGGACATTTGTTTGCTCAAGGATGGTGCTGGGTGGGAAGATTACAGGGAGAAGTCTTAGATCGCTAGCAGGATGCACACACAAATGGCTGTGTGGTCAGCGACAGTAGAAGGGCTAGAAGGAGAGGTAGGTGTATGATGATGGTAGAATCCCAGCAACAGTGTTCAGCAATAGTGGACAATGTCCATACAGAGTTCAGATGAAAGACCATCATACAGGTATGATGTGAATGCTATTCACAGTTGGAGTCATAAATATGGATTGAAGAAACTGTGGGTGTGAAGGACCACGTTCCTTTCAGTAGTAACCCGTGATGAGATGGTTTGAGTCACCAAGATGCTTACGTGGTTCTCAGATTTCAGAAAATGTGTGATAAGCTACACCATTCGATATATATTTAAGAACCGTGTAAATTCTAGACACAATGCACTAGATTTGAAAAGATGAAAAAAGACATGTGTTCTCTCTCAAAGATCTTGCAGTCTAGGAAGAGACAGACAGGTGAGAGAACTGGGCAACATTTACTATGATAGATATTGTTGTTTTTTTTATTCTTTTTGCCAATTTGGCTTTTTTGGGGTGGAGACACCACCCAGCTCCCAAAATAAATCACACCAGAGTCTTCCTTTTAAATGCCTAGCCTTATCTCGGCTTGTTTCTAGGCAGCTTTTTTTCTTCTCTTTTATTACATTCCAACCACAGATCTTCCTCCCACGCTCTGCCTTCCTCCCAGCCCAATCCCCCATCCACTCCTCCCAAAGGGTAAGGCTTCTTATGGGAAGTCAACAAAGCCTGGAGTTAAACTGAGGCAGGATTAAACACTTCTACCCTGCATCAAGGCTGAGCAAGACATCCCACCATAGGGAATGGGCTCCAACAAGTCATGTAGCAGTGCCAGAGACCCCTCAACCAGACCAATTGACACAACTGTCTTCCACATACAGAGGGTCTAGTTCATTTCCATGCAGGCTCCAGAGCTGTTGGTCTAGAGTTCATGAGTTTTCATGAGCTTTGTTCAGCTGTCTCTGTGGACTTCTCTGTCATGATGTTGACCTCCCTGGGTCACATAATCCCTCCTCTCTCTCTTCCACTAGATTCCTGGAGCTCAACCTAGTGCTTGGCTGTACCCAAGTCTCTGTATCTGGCTTCATAAGTTACTGGATGAAGGCGCTATGATGCCAGTTAGGGTAGTCACCAATCTGATTACAGGGGAAGGTCATTTCAGGCACCCTCTCCACTATTGCTAGCGGTCATAGCTGAGGTCATCCTTGTGGATTCCTGGAAATTTCCCTAGCACCAGATTTCCCCTAACTCCATAATGGCTCCCTTTATCAAGACGTCTCTTTCACTGCTCTCCCACTCCATCTTTCCCCTAACTCTACCATTCTCTTTCATTATGTTCCCATCCCCTGTCTCCTCCCCTCTACCACCCCAACCCCCAGTTTACCCAGAAAATCTCATCTATTTCCCACTCTGAGGGCAATCCATGCATCCTTCTTAGGGTTAACCAGCCTTTATTAACTAGTTATCCCATCTACCCTTTGCCCCTGGACTTTTTCATTTTCATATATATATATATATATATATATATATATATATATATATATATATATATATATATATTACTTTCTTTCTCCATGGCTAGCTGTGTGGCTGGCCTCTTCTTTTTTTTAACTCCTTGATCTCTCTTGTTGTCTAATTTCTCTTTCTATTTATCCTTTCCACCTGCCAGTCCCCCCCCATCCTTTCTCATGCCTCACTATTGGCCATTTAGCTCTTTATTAAACCATCAGGTGTTTTAGACAGGCAAAGAACCACAGCTTCACAGAGATAAACAAATGAAGCATAAACAAAAGTAACATATCTTAAAATAATATTCTACACCATTTCCTTTTTATGTCTAGTTAAAAGATTTTTAACTTTAACATAGTAAAACTGTATACAACAAAACAGTTATTGAGTAAGAATTAATTTGCAATATTCTATCATTTTGTATTTAGAATATTCAGTGAAAGTAATCCATTATCTCTCCTATCTTAGTGAATCCAAAGTTTTACACATAATTTACTTTTTATCATAACTAAGGAAAACTGCAACTATAACTATCTAGTTTTCAACTTCTCAAACATCCCAGAAGGATATGATATTACCTAACAAAAGATGTACTGCCTGGACAGTCACCCAAAGTTCTTCTGCAATATTGGGACATCCATATTCAGCCTACAGGCCTAGAATATCTGGTAGACTTTTCATTGAAGTCGGAAATTTGAAGGATTGTCCCAACTTGTATTGACAAAGTTCATCAGTTGCTTTCTCTGTGTCCTGCAGAATGGCTGGCAGACTCTTCCATGAATTGGAAACCTCCATCCCATGTTGTTTTGGCAAAGTTCAGCAGTCACTGTTCTATAGGTCCTGCATGTACAGTTTATAAAGCATACTGTCATGCAGTCAAAGCAAAAGCAGTGCCCAAATGGTGAACCTTGTCATAATGAAAGCAAACTCCTATGGCATTTCTTCAATACCGAAGTAGATTGTTTCTGACAGGAGCAGATGTATCTCATTGTCATGAAAAGCCCTAAGTTAACAAATGTTTTAAATGCATATTCAATAGGTCTTTGAAGTGTTTGAAAATCATCTATCAGTCTAAACTAAGTCTTTTTAACCTTGAAAACATACCTAGTGTGTCTACAAGTTTAATTATTATAGATTAACTACTGACCTCATTTCTTATTATACATTGAATTTTAAAATGAACTGCATAAGCACAATACCCCAAACAAGAGTACAAACAATGTACAGTGTAATGGACATAACTTTAAATTTGTATTAATATTGAAAATCCATGCCAATGCAAAATATTGGAGGTTAATAGTTGTCTTTTTATCCTATATTCTTATATTCTCCCAAATGATAACAAATACCCATAAGCCACCAAATAACCAATAGCCACCTACACCCCAACTCTTGGGAATGTAGACGTTATTTTCTCTAGACTGCTTTCTGTGGTCTATGGGTAAAGGCAACTTTAAGGAGCCCTGAAGAAATTGTGAGATCATGACCACAGTCCTGGGAAGACCAGTGGTAACCTTTGTTGACAGATATCCCCTGTCAAGATTCAGGTGATCTCTCCTGATAAATCTGATCCATATTAACCTGGACCAAATTCACAGTCACTTGTTTCCTGTGGAAACAAAAGCAAAAACTCTCTGCAAAGCATTTATGGTTTCTATTTGACAAAGTTATTTTTTGAATTGCATTCTAAAGTTAAGATAGCCCTAAAGTATCTAGGTTGGATCATTCCTGCAGTCCTGCTCGCAATCCCATGTCTTCCTGCAGCTGTGTCTTATCCATCAGCAATCAAAAAATTCAAAATCGACACAATACTGTACAGGATCCAAACTCCCTGTATATTCCCCATTTTTATGTGGCTTTTTTATTTTATATTATTTTACTGTCTCTAAAGACTTTATTTTTAAAACTATATTTTTTCTGTGACTGTCCATACTCATTTTCTTTTCTTTTTTAAGCTTATGCACATTGTGAAACACACTGGAATCTGTTTAGAGGCTTTTCTCTCTGGACCTCTTTTACTGTGTATCTCTAGTCCTTTTTGCTGCATAAGCAAAAAACTGCTAAGTAGTAAAGCTAGGATGTCCCTGCAGCTTTGTTGGCTGGCCTTGCCTACTTTTTGGGTCAGGAGGCCAAGCCTAAAGCTCACACAGTCCAGTTAGAGGTGTGTGAGCAAGAATTGCATTAAACCTTTCTAGCTATGGCAATTGGTACAAGCATTGCCACAAGTGGGCTTTACTGAGCTTGCCCTTTCTAGTTTCTGTTTAGTGCTGACAGCTGAACAGCAGTTCCTCTTAAAAGGGTGGTGTTCTCTTTCTTTCTTTTTTCTTCCTCTCTCTCTCTCTCTCTCTCTCTCTCTCTCTCTCTCCCTCCCTCCCTCCCTCCCTCCCTCTTTCCTTCCTTTTTCCCTCCCTCCCTCTCTCCCTTCCTCTCTCTCTCTCTCTCTCTCTCTCTCTCTTTTCTTTTCTTTTTCTTCCAATTTTTAGACCTGACACGGAAATTTCGACTTATGTTGCTATGCCAAAATGTTGGATTTTCTTTTTTGTGTAACTCCACAATTGAGTGCCAAAAATGCTCTTCGTTTTTTATTCTTTTCACTCTTCTGTCTTTTCTGGGAGCCTGCCACCCAGATCCCAAATAAATCACACATGCAGTCTTAGTTTTTCTTATAAATAACCAGCCTTAGCTTGGCTTGTTTCTAGTCAGCTTTTCCTAGCTTAAATTATTGCTGTCTACCTTTTGCCTCTGGGCCTGTTCCTTTTCCTACTTCTGTATGTCTTACTTTCATTCTTACTCCATGGCTGGCTGTGTGGCTGGCCTCTTCTTTCCTCACTCCTTGATCTCTCTTGCTGTCTGATTTCTCCTTCTATTTATTCTCTTCACTTGCCAGCCCCACCCCCATCTATCATTTCTCCTGCCTCACTATTGGCCAATCAGCTCTTTATTAAACCATTAGGTGTTTTAGACAAGAAAAGAATCACAGCTTCACAGTTATAAACACATGCAGCATAAACGAAAGTAACACATCTTAAAAAAAATTCCACAACAGGTAGATGCTGCTGAGTGTTGCCATAGAGGTGTGCTGGGGGAACTCTTTCAACCCGTGTCCTTGGGGATGTTGGACCAGGTTGAACATGGCCTTGGGTAGTAGAAGTGTGCTCTCTCTCTCTCGGCTGTTGGATTTTGTTACTGTTCCCTGCCAATGCTGAGGACTGTAGATTTGTGAATCTACCCCTAAATAAAGAACCCTTTATTATATCACATTCTGAGCCAGTGTGGGAGCGCTTTATCACATTTATCTACATCTGCCACCCAACATGGGGCACAAATTCATGTCTACCAGGACCAGCCCAAAAGATCTATGCACGCTTTTTCCCCCTGACATACTCCCACCAGCCCCGGTGTTGTGGGATTCCCCTCTATATACCACAAGTATGCCTTATTACCATTGGTTAATAAAGAATCTTTTTAGGGCCTATTGCAGTGCAGAATAGGGCAAGGCAGGAATTCCAGCAGAGATAGAGGAGAAAAGGAGGTGAAGTTAGGGAGATGCCATGTAGCCTCAGAAGCAGACAGATGCCTACTGAAACCAGTACACCAACAGCAATTCAAACAGAAATGTATAGAGAGAGTAGGCGGAGTCGGGGAGATGCCATGTAGCCACTGAAGGAGATAGATGCTGGAGAACCTTACCAGTAAACCACAAGCCTCGTGGTACAAAATAATAGGAATGGGCTAATTTAATATGTAAGTGTTAGTTAATAAGAAGCCCAAATCAATAGACTCACACTTATAATCCCAACACTTGGGAGGTGGAGGCTGTAAGAGAGATTCAAGTTTCAAGTCAGTTTGGATGATCAAAGTGATACAGTATCTCAAACAAATAAACAAAGGAGAACAACAGCAATAGACTAATGTTTTTAAAGATTAGCTCACACTGATAGGTTTTGGTATGGGTTTGGCATACACATCCTCCTCTCACCTCCTGTCCCTTCCCCACTGTACCCTCTGTCCCCTTTGTGGCCACCTTCACGCTGCTCTCTCTTCCCTACCCCCTCTCTTAGAGCTCCTTTTTCTAGTCACAGGGGCCACTTTCTGGTTTCTCACCTTCACCTCTATTTTCTCCTGCCTGGATATACATATCTAACTAATGAGGATCTGCATACAAAAGAAAACATACAGTACTTGTCTTTCTGAGTCTAGGTTATCTCATTTAAAATAAAAATTTCAAGTTTCACCTGTTTCCCTACAGACTTCATTTTTCTTCATAGACGACTGGAATGCCCTTGTAGATATGCACTATGTCTTCACTCTCCATTCATCCAACAGGCTAGTTCATCTAGAGAGGGACAATGTCCTCTCCTTAATTACCTGAACTTTTGTCCTTCTCTGCTTGTTTGCCTCGAGTCACACTTTACTTCTACGGCTACACCTGATGGTCATGGCAGACATCTGAATTTGTAGTCTCTTATGGGGGGTATGCTTTGAGCTCTTAAAGAGTTCCACTGGACCCTATCACTGTGCTGACCTCCTTTTGAAGGTCCCCTTGTGCGTACATCCCTGAGGACATCTGTGGCACAGTGTTAAGCAAGGAGATTGATCTGGAGGTATGAACCGTGCATGGGCAGCAAAGTTTCAGGCATTCAGGTATTACACCATTTGTAGCGCAAAACTGCGAGTTCTATTTTACAATATGAAATACTTGGTGTATCTCTTCGGTTAGACTACTGTTCACCAAATCGGCTGAAAAGGTAGAAAAATCTTGGATTCGTTAAAATTCCTCACAGAAGACTCTCATAGGTCACCAAATACCACTACAGTATGAACATTCATGTGAAATTATCTGTGGAAATAGGAAAACAATAAAAAGGAATTAAGTGTAGTTTTCCTTTCTCTGTACGTTTATATTAGCAAATTCACTTATAAGGAGCTGCATAGCTCACATAGGTAATGTTTGTGGTTGAAATGTATTTTATACCAAAATGCTCAATCAAAACCCAAAGACAAAAGTTGCAAGTTCATATTTTAGTAAGATATTTGATCAGCAGACATAAACATTATGTTGCAGAACTGATGGAACACATTTGGTTAGGTGAAAGTCGTGAGCGCCAACTTACTACTGAGAAGCACTGTAGACCAAATGATATGAAATGCTTTCAGGAAACTCTTACACTTTAGTCTTTTCATTTTTAAAAAGAAGCATGTGTGTTTGTGTGTATGTGTGTGTGTTGTGTGCATGTTATTGCGTGTGAATGTAGAGACTGTAGGTACTGCATGTCATTGTGCAGGTCAGAGCACAACCTTTGGGTATTGATCATTACCTTTCCACAGTGTCTGAGATGTTCTTTCTGTTCATTTCTTTGAGGTTATAATATAATTATATCTTATTTCCCTCCCCCTTTCTCCCTCTAAGCTTTCCCATGTACCCCTTCTTGCTCTTTTTCAAATCTGTAGACTTATTTTCCATTAATTCTTGTTCAGTGCATATATATATTTAAATATTTATTCCTAAATATAATCTACTAGTCTGTAATGTTACTTGTATGTATGTTTTTAGGGCTGGCCATTTGGTATTGGATAACCAGTTAGTGTGCCCTTCCTTCAAGGTAAAACTATTTCTCTAGCTCTCAGCTCTCAGTATTCCTTAGTGTCCTATAGGTTTTTTTTTTTTGTATAGGATTTAAGTCTTTCCCACAACAACTTTGGAATGTATATTATTGTTGTCTTTGTTCAGCTCATATTTAGGAAGTCTTATTATTGAAACTCATGTTTGTAGCTCCTGACATTGCTAGGACACACAGTATGACAGCAGCTCCCTGATCCTCTGGCTCTTACCATCTCTGCCACCCCTTCTACCGTGTTCTCTGAGCCTTAGGTCTGGGAGTCGTTTTTGTCGATACATCAGTTGTTTCTGAGCTCCACAGCTCTGCAGTTTGTTGGGTTGCAGTTTTCAGTGTCTGTCAGTTGCAGGGAAGGCTGCTTGATGGGGACCAGGGACTGTACTTTTCTGTGGAAATAGGGACAGACATTTAGACTGTAGTCAGGGATTAGGCAGTGTAGTAAAGTGGCTGTTTCTCCTTCAAGATTTATCACTTTTCTCGTCTGATGTTAGGGTTCCATGTGAGGCATGGTTTCTCTCTTGTTGGGCAGGCTTTATGGCTGACTTGAGAGATCTTGGTTACCGTGAAGATATGTCTGCCCCTACTGCTCCCTTAATGTTGTTGTTCTGTGTCGGTCATTGTTGTGGCTCATAGACATCACAGCTGGGTAGGAGTGTTGGTTGCTTCTTTTATTTGGAGGCTAGCATGGTGCCTTCTGGGACTATGAAATCTAGTCCTCAGGGGAGTTTCAGGTCAGAGCAAGCCCAGGGGCCTCTTGACTCTGGAGACAACTTCTCTTTGCTTCTGCATATGCCAGACTAGCTGACCCAAACTATTTCCTCCATTCTCAGGCCTTAGCCTCCTATCTCCTAGTTTAGGGTGCAGGGATTACAGCTAACTTACATTACTGAATTTGGATTTGGAGTGTTGAATTTTAAACAGTAAATAATAAGTCATCAACTAGTGGTTTTCACCCCAATGTTGTATATATATTCTTTGGAAATGAGCATAGAGCTGTCACAACCAGCTAAAAGTTCATCCTGCCTCTGAACATACACAAGAAAGGCAAAAGATTTTTATTTTTAAAAAAATGGGTAAAAATATATCAATATTTGCTCAACCCAGTCAGTTCTCAGCAAAGTTCAAGCAGAATGAATTCATTTTCTGGTAAGATTTTGTTCCTCCTTTAAAGTTGAGCTCTGGAATAGAGTGTGGAACTCTCCATCTAATTAAATGCCTGGCAAACGGATGCGGGTGGAGAAATCTGTAATCTTTGACACTTCAGAGTGAAACTGCAGTTCTAGGCAAAAGTCCAATTCCATTTTGTTCTGTGTAGGTACTGGAGAGATAGAACACACACAAAGTCAGTCCCCAGGCAGCCAACTGGAGAGAGGGAGGTAGGACAAGCCATTTTTCCTTATTGCTCTCAGCTTGAGCTACTGGAGCTTTCATTTTCATAGCCAACCCGCTACCCTAAAACCTGGTCTCCAGCCATGGTGCTGCCACTTAGACATGTGTTTCACCTTGGGCAAGTAACTGACTCCTCCAAACAGCAGTTTTCTTATACAAAAGTATAGGGGCCATGACACTAAATACATAGGGATGCCCCAAGCTCTGTATGAGAGAGTGAGCAAAAGAAGGCTACGCCATGCGGTAGCCTTTATTATCATTCTCAGACGACTTTGTCCTTGGAATAATCTAGCAATGTCAAAGTCCTAAGAAGAGGGGTTTAAAAAATTGTAGTTCACTGAGCCATAGGTGCAGGCGCTGTGATGTAGATACGGCCATTGGAACTTGGCTCCCCATGACCTGTTGATCTCTGCCTTGTGTCCAGTTGAGGTTTTCAATGATGGCCTTTATTTTATGTGGGACAGACTTCTTCAGTGAGGGATGGTAGCTTATCTGTTAGCATAAGGATAAGATTTGGAATGTAGTAAGGAATTATACTGTTCGAGCACAGTGGTGGTAATATATTCTTTTCTAAGGTACTTGATCTCATTAGTTCTGGGATGCTGGCTAGGTTTTTAGTAACGTGCAGAATTTCCCTCCTGTTGAGTGGCCATTACAATTAGATAACTTGGTTGTCACCAACACGTGAGTGCCACTTATTGTACCTTTATGTCCATCTTGCCGTGCTGTACTTGTTTGGTTCATAGGTGTTATAGTGGAGGAAGATTGCTCAGTTGCTTCCTTCAGTGGCAGCTTGCATAGTATTTTCTGGAACCATGGAAGCTAGACCATAGCAAAAGAGGCTTTCAGTTAGACCCAACTTGAATCTGGGTTCTTTGTCCTAAATGTGCAGTGTCTTCGGCAATAGGAAACTACTCTCAACTGAGGGGCAACCAAGGGCTTCATCTATAATGTATATTGTTTTTGGAGTCTGAGGGGAAGAAAGACTGTAGAAGTCAGAACATTGGGAGTTCTATGTGAAATAGTTTGTCCTAAAAATGGCTGCATAAACAAGGCATGAAAAATGGCAATATCAATGGACAAGTTAATGTAGGAGGGGGAAATGTCCTTGGTGTACACACCCTAGACAAAGAACTATAGAGTTAGTGACTGCTTGGAAAAAGAGAGTTAGCCTCCCCCAAGGATGAGGCCCCTGAGTGATTTTCCAATGAAGAGTGGTCAGCCTTGAATATGTGTGTGTGTGTGTGTGTGTGTGTGTGTATGTATTATAACTTTTGTTATATATAACAAAAATTGATGCTGATGGTTATCCTTTGTGCACACACACATATAACAATAATATTAAGAGAAAAAGAGAATATTAACTTGAGAGTGGAGGATCAAGGGACAGCAATTGGGAGAGGCTAGAGGGAGGAAAGGAAGAGGGGGAAGTGATATCATTCTATTTTAACTAAGAATGTACCGGTCAATAGTTGGCACACTGTTCCTTTAAATAAAATTATTCTTTTAGATATGAAGGTTTAGTACATTACTCTTGCACACTGCTTCACAGATAAACCAAGTTGATACTCTCTATTAATTTGTTGTTGCTTCTATTATCACAGATAGTGACTCAAAACCAAAAAGAAATATTTTAAAATCATTCTTGAAGACTTGAGTCTGATGCTAGTTTCAGTGATCAAGGTGATTCCTGCTGGTAGAACTTTCTCATTGTGGAGGAAGAATCTGTGTCTTAGCTTTCTTCATATTTTAATGACTACCTGAATTCTTTGGCTTGTGACCCCTGTCCTACAACCTGAAAATGCATCACTTCAGTTTATGCTTCCATAATACCATTGTCCCTTTGACTTTGTGTTTACTAATGAGAAATTTGTGATGGTACAGAGTTCACTTGGACAATGCAATGTAATTGTCATGGTTCACACCTGCTGTGTTCTTTTTCTCATGAAAGACAAATGCAGGCAGGGAAGGAATTAGGACCTCAGAGGAGGAGACCATCATAACATACTACCTTATCCTATTTTATCCTTATACTAGGAGGAGAGAGGCTGTTTCTTTTTTGTTTGTCCACCATTGACATGAAGAGTCTAAATGGCTCCTTGGCTGTGTGACTTGTGTAGAATGTTCTCTGGTTATAGTGTAGAGGTAGTCATGTTGCATTTTCTGTTTTGTAATTTATTCACTTGCATGTAACATTTGATTGGTTAATAACAACATTACTGTTTGTAATACTTTACAGATCATGAAGCAGCTAATAACAAAACTTTCTCATTTAATTCTTATGAGTTAGGTTCTAGCCACAAGTCTGAAATAATTTTATTTTTTTTATTGAGTCCTTACAATAGACCAGGTGTTGTGCTAGGTAATGGGTATCTGTGCACAGTAGACCAATGCAGACATACTCCTTCCTGCTGTGCCACTTATATTCTACTTTAGGGTGACGTTTAAATCACAGAACATTAATTTCAACAAGTGATGGACTGTCGTGAGGTAAACAGATGAGAGTAGCAGAGGGAAGTTCCCTCCCTTGATCCAAACCTGTTTCTGCATTCTTGTGGTTCCTTTCTATCTAGTTTCATGGCCTATATCCACCTGTGTATTTTATAGACACACACATACATGTATACAATACACATACACATTAAAAGCTAGGATCCACACATGGGAGAACACAAGGTCTTTCCTTGTCTGTTTTACCTTACTTAATACAATATAGTCATACCAAAGAATTCCACGATAGCCTGGAATGGAGTATAACAAAGGTTTATTATTTGGGGATAAACTCACAGTAATGTTAGTGTTCCACATTCCTCTGTGTTTACTGGGAAATGGAACTGAATCCAGCAGCAAAGAGGGCCACACACACTTTTTGTCTGCCTTTATAGTACATGAGACCCTACCCAAAGTGGATGGGAATCTTAAAGGCTATTGACTGAAGGAGTTGCCACAACAGTCCAACAATTTCCAAATCCATCCCTTTACTGAAATGTTCATTTTCCTTTGGGACTGAGTAAACTTCTACTGTGTATACATGCCACATATTTGTTATTTATTCATCTGTTTATGGATGTCTAGGTGGATCCCTTTCCTTTCCAGAATAATGGGTGGGAATGACCTCAGTGGTAGTCTGGAAAGTACTTTGAGCATTTTCTCAGAAATAGTGGAGCATGTTGTGTGGTAGTTCTACTTATAATTTTGTGAGAAACAGCCACACTGATTTCCTTAGTGATCGTACCAGTTTGTTCTGCCACAAATGTGAATAAGGTTACCTCCTTAAGCACACTATAGCTAACATTTGTTGTCATTTGATTTTTTGAGGATTGCATTTATGACTGGGGGGAGATGGAATCTCGAAGTAGTTTTAATTCGCATTTTCCTTGACAACTATCTGCCAGTTCTCAGGCTACTTTTCTGTGCTGTTGGAGTGCTATTTAATACCATGAGTAGTGAAAGCAATCCTAAGCATAGACAGTATTTCTGAAGGTGTTACAATAGCTGACCTCTAATTAAACTACAGTCAGAATAACAAGAACAGAATGGTACTAACACAAAACCAAGCATGTAGACCAACAGGTCAGAATAGAGAAACCAGAAATAAATCTACATGCCTTTTAGAACCTAGTATTCTACATGGGTTTTAAATGCATACTTTAAATAACAAGACAACCTATTCAACAAAGATGTCTGTCAGAACAAATATCAACCCGAAGGACAAACTAGTTCCATAGCTCTCACCCGTAAAAAATATGTTTAAAATGGCCAATAACTTTAATATTAAAACATAAATTGTTAGAGCAAACTTTAAGGAATAGTTCAAGATACAGGTTTGGACAATATTTATCTTAAATAGAAATATGTGGTATGTCTATAGACATTTTGGGATTTTTTTTCTAGCTTTCTGAAGAATGCCATTAGCAATAAATCCATGTGGTCTTCTTTTTGTGGGGACTTTTTATTTACTGTTTTACCACTTTACTTTTGTTTCTTACTATTGGTATATTTAAATAAGGGCTAGTCATAAAGGTCTTTCCCAGTGAAATGGACATCAAAGCATAGTAGTTTAAGAATTAAAATATCAAAATATAAATAATAATAAAAATTAACCATTGAAAACTCTAAATAAGCAAAAGTTGAAGAAATAAAAATGAGCAATAACATGAAAAAAAAAAGGTATTATACCAGTGGGAATTCTTTCTCATTGCAATGTTAGGGTTTTTCCTCCTCTGCTTGGACTGCCATTTGATCCGTCTTTACAGGTTGCGGTTGGGGAGAGAGGATTGCTGGACTAAGTGGTCAGACAAGTTAAATATGTGTGCCTTTCAAATGAGAAGGATTTCTGAGACTTTGGACAACTTTCTCCCTGAATTTCCCAGCTAGAATATTTTCTCTCCCCTCCTCTCTTATAGGATTAGAATCCCAAGTGAAATGGACCGGACTTGTCACAGTCAAGTGATCCGTGTTTCAGGCTCTGAGGACTTGCTCACCTAAAGCCCTCTGTTTGATAGCAGAGCACTGTGCTGGGCTTCCTAGTCCAAATCTGGAGATTCTGCTTTGCTTGCCCAGGTAAGGATCAGGTAGGAGAGCTGTTTTCTTCTGACTGGATGTCTTGTGTTCTTCTTCCCTAGCCACGTTTCTGCCAAACACTTGCAGTTTTGTGCATACCCTAGCTTGGTGGGCTCCCCATATTTATTTTACACCATCCTTGGCTGTCCTTTCTGATACACTGGTATTCCTCCTGTGTGTAGTTGACTGTCCAAAGCAATGCTGGTAGCCTGTCTGTTAACCTGAGAATTTCACGGCCGTGTACAGCAAATGGCTACTTGCTAGTTCAGTAGCTGGTGGGAGCAATGTGGCTCAGTGGTACAGTACCTCTCATGATTATATTCATCTCTTTCCTAAAGTCCGATTTTACTTCATTCGCATCTACCATTTCACTCTGAAGCCTTGAGTTTATCTAAAAAGTATTTTATGATCTAAGAGTTTTACATACATAAAATATACATGATACCTAGCAATATTTCACTTAAATTTCCTAAGACATAAGAGTCTATTCATTGGGAAAAATGTTCTCAGGACTCATAATTTAAACAATTTATATTAATCAACATCACTGTAGTTGGTTTCTTGTGATGCCATCCTATTTAATGCTGAGCTGACTTGATTAGTACCAGAGTAAGTCTTTATTTTACTTCTTAGCCTCATACTCTCAATAGTATGTACCTGTCAAGGAGAAGAGCCACAGCTAAATTATTGACATAATGCTCATGTAAGCAGATTTTTATGATTTGTGCCTTCAGAATGATTTATCGTTGCTAGCAAGCTGGAATCAACTCTGGTAAAAGCTGTGTGATCATTTGGTCCAAACCTAACTTTTAGTAACTTCAGAATGCATTTTTTTTTTGTTTTAAAGCACATTTTTGGATGAGAGTTAGCTGAGCTCTTTATGCTGGGAAAGAGTGCATTGGTGATGACTATTTGGTTCACTGAGGGAGGCTGCACACAGTGGCTTCCCACTCTGGGTGTTCAGCTCTGGTGGTCTTCCTCATGTGGTCACTCTAGCTGTTTGCCTCCTTGGTTACTTTGTTAGTTTCTTATATTTGTTTGCAAAGAGCTGCCAATGTTTGAAAGACTCTCTTTATCCTGGTCTGCTTGAATTCTAGGCTCAGTAAATCCATAATGAGAACAGGCAGATACATTCGTAATGTAGTAACATAGCCAAGTCATAAAAAAGGCAACTTATGTAATGTGGACATCAGGAACTTAGAGCAAACACCCGAAGCTCCAAAATGCTCTGTCTCATGCTTACTGAAAAGTGAAATTTGTTAACAAATGTTCAATTTCATTTCACAAACAGAGGAGACATATTAGTTAGAAGTGCTTCAGACTTCAAGGAACTGCATCCTTTATGTGTGTGTGTGTGTATGTTTGTGTGTGTGTGCATGTGTGTGTTATACTCCCATGTATGTGAGGTTATGAATGCCTGTGTGCATGGTCATAGAGTCCAGATTACATTGAGTGTCTTGTTCTGTTTCATTCCTCATTATCCTTTTGGAGTAGGGCCTCTTGCTTATTCTGTAGGCAGGTTAGTGGCCAGCATGCCCCAGAAATCTTGGTGTCTCTACCATTGAGTAGCCCGGGGCTATATATTTTTATAACCATGCTCATCTTTTTCATATGGGTGCTGAGGATTTGAGCTCTGGTCCTCGTATCTGAGTAGGAAGTATTCTTACTCACTGACCCATCTCTCCAGTCTCAGCAGCTGTCTTATTAATCACATTGTAGATAACAATAAATGACAAATTTTCTCATTTCTTACACATCAAGAAGTAGGCCATTCCTGGCATTGGTTTGGTGGCTCAGTTTGGGTGCTGGTGACTGTCTCTGTGGTCTACTTGCTCTTCTCTTGTGCAGGAGTGCCAGGTGTCTCGGCACAGGCAAGAAACTCCTGCATGTTTGTATCTTCCTTGTCCTTGAGCCTGGCATTACACACCTTGTTAGCAATTTCATTTTGTGTGTCATAGTTTTTATTCTAAGATATCAAGAATGATTGATTTCTTCATCGTTGTATTTTGGAGATATTAATATTATAGATTTTCTTGGAATAAGTATTCTGAAACAAGAACAGACAAAAGATCTGAAAAAACTTTCCTGTATCAGTCATTGCAGAGAAAAATTTAACACATGTAGAAAATAAATTTCTTGGGAGAAAATGCTTAAAGGTAAACTAAACATTTTAGAGGAACAATGTACTATCTATTGAAATCAAATGTTGCTTAAGGTATTAAGAATGAACATATGATTCCTTTAGTATTCACCTTCCTTTCAAGGAGTTTGCTGTCTGGTTAATTTGTTCCCACCTAACCTTGATAGGAGGAGATTAGACACCAATATGAATACATATAAAGGGTCAGCAGTACACCGTGAAACCTTTGGCCAGAAGGGGATTGCCAATTATTTGCTGCATTCTGATTTTGCTAGAGAAGAAACTTAAATTTAATATTAAAGCATTTATTTTCTCCGAGAGTAATTAGAAGAGGGAATAGACCATCAGGAGGGGTGATTGAATGAGGCAATATGTGTAAATTAGAAAATGAGTTCACAGATTCCACAGAACACTCTGCACAGACACGCTGAACTGTCAGCACTTCTTGCTAAGTGTCATGAGGATGGACAGAGCATATGGGGAGTAATTTTAATTGTGTGCTTCTATGCTTTAGGGAGGAATTAGGAACATGATTTTTTCTAACAGTTTCAAAGTGAAAATGGATCACCATACACTAGTAATCTTCATCATTGCTTAGAAACAGTTCTTAATACATAAGTGTTTTTCAGCATTTCCATGCTATACCTAAAACATCTTGGAGTGTAGCCTCTCAACCTGCTAAGGCAAGATAGTATGGACATCACATTTCTTAAAGAAAACAATGTCACTAGCCACAGAAATAATAAATCAAGCCCCTGTGAGTTACTTGGAAGCCATTTAAAAGAGACAGTCTCCACCAAAACATTTCTGTAAGTCCTTTCTCAGAAGGAATACTGTAGGTGGCTGTTCAAGAGTGAGCTGCACTGCACAGCATCTGCAATGCACAGCGAACAAGGGAAGAACATTTGATTTCAAATGCCATGATGTCCTCAAGGCTTCTCCAAGCCTGTTTAAGGGTTCCTATCCACAGATAGAGACTTTCAGCCTGGACAGTCAAGAGTGCTCCCAGCTGGAGTGCTCATTTTGAGTGTTCACTCTTCCTAGAGCAGGCCTTTCGGACTTGCTAACAAATTTGGAAGTTTTATGAAAGCTGTAGGATCTTGAAGAATTGCTTAGAACTCCCACACTTCTCTCTAATGGAAATTGTGCTGCTTTGAGATTGGCATTCATGGTCAGGTTCAATAGAGTCCCTTGTGTTTCTTCTTTATGATGTTTTGGATGGAAACACCTGTTTTGTCAGATTTTTTTTGATTGAGCTGATTGATTTGATTTATAATACATATATTTAGTTATTAAATTATACTTTAATAACTGTATAAAGTATATAACTATATATTTTATAAACTAGATAAATCTATAACTATAAAGTGTATACATAAAATATAAAGTATATAAATGTCATCATTGGATGATGTTGGGACTATAGATCCAGGGTTCCTTGATTTTCTTTGCCTGCTTCAGATTCTTTTCCTGCTGGAGTGAACTGAGCATGAGACCTCACCTGCAACTGCTCTGAGCAGGAGACCTTGAGGGCAGGCTGATGAGTCTGCAGCTGAACGATCCTGAGAGATGGGCATGGCTAAGAATCCCTATATAAGCTCCTCCTGAGCATAGCAAAGATTGGCATTTGGTGTTCGGCGTTTGGACATTGACATTCTTGTATTAAGGATGATTCGTGTCCGTGTTTCAGCATCTCTGTCTCTCTGTCTATGTTTGTCTTTATGTCTTTAAGTCTCCAGTTTAGTGCCCGGCTCTCAAACTGGTCCTGTAGTGACACGGGAGCTACAGGACCATTTAGGGATTTTTCAGGATGACACTTAAGTGGTCGGCTATTTTTAGTCACCTGCTGGTCAGCATCTTCTGTGACACTTTGATGTCTACATTCCTACCTGAGTTTGGCCCATAGTACTGACCAACCATGACATTGCCATTCTGTTCAGGCTGAGAAGTCACCCTGCTGAAAGGGTATTAGGTTTTAGCTAATTAATGACTTGTCCTCTTTAGTCTCATGCCCCACCCCCGAAGTTGTGCATTTGTATTCTACTAGCGTCCCGAGGAACCAAATAGTATTTCATATATTTGTGTGTGTGTGTGTGTGTGTGTGTGAGAGAGAGAGAGAGAGAGAGAGAGAGAGAGAGAGAGAGAGAGAGAGAGAAAGAGAGTACACTTGTGTGGAGGTCAGAGGACATCTGGAAGTAATTGGTTTTCTTCTTCCACTCTGGAAGTGGGTTCTGGGGATCAGACTTAGTTGTTCAGGCTTGGCAGCACGTGCTCTCCCTCACTAAGTCATCTTGCTGGTCTTGTAGTTTCTATTTTTTAATGCTTATAAATTGTTGCCTGGGCATAGGAATTGTATGTTTCTTAGTAATTCTAAATAATTCAACCAGTGAAGTTCTCCAGCTTGGGAAACATTTTAAAATATCTTTCGGATACATTTTTAGAGCCTTCGCTTTTTGAATCATGTACGTTTTCATAGTTTCCTGGAAATAGCTTCACTTTGCTTCAATTGGTGGTTGTGAAAGCACAGATTCCAGACCAGCAGCACCAGCAGGATCAGCTGCACCTGGGATCTTTCTGGAAGTCAGAGTCTTTTGACTACACATATCGTGTGAGGAACTTGTAGATTTCCTTCAAATAGATTCTTCAGTAGATTCTGTGGGCTACTGTGACACTGATTAAAATTCAGAGTTTCTAATTTACTAAGTTTATAGCTTGACCTTACGCTTTAAACATGATGAGTGCATATTTAGGAATATATATATGTATATATATGTGCACATATATAAATGTATGGATATGTTAAGTTTATATGTATACTTTGTACGTAATAAAACTCGAGGCCAGAGGCTATTAATTTGTGAGACAGATGGATGAGGTACATGGAAAGGGATAGAAAGAGGAAAGGGAAAGGGGGAAATGATGGAATTACATTATCATTTCAGAAAATAAAAATAATTAAAAAAGGTAAAATCTTACCCACATTCTTTTCTGTATACGCTCTTTAATTCTTATGTTGGAGTCTCTGAAGGTTACATTATTAAGTCTGAACTACTTACTTTCACTGGCTTTTCAAATAGTCAGCTCTTGGGTTTATTTATCAGCTGGCTTTATTACCTTCTGCTTCACACGAGGAACATTAATGCTAGCATTAAATAAAGTTTAATTAAAAAACAATGAGTGCTACAATAATTTTCTATAATTATAGTAATTAATCTAGATCTGTAAAATCTTTCCATTTGAAGCAAAGGTTTTTCTGTGCTATACTTTTAGTTTTTAATGTGTGGGATACGGGAAAATAAAACCCAGTATCTGGAGTCTGCTACATAGAATTACTGTCATGGGAAGCAACTTGATTGCAAATTGCTGTCTCTTGTTTGGAGAACTCATTCTCATCTTCTTGAGCTTATAATTTTGGAACATTGATTTTTTTTTTTAGTGTCCATTATATCTTAACTTGAACAGCAGCCCACAGCCTTAAATCCTCTTACAGCCCCACTGCCGCCAAAAACATCGGCAAAGTTCCTGTGCTGTCCCTGACTCTGCTCCCACACTAAGAGAATTTTCCCTATGTAGCACAGCTTAAATTTATGTCAGACACTCCGGACACATCTCTATCAGAATTTGGTAAAAATAGACTTATTTTGTTTGTACAGTCTAGTCTGTAAGGAAAGGCTCAACCAGCAGAAGCTAGACTTGCCTATTTCTAATGAATGAATCCATTGTTGTTTTTATCTTTGTTGTTTCTACTCTCTAGTTTTTCTTCAAATTCCTTGGTTATTTGTTTTTTAATTTAGTAAAATGACACAAAGTTTATCATTGTTTTCTTTCCTTATATTCTTTGAAATCTTTCTTTGTTTTTTATATAGTCATTGTATTTTGATTGGTTTATGTTTAGGGGCCACATGTCATTGTATCTTTTAAAAATATTTTTATTAATCCCTTGAAAATGTTATAGAATGTATTTTGATCATTTTCACTGCCCTGTGGTGACTTAAATGAGAGAGATTCTCCGAGGCCGATACATTTAAACACTTGGTTCACACGTGTCTTTGTAGAGGTTGCAGAGCTGTTGGTGCAGCTTCAGATGAGGACCCGGAGTCAGGCAATGCATCTATCAATGCATCTATCAATGCATCTATCAATGCATCTATCGGCAGACAGATGGGGAAGGGGGCTCCATGCAGAGAGACAATTTAAGATGGGCTGCATCCTGATCTCCCTCTCCAAAATGGAGGCTTCGTGCTTTACCCTGTTGCAAGGAACTGTTCTGTGGGACTTTCAAGTATCCTGGATGGTGGTAGCGGTGGGGTTGGGCTCTTGTGGCAAGAACTAATCAGCTTTCCTTTCCTTATCTGGATTATCCAATCCCCTACAATAGCACAAGGAGAACATTCTGAGACAGAAATGTAATTCTTCCTACCCCAAACTCATAAATAAAAGTTATCATTTCCAGACATACTTGAAATTCCTGGTTGAGATCCCCTCTCCATTGGGAAATTTTGTCTCTTTGTATGCGCTGTTGTCTGCTTTTCTGCTGTCAGGAAAAGGTGGCCGAGTGATGAGGCCTTTCTTTTTCTATCTTCTTGTTAAATCAGCAGACAAAAAGAATCATTTCTCCAACCCCAGACCTCATCACAAGGGCACAAAGGCCTTGTTGAAGGAACATGTGTGCGCCCACACGCACACATGCACCCAAAGAGTACATAGCCTTATTCTTGATCTGGTTCGTTCTCTCTGCTTTCTGATGTGTTTGAAAATGTAGTCTCTCAACTTCTGCTCTGGCTGCCTGTTGCCAGCCTCCCCTGCCGTTATGGACTCTCTTTTTGGAACACTAAGGCAAAGTAAACTCTTCCATTACTTGCTCTTGGACATAATATTTTATTATAGGAACATAACGCAACCTTCTCACTCCTTCATTCTCAACTTTACGTGTTTTTCTTTTCTTAAAAAAAATAACCGAGAGGCCACACCCTTGAAGAAAACTGACACTCCCTTTCCCATAAAATGTCAACGGTCATCAGTATAAGCCCCTCCCTGAATGCTGACTGATGGGCCCTGAGCAGCAACCACAGTCACTGTGAGTGCCTGAGTGCTGTGGTTCTGTCCTTACCAGAAGACAGCGTCTTGTTCTGTTCCTCTCTGACCTTGACCTCTTACAGTTTTCTACTCCATCTTCCATGCAGGTCCCTGAGTCTTCTGGTGGCTGGAGGAGGCTGTGACATAGATGTCACGTTGGTGCCTGAGCACTGCACAGATGACTGTTCCCTACACCTTGATTGGTTGTCAGCTGCTGCCTTCACTGTTGTCCATTTCATAAAGAAACTTCTCTGGTGAGATTTGAAAGCTGAATGAATCTATGGGTACAGAGATCTGAATTTAGAGAACCATTTGGTACTATGTCCAATAGAAGTAGAAGCTTCATCGCTGACGTCCATCAGTCATCCTCTCAGGCATAGATCCTTGGCCAGATTTACAGTACCAGCCATTCGTTTCTTCCTACTGTGCGGGTTTAATATCCGATTGGAAAGTAGCTGGTTACTGCTATAAAAATATATGCATTGTTGCACTCATGGGCATATCTTACCACACTGTCATTGTAGTCCACAGGGTTTGCAGCTCTGTGAGACTATTGGTGATACCCCTCCCCCTTGCACAGTCTGTTGACTGCAGACTGAACCTTTCCTCTTCCCAGAATTCTCCTGTTCTGGTCACCTAACCTATACTTCCTGCTTGGTCACCCTGCCTACTTCCTGCCTGGCTACTGGCCTATCAGCATTTCATTAAACCAGTACAACTGACAAACCTTTACAGGGTACAGACCATTGTCCAACAGTACTTTTTCACCTCCTATCAGTACTTCCAATAGTACTTTCCTACCTATCAGAAATTTCTCAGAGGGCCTTCCTTGATCAAACCTGATTTTTCTTAACCAAGAATGAATCGACAGCCTCTCATTTCCTGTGGAAACAAAAGCAAAACTTCTTCTCCAGAGTAACATATCTTTTGTCTTAAATTTTGAAGTCATTTTCAAAATACATATGTTGATTAATTCAGCAGCATTTATAATTAAATGTAGCTGTTGCTCCTTCCACAGCATTCAAACAATTCAAAGTCAGCATAGTAACATGCAGTATTCAGATTGTCTGTAGTTTCTATCTTTATGTGACTTTATTTTAACCTTTATTGCTTGTATCTTTATTTTTATTTTTTGACTTTTTGGGACAGGGTTTATCTGTGTATCTTTGGTTGCACTGGAACTCACTCTGTAGACCAGGCTGTTTTTGAAGTCACAGATGTATACATCTCTACTTACAAATCAGAGCTGACTTTAGAGTTGGACAATGGCTATCCTTCTCCAAGTATGTTGTTAAAAGAAAAATTCAGAATTTTGTCTCATGTCAGGAGCCATCTGGTATGTGACAGAAAGAAGATTTTAAGGAAATATTCTACTTTTCTCCATGCCCATTTTGTCTATATTGTATCTTTGAATATATGTCTAGATGAATAGTATTTAAGTTTTCAGCATTGAACAGTAGATTTTTCTGCAGTAATCTTTGAAGTTTCCAGGAAGAAGGTGGGGCCTCACAATGACTCCACATCATTATAACATCATGATGCTGATAGCACCAATGTAAAACCAGTTTTTATTACCAGATGTGGAAATGGTGTACCTTCTTACAATGTTCTGGCCAGAACTCCAAATAAGAACTTCAGAAAAAGCCCTACTGACTACTCAGAGACCATTTGCAATTATACAAAACAGCAATCTTGAAATCTAACCATCATTTTACTTTTACAGGATCCCATAAAAGACATCATCCCATGACAACTGGAAGCAATTCTAGAAGACAACGTCCTCTCTCCCAACAAAATTTGTCCTCACAGTTAGGGATACCATTTAGGGGTTGATTATTACTTGTACAGGGTTGTGGGTTTGGGTGGAAATTATGTAGGACCAGAGATCTCAAAAAAAGAGGGAAAATTGAATGGGAAATAGATACATTAGTGTGAACTTACTCACACTATAATAATAGTGAGTAATAGAAAAAATACTTGTGAACTATAATTTATGAACAATTTACATTGGTATAGATTATTGTATGTTGATACAAGTTCAAATTATATTTGTTATATTAAATATGCTCCTATATCTGTTCATAACATTTGTACACCTATGTAAAATTATTTTGTCAGATTGTCTGCATGCATGTTTCTACCTCTGTTTAAGACATTTTATATTGATGCAATATTTAGGATATATTTACATATTACATTACATGTATATGTATGTATATTACATTTCTACTTATGATAGAGATATTTATACATTGTTTACATTTTGAGGTCATTGTTCTCCTTTACTGCATAGTTGTTTAAAGATTGTTTAATATTTTGATATGAAGTCTTAATCATTAAATTATAAAGGTATTAAGTATTATAGGTCAATAATCATTCATGTTTGTTATACTTTTAGTCAGAGTAATTAGGTTCTTTAGATACAAAGAAATTGTATTCTTCATAAATGGGTAACCTTTAAACCACTTCAAAGATCTGTAGAACATGGCATTACATAACTGAGGATTCTGTTGATGTGAGACACAATTGCTCCTGGCAGCACCAGTCTATTTCTGAGAGAGTGTTGAGCACCAAAGACACTCCAGTTGGAGTTTGTTTTCTTCTTGGCACAACTGGCCTTTGGGCAAGGAACTGCCCATGCCTTGACCACTGACAAAATGCACTGTGACCTGACTGGAAAAGCAAGACACAAGAAAAAAGACTGCCAAATCTTGTCAAGACAGGGTTAAGACAGTTCTGAAAATTTTACTGTCTCTGAAAATGGTTTGTCAGTTACTCTAGGCCTTAGCCAAAGTTAGTTGCTTCAACATTGCAAATGAGACTTTGAGTGTTAGCTCAGGCACCCAGTTGTCTCTGTCATCTTCTGCATATTTTGGAATCTGCTTGATTGCACTTGCTGCCCACTCAAGTAGTATTATCTCCCTTCTCAGGCCTTCAATGGGGTTGAAGATTAGATAGTTGTAGTCTTTGTCCTCTATGATCCAGCCAAGCCATTTCCAATACAAGAAGTAGACTTTTTAGGATAGAATGTTTATTAAAATATTAGGATATGTTCCTTGTTTAATATTGTTTATGCTGGTTGTAATTCTAACTTTATACTTGATATCTGTTCCTAGTATATATAGTTTTGTATTGGGTTTGGAACTCTCTTATTTAAACAAAAAAGGGAGGTGTTGTGAAAGCTCTTTCAGCCATTCGCCCTTAAGATACCAGTCCTCTTGGGTGTGGTCTCTTATACTATAAATGCAACTGTAAAGTGTGCACTCACTCTCTTGCTTCTGGCTCTCACTTCTGGCTGCTAGATTCGGTTTCTGTTCCCCATTCATGCAGAGGACTGTGATCTATGACTGTGATCTTTGAGTCTACCCTAAATAAGTAACCCTTTATTATACATAATTCTGAACTAGTGTGGGGTTATTTTGTAACTTCTGGCATCATTCATTCTTATGGACTGTGGAAGAAGCTTCTCTGTAGCCTGCCTGGTTCTTAGACGCTTGAAAACATGAGCACCTGTGTGGCCTCATTAGTGTGGGTAGGTTTGATAACCTACTCTATTTGTAGAAATGGATTACAAAGGAAATCCTTTTCCAAGGTTAGTCTACTGCTTGAATCTCATCCTAATTTCCAAGACAAAGGGAAGCCTAGGTGTATTTCTTTTGCAATTTAAGAAGATTTAACCACCTTGGTTTGTCCAAGAATTTTAGATCTAAATTGGGAAATTCCTACACAAACTGGTATAAGTTGTTCACTCTGAGGTTGAATAGGCCAGATTCTAATAAAATTATACTATGAAGGAGTGAAGGTCTCTGCAATTTCCATTTATTTCCAGCTCTGTTCACTTGGGAATTTGAGGAGAGGTGGGCAAATCAGGTGCCACCCACACAGACTGCACCTCTTGAACGGTGGTGACCAGAATCCCCTTCATCTTGCACAGTAGAAATGTGCAAAAGCACTATTTTGAATCACCAATATTTTCTATGATTCTGTAAAAAACAAAATCAATCAGATCTGTTCCTTGACAATTTCACACATGTGTACAATGCCCACTGACTGCTCTTACCCCTACCTTCTCTTGTCTCTTTCCTGCTTTTTTCCTACCAATGTACTTCTCACTTTCATTTTTATTTGATTTTTATTTTAGGGTGAGGCCAGTAGGTCTGGATGGACTATTCTGATACTCATTGTTTATAATAGAGGGCAATATATCAGTCTACCTCCTTTACTTGCAAATAGGAACAAAAATAGCTCCCAACTGTCAAGCAATTCAAAAAACACTTAACACTTAGTAAAGACATACAGTAAAGAGCACATTAGTCTTTATTATAATCAAAGTTTTCTTTTTAGATTATATATGTAGAAATACTTAATTGGTGGATGAAGACTTTTAAAGTTTGTAGCCGTTTGTTTGGATGGTTACAATTGGTCTTGCATTTTGGTCTGTCCTTTTCAAGTTCTTTAAAGATCTCAGGATTGCCTCTTGCCTTGTGGTAGATGCTGGCCAAAGGTTCCTGGAAGTGCTGGGGACGCTGCCCTGAAATCTTGCCTTTTCATGGCTTTTGTTTTCCCCGGATCTTTAATGGCCCATGCTACTTCATTGTCAGTATCTTTTGCCAGCACTGTGTGAGAGATCCCCTGTTCCATAAATACTCAGACTTGACTGCAGCAGTGAATAAGTGGAAAAGAAAGTCACTAGGGTAAGGAACCTTGACCTTTGAGAAAGGCTTGAACGGATCCAAGCTGTCACAGCAGGCTTGACTCCTGCTGCCCCACACTCAGCCTCCTGTGGCCCTAGCAGTTAGTTAATGTCAGCACGCATCTTCGCTTGCTCCTCCTGTGTTCACTCTCACTTTTAGGTCCCCTGTAAATTGACTCTGAGTTTCGGGAAAAGACCTCTCTTTTCAATTCTAGGTGACGACGACGGGCAGAGATGAAATCTCTTCTAGTTTAGCTTGGCGTGTGGGATTTTGCTCACAGGAAGCGTCGTTTGCGTTTGAGGATCTCATCCTGAGCCTGACATTTCCAGTTCACGTTCTAACTCTGTGCTGCTTTTCAGATGATGTCAGTCGTCTTTAAAGAGAGGAGGAACAGCTGGGTTCCTGAATGTCTGAATCACACACTGTGTTCTGTCACTGTGGCGGTGTGACCTGGGGGCCAGCTTAGGGAGAACTTTATTTTCCCCAGTTAACACAGACATATGCCTGGAGATGTTCACATTGAAATGTCCCTTTTCCTACTTCTGAAACAGTAAAAGCCTCAAATCCTATCAGTGATCTCTCCTAAATAAAGGAGAGAGGCAGTGATCCCTTTTGCTTCTTTGATGCCATGAAGTGAGCAACTTTGCTTCATTTCCACCTCCCAGTTCTGCCTTATAACAGGCCCAACGCAACAGGGCTGAGTGATCACAGAGTGAGACCTCTGACACTTTGGAAGAAAATAAACCTGTCCTTCTTTGAAATTGTTTACCTCATGTGTTTTGTTGCAGCTCAGGCAGCAGACTATGACTGTCTTCATACTCTTAAGCCATATCCAATAAAGTAACTCTTCACATAGGATACTTTGGGAAGTGCTACAGTAAGACAAGGAAGACATCCATTTAAATTGTCACAGTAGGTAGCCTTTAAAAAATGAATTACCTCCTCAGGGAAAACAAGTTTTTTGAGATTTCTTTGTATGTTTATGGGTATTTGGGCTGCATGTATATCTGTGTGTCACATGGATGCACCGTAGTAAAGGCCAGAAGAGAGCATCAGATCCCCTGGAACAGGAGTTACAGATGTTAGCTGCTTTGTGTGTGCTGGGACTCAAACCTGGGTAGGTTAGCTGCTTTGTGTGTGCTGGGAATCAAACCTGGGTATGTTAGCTGCTTTGTGTGTGCTGGGAATCAAACCTGGGTAGGTTAGCTGCTTTGTGTGTGCTGGGAATCAAACCTGGGTATGTTAGCTGCTTTGTGTGTGCTGGGATTCAAACCTGGGTAGGTTAGCTGCTTTGTGTGTGCTGGGAATCAAACCTGGCTTATTTGAAAGACCAGCCAGTGCTCTTAACCATTGAGCCATTTTTTATTCCAGCTCTACCTCCATTTTCCTTGGCATGATTTTTTTTTGTGTGTGTGTATATATGGATAAGGGTCATAAAATAAAAAAAAAAAACATGATTCACATGGGGTGTCCAATACCAACTGTACCTCTACAGCACAAGCCCTATACTTAAGATTGTAAGAGCTAGAGGCCCAGGACACCTGCTGCTAGATAGTGTTTTCTGTACATGACAGGAATGTTGTACTTGTGAAATCTCAACAATATGGCTGCTCAAACAAAACCTGCACAACAGCAGCTGATAAGCCAGTGTAGATTGAAGAAGTCTTACAAGGCCCAACAGCTTGAGAGATAATTACAGGCAATTAATAGCTGCTGAGAGGGTGGGGGAGAATCAGTCTTATCTAGGTGCATGTTCCCTAACCAGTTAACCAATCTCAACCGGTCAGCCCTAAACATGTGCACATATAAGCAACACTAAATGGACTTAGTAGGTTACATATATGTAGTGTACATTTAACAATCATAATTAAAGAAGAGGACAATAATTGGAGAGGGAGTAAGTGTGGGCATGGGAAAAGTTGGAGGAGGGAGAGGAAGGGGTAGAAATGATGCTAATACAATGCTTAAAGTGAAATTCTTAAAAAATATATTTAAAAGTAAATAAAAAAAAGAAAATTATGCATGGTCTGGTGGTTTCAAGTGTGGACTAGAAAGATAGCTCAGTAGTTAAGAGAGTGAACTGCTCCTCCAGATGGCAGAGTTTGAATCTCAGCACCCACATCAGGCAGCTCACAACCATCCAAGGGTGTTGAACTCCTTTAGCCTACCAGGGCACGGGCACTCGTGTGTGTGTGTGTGTGTGTGTAAAAGCACATTTAAAAAGACTTATAATCTATTAGTTTTTAAGATGTGCAAAAGTGCTAGATCACTATATATTAACATGTTACTGGTACTCATCCCGTGATGAGTGTGAGGATAATGTTCTAGATCACTATATATTAACATGTTACTGGTACTTGTCCCATATGAGTGTGAAGTTAATGCTCTAGATCACTATATATTAGCATGTTACTGGGAGTCATCTCATGATGAGTGTGAGAAGAACGTCTTGCCTTCTTTGCTTCTGCTAAGCTTTCCTTTCTACAGATATTGTCCTCCGATAAAATAACATTACATTTTAAATGCATACTTTACAACTGAAGTAGCTTTCTATCCATGTAATCATTAGCTTTTAGCTAAGTTACAATCTCCAAACTCTGCTCAGCCCTGAAAAATCTGAGTTCCTGGGCATACAGGACAGCTTCTCTGTCATGCTTTTCTTGGTAGCTTATGGGCACGACTTTGGCCTAACCCCTTATTTCTTCCTATTTTTAGTAGAGTAGAGGGAATGGATGGGTGAAGGCCTTTGCCATAGAAAGGATCCAACAGGACCCAGATCTTCCAAAGTTAGGATTTTCTGCATTAATCTTACTTTATTTTAGACCACATCGTCAGACAAGGTAATAAACTTCAGGGGCAACATAAAAGACTTCTACCTGATTTTACAATTTGATTAAACAATTTTTCATACCAATAATAAACTTAGGAGAAGGCTGTTCCTTACAAAAAAGTCTAGTGCACTAGTCTAACAATTGAGGTCCTGAACCAGATTCTGTATTTTGCATGAAGCATGAATTGTTGAATATTAAAGGTGCATTTTCATAATTCTTTTCTCTGTCAATAAAACTTATGAGATGGCTAAGCCAACAAGTGATTTTCTGCTGCCCACATCTTACTATGTAAAAGTGACAGGGGGATATGTGTATCACACTTATCAAGGGAGGGTCACTGGAGAGAGACTAAGTCTTTTTTGAGATCGTCCTCAATTCTCTTTAGTACCTTGGCATCTTTGTGGCCTCCTTTCAACGACTTTCGCCTGGAGACCTTAGGTTCTGCACAAATTCCTAAACCTCGTTAATCCTTATCAGAGCCACCCTGGTCAGAGCTGTGTGAGATTAATTAGCTTCCACTCTAGCAAATATTTCATATTTTACAGTCCAGTGATTAACCCCATTGATTGTCTTTTTGCCTTTTCAACTGCAGCTGCTTATTAGAGATTTTTATTACTATCCTGTAAATTTCTCACTCTTCCCTTCTGTGATAATGGCTATGCAATCTATATTTTGTGAGCTCTTTTAATAGCTCCTTCTCCAGGGCAGACTTATTTTGAGAAAAAGATACAGAAGTTTCTGTTAATTCTTTTGACGGAGGCTGCTCGTTTGTTTCCCAACTGCCCAGACCTGAAATAACCACATAGAATCTATATCATTTGAAATACAGTTTGGCCAATAGCTTAAGCCTATTTCTAACTAGCTTTTTCATCTGAAATTAACCCATTTCTATTATTTTATATTTTATCATGAGGCTTGTGATTTACAGACAAGGTTCCAGTGCCTGTATCTCCTGCGGTGGCTACATGGTGACCCTTGACTCTGCCTATTCTCTCTCTCTCTCTCACTGGAATATATATATTATATATATATATTCCAGAGAGACTATATTCTGTTAACTGAATGCAGCTTCTTTTTTAACCAATGGCAATAAAATATATTCATAGCATACAGAGGGGAATCCCACATCACCTCCCCTTTTCTATCTAAGTACAAAGTAAGTACAAAGGAAAGTTTTAACTCAAAGGGAGATTACATGCAACAAAACAGTTAGCAAGCAAGAATTACAGTTACAATATTTATATCTACTTTATCTTTTATCATAACTAAGAAAAATTATAACTATAAATTCTTCAACTACATCAAAGACTCCAGAAGGATATAATATTACCCAAGTTAACAGGAAGTACATTGTAAGTGATTTTCAAAACTCTAGAATTGATAGAGACATTTTGCTGCCTGGAAAGTCACCCAAAGTTTTTCTGTAACATGGGACATCCAGTTTTCAGCCTACAGGCCCATAGTATCAAGCAGACTTTTCCATGAAGCAGGAAATTTCAAAGACTGTTTTGCCTCTATTGGCAGTTTGTTACTTATTTTCTTCTGTGTCCTGCAAAATGTCTGACAGACTCTTTTATGAAGCAGGAATCCCAATGGACTATTTCACCTTTAGGCAAGCTCAGCAATCACCCCTCTGTGGGTCCTGTATATCCAGTTCATACAGTGTACCATCAAAAAGTCTTGCCCAAATGGCTAACAAACTCCATGAAGAGCCTCTTTGATGCCCATCTTCCTCTTGAAGTAATTGGTGCTTCCAGGAACAGATGTGTCTCATTGTCATGAAAAATCCTAAGTTCTTAAAACATTTTAAATGCCATATTCTGGTGGTCTTTGAAAGGCTTGAAGAATATCTATCTATCTGAAATACATCTCTGTACATCTAGAAAACCTAACTATCACGACTACAAGCTTGACTATTATAGAAAACTATTTATTAACCTGTATTTTTTAATTATACATTACATTTTTAAAATGAGCTATACAAACATAATACCTTAATCAAGAGCAGAAATATACAATAACAAAATTTATCTTAAATTTGTATCAAAAAACCAAGGTCTATACCAATGCAAATCTCTATAGCATATCCCCCTTTAAATGTAAACATTTATAAACAATCATTTAAGAAATTTGGGCATAGTTCTCTCCAAACTATTTCCTGCTTTTTGTTGGAAGAAGCAATTTTATGGTTCATGAAGACCTTCTGGGAGCATCTTGGTCCATCAAATCACATTAGTTTAGAAGGAATCCACAGGCTCTCATCCTCTGTGGAAACAAAAGCAGAACTTCTTTTCCAAAGAAGTTAGACCCAAATTTTGAAGTCAAGATACCTTTAAAGCATCTATATTGATTTAACTTAACAGCCCATGCAATAAAATGTCTCTCTGTACCTAGCTTATTCACAGTCAAAAATAAAAAACCCCACAATAATATATACATAATCCAGACTCTCTGTGTATTTTTCATCTTTACGTGGCTTATTTTTCTTTACTCCTTTAATCTATGGTTGTCTGTAATCTGCCTCTTTAAAGACTTTGTTATATTTATTTATTAAAACCATGTACTCCTTTTTACAACTATTTCTTCTCTCTCCCAAGCCTACATATACTTATCCAATACCGTTATCCATTTGGAGGTCTTTTCCATCTGGAGTTGTCTTTATTGTGTGGGTATCTCTAATTATATTTTGACCAGGAACACTTTTTTAAACAGTGCTAAATGGGTGTGGCTAGGACCAACCCCTGCTGCACTGCCTGTTAACTATGCCCAGTCCAACATGACAGAGGCATGTTCACTGCCTCTGAGGACCATGCACATTGCCCCAGCTCAAGGGTTGCAGTGGGTCTGTGTCACCATTAAGCAATTTGTAATATACTGTTCACATACCCCATTTAAGTGATCAGCCTCCTGAAAGGGACAGAGCTGTTCGTGCAACTAGCACGAACCAAGAAGCTTCCATTTCTTATGCTGAGTCAGTATGCCTTTTCTTAAAGGAGCTCAGGAACCCCTGCTCACTGCCAGCAAACAGAGCACATCCAAAAAAAATGTTGGCCACCAAGAAGCCATGCTTAACTCTGTTCTTTTGTGTCTAGAATTCCTTTCCAAGCTTTCTCAGGTTTTATGTGGATGTAGTTGACCATGTTGGCACCAGGTGAAGATGAACACCAGAAAGTAATCCCACACTAGGTCAGAATTGAGAATAATAAAGGGTTATTTATTTAGGGGTAGATTCACAGATCACAGTGTTCTGCATGAACCAAATCTAGCACCTGGGAGAGAGAGCATGCACAAACTTTATGGCTTCATTTCTTGTATAAGAGACCACACCCAAGTTGACTGATATCTTAAAGGCTATTGGCTGAAGGAGTTCCCACAGCAGACTTATTTAAAGAAAAAGATACAGAAGTTTCTACTAATCCAGTGTTACTTTTATAATCTCTGCAATTGCATTTAAATACAAACTTAGGTTTTTAGTAATTACTTCATCAAATAATTTTTTTATAGAATCTTTACTTTATGAGAGATCAGTTCTGTAGACATTTTTTCTTTCCACTCTCTTTTTATGGGGTTTAAGTAGGCAATGCCATTGATAACTAAGAATGGGCATAAGTTGTTAGAGTAGGCAGTAACTATACATGTGAAGTGCCTAGTGTGCTGACTTTTCTGTGTGTGTTCCATCTTTGATGATCACCTTACTCATCTACTCATCTCCTTGGGTACATGTCTGTGGTGTGTGTGTGTGTGTGTGTGTGTGTGTGTGTGTGTATGTGTGGAGAGAAAGAGAGAGAAAGAGAGAGAGAGAGAGAGAGAGAGAAAGAGAGAGAGGAATGATCATATGTGTGTGCAGGTGTGCTCCTGAAGGACTCTAAATTAACAAGTCACAGAGAGACTTATATGTCGATATTTATTGCGGCATTGTGTCCAACAGCTAACAAGTGCAATCAGTCTAGGTCCACTTGTTTTGATGGACAAACAAAAATAGTGCGATAGAATTATATTCTGCCTTAGAGAAGAGTATGCTGTATTTGGCTGCTATCACTGGGAGTCCTGCTCTTTTCTGACGTGAGCCAGAGGAGCAGTGGATGGGGGGGGGGAGAGGAGTGATGGTGATGGACTAGGAGGAGTGGAGGAAGGCATGTGTTGTTTGAGAGAAGAATAAATAAAAAGAGAAAAATTATATATAATAATGATTGATAAAAGAAAAGTGAAATCCTGCCATTTTTAGGAAAAAGGGTGCAACTGGGAATCATTATGGCAAGTAAATGTGCTAGACATCTTCTATCATATGATGGACATAAAATTATATGTAATTATATATGTAATATGTAACATGAAGGGCCGGCTTGTTGGGGTATCTGTCCCGCCCAGTACCCCACCTCCGGCATATCCCAAAGAAAATCACTCACAAGACTCCATAAGATTATAAACTGATTGGCCCATTAGCTCAGGCTTCTTATTAGCTATTATGCCTATATTAACCCATTATTCTGATCTATGTTAGCCATATGGCTTGGTACCTTTTTCAGCTGTCAGCTCACATGTTGCTTCTTTGGTGATCTGGGCAGGAATGGCAGAGGAAGCTTCCTGCTTCCCGGAATTCTCCTGTTCTCATGGCATCACCTCTACTTCCTGTCTGGTTTTCCTGCCTATACTTCCTGCCTGGCCAATCAGTGTTTTATTAAAATACATGATTGACAGAATACAGATAATTCTCCCGTACCATTTCCCTCTTTTTTTTTTTAAACAAAGGAAAATACCCATAGTCCATTTGTTGGGAATGTGGGCGTAGTATTTCAGGCTACTTCCTGCTGGTTGGGGGCGCTGATAATCTTATGGGGACCTAAAGAAAATTTAGAGTTATAATCAAGTCCTGACTGGAGTATCCTGTGAGTCTTGATTATCTCAGGCAGCAGTCTTGAATCTGTTCTGGATGTTGAACTCTGTCATCTGGGCCATCTGTTCCTATTGGAGATTTCTCAGGTGGTCTTCCTTTCTCGAACCTGATTTTTCTTAACTCAGAATGAATCCACACCCTCTCATTTTCTGTGGAAACAAAAGCAAAATCTCTTCTCCAAAGTAACATACCTGTTGACTTCAGTTTTGAAGCCAAGGTATTTTCAAAATACCTATCTTGGGTTAGTTCATCAGCATTTATAAACAAAAGTCTTTTAGCAGCTGTTGCTCCTTCCTCAGCATTCAAACAATTCAAATAGAGCATAATAGCATACAGTATCAAGATTCTCTGTGTATTTTCCATCTTTATGTGGCTTTATTTCAACATCTATTTCTTTTATTTTTATTTTTAACTTTTGGCTTTTTGAGACAGGTTCTCTGTATATATCTTTGTCCTGGAATAACTCTGTAGACCAGGCTGTCCTTGAACTCACAGAGATCCTTCTGTCTCAGCCTCCCCAGTGCTGGGATTAAAGGTGTTTGCTACCACACATTGAACTCACAGAGACCTGTCTGCTCTGCCTCCCAGGCATTGGGATTAAAGGTGTGTGCCACCACACCCAACTACTTTCTTTTTTTCCTTTTTTTTCCTTTAAGAACTTTAACTTTTAGCCTGCATATATTTTTAACACACTGTAAAATATTTAGAGGTGTTCTTTGTCTCTGAATCTCTCTTTACTGTATATCTCTTTTTTTCTGACCACACGAGTCTTTAATGGGTAGAACTAAAGCCGTGGCTTTGACAGTTAGATCCAGCCCATTTCTTAGCTTTCCAGCCTCATGGCAGAGGTACCGCCAGAGCCATTTTTATCATCACAACTCTACAGTGTTTCGAGGTCCCTGCCAGCAAGCAAGCTGCAGCATTCTGCTCACAGACCACACTCAGTCAGACTTCCTGCCTGAAAGAGTCAGAGTTTACCCTGGCAGGATGGCCCAGAAAGCCGGCATTTTAAAACGGCACAGCTTTTTTCCTGCTATGGCTGAAAACTGAAAAGCATGTGTTCAGCTTTTCATCAACACCGTTTAAGTGTTTCATGGCAGGACCTCTTAATGAGCTGCAGGGTTTTGCAGCTAAAGCTGAGTCAGGAAGCCTCTCTTAGATGAGAGCGCTTGCTTGCCTCTAGCAGGTAGAGCAGACCAGAGAAATTGCTGCTACCAAGAAAACATGCTTTACTCTATTCCTTCTCAAGCTTTCCCAAGGTTTCTGTGGATTCAATTATCCACGTGGGCACCATTCTGTAACATGAAGGGACGGCTTGTTGGGGTATCTGTCCTGCCAAGTACCCCACCAGAATAATGGTGCGAGAGAATTATCTGTATTCCGTCAATCATGTATTTTAATAAAACGCTGATTGGCCAGGCAGGAAGTATAAGCAGGAAAACCAGACAGGAAGTAGAGGTGATGCCATGAGAACAGGAGAATTCCGGGAAGCAGGAAGCTTCCTCTGCCATTCCTGCCCAGATCACCAAAGAAGCAACATGTGAGCTGACAGCTGAAAAAGGTACCAAGCCATATGGCTAACATAGATCAGAATAATGGATTAATATAGGCATAATAGCTAATAAGAAGCCTGAGCTAATGGGCCAATCAGTTTATAATCTTATGGAGTCTTGTGAGTGATTTTCTTTGGGATATGCCGGAGGTGGGGTACTGGGCGGGACAGATACCCCAACAAGCCGGCCCTTCATGTTACAGTAATATATGTATATATATATATATATATATATATATATATATATATATGCGCAATGTATATATAATTTGGTGTATGTATTGAGTCAGAAAGGGTGTCATGAGAAGGGAAAGGGATATCTTAAGGGAGGAGGGACAACTTAGGGTAATGGTGCATGTGACAACATGGAAACAGAAAGGGAGACAGAGTGTAGGGAAGAAATCAGTGAGGTGCAGGTGACATGGTGTAGGTCAGTGCGGCAGGGGACTAAACGATATAGAACAAAGTATGAAGACATTTGTACGAATATTCCATAATGATGTATATTGATCTGTGTGATACTTTTAATAATTAATAACAAATGAAACAACACTAAATGGAGAACAAAGGTTTGTGCCCCGATTAAAACAATGATGACGGGAAAGAACTATGATTGCAGTCTATTCTTTGGGAACACTCAAAACTAAACACAAACTGGCACACCAAATACTTGGTATTCGCAACATGTGAGCACATCCAAACTTAGACTATCTGTGTTTTCAAATCTTAAACTTTGAATAGGATTACTTTTGGATAAAATGATAAGTGTTCTTTCTAGTGGATTGTTACAGGCATTGTTCAAACTGAAACAATAAATGGGCCCTTTGAAGCTGATATCATGTCCAACAGCTAACATTATCTCCTATAAACACCATGTCTTACTATTACTGCTAGTTCCAAGATATGGTATTGAATGCTTTTAGCTGGGTCTCATACAGCATCGTTAACTGAATCTGTATCTTTAAATAAGTTAAAAGGCATTCTTAGAGGATTGTTTGTAAATATCTCAGTATATATCACTGGCATTTAGGAACAAAATACAAAAGTACATTGGTGAGCCATATATGAAATCCCTCATGTTAATGATATAAACCTGGTGGTTTAAAAATTAAATTCTAAAGGGTGATGGATAAATAATAAATGTGTATATAAAAGCCATATATCTTATTGTAATGTATTAAGTCAGTGTTGCCACTAGTTCCAAGGCACGCTGAGATTACTCTCTTAGCATTTCCTTAGGAACTGGACAGACCGTCGGCATGGTATTTTATTTTACTGCTTTACTTCCACTATACACTTTTTTGTAAAGATATTCTAGAGAGATATTTTCATAACTAAGTGAGATGGTAGAGGTAAAGGATTTTGAACAGTTTGAAATTGACTGTTCTACACACATTAGCCATTGTTTTTATACTCATATTGCATAACCAGTAATTTCAAGTTCATTGGAAACAATGGAGAGATTTGATCTCCCTATACACCCGAGAAAATTACAGTAGGCTTTCAGTTTCTCAGATAAAAGGATTTTCACTCATCTGTTTCTGAAGCTTGTTTGCAGTGTTCTACATGTTTTGGAGAGTGGTTCCCAAACGTTTGATCTGCAGCTAGATCAATGCCAGGGACAGTTTAATTCTGAGCCTATTTTGTAGGGCAGAGAGCAGGTCACACAAAGCCATGAGGGATTTACACAGAACTCTGTGGGTATGAGTGTTCACAGTGGTCTTGCCCTAGGACCCCAAGAGCTCAACTCTTCTTGTGAGTCTGCAGTCACAGATCTAGTCCCTTGGCTCCCTTGCCCTTGCTCCTTCCTGCTGTCCAGGGGCTGTAGCACTTGCCAGCATCTGTCTAGACATCCAAGAGTTTTCTGACAACCAGCAGTGATCGGAACACAAGCTAGCTGCAACCCCAAGTCCTGTGCTGCTTTGGGGAACTGTTTGTGCTGCTTTCTGGTGTGGGAGTGGGAAAAACATTTTAACATTTTTATTGTATGGTGATGTTTCGTCAGTGTAATAGCTTTGACTTAGAACTGCTCATATTTCCATACTTTCAAATCCAGCAAATTAGGTAATTTTCTGTTGGTTTCCTATTCATTAGTGCATGTTATTAAGGTCTTATGTATTTCTTTCTTTACTTAAAGAAATGAAGTGTATCAAGATTTATAAATTCCTGCTGAACCTTTTTTTTTTAGGAATTCAATATTATGCACCATGACATGTTCCTTTCATTTTCTTCTCCGCAGGTAGTGATGAGTTTTTGAGGGATAAACACATTTTTAAAAAGCTACAGTAGTCTATTGTACATGTGATTATTAAGTGTTATTGCAATTTTTCTTTGAATTCTTTCAGATCAGCAATATAGTAGATTCTCAGCATGTAGAAAGCAGACGAAGGAACATCTCTACTTCTTTATAAATTCAAGAAATTTCTTTAGGGATGTTCTGATTTGACTTTTGGGAAATTATTGTTTGTATACAGTGTAGACAGTATGCATAATTTATATGATTATGAATGCTTGACTGAACAAACCACTTATCACCGATGGTATATGCAAGTATAACACAGAAATGCCTGGCTTAATGAGAAACAGCCTAAGTAGGTGGATACTACTCTCAAATGTTGGCCATCACTTCCAGGTTCCAGGACCATGGACAACAAGATATGGCTAATGACTCCTGAGATTGTAACATGTCAAAGTTGACAGGAAAAAGCCCATGGAGTCTCAACCCTACTCAATAATTACAGGAAACTGAGGAAAGCTGGGATTGGGAGAGTTGGTCTTCTCCAGAGAAGAGAACATAAATTGGTTGTCCCGTGCCAACCAGTCAGTCCTGAACACATGCATACAAGTAACATTATATGGACTCAACAAGTTATATCTAGAAATATATATGTATGTAGAAATACATATAATAACAGTCAATGAAAAAGAGGTCATGGATTTGAAGGAGAGCAGGGAGGGTCATGTGGGAGGGTTTGGAGGGAGAAAAGGGTAAAATTGAATGTTGTAATTAGAATCTCAAAAATAAAGCAAACTAAATAGAGTTGGTTGTGCACAACTTACCATACTCCAAGTTGTGATTTGAAGAATAATGTCCCAGATTGTTTTACTTCTCTGTTTATAGCCATGTGATGGCTTTCATGTTATTGTTAGAGTTGTTCCCAAATCCCTCGATGTGGACTTCAATATCTTGACAAAGTACTGTACCATTTTTTTATCTTATTTTTCTCCCTTGTTTTTCTTTGTTCTCATTACATGCTACACATGCTTTCTTTACTTGTTTACCTAATTATTCTTGGATCAATGAATTCAACGTTGCCCAAATGAAGGAACGCTTTCTCTCTAGGTTTTGCTTTCTGCTTCACATAATTCTGACTTTAGGTTCAGTGTTATCTGTCTCTTCAGAGAAGACTTTTATCACTATTCCACCCAAAAGAATTCTACTTTCCATGCTTCCCAACTTTATTGATTCTTCCTCTATTACATTGCCTTGATTTAAAAGAATCATTATTTTAAATTATAACATGCATTTACTTACTTATACTCTATAAATTCTACAAAGAAAACTTCTTTTCTGCATTGTTCACTGTTGTATCCTTGGCCTTGAAAATAAGGTCTAGCCCCTAGTAGATCTGAAGAAGCACTTATTGCATGGATGAACACACACATTAAATATATTCTCATAAGTATGAGCCAGGAATTATGATAAATAGTTTTGCATTCTCCGCTAGCCCACATGACTGGTTAACACAACTACACCCATTTGTAATTTATTAAAGAGGAACCTGGTACTGAACAGGTCAAACAAATCTTTTGATTTGTTTCAATCAAGATAAATTATAATGTTTCTGTTTAGGAAACCGAAGGAAGAAGGGCTTTGCTTTTTATAGAATAATATAATTGTTAAAAATCCACACTCTCAGGTTCTTGGTTTAAGTGTATCTCTTCAGCACCAATGCAGAATAACAAGAGAAAGGCTGGGGTTCATTAATGTGCTCTTTTAAATCCACAAAACACACCCAGAGAATGGCTAATTCTCAAGATAGATATGCTTTAGTTTATATATATAGTTTTTAGGTAGATATGTTTTAGTTTATATATAGTTTTTAGGTAGATATGTTTTAGTTTATATATAGTTTTTAACTGAAGAACAGTAGAATTTTCTGGAAGATTTAAGACAAATAAAAGAAACCTTGAGTTTCTAGGCATAGCAACTTAAGGAAGGTAGGGAAATGGCAAATAAAGACTAGTTGGTCAAGCTTGTTGGGGGAAAAACCCTCTGGTATCATTTGATAGGAATCCAGAAATGCATCATAGGCCAATGTTACGTCTCCTTGGGGTATAGGGGCAGAAAACCTTTGTCTTTGTGAAATCATATCCTGTTTTCAGTTAAACAGAGAGAGGGAGCACAGAGCTTTCTTGTATCTTTTTCTCCTTTCTGTTCAATTCAACGTTTTAGCACAGTGGTTCTCAGCCTGTGGGTTGTGGTCCCTTTGGACATGAATGAACTTTCCATAGGAGTTGCCTAAGACCATCAGAAACACTACATTTTTTACACTACAATTTATAATACTTGCAAAATTACAGCGGTGAAGTAGCAGTGAAAATAATTTTCTGGGGTGGAGGGTGTCACCATAACATGAGGAACTGTATTAAAGGGTCACAGCACTAGGAGGGTGGAGAGCCGCTGCTCTAGCATCCTCAGGACTCACATTGGCTTTTACAGGTCGTCTTAGTCGTTGGCATCTACCTTCCAGTTTCTAAGAAAATGATCGATCAAGTTGAAAGCATTGATTTAGAGTATGTAATCAAATAAGAATACAGACTCAAGTAAGTTCTTACAAACCTGTTTCAATTAATTCCCCTGATGGGTTAGGAATGGTAGGATCTCTTGTTTTGTTGTCTGAGAGTGGGAATGTATGGTGCCTTCCGCTATGCAACTTAAGGTCATAGTTGATACTTCAGTCATTAAAGACAACAGGAGAAAGTCATATTTAACCATATGTTTGTTTATATGTATATATAACCTTATATAGCACAGAAACTCTCAGAAACAAAATCCCAAAGAGCCAGAGAAACCCATATTCTTTATTTAGATCTGATAAAGAAGGGAGAGCAATAGAAATGAATTTGAACCAAAGGCTTTAATCTGATGATGATAGTTTCAAAGTGGGAATCAAGCAAGGCCTGTCCAGATTCTTCATGGACTGCAAGCTGCTCTCCTTTCTTCATCAGATGGGATGTAGTAGCACCCTTCGAGAAACACAGACAGAAGAAGGCATACAGACAAAGGAAGAGGGACCTTTCTTTCATGTCTGCTTCCTAGGAACTACAGTGCCTTCTTGTTTAAAATACACTCTGTGCCAGGTCATGTACTCTGAGATATTTTCTGAGCCTCAGCATGGGCATCATTTCAGCATCAGGAGAGTTCTTTTTTGAAGACTGCTTTTCAAGATCTATTTACTGCTTTATCCTGAGTTCATCCCTCTGCTGGAGTAAGAAAGGCTCACTTTCCCCTCGCTGCCTCAGGCTGACTTTTCTAGTGACCTGTTTTTGAAAGTTATCACTCTTTGTTGTGCTGAGTAACCAAGAGGTTCCCACAGCTTTCTTTAATTTGGTAAATTCCCAAACCTGCTTTTGTTTATACAATTCTCATGCCAGCAACCAGTAACCTCAGGAAATATGCCAGGGCCTCTGTTGACTTCTATTATGAAAATAAAGATGTTATTTATGTTGAAATCATGTAAAATAAATAATCTGATCATGTTAAAAATGAGCAGTTATGGCCGGCTGACCAATCCTACCCAGAATCAGGGCTATGAGTTGGCCCACCCTAACATGTGCCTCATCTATGATCTGCGGGAGCACATGAAGGGGGTGGTCCTACAGACCCAACGCTGCAGGATCTCTAAGACAAAAATCAAAAACAGGATAGCCTAGAGGAGTCCAATGAGGGCCAGCATTCATAGTGTAGCAGAAACCAGAGGCCTCGAACCAGACCAAGGACTCTTATAATGAACACTCGCAAGTGTCTTGTTTGGACAAAAGGGTTTGCTGTGAGTCTGGGTTCTATGACTCTGCAGTGTGATTGGTTATGGTTTTCTGTAATGGTCCCCATATGTTGTAAACAGAGGTTTCTTTGATGAGAAGTGAGGACTGCACTTACTTATGGGCATAAGAATAAATATTTAGAATGTAGTTAGACATAATGTGGGTTTAGTGAAGTGATGGTTGTAGGTTCTTGTTCAAGATCCGTAAGTTCACTCACTAGCCCTGTGTAGTTGGCTGGGTTTACAGTACCAGGCATGATTTCCCTCTTGTCAAATGGGTGGTAAGCTCAATTAGGAAGCTGTTGGTTACCACCAAAATATGTTTGCCAGTGCTGAACCCTTGGGGTTATTATGCCATGCTGGTAGTTATTGTGATTCATACACATCACCTAGGTAGGACTGTTCTTTTTTTTTTTTTTTTCGTTCTGTTTTGGACACTTGCATGGCACCTTGTGGTACCCTGAGACCTAGTCCTAAGGAAAGGGTCCTTCAAGTCAGATCCAGCTTGCATCTTCTGGGCCCTTTGTCTGAAGTGCACAACGTCTTCAACAATTTACCTCTCACCTCTTGGAGGCATCCAAGCGCAACAGTAAATGCAAACGTTTTGGGAGTCTATTGGACAACCATGATTAACAATTCAAAAGAGGGTTTCTCATACCTAGTGTTTTAAATATATATTTTATGTATTTTTATGGCTCTTGTGGGAGAGAATATTTGTATAAACTGACTTACATCTATTATAGGCATTTATAGGTAGATAGTAGTATGATTCCTTATAACCTTTCAGAAATTCTGACTGTTATTCTACTCCCCCTCCTCTTTCTTCTGTGCTTATCTCCTTTTCTTTCCCTAGCATAAGCCCTCCGTTTCTCATTTCCCCTTCAGATCATTTGTATCCTGCCCTTCCGCTCTGTGTTGCTCCCCACCCCTGCGTCATGCCCCTGCGTCATGCCCCTGCGTCATGCCCCTGCGTCATGCCCCTGCGTCATGCCCCTGCGTCATGCCCCTGCGTCATGCCCCTGCGTCATGCCCCTGCGTCATGCCCCTGCGTCATGCCCCTGCGTCATGCCCCTGCGTCATGCCCCTGCGTCATGCCCCTGCGTCATGCCCCTGCGTCATGCCCCTGCGTCATGCCCCTGCGTCATGCCCCTGCGTCATGCCCCTGCGTCATGCCCCTGCGTCATGCCCCTGCGTCATGCCCCTCTGCTTTCCTGCTCTCTGTATTTACTCCAGATTATATACTCACATCTGAAGATTTTGAGTTAGGACCTCAGATGAGAAAGAACATATAGCATCTGTCTTTCTGGGCCTGGGTTACTTTATCAACGTGATCTTTTCTAGTTAGTGATCTTTTCTAGTTACACCCATTTGCCTGCAAATTTCATGACCTCATTTTCCTGTATCGCTGAATAGTATTCTTGGAGTGTATGTGTCCTGCACTTTTATTAGCCATTCATCAGTTAAAGGACATTTAGGTTGTTATCTGACACTTTCAAAATTGGTTCTTTCTCAAATGGATTTTACTCTTTTAATTTCATGTCCCCTTTATTTCTTCTGCACAGGGTATTTAGACACAGAAAAGGATGTTTGCAAATCATCCCGTGGCTGAAGGTTATTTCTGATCAATCTGAGATGAAAAATTTTACACACATTGCCTGCCTATTGTTTTCTGTTGCAGTAATACATACCTAAGAAGATCAATTTATGGAGAAAACACTTGTTTCGTGTCACAGTTTGGAGGCTTCGGTTCTTGACCAGCTGGCTGTCTAGCTTCAGGGCTGAGACATCACACAACACCATGGCAAGAGCAAGTGATAGACAATGCCAGTTCATTTCAGATGGCCAGGAAGCAAGCAAGGAAGGAAAAGAAACCATACTAACTCTCCTTTATGGACACCAACGACCCGAATCTATCCTCTAGGCCCTCTCCTAGAAGGTAGTCCTTCTGAGGACCAAACCTTTTTTTGTTGTCTGTCATTTTGAGACGTAGTTTCTCAGTGTATCCATGCTGTTCTGGAGCTCACTCTGTCGATCTTGAACTCAGAGGCCCACCTACCTCTGCATCCCAAGTGCTGGGATTAAAGGTGTACACTACCACTGCTTGGTTGAGGACCAAACTTTTAATAGGTGGGTTCCTGAAAGCTATTCTTGATGTCAACTGTAGCATATATGAATTAAATCTGACCACTGAGTATATTTGCTCTAATTCTTACAGTGCTAGCAAATGTAGGATGTGAGCGTCCTTTACAGTATAGAGATCTATCTATACTATTCATTTCTCTCTTAGACCATCCAGTTCTTATTTCGTAAAGCTTTAACAACAGGCCGTCATATATACAGCTTCCTGATCTCTGAGCCCATTCCATAATTAACCCTTGTTTGAATATTGAGGATAAATTGGCCATATTAAAGAATCAAAAGACACTTGTGTTTTGACTAATAATTGTACAATACAAGTAAAATCTGAAATTTAATTTACTTTCATTATTATCTTTAAAGACTGGCTACCTTCTGGAAGTCTTGTTTTCCTTATTTGTAAAGTAGAAATAACAATGTCTTCTAAGCATGGGGATGTTACAAATATTATGCTAAAGGATGTCTGGTATAAGATAAGTGATCAATAATGGCAGTTGTTATTATCATTGTCCTAATTTTTACAGTCCTATCAAGTAAGCATTAAAATAGCCATGATGGGACTGAGAGCTAATGGAAGTCACTTTATAAAACATAAACATTTATGGCATGATGTATATGGTTGTTACAGTCACTAACATAAATAAGTAACGATCACAATGTATTTTGGATCAGTGCCACTTTGAGAAGCCCACTTCCTAATAAGCATTTCTGGGAATAACTTTTTAGTAAGGAATATGGTGCATCGTTTCTGGCTCAACCCCAAGTCCTGAAGGCATCATCTGTCATCGATGACAAGTGCCTAGAACCCAGACACCCAGGATTCCCTTAAGCATCTGAAAGGACTACAGGAAGGTAATTTTTTTGGCAGCAGAACAGTGTAACCAATCATTGTTTCATTATTACATGCTAAGGTTGATGTATTTTTTGGCCCGAGTTTCTGTGGAAGCATGACTTACCAAAGGACTTTACCTTTGTGCCTCGTTGTGTGGCACAGATGGGGCTACAGAAGCTGTGGGAGAAAGTGAGTGGCATCTGCACACAAATTTAGGACCTTTGGAAGATCACAGAAGCACATACATACCCAACAACAATAGGCTTCTCTTTAAAGAAAACGTCTTCATTGTTTAACAATAAGTAGCTTCTTATTTGTAGGTTTGTTTTGATTACATTCATAGTATAAAAGCAGGATATCCAGGCAGCCAATGAATTTCGTAAACCCAGATTATTTCCATTGGAATAATGATATGCTACACAGAATTACTTTCCCTATCGATTGCACTGAGAAGCTCAGTAATCTTCTCAAAACAATTCACCTGAGAACAAAATAACAACATATTTTGGACATGGAAAATAGCAACTTTTTATACCCAGATTCTTTAAGCAAAAATGACAAGATAGTAAAATACATAAGAAATAGGTTTTGAAATTAGAAAACCCAGTTTTATGGATGAATCTCCAAAACATCCATCCCACATTTTTACTTCACCATTCCTGTTCTAGGTACAGCATCAGTAACCCCATCTTTCAGATGAGGATTGGGAAGGTTCAGAAAACCTGGCGTACAAAGATTTGCATGAGGGACTCAGTCAGGATTTCAAACCCTATATTGATTTTAAACCTATAGTTCTCTCTGCAACAGGATTGACTATGGCACTTGAGTCCCTGTACTTATGTGCCATTATTGTTAGAAGTTTTAGAGCTCGTGTTCACGCCCATCTGTGGGGACCCAAGGGATGAGCCTAAGAGGCATAGACCAGATAATCACAGATAATTCTCATGGTTGCCTCTGGAAACATCTCACAAGACAGATCTCTGAAGCCAAGTCAGAGGAGTAGTTAACAGTAATTAATCAGTTCGACAAATGGCTACACATGACCTAAAAGGCCAGTCGTGAATTGGGAGGAAAGAAAAGCAGGGAAGTTTTCAATTTCAATGCCAATCTGGCAAAAGAAGGAAAAAAGCTGGCAAAGCTAGAGAAGTCAGGAACAGAGTAAAGGCCCCCAGTCCCGTCACCTCGAGCATCGCTGCAGATGATCTTTGGGTACATTGTCATGTTGGGGAGTATAAGCTGCTCAGGGATAGGGCCTCTCTACTACAGGCATCACCAGCATAATGAGGCAGGGGACAGGAGCCTGATGGAGAGAAACAACAACAACATTAAAGACAGGGAACTAGAGTCTCATCTTTAGATGCAGAACAGAAAACTCATTCCTTGCTTTGGATGGGTGCTACCAGAAAGCAGGTGGAGGGATTGACCGGTGAGTCTGGCCATATGTCTCAGTCATCTTACCTGACTTGGGGAAAATGGCCCTTCTGTGAATGTGACAATCGTGGCTTTCAATATTCGCTGTTGGAAGTGTGGTGTAGGATAAGAGCAGCTACACATATGGGGTCCGGAGACAGGCTCATCAGTAGCACCCCACTTCACTCACAGCTCCCAAGGCTTATCCTTGAATGAACTTTTTTAATATGTGTGTGGGGAAGAGCCAAAATTTGCAGATGCACTACGCTAAAAATGTCATAACAATATGAAAAATGGTAATTTCCCCCAGGAAATCGTGTTTTATGTGCTTGAAGCTTACATACACTTTTGCATTCTTTCTTTCTTCTCTTCTGGTGACATTTTCTCATCTTTGTACTTTGTTAGCGTTATGAAACAAGCCATTGGTGTGAAAAAGAGCTGTCAAACATAATACAGAGCTCTATAAAACTGAGAAAATTGGAATTCTTAGTCACTACATGGGGTCCAATTTCAGGTGCATAACACACTCAGTTGTAGCGAGTGAGACTGACTTCAAGCTCTGTCACCATTACAGCCTCACATCTCACATGCCATTCAGTGGCTGCAATACTTTCATCTTTTTTTTTTTTAACGCAATGGCATTTATCCAATGGCATTCATGCTGAACACTGATGGGGATGACAGCATTCAGTAATGCCAAAAGCATCCAGGGAATTTAATCTCAATTCCAAATGCTTAAGCTTGACGCCTGCACAGACACTTAGATTATTAAAGGGCTGGGGGAAATGATTTAGAAAAATTCCAGTCATACAACAGCAGGGACATAAAGCAGCTTAGACTCAGATAGGAAAATTACTTTTAAAATCCTTAAGGATCTGAGAGCAGGCAGTGAATTTAAGGGGCTTTTCTTAACACTTGACGACTTTTCAGAATGCACCAAACCAATGAGCTGGGCATTTACTTTGACAAAAGAATGGATCTGAAGATGTAATCATAGTTTTGTTAATTACTACATGACACTAATTTATTAATGAGACCTGCTCTGTACCAGTAAGAGAGATCTTGAAGTTCTCTGATGTCTTGTGATCTTATAAATCCAGCCGCAATGTTCAGTCTTGTCTCTGAAAGCTCCTTTATCCAAGGATGCTATGGTGGTATATCCCTAGCTCTTGACTTCTTTTTGGGAGGTCTTCATTAGTTGCATGCTTTCACAGATGCCTTCTTCCTTCTACCACTGGTTCTGGAGTAGCCCTAATCTTAATTTGATGCTGAGCACCTTTGCCTTCCAAGATATCCATCCCCAGGGCTACGCATATGGTGAAATCAACTAAAAAAGAAAACCATGATGTGTATTTGAAATTTAAATTTAAGTGGACTTCCTGTGGTTCTAGTTGAGGAGCAGAGTGGAACAACTATCAGTAGAGATTGAGAAGGGAAGGGACATGTGGTGTGGAAAAAGTATAAGAGATATCAAGAGGAGGAGTTAGTTCTGGCCTTCTGTTGTGCAGTAGGGGAGCTCTTAGTTAAAACAGTCTTTGATGTGCTTTAAAATAACTAGACAACAAGAAGAAAAAAAGTTCCAAGCACAGAGATGAAGCATGTGAGGAGACAGAAGTGCAGTCTCCTGATCTGATTATCATACATTGTATAATGTTTACATTATTGTATATTTGTACATATGTATACACTTCATGTCTTGTTATATATTATACACACTAGTATATATACACATTGTATATTTATCTATTGTGTATATTGTATGTATGCATATGTACATGTCTAATTATTGTACTGCATCCTCATAAAATGAACAAAATTCAGTATTAATGAAATATGCAAAAAGGCTGATCCTGATCCACTGTGCTTGGGGAATGACATAAAAAGTCCTCTAATTTCAGGCCACACTTTGATTTATTTGTCTTTTGTTTTTCTTTTTGCAAATAAGTCACACTATTTTTCCTTAAAATATTTATTTTTGATAAATTTGACATACGTGTTTGGGGCCTCTATTGTGATATGATCTACATTTCTTGAGTGGAAAAAGATGAAGCCTGTAACAGAGTAAAACACAGAACAATGTACAACGTATATACTTTGGCATGTATGTATATTTCTCTTTCAATTTTTTAAGAAATAAAATTCTAAGGACATTTTTTGAGCTAATATTTTTAAAATTAAAAATATTTTTTCCCACACAATATATTCTGATCACAGTTTTCCATCTCTTATGTCCTTCCAGGTCCTTCCCACCTCCCCACCCACCCACCTCCACTCCTTTCTCATCGGAAAGCAACAAATAAAAGACAAGCCCAGAAGAATAAAGTCAAACACATACACATGCAAACAAACATACATATGCACATAAAAATTATAAAAACACAAAATCAGAAACCATAATATAAAAGCAAAAGACTAGTAGTGTGAAAAAAGTGCAAACAAAGCATTATGAGACCAAAAAAAAAAACATCCAAAATTTCTATTGACTTTGTTTTGTGTTGGCTGTCTACTGCTGGGCACGGGGCCTGCCCTTAGTGAGATTGTTGGAGAAAACTAATTTTTCCTTTGCAAGCAGTTGACACTTGGTGAAGCTTCTGGGTTATGGATGAAGGCTTGTGCCCACCTCCCCTCTCAACGCTGGGGTCCCATCTGACATGAACCTGTGTGGATGCTGTGCACACCACCACAGTCTGTGAGTGCATATGCTCACCCTTCCTGTTGTGTCTGGAAGACCTTGTTTCCTTGGTGCCCTCCATCCCCACTGGCTCTTACCATCTTTCCACCTCCTTCTCTGCATAGCTGAGTTAGTCTTGAACTCACCACTGTGTTCTGCAGTTCTGAGCTGAAATAACTTCTGTGAGCTGATTCTCTTAGCTCCTTAGTATATAGATTCCAGTGCTGGTGGTGCTTCAGCACCTGCCCTCCCTCAGCTCTATATTAATTCTTGGCTGTCACAAGAATCGTGTATCTTTAATGTGCTGATAGGGATGGATGAGGGGTGACCCTTATCATTTCAACCTGTATGTCAGGGTGCTCTAGGGAGATCACACCTGAAACCTAAGGTTTCTTCATAATGATAGGCAATGTGATAACAGTATTAGCTTAAAACATGGACTCTTTAACATTTACTATCTAATTTAACTGATTGTTGGTGCTACAATCCTTATTCTTCCTTTCCATTAAATGAAGTTATTTTATAAGACTCTAAAATCACCCGGCAGTGATGAAGCTGAGTTCAGACTCAGCAGCTACAAGGCCTGTGCTCTTGGGCACTCATGCTTCTGTGTCCGACCTCCAAGTTTTCTATCGCCCTTTGACATTGAATAGAATTCCAGGTGTAGGCAATGTTACAGAAATCACATCTTTGATTTTACAGTGAGTTGGGAATTCTTAAGCTGTTCTTTCATATGAATCAACTTTCTACAGAACTCTGCTTAATAACATTTCATATTTTGAAAACATTTCGGTCCATTAGTTGAGTCAATGAGGTAATAATAGGGAGAGGAAAAAAGCTAAAAATATTCCCAGATGGTACGCTGCTTCCGCAGGGCGAGCTCTTCAACATTGTAGCGGTAGAATAGCTTTGCTATCTCCAGCTAAGCATGTAGTTCGGAAATTAACTTTCACTAAACATATGAAAAGATGATGAAAGCGTAAAAGCGTTTCTCATCCATCCATGGATTAGCTCTCACTCTGTAAGGAACATAGAGAAAATTTATTTGAAATTTCAAGGTAATGCTATTTCCTAAATTATAAGAAAATTTAATGTTAGTAATACATTTTAGAACAACCAATTTACTCTCTGTGTTTAGAAACTAGGTGAGCTGGATTCACAGGCAGCTGTTGGAATAATGTTTAAGTTCACCAAAGCAGATGCATTGGGATGCGTCGTTGAAGCTGTATAGGGACATGCATATTCATCATTTTGTATTTTCTCATTCCTCACCTGCCTAGCTCCATGCTTTGCCTTAGGTTTGCAGAGGTAGGTATAAGGCTGTATTTTTGACTATGGGATGATAATGGAGGTAGCAAAGAAAATAAAACTGAATTATTTTGCAGTGAAGAATGCCATGGTGGACTTTTGACTAACACACAAATGAAAGGTAGAGTTTTCCGGAAAGGTGCTAAGACAGCACTCTGGAGGCCAGGATGGATTTCAGAGACTCAGTGTGCTTGTGAGTTCCATCTGGGTTCACTGCAAAACTCCAGTTCTTTTCCATGTCTTCTGTTCCCCATTTTTGTTGCTCTGCTGTGTCTTATTTTGAGATAGCGAGCTACTCCTCCTTGTCCACAGATGACTTTGGTCATATGCACCTTTGTATCGACTTCAGCTAGCTGTGTACACATGATACTGTCATATATTCATCTTTCCACCGAGGGCTGCCCACACAGTTACTTTGTGCCTAATGCTCATCAGTGTTTGGGTGACTGAAAAGATCAATACCATGACCCTTTATTTGTTGAATAACACGAAGGACTAGACACTCTGCATATCTATCAACTATTTCCTGGACTAATTCTTTAATTTTTTTCAAGTCCTGTACACAGTGTTTTTTTTTCATTTATAGTATGTATAACTTTTCAAAGCTTTATGTTTTTTTTCCAAGTTTATAAATAGGACTATGTATTTCAAGAGGGCGTCTGAACCTACTTTAATTTATTAGCTGGGTAAATTAGTTGTGGGTGTAATATATCAGGTAGAGTTCCGGATGTGTCAGAGATATGATGCTGGTCCAGCAAGTCAGGGTGGAGCCTCTGCAAAAGGATCGGTGTCTAAGGTTGTGGTGGTCAGAGTAGTTCTGTCTCCTTCCCCAGATCCATATGTTGAAATCCTAATCCCCGGTCTGAGTGTGTGGGTGGGTGTTACTGACATTCAAGATCTGACTAATCATGGTGGTGGAGTTTTCCTGAATGGGATTAGTGTCTCTACAAAAAAGGATCAAAGGAGCATGTTTGCTCTTTATACCATGCTGAGGACATAGCAGGCTGAGGGCATGACCTAGCAGGAGGTGCCACCGATGAGCCAGGAAGCACGCCTTAATCAGAAAGGGAATCTACTTTGAATTTGGACTTCTCAGCATCTCTAAGAAATAAATGTCTGATCTTTATAATGTTAATATGATGTCCTACTAGTGTGGATGAACTAAGGCATGGTAGTTCCCAAATGCACCCATAAAAACATATCTCATTTTTCATTGTGTTTCTTATCTCAACTCCAGTTGTCTCCTAACTTTCCTTCTGTTCAGTGTTCTGTTTGCTCTGATGAAGTCTTTTGACATTATTCTCCTTCACCCAGTCCACAGCTCTGTACAGCTTACAACTTCTCCCTCTGGTGCCACGCTTTAGATCCCCCATATGATGGTTGCCCTCTTGTGGGCAGACCGGACATCAGTTTCTTCACTGCGTACTTTGCATGTCAGTGATTATGTTCTATGTTGGTCCTGCTCATCTTGGTCATATGCTTTGTGCAGGCAGTGTGAGGAGTCGCTGTGGTCATTGGGATACCTAGTATATCTGAAACACACTGTTGTCATTGCTATTTGGTTTTCTAACTCTTTTAGCAATTGACTTCTTCCATCCAGTCAGGAATTGTTGATAGCTTTGCACATACCTAGAGGGGGACTCCCATTGAATCTCCCCATATTCATGACTCAGGGATCTTTGCATTGCAAAGGGAGAGGCGTCCAATCCAACTAGCTTAAATAAGCTTTTGACTGTGTTTTATTCCTGGAAAGTTGAAAGAGTTAGGTATTTAGCATTCTTTGGAACCAGGGATTAAATGGTCATCAGATGTGTCTTTGTGCGTATCAATTTACCTTCATTGTTGGATTATTTTCCTGGCAGCCACGTCTGATACAGTGACAAAAATAGTGTGTGGATCCTTTGAAGTTATACTCTGCTTATACAGAACCCAAGGAATGCATTGACTGGTGAGCTCCACATAAAGTCCTGGGAATGAGTTTAAGTGGACATAACTTGACTTTTATGTCACCCCCAACTATGATGGATGGTTGAGTCGAAGGGAATTAAGAAGGAAAAGATATAAAGGGCCTCGCTCTTCTCCCTACATTTGCCTAAAAGTAGAGTATATATTTACCAAGATAAAAGATAATCTCTCTCACACCCCAAGAAAAAAAATGGTCGACTAAAGATGACTTTAGACCCTTATCCTCTGGATGCTCTGATAGAGGGACTGCCATCGACAAACTCAACGATGAAGCTGCCTCTCCCTGTTATTCACTCCCACTCCACATGTCACAGTCGGGGCTGGGGATGCAGCCCTGGATTTAGGTCCCAGCACCACAAGAACACATAGTATATGGTGGTGCATGCCTGTAATCCAGAGTGAATGTTAGGGGCTCAAAGTCGTCCTTGAGCTACAGAGAAAACTCAAAACAAAAAGCCTGGGATTCGTGAGAACCTCTTGCCCTCTTTACCCCTCTTCCCACAGGTCAAGCTGCCATTTCTAGAGGCTTACCATCCTCTTCCATCAGCTTGCTTCTTTTTAAAAATTTATTCTTCTTTATTGAAGTGGATTTCACCCGCCTCTGAGAACTACTCATTACCTGGTAATTCTTTCACATGTATGAAATATACGTATTAACAAATCTCTGTTTGGTTTTTCCTGTCTTAACCTGTCCACTGTGATCAGAAACTATTCAGAACTTGGTGGGTGGGTATGGTAATTCCTTTGTATCAAGTATACTGCTATGGTGAGGGTGCTTGATTTCTCTGAATAATCTGTCCTGTTTAAGGTGCTATCCTTGGAGCTGAAAGGTGGGATCAGTTCTCTGACATTTTTTTTGCCTGCTCTTGGAATCCCTTTCCTTCTCCTGGGTTGCCTAGTCCAGCTTTGAAGTGAGGATATATGCCTAGTCTTATTGTAGCTTGTCATGCTGTGTTCAGTGGCTATCCCTGAGAGGCCTGTTCTTTCCTGAAGGGAAAAGGAGGAGCAGTGGATTTTGGGAAGGGGGAGGTGAGAAAAGGGACTGGGAGGAGCGGAGGGAGGGGAAAACTGTGTTCAGGATGTAATACACAAGAGAAGAATAAATTTAAAAAATATAATAATTATTTTCCAGTTTTCTTTCTTAGAAACAAAGTAATGTCAGTAACAGTAGGTGTCGCTATAGCAAAGGAATCCAGGCATCAAGGATGCGCTTCTTTTTCTAGGAGACATCACATTTTACAAGAGCAGCCTACAGAGTGGGAAAAAATCTTCACCAATCCCACATCTGACAGGGCTGATTTCCAAAATACATAAAGAACTTAAGAAACTAGACATTAAAATACCTGGCATAATCCAATGAAAAAAATGAGGTACAGACCTAAAGAGAGAATTCTCAAAGAGGAATCTCAAATGGCAGAGAAACAAAGAAATGTTCATCATCCTTAGCCACGAGGGAAATGCAAATCAAAACGACTCTGAGATTCCATCTTACACCTATCAGAGTGACTAAGATCAAAAGCACAAATGAGAGCTCATGCTGGAGAGGATGTGGAACAAAGGGAACACTTCTCCACTGATGGATGGGAGTGCAAACTTGCATAGCTACTTTGAAAATCCATGTAGTGGCTTCTCAGAAAACTTAAGTAGAATCAATCTACCACAAAACCCAGCTATACCACTATTGAGCACACACCCAAAGGATGCTCAAACATACCACAAGGACGCTTGACTCAACTGTGTTCCTAGCGGCTTTATGTATAATATCCAGAGCCCGGAAACAGCCTAGATGTCCTTCAACCGATGAATGGATAAAGAAAATACTGTAAATTTGTACAATGGAGTAAAATAAGTTAAAAACAAGGACACCAGGATATTTGAAGGCAAACAGATGGAACTAGAAAAAAAAAATCATCCTGAGTGAGGTAACCCAGACCAAGGAAGATGAACACGGTCTGTACTCCCTCATAAATAAATATCAGCTGTAAAATAAAGAACATCTATGCTGCAATCCACAGACCCAGAGAGACTAGGTAACTAGGAGGGATCATGGATGAATGCCTGACTCTCCAAGGGAAGGAGAAATAGAAGAGATTTCATGAGTGGACTGAGGACAGGTGTGGAGGGAACATGAGTGATCAGGTTGAGTGTGGTGATGGAGGGAGAGAGTATTGAAGGAGACTGCTGGAAATAGGGGGTGGCATTTCAAGGTCAGGAAATAACCCGAAGCAAGAGCATCTCCCAGAAATCCACAAGCATGACCTCAGCTAACATTTCTAGCAATAGCAGAAACAGAACCTGAACTGGTGATCTCCTGTGACCAGATTGATTGGTGTCTTATCCAGTTGTCATCAGAGAGGTTTAATCCACCAACTGAGGGAGGCAGATGCAGAGACATGCAGGCAAACATTAGGAGAATCTCGGGAATCCTTCAGAAGACAGGAGAAAGGATTGTAGGAGCCAGAGTGGTCAAGGACACCACAGGAAAACTCTCAGAATCAACGAACCTGGGCTCACTGGGCCTCACAAAGACTGAGTCGACAACCAGGGAGCCTGCATGGGACTGACCTAGGCACTCTGCATATATGTGACAGTTGTGTAGCTTGGTCCCCTTGTGGAACTCATAACAGTGGGAATAGTGACTGTGTCTGATTCATTTACTGACTTTTGTGACATTACCCCTCATAGTTTTCCTTGCCCTAGCCTTAATACATGGGGAAGGTGTTTAGCCTTCCTGCATGCAACTTGATATGCCATGTTTTGTTGATACTCATGGGAGACCTGCCCTTTCTTGAACAGAAACATAGAAGGAGTGGATTGTGGGGTGGGAACAATGAGGGTGAGTGAGTGAAGGGACCGGGAGGAGAAGAGGGATGGGAAACTGTGGCCAGGATGTAAAATAAATAAATGAGTGAATAAATAAATTAATAAATAAATAAATAAATAAATAAATACATTTATTTACTTAAAAAAACCCAAGAAATTGTAGTCTAATTTATTGAAGCTCAGTATATCCATCTCCCTACACAGAAGAAGACAGGTTGCATTTAGACTAATATCTAACTTAGCACCAAACATCTTTGATAAAGGACATTTGTATCCTTTCTGGGAAGGTAATTCTAATTTCTGTAAACCAAAGTTTTATGGATACACTTAAAATCTGTATTCTAGATTTTGAACCATTTATTTTTAAAAATATTTCTTTTATCTTTCTGTGTTTGTGTCTGTGTGTGGGCACATGTACATTAGTGGAGGTGCTCTTGGAGGCCCTAGGCATTGGATCCCCTGGAGATGGAGTTACAGGTGGGTGTGAGCCACCTGACACAGGTATTGGCAACCAAACTTGGTTCCTCTGCAAGAACAGTACAAGCTCTTAATCACTGAGCCATCTCTACATTCCCGAGTCATTTATTCTTAGTAAATGTTCAGAAAAAATAATTTGAGTACAAATATTCCCTTACCAAAAATTTCATTAACCTAATAATATCACTACAGAAGAAAGAAATGGAAAACACCCACTTTGTACAATGAAAGGCAGGTATGAAGTGAATGTGTTAATTTATGTACTAAATGAATTTTATTGGTCACTAGCAATGCCGTGGCTATGGTAGTTGCCAGATAGACATGCATATGGCTATTGTTATGGTACTTTCAATCCAGCAGATGTATACAGGTTTCTATACGTTTTGAATTTCCACTCTTCAAGGGTGGAAGGCATGTCATCCTTATTTATTTCTTTCTTGGGTAGATTGCTGTGAACTCATCTGACTCATGTTTTTAACCTGATTCATAATCTTTCATACTATCTCCATGTTTTATTTTCATCTTGCATGTTTTGAAAGGAACAGATGTCCGTCCTCCCCTGCCCCCAACCCCACCTAGTCTACAAGGGTAAGCCTATGATTTAGATCTGGTCAAGGAGGATTTTTTTTATCCCATTATTTCTAGTGTTGCAACAAACCACAGCCGAAACACCCCATTTCCTGCTTCCCTGTGGATCTAATCCCAACTTTCTCTTGCCTGCCTCACATGCCACACCTGTCCACATTGTGGTTTTGCTTATGTTTTTGTCTTTTATTATTTAATTATATTGACCAGTCTTCCTAGAATGCCCCTCTTTTCTCTCTTCCTCTGCAAACTCATCTACTTTTTAAGACCTAGCTAATTAGTTTTCCTCTGCAAGGCTTTCTCTCTTGGGTAACATAGTTCTTTAAAATGCTTTTGCAACCTCTGGGCAGTGTTTTGGTTGACTTTACACATTTTTCATAATTATTTAATGATGATTCTTCTCCATTGACAATGTGCATTTAACTGTCCAATGTGTTCATAGCAAGTTGACTGGTTATCTGATACAAGTCACTTAGGACAAGTGTTTGGGAGATCTGTCTTTCTGTAATATGTTAGTGTTGATTTTCATAGTCTGATAGTAGAGTACTTCACAGTATTTGGGGTTTTGAGAAGCTGATATGGGTCACACAGTCTCTAAGTAGCAGACCTGAGGCTTGGGACAGCTTTTTCTAGATCCACTGCCTGTTAAATTGGGGGGAGAGATATTGCAAAGTGAAGGATAATCACTTAGCTCAATTCCAATCAGAAACTTTTACTAACATCTAGTGTACCAATTGGATGTTCCAGTCGCCATGGAATAATATCAATATAATTACTGTATTCCTGGCTTCAAGAAGATTGCAGTCTAGGGAGAAGGTTGGGCATATACAGACCTTGCATATACAGAACTTAACTGGAATTCAAGATAACGCCATAAACACAGTGTTTTAATGTAGTTTTTTAAATAAGCATTACTCAAAGGTGCTGGGCTCTGAGCTTCAGCGGTTAACAAAACAATAAACAACTATCCTCAGAGGACTTATATGTCTCAGGGTAGAGACAGACAATAAACATCAGTGCACACATAAAGAAACTGTCGTCATGGAGGAGTCCTCAAGAAAACAGGCAGCGCTTTGTGATGGGAAGTTGGTCGACACCCTGCTGTCTATGAAGGATGGTTCTGAGGATCTGAGAGGTCAGATGTGTTCAGATGCATATGGTGCACACTCCAAAGGGAGGAGAGATCTGTCAAGGACCAAACGAGCATGCACTGGGGGTTGTAAAGAGTGAAAGTAAGCCTGTGTGATTGAGAACAGGGAGAAGAGCATTCATCTGTCTCTGCAGATGTAGGTGGAAGCCGAGATACACAGAGCCTTGTGCTCCACAGTGAGATGTGCTTAGTTCAGTGGTGTGAGGTTACCAGAATTTTCTAAAGACTCAAGAAGGGAAAATGTTGCCTAATTTTCTTTGTAAAAATAATCACACAATGCTTATCTGTGCTTGTAAGCAAAGAAGGAGTAATAATACTTTGAAAAGTTAGAGGGGCATGGGAGGATAGGGTGCTCTGGTCAGGAAGCCCATGGGTTAGGGATGTCAGGATAGTGAGACACTATTGATGTGGGATTCCCCTCTGTATGCTGTGAATACCATTGGTTGATAAAGAAACAACCTTGGCTTGTGATAGGGTAGAGTAGAGCTAGGTGGGGAAAACTAAACTGAATGCTGGGAGAAGGAAGGTGGCATTTAGAGAAGCCATGGAGCTGCCAGAGGAGAAAAGTGCAAGCCGCAGCTGGAATCTTGCCCATAGGCTACAAACCTTGTGGTAAAATATAAAATAATGGAAATGGGTTAATTTAATATTTAAGAGCTTTCTAGAAACACACTAGAGTCATTAGCCAAGAAGTATCTTAAATAATATAGTTTTTGTGTGATTATTTTGGGAGTCTGGGCAGTGGGGAAATGAAGAAGCAGCCTCCTACAATACAGTATCATCTAAGGATTAGAGTTTATGAAGCATGTTAGGCAATAGGGTATTTGATGCTGAGAAGGATGTTATTATGAGAAGGAAGAGGGGTACCGGGCTATTGGGATACCATTCTGTAGGCAGATGGAAATGTAGAAAGATGATGCTGGAACCATATGAAAAATGTCAGAGGCATCAGAAAGACCACTGAACCTCAGTCCTGCAGCAGGTCAGTTGAGCCATGTCAAAGAGCCACACATTGAAAGGGAAAGAGACATAGATAAGAGCTGTTGACACGGAGCTGGCAGCTCCCAGCATGAACTGGATGTAAGTGACAAGAGGGCGAAGAAAATGAAGACACCCGTGACGCAAGTTCAGATGGATGCCCATTTCCATGGGAGGAAGGATGCAGGGTGGAAGCTGCGACTCTGAGTTGGTGCTGGGGAATTGGCAGGACTCCCATGTGCTGCTTCTGAGAACCTACTGGGAAAGCAGCTCCGGGAGCTCAGGAAGTCTGGCCTTTAAGAGCACACCTATTCCAACTAATTTCTTATAATCTGTGAAAAATTTTGTGAATTTTTAGATATTTGCTATTTTCAAGAAGACAGAAGTTTCACAAGTGTTTGCCAGAACCAACTGGCATTTTCCAGCGAAGGAAAGGTTTTTCCACTTCCAGAAACAGAACGTTCAGTAAAAGAGAAAGCTAGTTGATGACTTCTACTTCCTTTTCTTGCTTTGCAAGCTGAGCTGTTAGACCTGCCTGGGGCTGAGGAGTAGCATTAAGGAATATTACAATACCACCTTATTCTCTTTGAGAAAATGATCTTGTGGAAATAACCCATCCCTGATCAGGAGAAGATAGGCCGTCCCTTTGGTCCCTGTAGGAGGTAAAAGAAGAGAGTAGGAGGATGCAAACATTTTCTTAAAATTTATTTTTTTGACTTATTTTGATAGTTCCTACAAAACATCAGATACAAAAGAATAGGCAAAGGGGCTATATAAATTGCTAGGTAAGAAAAAGAAAGGATGCCGATGAAGGAGGCAGCACGGCTGTAAGCACTCAAAAGTGTGCATTCGAAATAAACTGCTTGCTATTGTGCCAAGCTGGACGTTTGAACATAAAGCGGGGATTTTTGTCCGATACCAATCCCTAAATGAAGAGGAACCTCTTTCTTGTCCCTCCCCCCCCCATTATTTATATAGTCAGTCTTAACAGTTACATTTTTTCCTCTTGAACCGGAGAGTCTCTTCTTGGCTAGGACTAATTTGAAGGTAGGGGTTTCATGGTGCTTAGTTCACCCACAAAGGTCATTTTTAATTGCTGTCTATCGTAACTCAGGCTGTGTCACTGCTTATCCAGTGTGACTCAGCCTGGGCCTAGGCACTGACTCATGGAGCTCCCCACAGACAGGATCTGGTGACACGAACCGACTGGCAGCTTGTGCCACGTGGAACTAAGGAAGAGAACTGAGTCTTCTTTGCCCAATTCCTAGCTGACCTTGGTGCGGCGTGGGGAAAATGGGCGAGTCTAAAAGATCTGTTCATTTTGCAGTTTTCATTGTTATTATTACATTGCCTGATTTGTATGTATGTATCCAGTTTGTGTAGGGAGGACTTGGGGTGGAGGGCCATGCATATTCTTTGTGAAATCAGTGCACTGCAGTGGAGGGGTTCAGGCTGGGGAGATCTTATGCACTGGTGACTTGAGTTGCTTGGCTTCTGATAGTTGTTCCCTTTTCTATCTTTCTACGACCTCTGTGTTCCAGACTCGCTGTGTCAGACACTTATTTACTTGAACGAAGCCCAATAGGACAAACCGTTGGCCCTGCTTTGCAGGTTTGGAGCTGTCGGCTTCTCAAGGATACACTGCTGATAAGTAATGAGGCGCTTAATGGTGCTAGCCTCTCCTCAGAGCCACGGCTCCCTTAGCTTCTCCCTAAACTTCTTGTCTGTAAAATATGGATGTAATCACACGTGTCTTCAGGGTGGTTGTACAGATTAAGAAATAGGACCACGAAGTGAATAGTACTGTACTGCATGTCAGGCAATCAATAAGGGCTTGATGGTGTTACTAAAATCAACGAAGGAAAGTCTTAACTCAAGTAGCCATAGAAACAAACCCATGCTGAAGCATGGTCTTTGACTCAGTGTGGGTGAGTGTGGTGTTACCGGCCCTCAGAGCCTTTGGCAAGGAAATTAGTCCAATAGTATGGATCTCCAGTTGTGTTTGTGAAATATCAAACCGTAATATCAATACCGTAACGTTTGGAAGGGAAACATTTTTTTTTCCGTTTTTAATCATTGCAATATTTCTCATATCACTTCGTATCGATCCCATAGGGTATTTACTTTGTAATGTTTTCCCTAATGAAAGTGAAATTGTGGGATTCAGTGTTGTTTTTATTGATGATGGTAGGGGAAGGTTGGGCTTCCAGAATAAGCGTTGGAAGCATGACCTTGGGCCAAAAAAATTCCTTGACATTTGGTAAATGTCATATAAACAAATACCTGAGCAAGGAAAAAAAAACCCTGAAAGATCCAGATTTTCATAAGAATAATGTCAGCAGGGAAAATGTTCTAGAAAATTCCTGGTCATGGCAAAAAGCAGACTAAAAAGAATGTGCTCTGGTCCATTTGTTTAGATATTTATGAGACTAATACAAGAGAAGTGAAGATTTAGTGTCTTTGCTGAGAAAGGAACTCAGGGTGGAACTCTAATGATGAGCAACCGTATTAGATAAAACCTTTTTTGAGACCAGAGGAACTAGCCTGTTAGTCTAGTTTTAATTTGTCATTGCTTGGTACTGTACCCAAGTGTGCTAAACAAGCCACTCTACTTCTGACCCACAGCCAGACTCTTTCTGTTCCTTCCCTTTTCCTTTTGAGACGTGGTGTCATTATGCAATCTGACTGGCCTGAGATTTTCTATGTAATCAGCTGGCTTTGGATTTTCTGCCTTTGGAGTGCTGGGATTAAAGGCGTGTGTCACTACACATGGTTTTTATTCACCTTTCTATACTTAAATCCGAGTGCGATTCTGTTCAGATGCGGCACTCATAAACCGATTGTAGGGGTGCAAACACATTAGCAAGGGTGCAGACTGGGAGCAGCGCATGGGCAAGGTTGATCACCAAGGCAAACCACTCCTGTGGTCTGGTTCTCACCGGCTTCTGAGTCGCATTCCCTGTGCTGAGTTCCTAGTGCCAAAAACAAGAGAAATCAATAAGGACAGGTGGCCATCTTGCATTGTCTGGTGAACAGTGGAAAGCTAAGGGTAACTAAATGTCATGATGGAAAAAATCACAAGACTGAGTTCCAAATCATAAGGCAGGAAGTGGGATAGGAGAAATTACAGAAGCAATGCACTGGTATTTTTTTTTCAGCATGACATGGAAGGATTTGATTGCAGTGAGAGTCAAGAAACAACAGCATTTAGGAAGGAAGCTGTTTTGTGCAACATAATATTGTTTGTTAGGACTGGTAACCAGACTACAGAGCTTAGACCATCTAGAGAATGACGGCATGGGAATTGCTGACCTGATTCTTAGAGTAATGTTGTCAGACATTTTTATTATCCTCCTGTATGGATGTGAAGACCAAACTTCACAGAGGCTACCGTCCCCCATGGTCACATCACTATATGTGGTTGGACCCTATCACTGTTCCTCCTTACTTAGTACCTACCTCAAAGACCATTGGAAAGAGCTGGAGGGAAGGCAATACACACCACATTCACCTTATCATAGTACTCAGTCCAGGGGCTAGGTGGTTCCACTTTGGGTGCTTATTGATATCTGGCTTATAAAAATTGAATTTTTACAATAGTTTTCTCCTGACATTTCTTTGATATTGTATGGGTGAGACATGATTCACATTTATAAGCTGATAATTTTTGTTGTGATAAATTTAGTATCAATTAACCCAATTCCTATACTGCTATAGGAATTCCTTCAATATTTAAGTTACTAGCCCACTTGGATGTGGCCTCTTATACTACAAATGCTAATGTAAAACATGTGTGCTCTCTCTCTCTCTTGGCTTCTAGATTCTATTCCTGTTCCCCGTTTGTGCAGAGGATTGTGATCTGTGAGTCTACCCCTAAATAAACAACCCTCTATTATATACAATTCTGAACTAGTGAGGAGTTATTTTGTAACTTCCATCTTCATCTGGAGCCACGTGAATCCCAAATCTACACATACAGTGATAGGTGATTATATGAGTCTGGTTAGGTATGCAGATTCATGTATTCATAAAATAACTAAGATTTGTTTTATAATGAGCTATAATAGATCTGAAATCCCTATGTGAACAGACAAAAGGAAGTTACAGTTTCCTCAGTGTCTAACAATCATAGAATGACCTTGATATAAATCACTTACTTATATCAGTGTGAAACTAACATTTTGAGGTGAAATCTAGCTTGCCCCTGGGGATGTGTTTTGTCTGTGCCCTTTTAAGCACAAATCTCACCCCTCTCTTGAGGTAATTATTATTGTCTTTTCCCTATAAATAAGGAAATTGAGTCTAGGGAAAGTTGGCCAACTTCATAGTCAGCAGATAATGAGAACAGCATTGGTGACCACCATACAATAGTGAGACCACTGAGCCCTTGCTATTCTAAGGCCACTTTTTACTTCCTTCTTCTTATTTCTTTTTAACTTTTTATATATACACACAGACTTCTTTGTGAACAATATACAATATACAACCCCAAAATGAACAGGCTCAGCCCATGAAACAGAAACCAGCTCAGGTGTTCTAAGTATTTAAGGATTAGCTTAGACATGTTCTGGAAAGGTCCAGACATAGGAACAAGTATTACAATTGGACTCCTATTAGAACTGTCCTGGCCGCCTCCTGAGCTGTCTGGGGCTTCTGGAGGTTGGCCATGTAGAACTGCTGCCCCTGGAAGTTAAATCAGGAATCTGCTGCTGCCGTGATTGCTTTCCGATAGACAGGAAGCTGGATAATGGATAATATAAAATCTTTTGTAGAAAAGCTAAAAACTTCCACAATAGCAGCAGTAGCAGCAGCAACAGTAGCAGTCAAGGGCCAGAGGTAGAGAGTCCTCTGCCTCGATTCTGTCTTCCACTTGTTGCCTGAGTGTGATTAACTGGGTGAAACCTGATCAGCCTACAGAGAAGTCTACCTGGGAGGGGACTGGGGAAAGAATGTCTTAGTTTTCTGGTCTCAGAACAAGAGAAAAGAAAGTATAGAGATTCAGCCAGCCATTCCTCAAAGCTAACCTATTAGTTCATTCCCCACTCTGCCCCCCATGACCCAAGTTTGATTTCCAACACCCACCATGGTGGCTCATACTTATTCATAACTCTAGTTCTGGGGGACCTGAAGCCTTTTTCTGGCCTTCACAGGTACCATACATGCAGTATACAGGCAAACATGTAGGCGAGACACCCAGACACATAAGAAAGAAAGACATTTTAATAAATGTAATTACTATAATGTGGATCTTCCAGTTTAGTGGAGCACGAAATGGAAAGGTAACAACTCTGATGTTTATCTGATATTTTACGTTTTTTTCTTCTTCTTGATATCCACAGTCCACTCCTGACTGAGAAGAACCTTTGCTTTCCACACAGTTCCTGCTTTCTGTCAATGTACAAAGCGATTCACATCTAACAGTGGTTTTATGGTTCACTGACTCTACTGAAGTGTGGTGCTTTACCAACCGTGAACGTTGACATGTTTATAATGGAATTTAATCTGAAAATATGCAAGAGGGAGGCTTGTGAATGTGATTTATAATCAGACCAACTTTCATGTAGGTGTTGAGCAGACTATAAAATTAATTGCTGGCCTTGGATTTTTGAGGTTAATTTGCTCTCCTTCAAGAGACAGGGTGACTTCCGTAGGTGAATTGAAGGTTGCAGTCCCAACTCTTTTAAGGGGACACCTAGTCTTGTGAATTTTCAGTAGTACTAGAACAAGCAGAGATGTAGTATAATTAATACATATGAAGTTCCATTTTTAATACAAAACAATACTTACAATTTAACCTCATAAATGACCTTTGAATAAGCAATCTGTTGTTTGACAGTTCATAATGTCAGTGGTCCTTTTTGTTGTTATTATTAGTTTTAAAATAAATAAATAAGTGCATTCATTTATTTATATTTGTGTGTGGGTATTTTGCCTCTATGTGTATGTCTGTGCACTACTTGCCTGTCTGTTGACTTCAGAGGCCAGAAGAGGGTGTCAGATCCTCTGAGAATGGAGCTACAGACAGCTGTTAGCTATCATAGGAGTGCTGGGACTTGAACCTGGGTCCTCTGGGAGAGCATCTAGTATTCGTAACTGCTGGGCCGTCTGTCCATCCCCAGGCCTTATTATTATAGTTAGAGACCTTTATTTCTGCAAAATTGCAGACTTTTTTTAACTATTGAAATACACTTTATTCTGTGTTCACCTTTTATTTCCTACTTCTTCACTTTTCCATCAATCACATGCTATTTAGTGGCATAAGTTATTTCTCCTCAAAGGTCCTTAGTTCTTAGAATCAAACTACAATTTCCTATGCCTCACTTGGCCTGAAGTGTTTATGTGTTTTAATTATCACTGAAATAGTTCTTAGTTTTCAAAGCACTTTTATGTGGATCATAATCTAGACTTGGGAACACACTGCTCTTCAAATGGATGCTGTCTTCTGAAAGTACTTAAGGAAATTCAGCTTTCCAAAGAGTACTACAAAAGGACTGAACAGTAACTTGTGAATTCCGTGGCAGTAAAAGATAATTCAATATTTTTGTACTCTACAGTTTGAAGTGTACTTCAGCTTTTATTTTAATTTTCTTGTGAATTTTTTTCCCGATATGATTGTCAAAATAAATTTTCTATGGGAACTTAAATGTTAATCAGTGACAAGAGACAAAAAATACTTCAGGAAGAAAATGATCACATAACACAATAATATCTGAGATAAGTGCCTATGGCAGAGCGGTCTTTTTACGTGGTGGGAGGATTGTGAGTGCTGGCAGGGGCTGGTGTGGTATAGTGGTATGGATGCTGATGTGCCGTGAGTCTGAATGCAGCCTTCCTCTCGCCGTGAATCTGTCAGTCTTAATCCGTGCAGTTTGAGGGAACTGTTCTTAGTGCAGAACTGTGTTTCTGACTCTGTCTTGGTTTGTCATGTTGCTTAAAAATGTCCAGGTCTGGAAGGATGACTTTATGTCCTCCTCTTTCTCAAAGGGCAGATGGCTGAGTGTGTTCATAATTTGGTCAAACTATTCTTGTTTGTTTTATGACTTTCAAAATATTTAATTGCCAAAATAAATTACCAAATGGCTTTCCTTCAATTTGGGCTACTTGCCTTGAACAAGTAGGAAAATTCTTCATGTTAGTGTTGGCGCATCAGACTGAGGATTTAAACAAGGATCAAATGTAAATGCTAATGATAATCTCATCCTGAAGTACAAAGAGCAAATGCCTGGTCAGGAATGCATAATTATAAGGTCACTGATTTTTATATAAATGTATGTGTGTCAAGATGTGTCATATGTATTTATGTGTGCATATATCTATATAGATTAAATTGTTATCAGCTACAGTCCTCATGTTGTACATTAACAAGATCTCAAGTAGAGTTCCTCATAAATATCTGCTCTTTTTAAACTCTCCACATCCTCATTTCCTCCCCTACCTTTTTGTGAACAACTAGGAAGTCAATTATAATAGCAATGACCTTTCATATCTATAGATTTCCTTGCACTTTTCTTAAGAATAGGATATTCACATTCATAAAAGTATAAATTAATGTTAACTTTATAATAATATCATTGATATATGTTGTGCTTATAGTCAGCTACAATTATGCCTGAGTGTTTCTCTGAACTCTGTATCCTATGCAACACAGGAACAAATCTGTTGCAGGATATTTGATCACTCTTGTGAACCCTGAGATTGCCTTTTTTTAATTGAAAAAAACCTGTTTCTAGTTGTGGTATGGCTAACCCTAGCACAAGACCTTTCTGCTTGAATATTGTACACAAGACTAAATAAAGTCAACCATAGATAGGTCAAGAGGCTGAGCAAGCAACCAGTTGACAGGAAAAAAAAACCACAGAGAGTAAGAGGGAGTCAGGAAGACTGATAGACACACAGGAACTGGAAGGGAGGTACATTCGGTTTGAGGAGTTCTGTTTGAGGAGGCTTTGGCGAAAGTTCTTTCTGGGACATGGGTGGAGGAGGAAGGTCAGCTGGGTGCTTTGTCTGCCTCTCTGAGCTAGCAGGTTTCACTCCAGCATCTGTCTCCCCAGTTTGTATTGGTAAAATTGAACGATTGAGATTTAGATAAAAACAACACAAAACAAGGCTCCTATTTTGCCCCATGCCTGTTTAGATGTTACTCTTAAATACTGTGTCTTCTTTTTCCCTTTTTCTATCCAGCTGCCTTTTTTTTGTAGGATTCAGATATTTAGAAAGAGGAAACCTAGAACACACTGCTAATACTAATCTCAAATGAACAATGAGTCATCCTCTAGAGAACTATGTTTCATGTCTCTACTAAAAATAGATTCATTGTTAATTTGAAATTCAAATTTAACTGAAAAATTTGTATTTATTTTGGTTTTTGACACATCATTATATATACTAATGGTATGCGATGTTTTCATGCATAGATATTTAACTATGAATTTAGGGCATTTGGCTTATCTGACACATCATATATTTACCATTTCTTTGCAGCGAGAGAATTAAAAATCCCCTCTTCTAAGTTTTTTGAAATATTTATTGCACTATTGTTAATCACAGCAGCTCTATATTGAATGGTAGAATACAAGACATATCTCTCCAATTGATTTGCAACCTTGTGCTCCTGCAGCAACCCTTCCTAGCACTCCCATACTTTCTACTTCTATGATATAAATATTCTCAGATTCCACAATGAGTGAGATCACATAGAATTTGTTATTCTGTGCCTGGCTGATCTTCTGCATTGGCACAAATGATAGGCTTTCATACTTATGAATGGCCAAATAACATTCCATTGTGTTTAGGAACCACATTTTCTTGATCAGTTCATCAGTTAATGGACCCATTGGTTGTATCCATTTCATAGCTATTGTGAAATGTGCTAGAATAAATGTTATAATGCAGATGCCTATACATGTCTTATTGATTTAATTTACTTTGAGAATATGTAACTAGTGTTGTGACTGCTGAGTCATATGGTTATTCTCCTCTTATTTTTCTGAGGAATTTCCATATGACTCTCCACAATGACTGTGCCACTTTAATGTTTGCTGTTGTTGATGAGCATTCTTCTTTTCCCACACCCACATTAACGTATTTTGTCATTTTGTTCCTAAAAATTCTAGCTAAGGTGCAGTGACATGCCATGATGATTTGATTTGCATTTCTCTGGCACTTTTTCTATATCCATGATGATCATTTGTGTGTCTTGTTTTGAAATATCTGGTTAGTTCTCTTTTGCTCATTAAATAAATGATAGTCTTTTTTCCTCTTTAATTTTTTGTGTTTCTTATATATTTTGAATTTTAACTTCTTTTCAGATGTGTGGTCTACAAGTATTTTCTCTATAGGTTTGACATAATCCTACTTATTTATTTTTGTTTTTGTTGTCTGTGTTCTTGAGTACTTATCCCAAATACCCTCAACTTTATTGCCTTTCTCTAGTAACATTAGACCTCAGATCTTACACTTCAGTTTGCAATCCATTTTTGTTGATTTTTGTATATAGTAAGGAATAAATTTCACTGATTATCCTGTATATAAATATAGTCATGTTTCTAAGCATCATTTACTGAAGAGAAATTTTTCCTTTTGTGTGAATTTTGGACACCTTTGTCTAAGATTGCTTACTTTTTTATGGAATTATTTTTTCTCTTGTCTGTTTTTATGTCAGTTGTATGTTTTTGTAGTTACTATAGTTTTTATAGTATCATTTGAAGTTAGATAGTGAGATACCTAACTTTTATTTTATTGTTTTTTCCAGTGTTTACAGTTCAGTTTAGTCTACAATAGACAAAAATTATTCTCTCCTGAGCTGTTCTCCCACATCAACTGTTTCAGTAATTTAAGACTTATGAATTATCTTCCAATTTATAACCTTTTCTTTCTTTCCTGGGGAAGACTATTAAGAAAGTCGGAGTGAATTAAATATTATGAAAAAAATGGAGTCACTAACCTTGGGCTAACTAGATAATGATGCTGGATTATGCTATGGGACAATGGTCTGTACCCTGTCACTTGTATTTTAGAGCCATATAATTGTTTGTAGATACATGGAAGAAAAATATAAATTTGAAGCACAGACTTAGAAAGTTACCCTAACTGAAAAAAATCATTTATTGTTTCACAGATTTATCAAAGATGCCCTGCACTTGAAAAAAGTATCTTCCCCTCATGTAAGTCAGTATCAATGTGACAGCTCATTTCCTTTCTGATTAATAAATGGTCTGCATTTGTTCTTACCCATGCAATGTCATCTGTTCCCCTTTAATATCTTGGGGCATATTTCCTTGTAAGTTGACACCAAGTTTCTCTATGCTACTGTATTTTACTGGGTCAAACTCTAATTGATTAGGGAGAGTTCTGCCATTCTACAATGAATGTCTATGGTATGCTGATTTGTAGTAAAATGCAAGATGCAATTATCCCTACTACCAAGGGAATACATCATTTGGTGTTCATTCCAGCAGATAAAAATTCCCCGTGTATTCTAAGAATGGAGGACCTAGTAGAGAATTTGGGGTCTATTCAAATTCTGGAAAGGTTGGGAAATGAAGGACATGAAGTTACCACTTAATTTCTTAAAGAAGAAACTCTTCTGGGAGTCACTGCAAACATAGGCTTTCCTAGGAAGCCTCCACCAACTGTCCCCATGTGCAGCATTGAAGTGAGAAATTGCAAGGGCTTCTCAGAATCCATGGCCACTCTCAGTGTGTCAGTTCATATGCTTATGAACTTACTTACTGCACACGTAAGTTAAGACTTTAGCACAGTTACTGCGGTTGTTCTGTAAACATGAGATGGCTCTGTTGCCCAAAATTTTGTTTTAATATCAAGATTGATGATTCCCTTGCACATACCACAAAGCATAACATGGTTTACTATTATGTTGGACTTTCTTGGGCGATCAGGACAGCTTTCCAAGAAAGAATGGAAATTGGAGAGGTCATGGAATAGAACCTGGTTTTTGCTGAGGTTAGGAGATAGGAATGTCCAGATTTCTGGACATTTGGATGAGTGTTTGAAGAGCTACGGTTTCCACTGCTATCAACAGAAGGGTTGTCCTGGCTTTCTCAGATTTCTAATATGTGGGTAACAGGGAGAGTGGAAGTAGATGAACTTGAAAACTATTCACTGTCAAATGCCAAAACTGTGCTTAGATTCTTTATGACAATACTGTCCTGAACATGAATAAAGGGACTGGGGTGGTCTTTAGAGGGATCGTGTGATGTTGAGTTAAAAGTTGAAATGTTATAAAGTATATGTGACTGCAGATTTGCTTCCTATAATGCTATATGGGCCAACAGGGAGCCATGATCTACTTAAAACTATTTTCTATAAATAAAACCATCATTTTGAAATAATGCCCATTTAAAGAATAAAGATGACAACCATAAAGTATTTAAATGTATACATACACACAAACAGTGATAGAAGTCATAAATCAGTAAGTCATCAAATAAATTTGAGAACTTTTTTCCCCATAGAAAAGAGAATCAGAGTTAAAATAAATTGTGTATGTCATCACTGTTTTTTAATTTAAATTTATTTATTGTTTAATTTTTTTCATTGTGCATATTCATTGTATTTGGCACTGAATCACAAAGGCATGCTTTCATAGACACATATATCATTCCTTGAACATACCCCCTCTATTCACGTCATTCTTTCTTATCTCTTCCAAGTCTCACTATTCCTTTTATTCATGGAGATAGTTTTGCTTCAACTTTCATGTCTAATATACAAAAGTGATCTGTGTATCACTGCTTTAATTTCCCTACCTTATCGTGAATCCTTGATATTATGTTCCCCTGTCAATCCATTGTATTGGAGTATTTGTCAAACTTTTTATATATTACTTACATGACTTTTCATTTCTGGTATTTCAGTATCATTTTCTAGTATTCTTCTTTTTATTAAGTTCCACTTTGATAGCCTGTGTTGACATCTTTATTTCAACTGTTTTTCTCTCTAGAGATTTATTTAGGAGTTTATTGTGTCCAAATTATTTGTTAGATATGTTATCTATTTTACCCCCATTGTTGTGGGATCTGTAATTTTTGAAGGAGTAGTGTTCCCATGGATTTTTCATATTTCTTAATGTTTTACTATTAGAGTTTACATTTTCAGTGGTAAATCATTGCCTTGAATTTTAAAATGTCACTTTGACTTTTTTACATATACACACATATAATATATTTATATACACACATATATATTTTACATATACTTATTTACATATTGCATGTACATGTGATCATGTGTGTGCTGTAACATACATGTGCAGGCTGAAGGGCAACTTTTATGAGTCGCTTCTCCTCTTTTATCTACCATGTGAATTCTGGGAGTTCAATTTAGTTTGCCAGGCTTCAAGGCAATCACCATTACCCATTGAGCAAAATCACCAGTTCCCACCAAATTTCTTTGGATGGAAATGTTTGCAGTGTTCAAAAGGGCATAGTTGTAGTAGGTTTGAGGTGCCATTTTCCTCTGCTAGACTGTTTTGTTGGGACCACCTTCAGTTATAGTACTTCCCTGAGAGTAAAATACTCTGTAAAAAAAATAACTGTAGAGGATAGTCCCACTATGAACGTAAAAGTCGTAGTCAAAAGCCAGTTTCTCTCTAAACACCATTTTAGGAAGAAATAAACACCACTAGTATTGTGTGCACTATCACATTATTTACTGTGGGTATGAATGCAAAGAAAAAAGAACAGTTAGCTTAGAAATTAGCATTGAGTTGAAGGGAAAAGGCTGATGGAAAAGTAAATAAAGGGAGTACACACTAGGGACCAGGGAGAGTAGATGAAGCTTTGGTCAGAGGAACAATTAACAAGGTAAAGAAATAAAACTGGATACGTGAAAACAGTCGCAGCTGCCAAAGGTTGAGAAATGGAAACCCCCCAACAACAAAGCAAGACTGTTCTTTCTGAAAATCTGTAAAAAAGAAAATGAAAAAGGAAAGAAAAGAGCAAAAGGAAGATAAAAAGAGAAACAGAGTGAAGACAGGAACAAAATAGGGTAGAGTTGGTTTGTTAAGCTAACATCGTGTAGAAAATCAAGAGGAAACACATTAAGGGGAGAGATGGATGGATATGGTGTCTGAATGCAGCCTCATTTGCTTGCTGCTTCCATGTTCTTGACATTCCTTCTGAGGTTACCAAGTGTCTGTCACACTCCCAGATTTTGTTTTTTTTGTGAACTTGAGCCAGTTTCTTCAAGGGTTGGTTTGCAGGAGATTGTCATACATGTCCCTTGGGTCATCCTTTGCAAGGTCAGTGCACAGATGCTGGTCACATGTTCACTATCTATGCTGCAAACTGACCCTACTCCTGAGGCAGTGCAATGCTCAGTGTTCTATGTGGGACTTAAATGTATTTTACCTTGAAGACTGTGACTCAGTTTCCACCTCACTGAATACTGTGAGGTTCTGCTCCATCCCATCCTAATAATATCAGATTGACCCGATTTCAGTATATACTCCCTATTCCCATGACACTTAAGTTTTTCTTGAATGCAATTCTTAGAGGGCCTCAGTCTCCAAGACTCTCACTCAATGGGAGTCTTTTTCAGAATATCCTACAAGACTACTCCTCAGAGGGAAACATTTTCTTGTTATCTCTCCTCTCTCTGCCATTGTCACTACCATGCACCCCTTGTCTGGCTTCTCCTTTGTGTCCTGCTGTGAGACAATGGTCTGTACCTTGTCACTTGTATTGTTTTTAATAAAATGTGTATCAGACAGTAGCCAGGCAGGAAGTATAGGTGGCGTGACCAGGCAGGAAGTAGAGGCAGAGCAATGAGAACAGGAGAATTCTGGGAAGAGGAAAGATTTAGTCTACAGTTGTCACCCAAATACAAAAGAAGCAAGATGAGAATGCCTTGCTGATAAAAGGTACCAAGCCACATGGTTAACATAGACAAGAATAATGGGTTAATGTATGATGTAAGAGTTAGTTAATTAGAAAGCCTGAGCTAATAGGCCAACCATTATAATTATAATTAATGTAGGCCTCTGTGTGTTTCTTTGGGACTGAATGGTTGTGGGATTGGGTGGGACAGAAACCTTAGTCAAAAAATGGCACCAAGGTGGACAACTGCATCCACAGAAAGCCTGAGAGAGCTGGGAAGTAATTCTAGACACAAAAGAGCAGAGTTAAG